>NC_137902.1:43006892-43652725 GCF_963455335.1 Martes martes | reverse complement strand
TCCAAACAGCAAGGCCTCTTTCTCCAAAGCCAAGACTTCCTGCTGGGTGGTGCTCACAGTATAATCCTGTGGAAACTTCTTAGAGATGAAATTCTCAGCCCCTACCCTAGATAAATTCAATCAGAAACCCTGGAGGTGGGACCCAATAACCTGTGTTTTAACAAGCTCTTTGGGTAATTCTGACGTGCATTAAGCCTCCAGAAGCACTGTTTTAAGTCCTGGAAAAAGCTCATTTTGATGTATTGAGGACTTTACAATCAAGATAGAGGCTGGCATTCAAATTTTGTGTCAAAATCTCTTTTCACCAACCTTCCCTACCCAGCATGGTCAAATCCAGGGTTCAAACCTCCTCAGTTATCCCGAGTTTGTTCACTGAGCCCTTGCCCTGGATGCTCCATCATTGTGTTTCTTTGCAAAGAGGGTTCTTCTCATTGTAGGTTAACTCTGATGCCTTTTCACTGTACTGACAGGTGTTTGGTGGAGTGTAAATAAGGAATTAGTCTTTAATGCGGGATGTGGGGAATTAGTCTAGGCGTGGGGGCAGGAGTTAAAGCAGCCTCAGACAGGTAAGGAAGGAAAATGTTCCAGCTTGTGTTGGAACAAATTCTCTTGCTAAGGATAGTGGGTGAGTGCACACTCAGGATCAGTGTGAGGCCGGGTGTGAAGCAGGTAGCTGCAGCCCACTACGATGGGGAGTAGTAATGTTGCTGGTGCTGGAGGTGTCTGCGCTCCTGGAGCAGAGTGACCCAGGGCAGAGGGGCGTGATGAAGACCATTCTTGACGATGGAACCTCAAGGAAGGCAACAAAGACCTTGAGCAGAGGTGGCTGTCACAGGAAGAGGGAGACAGTAGCTGAAGAGGTAAAAGCGATGAGGAAGGCACCTGCACACAGACCAGCAGCACCTATGAACAGTTAGGCAAGACTGGCTCTGGTCGACTCTGCAGAAGACTCTATCACAAGGAGCATCACCAAGCCTCTTGCTTCCTGGTTGGTGTTCTGTTGGAGGTGGGCGTGGCCTGCTAGGTGTCAGAGGTGGATGTCTCTCTGTGGAAGCAGGGAGGGAGGAGCCTGGATTCTAGCCGGGAAGAGTGAGTGCTTCCGCAGACATGATGGATGTGTTGGTACTGAGGTGAGGAAGAGAAATTATTCAGTCCATGACCGGGAACTCCATACTCACCATGTGCCAGGAAATATGCCTTTTTAGGGCCTAGGAATAGAGAGTTATATTTTTAATTTCTCTTTGTAGTTCTAACAAGGCTTTCTCTTTTTTCCCCACTCTCTCCTAATTCATGAGTCAGGTCTTGTTAGTGTCTGTAGATAGCTGTACGAGGAGGTACCTCGTGTCAAGCTGAGGTTTCCGTAGAAACAAATAGAGACCTTGCTTTCTGAGTCTTGCAGAGAGTATTTCTGGCAATTTATCAGGAATGGCAGTATGTTCTTTTGGGCAAGGTATTTGCACTCCTTGGAGGAAAAACATGATAAACAAAACATTATCCTAGCACAGAGCTGTTCTGTTTTAGTTTTTATTTTTATTTTTTTCCTTCTCCACCATGTCTGGCTCTGCCAACTCACCTTCAAGTGCTTCCTGAGCGTCTCTGGCTGAGATCTCTTGGACTCCAGCTGTTCTCCATCCGGTTCTGGTGCTGTCTAGCCTCCTCCAGACATGGTGTAGAGGGGTTCTGAGAAGGGAGAGTAAGGGAAGGTGGGAAGAAAAGAAAAAGATTAAGGGCATTCATTGCAACAGATTGAGGGAATGGGGGGCAGTGGGCTCAGTCAGATGAAGCTGTTGGTTGTGCTCTTGAAAATTTTGATAGTTTGGAGTCAACTTGTAATTCCATATATGCTACAAAACCTTGAGGAAGTTTGAATTTTGATCACTGTATTTAGGCAGTGGCCGTGATTGTGATCTGAAGATAACCAGATTTTAGAAGTAAAGATAAGATCAAAAGGTAATCAATCAAAATTCCATAATGGCCATGTCAGAAGGGCTTAAAGAGAGGATATTAAATTAAACCTGGGATCAGTAATAGCATTAAGAGCATTCTTTAATAAGAACAAATCCAAAGTCAGCAGATATTCCAAACTGCTTTGGCCTTTATACTCATCCCCTCTTCCTGGCGGACAGTCTTTGAACAGCCCACATTTTGTTATCTATTGGCAGTTCCACATGGTGATAATCCACAGCCTCTTTTATTTTAGAGCACTCTTAGAGGCTCCATTTGTGATGCAAACAGAGCTAGATAGTTAGTCCTGGGATTCTTTCCCGACCCTTTATTTAATGTGTGGGTTCATAGAAGCTTATGTTTACTTGAATCTCTAATGTGTGGCTGCTGGACATTGTGAAGGACATAACCGAATCTGAGGGATGCCCTCAGCAGGAATTCCCAGATATGCTGGGAATCTGTCTGTGGATTTTTTTTTTTTCTAAAACTGATGGTTACAAGGAGTCTTCTGTAGGTTACAAGGAGTCCCCTGTAGGTTATTATGATATCACAAGACTCCCTTGGACGGAAGCCTTTTAATCAATGATGGGGGTTGCTTTTCTTGGGTCACTCCACCCACCTCATCTACTGATGACCCCGCTCTGTACTGTGGGATGTGCATCATTTGGGGTATGTGGGGAACTAACCTTGGAAGAGATTTTAAAAGATGATGCAACATGGAAACACTGCTTAAGTATCACCATTTGTAAAAATAGTGTTTTACATATAGGGTTGAAATGTCACACTGCCTACAGCTATATTTACAGAGGGTCCTGTATGATCAGTGAAACTACCCAAGACTTTGTGAGGCAAATCGTTCTTTATCCTCCTTAGGTTATCCCAGTGAGCCCTGGAGCCACAGCTAGTGCAAAGCCTGCACAATACTGATGATACAGTAAAACATGACATTTAAGAAAGAAGGAATAACTTTGCATACTGTTTTCCAAGAGCATGATGGGTGGTTTAAAGACTGGGCTGTGTGTTCTTTGAGAGATGGGTATATACGATCCTTGCCTAGAATCTGGATGGTCTTCTGAGTGCTTCAACCAAGAAGGTCTGGCAGAAGATATTCTGAGTTACTTATGAGGCTAGGTCATGATGGCCATGAAACTTCTGCCTCATTTTCTAGATCATTCACTCTTGAAGCCCGAAGTTACCATGTAATGATTTCAAATACTCTTAGGCTGCTGTGATAGAGAGGGCACAGGTAGGTACTCTGAGCCAACCTTCCAGACCTCTGAATCAATTCCACCCATTCATGCCTTCCCAGCAGGACCCCAGACATTATGGAGCAGAGACTGTTCTTCCCGATCCAAATATCTCACCCACAGACTCTGAGAGCATAGTAAAATGGTCATTGTCTTATGCCACTAAATTTTAGAGTAGGTTGTTATGTGGCAGTAGATGACCAGAATAGTAGGTTAAGTTGGAATTTGCACAACATCACCAGCTGTATGCTGCACAATTCTTGTTCTATGTCTGGGAGAATAAGGCAAAGCAAAGTATTTCCAGTCACTTGGAGTTGGGGTGGAATAAATATATGCTTTAATTATGGATAAGCATGCTTTCACTCAGAGGCAACCATGTATTCCTTAGGGGGAATATCTCCAGGGAATTACCAGACTGGGGACTAGTCCCCAGGACAGGAGCTGGCCAACTGGCCTCTCCCTAGAATAACTGTGTACCTATTAACATTCATGGTTTTATTGGAGATCATCAAACTGTTCCCTGTATCTCTTACTTTGGCAGAGATAATTGGTGTATTAGTTAGCATCTGAAAGGGAAAAACAGAAAACTACATTTTATAAGGGAGGTTTAAATTGGTTATGAGGTTGTAACAATTATCTATAACCACAGTAATACTGTCCACCATGCTCCCCTACTAATAGCTGGTGGCATAATATGAAGGCATACATTCATTTCAGAAATTTAGGCCTAGGGAAACAAAAGAGAAGTAGTGAGGACACCAGAACTGTCCTAGTAGCTTGGAGAGGGGTCCCTGTGAGACTGGTACTTGAGCTGTACAGGGGGTTGCCATGCTGCTGGTGTGCAGACTTATGGTGGGTTACCCTTCTCCAGTGCTCCAACCACCAAGAGGGAGCAGCTCAGCTGCTGAAGGCACCACTGATAGTGGCTAGAGCAGGAAGAATCCCTTCTTCCCTCTACCTCCTTTCTAGTCTCCTACCCCTGCCTCCCATTAGTCAAAGCTACAAGGAAGACCATAAGCAAGGGATCTTGGGAAGTATAGTTTTAGGCTCCCAGCTTTAGACTCACAGAAGGGATGAGGAACAGTCTTAGAGATGAGAAAGAGTAGGTACCTAACCGATATTGTTGGGAAACTTAATCTCTGATATTGTCAAGAAAATCCTTCAAAATATTGTCCACATATCACAATAAATTAGGTTTTTTTGGGGGGGGGTGAAAATCAAAATAATCTGAACCCAAACTAACTTAAGCAAAAGGTAAATGTTAATCTAAGTGAGGAGTTTAGGCAAAGGATCAAACAATGTCATCAGAATCTGATCTCTTACCATCTCACATTCTTTACTTTCTTATTCTTTGTCAGGATCTCATAATATGGCAGCAAGGTTTCTCCCAGCAGGTTTAGTGTGGTCTCGTTGCAGTTGTAAGAATGACAGAAATAGGGATCTTCCTCTCTCTTTCACTTAACTCAACATCCAAAACTCATCTTTTTTTTTTTTTTTTTTTTTTTTTTGGAAACCATAGGTTTCCTGGGGGCTCTGCGGATAGAATCATAGCACAAGGGTTTGGTTACCCATACACATAAGGTGGTCTCTGCCCACAGCAGTGGCCCAGAGGTGGTTTGGTGCAGTCTCCTGCCTTGTGGCCTGAGCCCAGCTGGATCCCTGCCTCTTGGGCAGCTGAGGGAGGGGGCTCTTGGTGGTGGGTCCCAGGCCTGGAAAGAGGAAGGAAGCAGGAGAATCTGGGGTGGGCTGGGGGCCAGGAGAGGCTCACATGTCCTCACTACAGAGATGGCAGCCTCAGCAGCTGCATCACCACCAGCATCTGTCTGGTCTTTCAGATCTCACCAGCTGCAGTCATCTCATCTACGACTGTGTAAACCTTGTAGGAGTTGAACACCAGCACTCACACTGTGGAGATACTCATTTAAAATTTCCACAAAGCTGTAGCTGTCTTCCAGGTAGGCCAAGTTGTTGTTATCGACATCCATGTAGATGCAGACATGGGTCAACTCTGATTGGTTATAACATGTCATGGTCAGACGGTGCTAGGTTCAGCCACAATATTTGGCTTGGGTTCAAGGACTTGCAGAAATGTCAATTTGAACTCAGTTCAAGTATGCTTTACTTTGCTTTGCCTCCAAAACATCAAGTAAGCTGGACAAAAATCACACATATTGGTAAGAGGAGGATATGAGTTTGTGGGTGAGGTTCCTGTTTTACTCATAGTCAGGCCCAAAGTCTTAGCAACCCCTAGGGAGGAGATGTTCACTTGGTCAGAGGACCACATGCTTTTTACTCACCCAGACACTTCAGGACCCAGAAGCAACTTCTACTGTGATCCAAGACAAGAATTATGTTACTTACCAAGCAATGATACAAGTATAGTATCAAGACCCTCAAATTCTTGCTATATGAGCAGTTCGAGCAGCCTCCTTTTTCCTTTGGCAGAGTCTAGGGAGTTTCTATTCATATACTTAGGGTCTTTCCATGATCATGCCTGACCACGGTTTACCACACTCCTTCACCTCTGACTTTGATATCATAACTATAAGGATGCCATGCCCATCCTTGGACCTTAAATGAGATCATCACAACCCAATATATAATGTAAAGGCAAGGGAAAGGATGATTGTACAAAAGAAAACACTGGGCACTCTCTTCAGAAGCAGAGAGAATGGGTACTGGGGAAGCAAAAGCAGTATATGTCTAGTAAAATGATTTCCTCTTATTCTGAGAACAGGAGCCCCTGAGCCCAAGTCCTTGCCGGTCCTCAAAAATTTGGTTTCTGGGAAAGGACAGACCTTCCACACTCTCTCTAACTCTGGATGTTATTTTCCAATACCCAGTATAATTTATCCTTTCTCAACTGCCACATATGAATTAAAGATCACTGTCAACACACCTCTGAACATCCTACATCTCTAGCTATTGTCCCTCTATGTTTGGCAACTGTCCACTGTTCTTCAGTATATACTGACTTAGCAATGCTATTCTGAGTGTAAGGAGGCTTTTCCAGGTTGGTTTCCTTTCTAGCAATGTTCTGAGTTCCTTCCAACTTCTGTGTTTTCCAAGATGCAATGCATTCTGTTTCTCTGCAGTTGGGGAGTTCCCTCTAGCCAAGAATTACATTTTGTTAAATCGTCCCTTCCAAATGTTTCTCTACAACCACTGTAATGAACTGACAGATGGGTGTCTGATCTTCAGAAAGTATAATGAAGATTTATTTTCTAAACTGTTAGGACAAGCCAAGGTTATCATACAAAAATCTAACACACTGCAAATTATGCTCATTTTAACCAAAAGTGGCAATTTCATTGGCTATGGCTTTCCCTGCTGAATCACGTTGATAATATAGATATATTTGTACATTCAGAGCTTAGATCATCATGTTGATTGCCTTGCTGATAAGCACTAATTTTTGAGAGGACTGAAACTTTCATGAATTCCCTTGATCTTATCATATTCAGGATAACATTTGACACATGTTAACTCAAAATGGGTAATGGTTGTGATATTCGGTGACCCTGTGTCCTTCAGAAAGGACTGACCTTGAGTATCTCACTTAGGTAACTTGAACAAAGATCCCCAGACCTAAGAGGTCATCAATGTGCAGTGACTTAGGATCACATTATGCCTGTCCATGGACAATGAACTTCTTAGAAATATTACTAAGAAATATTATGTAAGATGAACAAATGAATCTACCACAAGAATATCCCAATTTTCTAGAACCCAGCATAACATATTACTGTTGCTGGTAACTGACCACTGTGCCACCTGAGTTTCTAGAGGACTCCATTCTCTTACTCACAAGGCATCTTCCTCTGCTGTTCTTCCACTAAAGTGTTGTTGCTTAGGAGTTTTCTCACAGGTTGAATCCAACTGTATTTCTATAGATTGCTTCTCCCTCTCTCTTTTGAAACAGTAAAGGCAAATATAATGCAAATTAATACCATAAAATAATTGGCCTCTCTCCATCTGAAATCAACACAGAAGCTGCAGGCCACTGCTCGGTGGCCAACAATTCACACTGAATGCTCTGGTGGATGACTTGGCTCTACACCCAGAGTGAACAGTGCAAGCAAACCATAAAAAAAAAATAAAATGTACTAAACCACCAACTGACATTATGGAAATAAGACACTGGCTGGCCAAAAACCACAGTGTATCAATTAGCAAGATCTTAGTATTTGGCAGAGAGAACTCTTGGTTCTGGAAGCAGAATGCTGCATGTTTTATGCAGGCATATAACATTTCTTTTGTCAAAGAAGACAAACACCTGCAGCACATCCTGGGAAAGCTGAGATTATGGTGCTAAAGTTTGCGTCAACTCAGTTTGAAGCTTCCATCAGTGAAGCTTGGTTGACACAATGACTGCTATCATCACCTAATGGATTGGTCCTTTTGCTTTTCCCTCCATAGCTCTCTGTGGAAATTTCAAGGACATAACTTTTGTTTCTATCTGGTGGAAGAGGAGATGTAGGAAATGGTGATTGCCTGATAATTTCAAATGGGCCTTCACATGATGGCTGAACCTTGGTGGGTGTCCTCAAGACAGAGGGGAAATGTAGGCAGAAGCTGTTGAATCTGTCAGTACTCCCAGCACTGAGAGGTTCAGAAAAGGAAGTTCTCACTGGTCCAATTCACAGGGGCCTGGTCTTGTGGAAGGCTGGAGATAACGTGATCTTGGCTCAGACTGACAAGGTTCAAAACTCTGCCTTGCTGTTTATTGGTTTGTTGACTTCAGGAAACTACCTTTCCTTTCTTAATTTCAGTTTCCTTTTCTGGAATATGGAGACATTACCTACCTAATGAAATTATTGCGAGAATGAAGAATAATAGAGGTAAGTTACCTAGCCTTCCCTTGACCTACTGTGGCAGGTGCCACTGAAGAGTATTACTCATTTAGCGGTAATGATGAACTTGAAGAGATGCCAGTGACTGATTGTCTGCTCAGCCAGGTAAAATTATACCCCAGATAGGTGTTTGTGTCCATAAATTCAGAATAGAGGTTTCTGGATACCCATCAGGGAGAAGGTTGTTTTGTTTGTTTGACTTTAATCTAATACGTGGTTAGTTTCCCCTTGACCCACTTTGGAAAGATGCAAATCTTATGTGTGGCTTTTGGAAGTTGCTGGATATTCCTGAGCCTCAGTTTCTCAGTTTCTATTACTATAAAATTAAATAGGATGACATACATAAGACACTTAACATAGTCCCTGGACCTTTGCGGAACAAGTGTGGTAATTGATAAACAAACACTGGTCTTTTCATCTTCCTTCAGTTTCAAGGGTGGGCTTACTGATAATCTGCTCCAAATTCCAAGGAATTCCCTGTGCAGTTCCCACAGGTATATTGGCACAAGCTCTCTCCCCCGAGTGACTGGGCCACTGCCCAGGCCCAGACCTGTCCATTTGCCCTTATTAGTATTTTCAGGGAAGAGAAATAAGACTGAAGATAGAGATTGGGATGTTTTCTCACCCAATCAGCATTATTAGTTGGTGATAACTTCTTCGACTTGACTTTGGTAAAAGTCTAAGCAATTTATTTTTTTAACCAACAAAAACATTCTACCTCCTTAAAGGTAAGAAATGGAGAAGGTGGGAGAAGAAACGGCAATGCGAGTTGTAAATGTAAAAAGTGACTTTCTTGAATTCGACCTTAACTTTGCTGACATTCCAGTCTGTGCATCTGCCACACTACAAACCCCCCTAGCTTTCACTTTTGGGTTAGTTTTCTACTGCTGCTGTAACACACTGCCCCCAGTTTAGCTGCTTATACAATGCAGTTAGTGTCTTACAGTTCTGGACATTGGACGCCTAGCACAGTTCTCCCTGGGCTTGAGTAAAGGTGTTGACAGGAAGGAGTTAGTTTCTGGAGGTGTTGGGGAATGATCCATTTTCTTTCTTATCCAGGTTGTTGGCAGAATTGAATATGTGTCTTGCTGTTGTAGGATTCAGGCCCTGTTTTCTTGCTAGCTGTAAATGGTGGACCATTCTTAGCTTCTAGAGGCCACTGATTTCTTGGCTCGTGGCCCAATTCCTCCTTCTCAGAATTCATCACGTCTTTCTCACATTGCAACTGACTTCCCTCCTCTCTCCTTCCTCTGCCACTTTTAAGGACTCATGACATTAGAGTCAACCTGCCCAGATAATCCAGGATAATCTTCCCATCTCAAGATCCTTACCTTCATCTCAACTACAAAGTCCCTTTGCCATTTAAGGGGACATATTCACAGGTTCCAGGGATTAGGATGTGGATGGCTTCAGGGTATTGATTCTGCCAACCACATCTCTGGACAGACCTGGACAGGTAGGGAGAGCAAACTGAAAATAAATCTGAGATTTATTGGTCTCCCTGTAAGTGACTCGAATGCTCCTGAGGGGGGAAAAACACTGCAAGGGAAACTGTAGCATTAAACAGATGAAGTTATTTAAAAGACAGAAACAAAACAAAACAAAACAAACCCACCTAGACTTTCTAGTATGTAGTTGTAGGTCTTGTTAACTACAGTTTAAATTGTTCTTTAAGGAATTTTTGACAGTTTGGTAAATTACAACCTACACATTCCTAGTTTATTTTGTCATATCTCCAATTTCCTTATATTGCCCAAGCTTCTTTACTTCCACATTTTCCTAGTAGCTCTTGGTTGCTCTCCCAAGAAAATTGAGGCAAAATAGAGTAAATGGCTATGCAGTGTGTGTGTATGTATGTTTCATTCAGGCTCTGCTTTTTGGCAAAATTCGTAATGGCAGAGGATGATGGAATGGATCATGTTAACCTAGAAAAAAGAGCATGGAACAAGAATGTGGGACAATATCATGAAGTAATCAGGAAAGATAAGGGACTGCAGGTTAACTAGTATTTAGATCCCCAAATGCAAAAGCTTCCTCTTAAGAACATTTTCTTAGGTAAGAGTGGCCGTAAGAAAGGTCTGTAGGGCACAGTCTAGAATACCTCAAGGGGCAGAGTAGGAGAGGATAGCCCCAGGAGACTCTTTCTCAAGGCCAGCTGCACATACGGAGCTTTATGAAAACACAGATACCTGGGTCCCTACCACAGAGACCCTAATTTATTTGGATTGGGATTTTATTTTTAACCAGCTCTCCAGGTGATTCTAGCATTTAATCAGGGTTGAAAACTATTGCATCAGATTAATCTCCATGATACTGGGGACAGTTATAGAAATCCCTGTGACCAGGCTTTAAAACAGAGGGCTCTCAAGCCCAGGGATGTGGCAGCAGAGGTGACAGAGGCTGGGGTCTCACACACAGCTAACTCGAGGTGGGGTTCTTTTGCTTTCCTGCACCCCTACTTTCTTATGTGTCCAATGAAATGGAGATGGGGTTTTATGATTCTGGACCAAAGGATCAAAAAGGATTTCTACCACCAAGGGGCCTGGGTGCTGAAGCTCCTCTCATTCATCTGTAGAAGAAAGAACTCATCTCACTGCAGTTCAGACTCCTGTGGGCCTACTATTTGGGAAGGAAGTGTAACAGCGTAGGCTAACTCTAAATACCGTGGTAAAGATAATATTCCAAGCTCCCTGCTTTTTTTCCTCTCAGCCATCCCGTTGGCTTCCAGGTGGAAAGACACTCTACTCAAGAGCCGTGTGGTCTCTCCAGGATCTGAGGCCCTTCATCCCTGCTGCCTGCCACACCATTCCTCCTTTGGGGCCATTTGCTCTTATCCTGGCTGTAAGGGCTAATGCCTGCCCCCAGACGCGGGAGAGTTTGGGTTCTGTACCATGACTTGCTAATGGGATCATTGCTGATCTTGCATGATCTCCCTTAGGGCTGCTGCAGGGACAGGGTTACAGAATTAATCAGGATCTCGGTAGTGAGGCCCTTTAAAAAATGATAGCCCTTATATTACAACCGTCTCATTTATTGCCTTATTCCAGGCTGTTTTAACCTTTCTTGCTCATTGCCTGGACAATTTGGCCTAAGTTGTACTGAGGTTAAGGCCAGAGCATACGGCAACTTACATACGGGCTCAGCCACCATGCTTGGGCTCACATTTTTATCTTCACACCTTTTCTCCTCGCTGGTTCATATGGTGTCATTTCCCTTGGTTTGCCCAACAACCCACATCTCATAGCTGGGGCAGGTCAGAGACAAATTCCACACATTCCGCCATGCCAGGAATAAGGAAAGGATTGGCCCGAGGTGCATTCATGCTGGGAGGGGTGGCTAGCACAAGTCATAAGTACCACGTTCCCAGGAGCAGAGTCTGCCAGAGAGAGAGGCGAGAGTGAATCCCAAGAATTATAACATTTCCATGTAATTCCATTATCTTCTGAGTATCTTTCACATGACATTTCATGGTAGCAAGCTTTGTAGAACAGAGGTGTCAAACTGGTTGGGCAAGTGGCTTGCACTTGGTGGTTGAGCAGGGCCCTCAATCCCCATCTTACTTCTACAGCTAGAATGAGGTTGAGGTGCTGATGTCAATAGTTTTACGTGATCTTTCTTTTTTTCTGCTGAAGGGATTCCTTTCTCAAATCCCCAGGACGAGGCATGACAAGGCAATGAGGACTAGGATTTCAACAGGCTTTGACTATAGTGTCTTTTGCATCCCAGTTTGTATTAATAACACTTCACTTGTGGGTACCATGTTTCCCAGAATACCCTGGCAACATCAGTTTCCTGTCGCTACAGTTTTGCTTCAATATTTTCTTGGAATTTGCATTTTTTTTTACCTCTATGTTAAAAATACCTGTTGGGGTGAAGGGAAATTGGATCAGTGCTCAGCCTACTTTACAGAGCACCATTTTCTGTGGAAAGACTTGGTTTGTTTCCCAGTTTTCTGGATGTACTCAGGTCTCTGAATCAGACAACAAACAGGAGAGAAGGCGCTCATTTTCTTACTACAGTTTTGAAGGTGGCCTTTCTTTTATAACATAAAAGTGGGGTTTTCCTTTGATGCACATCTTAGTAGGATTTTCCCAGGCTCGCTTTATCTCCAGCAACATTACAGTTCATTCTCTTCAGTCTCGCAGTGGTCTGCACAGCCTCGTTTGCCATGTCGTGTTTTCATGTTTTCTCTGTGTTCTGATCTGTATTTTAGAGAGAGGTTGGAGGAGGCTGTGCTGGGAGCTGCTCCCAGCCATCATTTTAAGCCAGAAGTCTTCAAGGCTGTTCGTCATGTCTCCTTATTTCAAGCCACCTGGCTCAAATTTTTCTCACTCATACTCTCCTCTCGCATCTGACGTTTGCTTGGTGGAAATAGACTTTTTGTGCTTTATGTGAGCTGTGATTATTGATGTTTGGAATGCTTCTCTGCTTAGGAAGACAGTAAAGGCACAGAGTGCGTTTCTCTTCAAAATAAGACAAAACAAAGAATCCTCAGGCTTGTTCTCTAGCAACATGGATCATCTAGTTCATTCTTCATCATCCAGGGCTGTTCTGGAGACTGTAATGATACCAAAGGATGACATATGCATCCTTCTATGGCTCCCAAATGTCCCAGGAGTCAGCTGGAAAGATGGGCCTAGGAGGGCAGGAATCATTCAGACTTTCCCCAGCCCTGGAGGTATCCAGGCTCCTTGCTCCTTGTTTCTTTGCATGGTCCCCTAATGAAAGGGCAGGAATCAGTCTCCAGGTTTTAGACATTTTAGGTGGAGAAAACTTTGGATGGGGCAGGGTGTAGAGGATCTATATTTAGACAGAGAAGGAGTAAAATCTCTGCAGGTGCAGTGATATGATGGAATCTGAGTGGGGGGTGAGTTTTCCATAGAAAGCAGATGTAAGGGGATAGAAAGCAGATGTAAAGATGTAAGGATGAAGAAGGGGAGTATAAGGATAGGGAGTAGGGGGGTAAGAGGCTGTGAGGTGGGGAAGTGAGGATAGGGCAGAAGAGGAGAGGATGGGGAAGTAGAGGCAGGAGTGCTGGCTGCAAATGTGTTGATGTTGTGGGGGATGAACGTGAGGCCTGGAAAGGGCCTCAGATAGAGAAGGGCCTGCATGAGAATGGACAGTGAGCCAGGGACAATGGAACTGACCAGACCAGAAACTCCATAAATTAAGGACCTAATTAACATGCAGGCAACATGGGGAGAAACAAAAGATATTGATAGCTCGAAAAATCAAAGGACATTTTAATTACACTGCTATTGATAAACTGTGGTGAAAAATAGTCCATTTTCTCCCTGGTCCCCGGCACAGCTCCCTGTCTGGAAGTTCTGAGGGTAAAGTAGGCTGCGAGGGGGTGAGGGTAGGCCGCTCAGGGTCACCAGAGGTAGTCCAGGCAGAGGTAAGCAGCTACTAGCCAGGGTGTTCTACGAATCCTGAGTGATTATCCCTCTGCAGGCCCTCTGTGAGATGTTATAAAATCAAGTCACAGGGCCTCAGGGGTCAGTCCCAGACAGTGGGGCCTTTGTCCTCAGGGGTGTTTCTTCTGCCCTCTGCAAACCATTTGGACCAAAGTGGAGCCCCTTCAGATACCCACACTCTGGACCAAACTACCTTCTTGCCCAAGATGATATCCAGAAAAGATCAGATTGCCCTTGCCCTCATGGGACACTTCTCTCTCTAACCTAAAGATAATCCAGCTGAAGCTTTCTGCCCACAGCTTGAGGCTTGAGGTGAGTTCCCAGCTACTTCCAGGGCCTACATGGCTTCCCAAATGGATGACTTCATCCTTCAGAATTGAGGAGCCACTCACCCTTGTGTGGAGAGACGGATAACCCAAACACCAGATGCTGTCTCCAGTGAGACCATCCTTTTCTTATGCTACCATCTATGCCTTCCCCCCTACCCAACCCACACTACCAATCCATCATGTTTAAAACACAGCAGGCCACAGAAGAATTCATACAGAATCCAATTCTGCCTCTGCTTTCTAAAATGAAAATAGGTCTGGAGAAAGGCTCAGAGTCATATTTCACCAAAGTCTCTTACTAAATTAATTATAGGCCGCTATAATTCATCATACTTTCAATTAACAATTAATTACACACAAGAGAGACAAATGTTTTATTGAGACCAAGAAACAACATGTATCATTTGTACTGTGGTGTTTTCTTCTTAGACCGTAGGGAGGGGATTTATGGACTACAGATTGCTTGAACCAGTTTTGCTCTAAAAAATACAAATCCACCTGGATCCACTAGGAGAATGGATTCTGTAGATGGAAGGACCTGAAGTCTGGCACTTGGAGAATTTAGTATTTAGACATGCTCTTTTCACACCCCAGGAGGAAGGTCCTACACAGGGGATGTGTGTGGTCCTTGCAGAAACCTCAGAGGGCAGGGTACTGTCCCACAGTCTACATAGGTGTGGCAAAGTTTGGGTGTGGGGAGGAGTCAGTGAGAGGAAAGCAGAGGGACAGGCTCCCCTGCCACGCCATCCATGTCTCATTTCTGCTGAAAGCATAGTCTATACACAATGAGATGCCCAGAAGTCTCTATTGTGCCAAATCAGATGGATTCAGCTCAGCCTTTTCACGAATGGCCTTTGGGGGAAGATGGTGAGGCATTCCCAAGGTGGGCTCAGCAATATGACAGTGAGGCCCGAGTACTGAGAGTTTCCCTTACTGGGAGATGTCTGTGGCCTCTCTGGAATCCATCACCTTCTTTTCCTTCCTGGAAGAGCTCTTCTTTCCCAGCCTTGTAGGACTCACCTCCTCCTGGCTTCTGGTGTGGCTCTGAGTGCCCTGAGTCAATCAGTGTATCCCACCTGCGGGACCTCTCACATTTTCAGGAAACCCAAAGGGAGCCAAGGAACCTCACGGAATGCTAGAGAATAGATTCTCTTTTCTCTGCTGTACTTGGATAGTAGGAGAGACTATGGCTGCTGCCACCGCTGCTACTATACCACTAATCTTAGCATCACCACCACAAACACTTGTAAGGGCCTCACTTAACAGTGGGCATAGCTCTAAGTTCTTTATGTAGAGTTGCTTGTTTGATACTTACAATAGTCCTGTGGGATAGCGGCCATTATTGTCCCCATTTTATAGAAGGGACATTAAAGCCAGAGTTTCTTTTATCTTGCTGAAGGCCACACAGTTAGTAAATGGAGGGGCCAGGATCTAAATCTTGGCATAATTTTTGTTATTATGTGACACTTGTAACTGCTGAGACATGAGGGTAAGTCTGAACCCACTGAGAGCCCAGTCTAGAGATTGAAGAGGAAATGGATGCAGAAGAAGCAGAGGGGCTATCTTGTGAGTCCAGTATCACATTCTTCCTGGAGCCAGAAATATCCAAGTCTGCCCCTTTTAGGTTGATGGGAACCAGTAAGTTTCTCTATTGCATAAACCATTTTGTAATGAGTCTTCTCTTCTTCTCAACTGGAAGGACCAAACACATATTTGGTACCAAGAAAGAGGACTTGGAAATGTTCATGCTGACATGGAGTTGACCAACCTGATGGATTAAGAAGGGTCGTGAAGGGGAAGCCCTCTATTTCAGGAAGTGGTATAGGTGCAACTTGTTGTGCAGTCCTGAGTTAACTGGTTGAATTGTCATGTTTTTGTTGTTGTGATTCAGAGCCCTCATCTTTCAGAGTTGTAGCATTAGGGAACTTGAATTGAATTTGCCCACTTTTTGTGGGATTTAGTAAGGTTTGTTCTGGTTGTCTACTGTATGTCACATGCCATTCCAAAGTTTAGTGGCTTAAAACACATATTTATTATGATCTGCCATGGTTCTGTGGATCATCTGGATTCAGCCTAGTGGTTCTTGCTTAGACTCTGTCAAGCTGCAGGCTGAGAGTCTGAAGTCATCTGAAGGTTCGTTGGGTCAAACATGCAGATAGCTCACTCACAGGGCTGAAGACAAATGCTGGTTGCTTTCTGCAAACTCAGCTTGGCTGCTGACCAGAGTGCCTTCATATGATTTCTTCATGTGGCTTAAGCTTCTCAAAGCATGACTGCTCACTTTCAAGAGGTAACATTCTGAGCATTCAAAGAGGCCCGGGTGTAACTTGAAAGACTGCTTATAATGAAGCCTTGGAAGTCTTGAAGAATCACTTGCACTGCAGACTGTAGGTTAAAGAGAACCAGAGAGCCCAGGTTCTAGGGGAGAGGACCCCATAAGGGTGACAAGACCTAGCCATATGGATTATTTGACAGGCCTATTTGGAGACCAGCTACCCCAAGACCCTCCAATAAAATGAGGCACCAGCTTTGATTGTGGCCTGAGGAGAAAGAGAGAGACCTCAGGTAGGAAGTACTGAGAGAGACTCTGTCTGAAGCCTGCAGTCCAAATGGGCTGGGACTAAAATGACCTGCCGCCTTTCAGGGTTGGAAAAGCTTGTCTCCAAGCTCAGATAGTTAGAGGAAGCTAGGATGTGGGAAAGAGGATAATGTTGGGGTGTGTGATGACCCTGACTGCCTCCTCCACACTGCATGAAAATGCAGCTCCAGCCAGATCGTGTCCCACTGGCTTCAGTTCCACATTCTCTGCCTGGAGCCGTCAAGGCAACCCACAGCACAGTGCTTTACAGGAGTTGGGTATGAGGGGCCTTCCCTTGCTAGCCTGTGCCTCAGACTCGCTGAGGCAGAGAGTGAGGTGGCCCCTGAATTCTGTGGTGGGGAGGGATGGGCAAAGACCTACATCTAGTTCCCAGAGGCCAATCTCCACTCCCCGCCCAATCCGCCCATCTCAGTTGAAAGCTAAGACTTGACCAGATCTTTCACTAAGGTGGGAGCAAATAGGACAGAAGTCCAGGGCCTTGAAAAGAGCTCTCCTGACAACAGAAATCCAAGTTCCTCTGCACTTGGCCTGTGATTGCTCAAGCCCAGATGAACATGGGGAGAGATCTTTACTTTAGCTTGTCTTTCCTTTATTCCTTGAGCAGTGGCATATCCTGACATGGTTATTAATTGTCCACATTTTCTCTTCTGCGAATTTGTTTTTCATGTCTTTTTGTTTTTTAAGATCTATTTATTTTAGAGAGAGAGAATGCATGAGCGGGGAGGTGGGGCAGAGGGAGAAAGGGGGCAAGCAGACTCCCCTTCTGAGCAGGGAGCCTGATGGTGGGACTTGATCCCATGACCCATGAGATCATGACCTGAGCTGAAACCAAGAGTTGTGTGTTTAACTGACTGAGCCACTGAGGCATCCCATTTTATTTTGTATTTATGTTTCTATTGGATATTTGTCTTCTGTTGTAAATTCCAGTTAAGTTTTATCATATTATAGATATTAACCCTTTATCACATATCTGTATTATAAGTAGTTTCCTAATCTGTCTTTTGTCTATTGACTATCATGATCATAATTTTCTATTAAGTATATACTAATTAAATATATCAATGTTTTAAAATAACTTTTGGGTTCTTACCCAAAAGTTTAAAAGTTTTCCCTAATACCTCCTGGCCACCTATGTGTTGTTCATTCTGGGAGACACCAGTGGATTTTTGCATCAGCTTGCAATCCTCCCTGACCCTAGTCCCACATCAGGTCCAAGTTGCTGCTCACTAAATGCTAGTGGAAATTAAAAAAAAAAAAAAAAAAAAAAGGATGACTAAAAGATGCTCGTTTCAGCCAATCAGTATCATAACTGGGATGCAATTATTTTTTGCTTATGCCTGGGCTTTTGATAGCAGCTGGAATCAAAGGGAAAAGCCCCAAGAGTAGGCATGATTCAGAGGGAGATAGCAGGCATCATGTGTGTCACCTCTTTCTTTCTTTCTTTCTTTCTTCTTCTTTTTTCTTTTTGGTGCCATTGATGATGTTTTATTTTTTATTTTATTTTTAATTTTTTTATTATTATGTTCAATTAGCCAACATATAATACATCATTAGTTTTTGATGTAGTGTTCAACGATTGATTACTTGTGTGTAACATCCTGTGCTCATCACAACCCCTACTTAGCTTGGCAGTATACAGAGAGTGAGTCCTTTGGCTAATAGGGAGGTCTGAACTGAGAGGATCCCAGGGTTTGACTCTACTTCCTTCCTGGTCTGATCATCATCCTCACTCTGCTTGTCATTCCATTTCACCCTCGCTCCCTTCCCTTCTCCTCCTTGTGTCAACTCCTGTTCTTCCTGCTGTGTCTATTTCTGTCCTTGAGCTGAAGCTCCATGAGCCCTGGATTCAGGGATGATCTGAGATCAGGCCAGCTTTGGGACTGCCCTAGGATTGAACCCAGCTCCTGTTTTGTCTTTCAAAGACTCCAGGCCCCTGCTGCAGGCAGCATGCCCTCTTGCTGTCACAAAATTTGGGGACAGTAAGGATATTGGATGGCCCTCACATCCTTTTCCTCAGAAGAATGAATTTCTTCTATGAAGAGTTGGAGCCTCCCTCAGAGAAAAAAATTTCAATTCCATCCAGTCTCCCTAAACCTTCTTCCCACAGAGCTACCCCACCCTCCCTCAATTGCAGTCTGACTTTCATCTCAGGAACCTAGAAGACAGGGTTGTGTTCAGAGCAGTGGCCTAGCAAGGAAATGAATTATATTTATTATGATCGCTAAGCATATTTTCCCAAGATGAATAAAATAGTCATTACCTAACCATATCATCAGTGTAGTTTACTTTACCATTTATTAAGCTACTGTTTATATTAAGACCTGTGCGAGGTGCTAAAGAACTTAATCTGTCTTCAGGCAAAGACAAGGCTTAAAGTCTAGTGTGAGAGGAAGACAATTTCAAAAAGGAAAATAGCTTAAGGCAGAATATAATTAGTGTGCAAACAGAAGCACTAAGTATTATGGGAACAGAAGTACAGAGATTAACCATAACTAAGGAAATAATACTGCTATGAGTAATAGTAGCAGTAATATTATGAGGAGTCAGTATTTGTTGAGTACTTATCATGTGCCCTGCATTGTGCAAAACACTTTAAATATATTCTCTTAATTGATTTTTGCAACCAGTGTGTATAATGTAGGTGCTTTTATGTTTCCTATTTCATGAAGGTAAAATAAAAACAAAATGACAAATAAACCAAAAAAAAAAAAAAAAAGAAAGAAAAAAAAGAAGGGGTAAAGTGAGTTGCTTAATTCACTCAGGAAGCAAGTATCTTCCACTGACCCTGGGCTCTGAAACTGTTTTCTCAGGAAGGCAGCATTTGATTTGCACATTAAAGTGGAGAGGACTTGGAAATACAGGTTTTAACAGTATAGGGAAATGAAAAAGCAGGAGTAAATGCCTGGAAGACGTTAAATACAGAATGTGCTTGGCCGTTGTCTAAATTATAATGACCCCTACAGCTCTAAGACATAAACAATACCAGCCTAGGAACAGAAAGATAAACTGACAAAATAAAAGAGACTCTTAGATATATGAGATATTGGTTTTGGAAGATCACGGCATTTTAATTAGTGAACAATGATGGACTATTCTAAAATAAATGAGATTAGACCATTTTTTGAAGGCCAAATAAAGTTGTATCCCAACCTCAGAGGTTATTTAATTATATGTATAAAGAATAAAAGGACTGAATAAAATTCTACACAGAATAAACAAAACCTATGAAATATCTTAATGATTTGGTGGTAGGCAAGGCTTTTTTGGTCTAAGCCCAGTACTTATCAAAAGCTGCAAGGGTAAATATCTGTGTATTTGACTACATCTAATTTAAATTAGTTGGACAACAAAAATTACTGAAAACAAAGTCAATTATTTTAAAGAAAATGCTTGCCATACCAATATTATGCATAGGATTAACATTTCTTATATATAATGAGTTCTTATAAATCAGTAAAAAGTAGACCTTGACAGAATTAAAGGTAAAAGATGAACTTATTCAGGCAAAAGAACTACAAATGGCTAATAAACATTTGAAAAAAAAAACTTTACTAGTAATCAGGAAAATGCAAATTATAACAACAGTGTAGTACCTTAGAGTTCCAATCACATGGATAGTATTAAAAACAAACCCAAAAAGATCTGATTGTACCCAGTGATGAGGAAAGTAAGAGGAAAAGGGTGCTAGTAAAGTGCTGTGTTTTGTGTAAGACTGCTGAGCCACAGACCTGTACCCTTGAAACAAATAATACATTATATGATAATAATACAAAAATAAAAATGTATTTTTTTAGAGCAAAGGTCATTAGTAAAAGGGAAGAGATGTGTTTTATTGTCTATCCTGTACGCACTTTGTTTGGGAAATTGCCCTCCTCTGCCTTCAAGCCCCTGGGATCATCACGTTTTCACAGGGCCTTGTCAATCCTAGAAAGCAGGTAATTTCATAGAGGAAGACCATAAGACCATATAGCCTTTCAGGTTTTTTTTTTTCTTTTCTTTTTTTTAGATTTATTTATTTCTTTGAGAGAGAGAGTGCGCATGAGTGGGAGGGACAGAGGGAGAAAGAGAGAGAATCTCAAGCAGATGCCACCCTGACTGTGGAGCAGGACCCGGACTTGATCTCAGGACTCTGAGATCATGACCTGAGCCCTAACCAAGAGTCAGATGTTCAACCAACGGGGCCACCCAGGAACAAGAGTCAGATGTTCAACCAACGGGGCCACCCAGGAACAAGGGTCAGATGTTCAACCAACGGGGCCACCCAGGAACAAGGGTCAGATGTTCAACCAATGGGGCCACCCAGGAACAAGGGTCAGATGTTCAACCAACGGGGCCACCCAGGAACAAGGGTCAGATGTTCAACCAACGGGGCCACCCAGGAACAAGGGTCAGATGTTCAACCAACGGGGCCACCCAGGAACAAGGGTCAGATGTTCAACCAACGGGGCCACCCAGGAACAAGGGTCAGATGTTCAACCAACGGGGCCACCCAGGAACAAGGGTCAGATGTTCAACCAACGGGGCCACCCAGGAACAAGAGTCAGATGTTCAACCAACGGGGCCAGCCAGGGGCCCCCCTGTGGTTCTTTTATAGCCACACCCCCTTCTTCTCAATCCAACCCCTTCTTTAACCCATGGCCACCCTAATCTGTTCTCCATTTGTATAACTGTGTTATTTCAAGATTGTTTCATAGATGGAATCATGCAGTATTGAACCTTTGGGGATTGTTTTTTAATTCAGCATAAGTCCCTGGAAACTCATCCAGGTTCTTGCATAATAGGAGTTCATTCATTTTTGTTGCTGTGTAGCATGGCGTGGATGTACCATATACTATATATATATATATATATATATATATATATATATAGGGTTAAACTATATGTACCAATAGTTTAACAATTTACCCTTTGAGGGACTAGAGTGGTTTCCAGTCTGGGGCTCTAACGAATAAAGCTGCCATAAACATTCTTTGTTTTTATTGTTGTTGTTGTTGTTGTTTGTTTGTTTTTTAAAGATTTTATTTATCCATTTGACAGAGATCACAAGTAGGCAGAGAGGCAGGCAGAGAGAGAGGAAGGGAAGCAGGCTCCCCGCTGAGCAGAGAGCCTGATGCGGGGCTTGATCCCAGGTCTCCGGAATCACGACCTGAGCCAAAAGCAGGGGCTTTAACCCACTGAGCCACCCAGGCGCCCCTGCCATAAACATTCTGCATAGGCTTTTGTTTTCTCTGGGTTTTCATTTTCTTTGGGATAAATGCCCAAAAGCATGATTGTTAAGTTGTACAGTAGCCATATCTTTATTTTTTAAACTCCCAAACTGTATTCCTGAGTGTGTGTACCATTTTTAACATTCTCACATGAGTTGTCCAGTTTTTCCATATCTTCACCAGCATTTGGTGTTGTCAACTGTTTTTTTTTAATTTTAGTCCGTTTTAAAAATTAATTATTTTTATTAACATATATTGTATTATTTGCCCCAGGGGTACAGGTTTGTGAATCATGAGGCTTACACAGTTCACAGCACTCACCATATCATGTACCCTCCCCAATGTCCATAACCCAACCACCCTCTCCATACCTCCCCTCCCCCATAGCAACCCTCAGTTTGTTTCGTGAGATTAAGAGTCTCTTATGGTTTGTCTCCCTCCCGATCCCATCTTGTTTCATTTTTTTCCTTCCGTACCCCCAAACCGCCCACTTTGCTTCTCAAATTCCTCATATCAGGGAGATCATATGATAATTGACTTTCTCTGATTGACTTATTTCACTCAACGCAATACCCTCTAGTTCCCTCCACATTGTTGCAAATGGCAAGATTTCATTTCTTTTGATGGCTGCATAATATTCCATTGTGTATATGTGTGTGTGTGTGTGTGTGTGTGTGTGTGTGTGTGTGTATACCACATCTTCTTTATCCATTCATCTGTTGATGGACATCTAGGTTCTTTCCATAGGTAGTTTGGCTATTGTGGACATTGCTGCTATAAACATTCAGGTGCACATGCCCCTTCAGATCACTACATTTGTATCTTTAGGGTAAATACTCAATAGTACGATTGCTGGGTCATAGGGTAGCTCTATTTTCAACTTTCTGAGGAACCTCCATACTGTTTTCCAGAGTGGCTGCACCAGCTTGCATTTCCACCAACAGTGTAGGAGGTTACACCCTCTCCAAAATCTGTCATTTCCTGACTTGTTAATTTTAGCCATTCTGACTGGTGTGAGGTGACATCTCATTGTGGTTTTGATTTGTATTTCCCTGATGGCAAGTGATGTGGAGCACTTTTTCATGTGTCTGTTGGCCATCTGGATTTCTTCTTTGGAGAAATGTCTGTTCCTATCCTCTGCCCTTTTCTTGATTGGATTATATGTTCTTTGGGTGTTGAATTTGATAGGTTGTTTATAGGTTTTGGATACTAGCCCTTTATCTGATATGTCATTTGCAAATATCTTCTCCCATTCTGCAGGGGTGTTTTCATTTTGTTGATTATTTCCTTTGCTGTGCAAAAGCTTTTGATCTTGATGAAATCCCAATAGTTCATTTTTGCCCTTGTTTCCCTTGCCTTTGGCAATGTCTCTAGGAAGAAGTTGCTGTGGCTGAGGTCAAAGATGTTGCTGCCTGTGTTCTCCTCAAGGATTTTGATGGATTCTTGTCTCACATTGAGGTCTTTTATCCATTTTGAGTCTATTTTTGTGTGTGGTATAAGGAAATGGTCCAGTTTCATTCTTCTGCATGTGGCTGTCCAATTTTCCCAACACCATTTGTTGAAGAGACTATCTTTTTTCCACTGGATTTTCTTTTCTGCTTTGTTGAAAATTAGTTGGCCATAAAGTTGAAGGTCTATTTCTGGGCTCTCTATTCTGTTCCATTGATCTATGTGTCTGTTTTTGTGCCAGTATCATACTGTCTTGATGATGACAACTTTCTAATAGAGCTTGAAGTCTGGAATTGTGATGCCACCAACTTTGGCTTTCTTTTTTTTTTTTTTTTTAAATTAAATTTTTTATTTATTTTCAGCGTAACAGTATTCATTGTTTTTTCACCACACCCAGTGCTCCATGCAATCTGTGCCCTCCCTAATACCCACCACCTGGTTCCCCCACCCTCCCACCCCCGCCCCTTCAAAACCCTCAGGTTGTTTTTCAGAGTCCATAGTCTCTCATGGTTCAACTTTGGCTTTCTTTTTCAGTATTCCTTTGGCTATTCGAGGTCTTTTCTGGTTCCATATAAATTTTAGGATTATTTGTTCCATTTATTTGAAGAAAAATGAATGGGATTTTGATAGGGATTGCGTTAAATGTGTAGATTGCTTTAGGTAGCATAGACATTTTCACAATATTTGTTCTTCCAAACCATGAGCATGGAACTTTTTTCCATTTCTTTGTGTCTTCCTCAATTTCTTTCATGAGTACTTTATAGTTTTCTGAGTACAGATTCTTTGCCTCTTTGGTTAGGTTTATTCCTAGGTATCTTATGGTTTTGGGCATAATTGTAAATGGGATTGACTCCTTAATTTCTCTTTCTTCTGTCTTGCTGTTGGTGTATAGAAATGCAACTGATTTCTGTGCATTGATTTTGTATCCTGACACTTTACTGAATTCCTGTACAAGTTCTAGCAGTTTTGGAGTGGAGCCTTTTGGGTTTTCCACATACAGTATCATGTCATCTGCAAAGAGTGAGATTTTGACTTCTTCTTTGCTGATTTGGATGCCTTTAATTTCTTTTTGTTGTCTGATTGCTAAGGCTACGAGTTCCAGTACTATGTTGAATAGCAGTGGTGATAGTGGACATCTCTGCCATGTTCCTGACCTTAGGGGAAAAGCTCTCAGTTTTTCCCCATTGAGAATGATATTCACTGTGGGTTTTTCATAGATGGCTTTGATGATGTTGAGGTATGTATCCTTTATCCCTACACTTTGAAGAGTTCTCTGTGCCTCTTGGATTTTGATGCTTGTTCCCTTTGCCATATTAGGGAAATTCTCTACTATAACTCGTTCCAATATATCTTCTGCCCCTCTCTCTCTTTCTTCTTCTTCTGGAATCCCTATTCTAATACTTTTTCATCTTATGGTATCCCTTATCTCTTGAATACTCCCCTTGTGGTTCAGTAGTTGTTTGTCTCTCTTTTGCTCAGCTTCTTTATTCTCCATCATTTGGTCTTCTATATCACTAATTTTCTCTTCTGCCTCATTTATCCTGGCAGTAAGAGCCTCCATTTTTTATTGCACATCATTAATAGCTTTTTTAAATTTCAGCTTTGTTAGATTTTAGTTATTTTATTTCTCCAGAAAGGGTTTTTCTATCTTCCATGCCTTTTTTGAGCCTAGCTAACACCTTGAGAATCGTTATTCTGAACTCTAGTTCTCTAGTTCTGACATATCAGTGTCCACATTGATTAGGTCCCTAGCTGTCAGTACTGCCTCTTGTTCTTTTTTGTGTGTGTGTGACTTTTTCTGCCTTGTCATTTTATCCAGATAAGAATATGTGAACGAGAGAATAAAACACTAAAAGGGTGGCAAAGGCCCCAGAAAAATGTACGCTAACCAAATCAGAAGAGATCCAAAACTGGGGGGAGAAGAAAGAGGGAAAAATAAGTAAAAAAAAAAAGTTATATATAATTTTATATATATATATATATATATATATATATATATATATATATATATATACACACATACATACTGGTGAATAGAACAGAGCCACCCACTTGATTTTGGGTGTATTTTGGTCTCTTAGAAGAATCTGCCTCCCAAAATTTTAAAGAATGAAAATCTTAGATATATACAAAAGTAAGAGTAAACACAATGAAGGGATGGGATATGACTGTAAAGAAGAAAATTTTTTTAAAAATCTGAAAAAGTAATTGATAAGATAAGTTGGTTAGAAGAAGAAAAAAAAAGAGTAGGGAATGTGCTCAGGCTGGAGACTAGAATAAAGCCATGTGCTAGATTAGGGTATATTTTGATCTAATAGAAGAAATTGTATTCCAAATTTTTTTAGAAAAAAATAAAACTGTATGTATACAAAAAATAAGGTTAAATACAATGAAGGGATAAAATATGACTAAACAATGAAGGTTTAAAAAGATTTTTTTAAAGAAAGGTATTAAGATAAACTAGTTAAAAATGTTAAAAGAGGAAAGGAAAAATTTAAAGAAATAGAATAGGAAAAAAAATAAAATTAAAAAAAATTAACTTTGCAAGACTCAAGGATCATGGGGAAAAAGCCATGAAGTCTATGTGTTGCTTTCCCCTATCTCTGGAGTTCTGCTGTTCTCCTTGATCAGTGAGCTTGGTCTTGGCTAGATGTTCTTGCTGCTCTTCTGCAGGAGAGGCCTGTTGCCTTAATTTTCAAATGTCTTTTCCAAGGTGGAATTGCACCACCCTTGCCAGGGACCAGACTAAGTAATCTGGTCAGGTTTGCTCTTGGAGCTTTTGTTCCCTGAGTGCTTTCTGTACTGCTTTGGAGGACAGAAATGAAAATGGTGGCTTCCTAATCTCAGGCCTGGAGGATCCAAGAGCTCGGGGCCCCACTCCTCAGTCTGCCCTCATAGATAAGCAGTCAATCACTCCTGTCTCCCTTGTCTCTGGCCACACTCCATGCTCACCCATCTTGTGACCGAGTGTTTCTATCTCTGGCTCATGGCCCCATTTGGAATCTCCAAACCCAGCAGATTCTTGCTGTGCCACTCTGCCCACAGGAGGAAGGTGAATCTCCCTGAATCTCCCACTTTGAGGTCCCTGCTTGAACAGCAGTGGTGTGACTGTGCCTTAGATCATGGTTTAAGGTAACCCAGATCTGAAAGCTCACTCTTCAGCTCTGTTTCTGTATTCGGCTTCCCTGCTCTGATACCTGGCACCTCTGCCACACTCAGACACCCCCAATCTTTCTATGGCCCCGCATGACCTGAGACCACACTGTCCCCATGAGGGCTCAACCCCCACTTAGCTTCTGGAGCAATGTCCCTCAGTGGAGCAGACTTCTAAACATTCTGATTTTGTGCCCCACTGCTCTGCCACTTGCCGGGAGCTGGCCACTCCCCCTGTGGTCTATCTTCCCATCACTTCGGATTCACTTCTCCATACGTCCTACCTCCCAGAAAGTGGTCGATTTTCTGTTCCTAGAATTGCTGCTCTTCTTCTCTTCTATCTCCTGTTGAGTTTGTATCTCTTGTTGAGTTTGGAATGGTTTGATACCTATCTATCTGAGCTTCTGGGATCTGATGTCATTTCAGTCTGCTATTTCTCCACCATCTTGCCTCTCCCTCTATTTTAGTCCTTCTGATAGTGTCTAATGACATACCATGAGTTTAATTTGCATTTCTCTAATGGCTAACAATGTTGGACAACCTCTCATGTGTTTGACTTCTTGTGGATTTCATTAATAGATTTTAGCATTCTATTTTCATTTATAGAAATTCTGAGTATATGTCTTTGTATATCTCCTTCCGTGGTTGCTCGAGTTATATCTATCTATCTATCCATCATAATCCACTTGTTTCATCATTTTACCAATTGGAATAAAATTGAAACACTTTATCTTTTTTATGAATTTTTATTCTTCCCTTTTTTATAATGTAAATTGTCTTTAAACATTTCTTCTATTCACATTTAGAGCCATGTCAGAGAGTGTAATGATTTTTGCTTCAATGGTCAAGCATCATGAATTTATCTGTATTTTTTGCTTACCATGTCCTATTTTTTCTTTATCATCAATATTCCTTATTTTATCATTTCCTTTCTGTTCAGAGAATTCCTTTAGCCATTCTCTTACTAGGTCTACTGGTAACAAATTCTCCTAATTTTCCTTCATTGGTGAATATCATGACTTTTCTCTTCATTTCAGAAAGATATTTTCAGTGGGTATAGGAATTTGTGACTCTTCCTTTCTCTCTGGACTTGAAAAAGTGTGCCACTTTCTGTAGCCTCCAGAGTTTCTGATGATAAATTCACTGTCACTGGAGTTGATGTGCCCCTATAGGTAAGGCGTCATATCTCTTGCTGCTTGCAAGTTGTTTTCTTCATCTTCAGTTTTCAGAAGTTTGACTATGATGTATCTTTCTGTGGATTTTTTAAGTTTATTCTATTTGGGGTGTTCTCAGGTTCCAGAATCTGTAGTTCTATGTCTTTTACCAAATTTAGGAGTTTTTAGCCATTATGTTTTCTAGTATTTTTTTCAGGACTGCCCTCCTCTTTCCTTCAGGGATTATGATAACAGGAATGTTAATTTTTTTTTTTATAGTCCCACAGGTCCCTGTGGTTTATTTTTTAATTTCAGTCATTTTCTCTCTTTGTTCAGACTGGGTAAGATTTACTGTTCTATCTTCCATTGCAGTTCACCAATTGTTGGCCCTGATCCCTCTATTCTGTTGAGCCCATCATTGAGTTTTTAATTTCAGTTACTGTATTTTTCTGTTCCAGATTTCTAGTTAGTGATTCTTTATATCTTCTATTTCTTCTCTAAGACTTTTTGTTTCCTTCATTTTCTCTGAAGCTTGTTCATAATTGCTCACTGAAGCATTTTATTTTATTTTTTTAAAGATTTTATTTATTTATTTGACAGACAGAGATCACAAATAGACAGAGAGGCAGGCAGAGAGAGAGGGAAGCAGGCTCCCTGCTGAGCAGAGAGCCCGATGCGGGACTCGATCCCAGGACCCTGAGACCATGACCCAAGCCGAAGGCAGCGGCCCAACCCACTGAGCCACCCAGGCGCCCCTGAAGCATTTTATTTTTAAAGAAAGGTTTATCTGAGAGATATTTGTTTATCTGAGAGAGAGAGAGAGAGAGAGTGCATGAGTGGGGAAAGAGGCAGAGCGAGAGAAAGAATCTTAAGCAGACTCTGCACTGAAAGCAGAGCCTGACATGGGGCCCAGTCCCATGACCCCGAGATCATGCCCTGAGCCAAAATCAAGAGCCAGATGCTCAGCTGAATGAGACACCCAGGCACCCCTCTCTGAAGCATTTTATGACGGCTGTTTCACAATCTTTGCATAATTTCAGTACCTCTGCCCTCTTGGTATTGATTGTCTTTTTTCATTCACTTTGGGATGTTCTGGTTCTTGATATGACAAGTGATTTTCAGATGAAACCTGGACATACTGAGTGTTATGTTGAGACCCTCCATCTTAGTTGAACTTCCTGCTTTAGGTTGGGTTTGTTTGACATTGCTCCAGCAGTGGAAGGGAGTACGTTGCGTAGTTGCTGCCAGGTTGGGGTGGAAGTCCAAGTTTTCCACTCAGCCTTTGTTAGCACCCAAGGTGGGGGTGGTGGGATGCTGCATGACTTCCGTGTGAGGCTGAGGTTCTGGCTCCTCACTAGCCTTGGATCATTTCATCCTGGCTGCAAGGGTAGGAATGCTTCCTGAATGCTCCCTACATGTCCTTCACAGACATCACAGGCAAAAATGGTAAGAGTCTTGACCCTCCACTTGGCCTCCACTGGAAGTGGAAATGATTTTTCTTTATTGCCAGTTGAGGGGTCCAAGTCCAGGCTTCCCACAAGATCTCCACTGACACCACAGGTGGGATTTGGGGGATCACTGCTAGCTTCCTACTTAGCCTTTTCTAATAACTGTGGTGGTGGTGGTCATGGGGGGTAGAGGAATCTCCTGTATAATCTGGCAAGTGTGGAAATCTAGACTCTCTACCTTCCTTGGTGAGGGCTGATCTTTTTTTTTTTTTTTTTTTTTTTTTCCTGTACCGTTTGGTGGGAGCTGAGCAATAGTTGTCTGATACCTTCTTCCTTTAACAGGCTTCCCCTTTCCTGATCCTTTGGCTAGAAAATGCAGGCTTGGTGGGGGTTTTCTGTGCCTTTTGGGACTTCTGGGAATTTTGAGGTTGCTGGCTCCTTCAACTTTAAATCTGGAGTACGTGAAACAAAAAGAGAATGTAGAGAACTCCACTCCATTACTCATTGGATCCTGAGATCCCTAATCCATCTGGCTTCTTTCCCCCAACTTTCAGAGTCATCTTATGTTTGTTTTGTATATAATGTCCACAATTTTTAGCTGCGCTTAGCAAGAGGATTAGGGAACATATGTCAGTGTCTTGCTTTGTGTACCTCAACTTTATAATGCCTTCTGACATCTTCAAAGCAGGGTCCCTCTCATTAGTCCTCTTTATACATTTCCTAAACAGTATTAGGCTTTTCTCCCCATGTTATCTCAAATATCATTTTATCATGTTTCAAAAGAACAACAACAAAAATTGGAATTTTAATTGGAATTGAACCAAATACAGTTATTATATATTTTATATCAATTATGGGATAAACCATGTTTTAAATCATATTAGGTCTTACATCCAAAATATAAATTTTCATTTATTCCTATAATACTTTATGTCCTTTATGATCTAATAGTTTTTGTATTATAGATAAAATCCTTTTTATTGTCAAAATTTTCCTAAGAAACCTATTTCATCTGGTGGCTATTTTGAATTACTTTCCTTCATATATGCCTAGCATAGAAAGACACTATTGACTGCATATCAGGCTTGTACTTAGTCACCTGATTAATTACCCTTAGTAATTTCTTTCTTTCTTTTTTTTTTTTTTTGCTGAAGTCTTCTGAATTTTCCAAGCATACAATCATGGTATCAGCAGACACAATTTTTATCCTTTTCTTCTACTATTAAAATGATTTTATAAATGATGAAAAATAATTTTACCCTTTTCTCCTAATTTTCAAAGCAATATATATTGCTTCATTAATCTAGTAACCAAACAAAAACTACAAAAAAAAGTGCCTATCAGTATGGGAATGGTTGAATAAATGTTGGCTGGTTCACAAAATTGAATGTTCACTGTCTGTGGAAATAACTTAACTTGGAGAGATTTCAACTCTGAAGGGTGAAATGAGGGAAGCAGAATACAGTAATGCAATCCTATTTTCTAAAACAAGAGAAAACCTATATGTATGTGGTGGTCCATATAATATATATGGGCATGATTATCTAAATAGAGGGAAAGCTATAAGAGATATCAGCTGGGTTATATTAGCAGTGGTAGCTGAGAGGAAAAGGAGAGATAAGCAAAAGCAAACAAAAAGACTGCTTTCAGATGTTATTCACCATAGAAACAGCACATACAACATGGTCCCATTCACGGTAATTTACACAGAGCTGCATAAAGAGACATGTGAAGAGGTGGCCAAAGCCCTGTTAGTGGTACTCATGATGTCAGGGGGGATTTTCCAAAGATTTCATTCTTATTTTTACCTCTTGTGAATTATTCACAATATTTATGACAAGAATATATGATCATAAAAACACAGGATAACTTTTTTTTCATAATGGAAATTGAAAAAAAAAAAAGCAAAATGCAATAGGGTAATTCCAGTGCAAGGATCAGCCTGGGCCTTTTGCAAATCTGTGCTTTGTTGGTTAAATTTCTTTGATGGGAAACACCAGAAACTGGAGGACTAATGACAAAAACCAGAGAATTAATTAGAATATTCTGAGTTGAAGGAGAGAAAGCTCTACCTTAGCCTTTTGGAAGGATAATGGCATACATAGCTCCCAAAGTCTAGGAAATGGGAATTAATGAACAATGAACAGTACCTCAAGATGAATCATGTCTTAGAATTTTCTTTCTTGGGGTCACTGTGGACAAGATTCGATGTCTTAAGGGGGAATGTCCAACTGTCCAAGTTGGGATCACTGGCTCAACACTTGGTAAGACTCGGTTTAGTCCTGCCAAGATTAAATGCAATAGGGCAGGAAGATCATTTCCTAAGAGAGACTGGGGTGCATTAACCAAAAGAAATGGATAGACAGTCTGGAAAGTTTAAAACAAAGGAACACCAATGTCCATGCACAGGCTCATAGAGGCTGAGAGTCCACCAGAGCCTGGACCCTCTGAGGTAACACCCACTGCTAAGGCTGTGTCCATTGGACTGTCCCTTCCTTCCCAAGGGCACTAGGGGCTCAGCCTGCTTTCCTCTCCTCCATGTCCATTCACCAGACTCCTTTTCCTTCAGGGCCCACAGACACTGCCCTGACTTTTCCTTCACACCAGTTTTGCTTGTTGGAATTCAGGTGCACTTCCTTAAGTGGACACATGAAACAGTTATATATCAAAGCAGAGTAAACAGCTGAAGATGCATTATAAACTGTCTCAGTAGAAGGGATAAATGACCTGAGGAAAGTGAGATTAAAAGAAGATATTTCTATGAAGAATTAAATTTTCTTAGACCCACCATGGTGCCCCAGGGAAAAGAAGAATATGGTGAAAGAAGATAGCTCTTAGTCCACTCTGGCAGGGGGCGCTTTGTTTATTGAGATGAGTACCACCCATTCAAGAAAAGTCATGGTGACTGTAAGAGAGGAACATTTTCTTCCTGACAGGAAGTTGTCCACCAGTAGGGACATTGGTTAGCATCTGGAGCGGGCACTCTGCCTTGAGGTGCCTTTCTGTGTGTGGTTCCTGAATACCAGTGTTCAGTGGCTTAAAGCAACCATCCTTGACTCTCTCAGGTGTGTTTCTGTTGGGGACAACTCTGTGTCTCTGTTCTCTGTGGGAGAGGACAAGCCTATCCACAGGGGGCACCTTTCTAGTTTCTGTTTGCATCACCTCTACTAACACCTCATTGGTCAAAGCCAGTCACGTGCTCAGCTGCATTTCAGGGGCTGGAAGTTCTTCCTCCTCTAGTGGCTGTGGTTGAGGTGGGAGAGTGAATGTTTCTGAACAAGTTTTATCATCTCAGTTCCTATGAGATCTTGTCTGGATGAGCAGGATGATAACCAGAGCCGTCAGACTTGGGCACATGTACAGAGACTGGTTTCTTTTTCAGTAGGATAACAACTGAGTAAAAACCAATACCAAAACAAAAACCAGACTGTTGAAAGAGAAAAGAGAAGAGAAAGAGAAAAGGGGAAAGAGAAGGGAGAAATCTGGAACTATATTGTTTTGGAGAGACAATACAAAATACATGACTAGGATTTTCTGTATCATTTTCAGCATTTTCCATGTTTTCTACAATGGATAACTAACGTTTTCATAATCAGAAGCAACACACACACACACATGCACACACATGCATGAAAGAAAGAAAATGTCCTCTGAGGAGTCTTATTCTTCTCCACTTGTGCAAACAAGAACAACACAGCATTGATGGAGGGGCTGGGAGATAATTTTGTTTCTGTTTTTAATCTCTGTAGCTTTTAAAGGGAAAGTAAATGCTGCAAAACACCCATTTCTTCTGTGCTAGTTAAATTTTGCACTCAGGGCAGAGGCTAAAGATTACATTTTTATAAGGCATTGATTTTTTTCTGAGGGTGAGATATAGAAAACCTTTTAAGGAATTAATGTCTATTCTTAATTTTTTAAGACGGTGATTTATTGGAATGATGATGCTGACTTTCTTCTCCTACACTTGCCTGTGTTTCCTCATCTGCACAATGAAGGGGCTGAATGCAGTGTTCTCTAAGGTTCCTTTAGGATCTCACTTACAGTCATTCTGATATTATTCCTGCAGCTCTGTTATTTAGCATTTGAAGATGCATGCTCTGAAGTGAAAGGTCGAATTCTTTACTCTGCCTCACACTGACATTTTTATAGTGGCTCGCACTGAAGTAATGTGGGTAGTTCTTTTGTTATTGTCTTCCAGTTATACAAATATTAATGTGTATTGTAGAAATTTAATAAATATAGTAGAAAAAATAAAAATCACCTATAATCCCACTAGTATTAAATTTCACAGTGTGTTTCCAATATTTTTCAGTGTCTATATGTTGCAATTTATTTTTTAAAAATATTGATCTAATTTTTAATTTTATTTATTATGACATATCCCTATGCAATTAAATTATCTTCCAAGCAGTTATCTGTGATGGCTAGGTGAGATTTAATCATCTAAATAAATTTATTATAAACTATATGCCCAACAACCTATTTTTTTACCTTTATGTTATTTCAGTATGGGTTAGCGGTTAAATTCGTGGGCTTTGAGCGGCATCAGGGGGGCTTAGTCGGTTGAGCAACGCACTCTTGATTTTAGTTTGGGTGGTGATCTCCAGGTCACGAGGGGTGCTTATCTCCAGGTCGTGAGATCGAGCCGGCCTTTGCCGTCCGGAGTCCGCTTGGCGTTCTCTCCTTCTCCTTCTGCCCCTCCCCCGGCTTGTGTGCATGCTCTCTAAATAAATACATAAATACGTAAATAAAATCTTAAAAAAAAAATCTTTGAGATTTGACAGTCTGAGTTTGAAATCCTGGGTCTATTACTTACTAAGTGTGTGAATCCAGACAAGGGTCTTGACTTCCTTAAGCTTCATTTTCCCAGTCTACAAAACGGAAATGAAGTCTGCCCTATGTATATACAGTTTTTAAGAAAAGAAAACTATCTACTGTCTCTCTAGGGTTTTTGTGAAGATAAAATGATGGTTGTGCCACAGGGTAATATTTCAAGTCGTAATCATATGCCTACCCTCCATCCTGCCCTCCACCCTCATCAAGTGTCTTGGCTGTCATTCCACCGTGACCCCTCCCACCCCAGAGTGATTGACAGCCTCGCTCACCAAGGAACCACAAAACAAAGACAGCAAATACTTGTAAATTAAAGTTCCAGTATTCCCAGTCTAAGTAAAAGAAAGACAATCTGTATATATACTTGTAAAGTAAACGCTCTTGCCTCCAAACTGGGTGACTCTAACAAGGAGGAAGGGCCATCTGAGTGTCCTGGCATTTCCAGCCCACTCTGCAGAGTAGCCTCAGGGACCACCTTTCTTCTTCATTGTTGTAAAGTGAGGATAAGGGATAGATGGTATACGGCAAAGCACCCATAGGCCATCTTTCTAGTAGTGACTCATTGAGGCTAAGACTGCCCCCTCCTTAGCTCTCCTGCCCTGAAATCCACCAGTGTGAACAAGAGTCTGTTTGGCGGAAAGAACCCTCATGATCCCCCAAGCCCTCTCTACTCCTACCTATCACGCTCCCCAGGCATTGGAACCCTGCCCGGCTGTGTCTGGCACAGCGCCCCCTAGGGGTAAGAGCTCGGTCAACATGAGCTAGTCTCAGGACTTTGAATTTTTCACTCAATAGATACTCAACATCTCTGATGTGCATTTTTAGATATCTCTTATTGTTTCCTTAAGAAAATTTCTTAGAGACTCAATTATCTTTTTAAGTGTGGACATTTTTAAGACTTTTAGTAAATGTAGACAAAGCTGCCCTCAGAATGATTTAACAAATTTACCCTTTAATGAGATGATATGCTTTCCTATGTTTTTGCCAAAATTAGTAAAAATAAATAGCTAAGTTTTGGCTTTCTGATTCTAAAAGTAATATATACATGCTTTTGGAAAGTCATCTAGAAATTCTGAAAAAGCAATTTTTTTGGACAATATTAGCTCTGCACCATTATTTTTAAGGCATGCTAACCTTAATGGTATGGCTGTAGTTTTATTTATCCAGTCCTTTATTAATAGCCTTTTAGGTTGAATATTTAATTTTGCTACTTGTTAAATTTTACAATGAGTCTCTTGAACATATATCTTTGTGCATATATCTAATTATGTACTAATGTAATATCCTTATCTATTCCAATACCTCTCAATCTGCTATTTTTAGTTTCTTCTAGACAAGCCATCATATTTGAAAACCATGATGATTTTGACCCTTTCATTTTACTAGTAGATTATTTTTCTTTGTGATGTTAACTAGAAGTTCTAGAAGTTCTAGAAAATACAAAATAATTATAGTGATGCTAGGTTTCTTCTTTTTTTTCTGATTTTAATGAATATGTTTCAAGGTATGGGCAATATTTTCTCTTGACTTCAGATAGCTATTTTTAAATCATACTAAATAAGTAGCTTTCTATTCTGATTTTTTTTAGATTTTAAAATTAGAAGGGAATGCTGAAATTTATCAAATGCTTTCTAACATTTATTGAGATGCTCATGCATTTTTTTTCTGCTTTTACCTATAATGTGGTGAATTAAATGAATATATTTCTAATTTTGAACTCCTTTTACAGAATAAACTATGTATGTTTCTTGGAATTTATTTTATAACACATGCCAGGATTCAGTTTCCTCTATTTTATTTTTGATGTCTCAGCAACTCTACCACCACCACAACTATCATCATCACCATGCATTAGCAGGCATTATCAGCCATAAACTGAATGCATACTGTATTTTTGAACTTATTTGCATCACTTCTTAATCCTAATGGTTACTCTTTTCTTCGATTTTTTTCAGCTTTATTGGGGATATAATTGGCAAATAAAATTCTAAAATAGTTAAAGTGTACAAACCTCACAGTTATTCTTTTTTTTTTTTAAGATTTTATCTATTTATTTGACAGAGATCACAAGTAGCCAGAGAGGCAGGCAGAGAGAGAGAGAGGGAAGCAGGCTCCCTGCTGAGCAGAGAGCCCGATGTGGGACTCGATCCCAGGACCCTGGGATCACGACCCGAGCCAAAGACAGGGGCTTTAACCCACCGAGACACCCAGGCACTCCCCTCACAGTTATTCTTAAGGTAGGTATTGTAATCCTACTTTACAGAAAGGGTATAGAATAGTTAAGTATCCAAGTCACAAAATATTTCTTTAAAATACAGCAGGTATTTACCTATACATCTATTTATCTCCCAAGCCTACAATTTTAATCATCTTATGTGTCTGTAAATTTAGTGGAATAATTGGTCTGTAGATAATTTCTAAGTGCTTTATTTGACAAATTTTGTTATCAGGGTTATGCTAGTTTAATAAATTGAAATGTTTTCCAATTTTTAAAAATGGTATTAAATATTTTAAATAGCATGGAATTAACCTTTTCTCCATATCTGAGAAAATACTTATTTTATTATTCCAAAAAATACATACTTCTATTTTCTTTTATTTTTCCTTGATCAGACTTGTTTGCTTTCATGTATTTTGTTGGTCTTGTCAAATTAAAAACCAATATTATGTATCAACTGTAACGTTTCCTCCTATGCCCTTTGTTTCACTTTTAAGGCTTTACATTTTTTGGCTTCTTTGATTGAATGTTCATTTCATTGATTCTCTAAGATGATGGTCAGTAGTATGACCACAGCTCACACTTTGTCTCTCTCCCACTTCCAATGTCCTGCTGAAATGACCTTATCAATGTAACAAGGAAAAATCTAAACAGTATATAAGATTACATAAAATACATAACACATAAAATACAAAAAGTATAATACTTAACAGACCAAAAATATGTTAAAAATTCAGCAATAAATGGGGTATATTATGGTAGAGAGATTACTTGGGGGTAGGGAGTAGGTGGGAAGAAAAGCTCAGAAAGGAGTAAGGAGAAGGATTCTACCCTCTCCCACCTCACCTCCACTAATACAGGTCATAAAGCAAATCAATTAAACCATGACATAACTGTTTTCTGAATGAGTCTATTTAAGCTCTCAATAGATCACATCTATTGTAAGTTTGTGCCATGAGTAACCCTTGAGAAAATAGAAATTTTTAAAAAAATGGCATTGTTAGAAAGTTTTAAATATCAGACAGAGCACCCTAAAAAATCTGAGAACAAGAAAATAATATCCTGTAGATTTAAAAAAATCATTGAATTAAACTAAAATTCTAGCAGAGGTAGTAGATATTGCATAACAAAACAAAACAAACAAAAACACAAATCAGATAGTTCCAAGTCTAATATGATATGTTACTACTGTTCCACCAAAACAAACAAACAAAAATTTTCCCTCTGTGGGCCCCCTGAGGATGATATTGCCCACAAACTAGATTATACTTCAACCCTCTGTCATCAGGCTTGTACATCTGATTTGCTTTGGGTAGTGAAATGTGAGCAGAATTGCTACATGTGAACCAGAGCTTCCAGAGTGTAACACAGTTCACCATCTCAAGTTGGAGATATCCTTGATGGGGCTGCTCCTTCAGTCCTGGTCCCTTCCCAAAGACAACATGGAGTTAGAGAGTCTGTGCTTAACTGCAATGCCCAAGTAGCATGAGAAAAAAAAATCCTTTCTTGAAATAAACTCTGAAGTATTGGGATTGTTATCTGGCTATAAGGAAGCCTAAGCACACTTATTCTGCCAGCAGGATAATTATCCTAGAATTCAGAATAAGAGAGAGAGGCAGAAGTTTAAAGATAAAGGGTGCAAGATGTGGGATAGATCTAGGAAACTCAATGCACATATAAAAAGGATTCAAAGAATGTTGTGGTTGGACTAGAAATACATTAATACAGATTAATCAGAGCAGAATTGCATTTTTTACCGTATGGAATGTTTCCATTGAGGAATGTGTCACTGTGTGTTTGTCCTCTTATTGTCCTTCAGTGTGCTTGTGCAGATTTGTTCTTATAGTTCCTGAATATTTTCCTTTCTTGAAACCAAAAAGGATGTTAATTTTAAACATTTATGTTTTTAAGATTCACCAAAATCAATCTGTAATTTGTAAATTCAGATTTAAACTTTTAGTGGAATGCCTTCCAAGTTTTACATTTGAAAATTCTCGGACATTGGCATGTTGTTATGCTCATTGAGGAGCTCCTTAAGAATGGAAATTCCTGGCCTCTCCTCCCTGAGATTTGTGTTTAGTTGCCCCACGTGGAACCTAGGAATCTACAGCTTTAATAAAATGACAGAAAATTTGGATTTTAACTAAATGATTGTCCACACTTAGAAAAATTTTACTTTTAGATGACCTCCAAATATTCTAACTCTGGCTGTGTGTGTGTGTGTGTGTGTATGTGTGTGTGTGTGTTTTGTTGTTCTTTTCTTTTAAATAGGAAAAAAAAAACCTGTAGCAACATTAGAATCACAATTTCCCTCTTCTTCTTATTCTTCAAAAAGTCAAACAGCTTTTAAATCACTAAAAAATTAAGCTTTACAAAGTTTGGGTCCTAATCTCTTGTTTACCTCTAGACTTCCTTATTATTTATTTATTTATTTATTTAAAATTATTTTTAGTAACATATGATGTATTATTTGTCCCAGGGGTACAGGTCTGTGAATCATCAAGTTTATACCCTTCACAGCACTCACCATAGCACATACCCTCCCCAATGTCCATAACCCAACCACCCTCTCTGTACCCCCCTCCGCCCAGCAACTCTCAGTTTGTTTTGTGATATTAAGAGTCACTTATGGTTTGTCTCCTTCCTGATCCCATCTTGTTTCTTTTTTTTTCTCTCTCTCTACCCCCAGACTCCCTGCCATGCCTCTCAGATTCTTCATATCAGAGAGATCATATGATAATTGTCTTTCTCTGGTTGACTTATTTCACTCAGCATTATACCCTCTAGTTCCATCCACATCGTTGCAAAGGCAAGATTTCATTTCTTTAGATGGCTGCATGGTATTCCATTGTGTGTGTGTGTGTGTGTGTGTATATATATACACACACACCACATCTTCTTTATCCATTGGACTTCCCTATTTAAAACAATGTGTGGTACAACTCAGTCTTGCTGAATGAGTACCTAGATGCCTTAATAAATGAAAATTATCATATTCCAAGATAATTTTAGAAAGTTGTGGCTTGACACAATTTATCTCCCTACTCTCTTAATGGTCCCCTGCTCCTAAAGATTCAGAAAATATAAACCCTCTTTTCTGAATTTGAAAAATACATGCCATAACCACTTCAGAGCCTTGATCTTCTCTGTATGAATAAGTGGGAATCTTTCTCTCCTTGCTTTTAAGTAGGAAAAAGTAAAACTCATGTAATTAATCACAACTGAAAAATCAGCTCTTTTACTTTCTGTAGGTGTAATATAATAAATGTTAAAAAACTCAGTTATTTAAAAATATGAGCCAAGTCATAGTACATTTTGTGAGGACAATATGTCTGAAGCTCTTATTTCTATTATTTGAAAATATATCACACACCATCATCTTTCAGCTGAAAAGGAAAAAATATAACACTTGATTTAAAAAAATAAAACCACAATGTTCCTACTTAACTAACATTTTTCGGAGAAAGACATGAAAAACTTAACCTCAAATACTCATTCAAAATTAATATCCGTCATGGTCACATATCTCTTTGCTCCTCATCATAATCCTTATCATAACTTCACAATTTTATCCGTGGTTCAATTTCCTAAATGAATATCTGGGTTCTTTTTCTCAAGAACAAGAATTGTTAATATGTATTTCAGCTACATCACAAACGTGATATCAAGTAATACATAATAACTATACAAGTTCTGTAGTATAAATCATATTTGATGAATAACAGAGTACTCAGATAATAAATAAACTTTACCCCAAATAATTCACTATTATTTTTTCTATGGATTTTTTTTACATAATTGAGATCACATTGTATGTATAATTTCACATCCTGCTGTTTCTTTGATAGCTTAAGAATAACTCATATTAATAAAAATAAACATAATTTGAGAAATAATAAATATGCTGATTGAAATTAAAGTGGATGTTTTGATGTTATATTTCTTACCCATACATTAATTAAAGGTCAACTACCAGGGTCAATTGCTTTTTTTTTTTTTTTTTAAGATTTTATTTGTTTGTCAGAAAGAATAAGAGAGAGAGCACAAGCAGGGGGAATGGCAGGCAGAGAGAGAAGCAGGCTCCCTGCTGAGCAAGGAGCCCAGATGCAATGCTGGGCTCCATCCAGACCCTGGGATTAACCTACTGAGCCACCCAGGCATTCCTGAGTTAATTGCTTTTTGAAACTTCTCTTTGTTTATAGTGATTAAAAGAAACAGTGGCCATATTTGCCCACTACTGCCATAAAATGCTGTGCCACCACATCCTTGGGAATTTGCAATAAGCATTTAAAGAGTTAAACTCAGAATGGATACTCTGTCATTTCTGCCCATATCTTTACTGGAAATAGGCAACATGGTTAAGTTCTACATCAGTGGTAGAAAGTAGACGTTCCCCACAGAAGCTGGAATGGGGGGAGTAAGAGAGAATATTTGCTGAACAATAATCTTTTCTCTACAATTGGCAGATGTGGCACATTTATCCTTATATTCACTTTGACAGAGGATACTCCGATTTCATGTAAAAAAATCATTTAAAATTATTGAGCAAATTTAAAAGAAGAGGTACTAAACATCCCTAATTTACAATACTTGAAATTATTTGATTTGCCAAAAAGATTCTGCTACTTTCCTCGCATCCTGCAGAAAACTTGTAGTGCAGATTTCATAAAAATGATAATGCATGAGAAATTACAGTGTGTCTGCAGAATTGAAGGTTAATAACAGTTACAAATATTCTTACAGTTCAGATCTCTCCATGCTCTGATCAGTGGGGCGTCCCTGTGCTGGAAATCAGACTCTGCTTTCATATGGTGTTGAATAGAGGAAACTGCATCTGAGAAGAAAACTGAAGTTTGAGGAAATTTCCAGGAAAACTAATGTTCTTTTATGGGAAAGATTCACGGTTGTGGAAACGAGGTGGGCTAGGATGAGTTGATCTAGGATGATTGGTGTGGTAAACTGAAGAGTATTCCCCATATATATTTAAATCCTTATCCCAGGAAACTGTGGATGTTATCTCATTTGGCAAAAGGACTTTAGAGCTATGATTAAATTAGGCTTTGAAAATGGGAAGATTGTCCTGGATTATCTGGGTGTGTCCTAAATGTAATTCCAAGTGTCCTTAGGAAAGGGATGCAAAAGTGGATAAGTAATTACTTACTACAGAAGAGGAGGCAATGTGATGATGGGAGTGGGGTCTGGAGAAAAGAAATTTGCAGATGGAGGAAGGTTAGCCAAGGAATACAGGCGACCAACAGAAGCTATGGAAGGCGAGGAAACAGATTCTCCCCTAGATGGTCTAGAAGGCACGTGGCCCTGCCAGTGCTCTGATTTCAGCCCAGTGAAACCCATTTCACACTTCTGGTCTTCAGAACTGTAAGAGAATAAGTTTATATTGTTTTAAGCCACCAAATTCGTGGTAATTTGTTACAATGGCCATAGGAATCTAGTATCAATGGTACCAGAAAAGTTTATTAAGGTTCCAAGTTGACCCACAGACTGGTGTACTCTGTTCTGCAAAAAAAAAAAAAATCATCCCCAAATTTTGCTCAATGTGCAATACTCCATCATATGAATTACTGTTGGCACTGAATGTGCCTGACCTAAAGGAGACAAAAACTACAGGAACTAAAGTTCTACACACTTGAGAAAGTTGTTTGTGTTGAAAGATAGGAATGGAAGACCTTCAGCTTCTTATGGGTTGAATTGTGACCACCAAAAACATGTTGAAGTCCTAAGTCTCGGGACCTGTGAATGGGACCATATTTGGAAATAGGGCCATTGCAGATGATCAGGCTAAAATGAGATCATGAAGGCGGGTTCTAATCCAGTATCACTGGTATCCTCATTAGAAGGGGAAATTTGGACACGGACATGCACATGGGGGAAAATGTACATGAAGGTGGAGGCAGAGGTCGTGGTGATGCTCCAGGAGCCAAGGAATACCAAAACTTGCCAGCAAAGCCCCAGAAGCAGGAAGAGAGGCAGGCAACAGGTTTTCCCTCACAGGCCTTCAAAGGAATCAGCTCTGTTGACACTTTGATCTAAGATTCCCAGCCTTTAGAACTTTGACAATGCACTTCTGTTGATGAAGCCCCCCAGTTCATGGCGTGGTTTCAGCAGCCCAGGGAAATGGATACAGTGAGGATTTGTCCATCACAGTTTTCTTCCAACCATATCATGGGCAGCTACACTCTCTAGTCCCCCTAATTATCAGTCTTAGAGGCTAATGCCAAGACTGCCCTCTGGAATTGGTTTTAATCAAGTTTTGTTCTGTTTGGATTTTGTTTATATTTAAATCTTAAATTCATGAATTCCAAAGTAGCTAATTCTATGTTTAATTTGGCAAGCGGCCTTGCTAACATGTCTGATTAAGTTTCTCTTTCTCTGTCTTTCTCTATGTGTCTTTGTCTATCTGTCTTTCTCCATGACATTTTTTCTCTCTCTCCAACTCTCTCTAGGGGAACTGTAACGGAAAGTCACAGGAGATCATGGCAGAGAAAAGATTGCTTTTAACAAAACTCTACTGGTATGGGTTGTGAGTGAAGCTTCAGTTAGAGCATAGCCCATCAGATAATCAGGTCACAAAGGTGAGTTACAGAGTTAAAACACTCTTCATTCCATCTCTCCATTTCCCATTCCTCTATCTGTTTCCCCAAAGCCAGAACTAAAGTATTCCTATCTTCTGGGAGGGGCTGAGTGGACTCTTTTGGTTCGTGTTGAGCTGAAGGAGATGCTTGCATCCTCAAGAATGGATATTAGGGAGTCCTGGGGCTTGGGCCTCCTTCCTCACATCTATTCATCTGTAGCTCTCTTCTTCACAGAGATCTGCCTTCCCAGCCCAAGGTTTGGAGGTTGGAGACTGCCCTCTGAGGACCTTCTGATGCCAAAGGATAAGTCTGAGGGGCTAGCCCTCGGAGCAGCTTTCTGCTACAGGCATGAGGGCTGGGGTCTGTCAGACCCACAAGGGACAGCAAAGGAGGCTGCTGCCAGGGTCGGCTTTTCCTTTTGTCTTACTCTTGGAGAGTTTATTTCTGAGCCAGGAACTGACAAGGTGGTGCTGGTCACGTGGGAATAGGCCAGAGAGAGGAAGAGAGATGCTTATTAGTTTGGTTTCTCTGAACTGTGTAAAGTTGTCACCAGTTTTACTCACACCTACTACTGAGAAATGACATTTTGGGGAAGGTGTAAAGAATTTGATGGGATTTAGAGTGGACAAAGCTTCCTGTCATCTCGTTCACGCTACCATTGTTCGGGAGTGAGATAAACTCAGTAGCTAACGGTTTCTAGAGTTTACCATGTGCCACATACTGTTCTCTGTATTTTTCCCGAAATAATTCACTTAACCGTCTTAGAAGAACCTCTTCAGGCGGGTATTATAACTACTTTTATAGGTGAGAAAACTGTGTGAGAGAGGGCTGGAGCAATCACTGAGTCGGCAAATCGGAGACAAATGGGGCTTAACAAGTTAGCAAAAAGGAAAAATGATTTTAACATGGGTTTTAAGTGCTGGGAACTTGTTTACAGCTTTGGAGAATCAGCTGAAAAAGGATGCTGAGCAACAGTATCCCTGTCACATACTGCTTAGACCTTCTTTCAGAATCTGGAACATTGCTATGTGTTTCCTGCACCAGGAACTGGTATGTGTGTGTGCATGCCACATGCACGTGTGTCTGCTGTTCGTTTATTTCTATTAACAGATGACATTAGTATATGTGCTGCCGAAGCGAGCACAACAGATGACATTATAACCACAGTTTGTTTTGCCACTACAAATGTATACATTTTTTTGTACTGAAATTCCTTCCCTGAGACATATGTGTTTGCTTCTTTAGTTATTCTGTACTTAGTGTTTAAATGCCTACTGTGTGCAGACCTTGTGCAAGGTACTCAGGACACATTAGAAAACAGGACACACATTCTTTGCCATCACAGTTGTTATGATCTAGCTTTATTTTGACTGTACGTGCTACAATATAAGGAGAGATTCAGCATTTACACCAGGGAAAGAGTAAAGAGAGACAAGGATGAAGGAGAAATGTGATTCTATAGGGAGCCACTCCCAAGGTTCCAGAAATCAGGACAGGGACTGTGTTGAGTCCATTGCTTGTCCAAGCTGTCTTTCTCCTGTTTCTTTCTCTTTCTTAAGCCGGATGAACAGATGCAAGTAACCCCCCAATTAGGCCAGCCAAAGGATTCCCTAAAAGCTCTGTGCTTGGGGAGCAGAGGTTGGGCGTCTGCTGGGTTGGAAAGGTCACTGGCTTATCTCGGCAGCTGGTAGAGCCCTGTCCCTGTCTTGATCACAGACTCTGTCCTAAGCTGTAACCATTTGCTTGTATGAATGCAGATGGGAGGCTTTTTATTTATTTATTTATTTATTTTTCCCACCATCCACCACTGAAATACAATTAAAAGGTCAACCAAGGATCCTGAACAAATTGTGCTGGGTGTTGAGGGGAGAGGAAACAGAGGGAACGCTTTGTTTGAGGATTAGTTTGTTTACAACCGAGTTAAAAAACATTTTGTTTCAAACAGAGTTTTAGGCATTTGTCAATAAAACCAGGCTTGGAAAGGGCAAAAATCAGCTTGTTTGTCACAGAGTCCTTGCATGCTTAAGGACCCAGCCCCTGCTGAGGGGTCTGCAAATGTTGGTACTCATCCTAATAATACTCTTGCTCCGGCCACTCAGTGAAGGGGAGTGTGTAATGCTTGGGACAAGGACTTGAGTGTGAATATTTGTGCCAGGATACACCAGGAAGGGAATGAAAAAATGAGATAAGGAAAGGCAGGAAGTCAATGGAGGGTATGTTAGTAAGTAGGTTACCACTGTTGGCATTTGGGGCTCAGTCTGGCTGGGACTGCTGGGGATAGTGTAGAATGTGCCTCTAACCTGTCCTATGCAAAAAGCAATGAAGCTGACATGTATGTGTGCCAAGTCTCTTTGTCATGGGTACAGGGCTCTTCCAAGGGTTTAGATTCCCCAGACGTCTAGCCATGTTCTCTTGCATGCAGAGGGAGTCTTAGTATAGTGCTTGCTAGAGGAAATAGTGTGTGCAGAGGGTCTATAGAAAACTACCAACCTTATTGCCAGGAGCTCTAATCATGACAGGAAGAGAAGAGGAAGATCTGGTTGTCATTGGACCCAGGACCATATTATCTTGTCTAAGTTCTAAGGATGTTGGCCCTTGAATCGGCCTACAGTTTATCCTCTGAGGGGGACTAATGGAAAAGGAAAAGCAGGATGCCCTGAGGGACCTGGGCTGCAGGACTGGAAACTAGAATCAGAGCTCCCGGAAAGCAAAGACTGTATAATTATCTGTGTCAGGGGTTGCAACTAGCAGCCTTCTACCCTGCTAACCCTCATCAGCCTCTTTGAGCTGCACTCACTTCCTGATTTTCCCCTGAAAACCTTAGATGTGCTCATCCCTCAGGACCTGTGCACTTGCTCTTTCCTCTGGCTGGGATGCTATTTCCCTGTGTATCTGCAAAACTTATAATCTCGTCTCCTTTAGAACATAAATCAAATGTCATCTGAGTGGGGCCTTCTCTAACCAGCCTATTTAAAATTGTGACCCAATCTGCAAACCCTAGAAATCCCTCTTTTTCTTTTTCTTCAGCTCCTATCACCATCTGACAATTTTTTACTTATTTACTCCCTACCTCCCTGGCTGTAGGACTTTTGTCTGTTTTGTTCACTGATTTATCTATATTCCTTAGAATAGGACTTGACCCTGAGTAGTGCTCAATCATGTTGGGTGAATCAATCAATGCCTTTCCCTCCTCAATTCTTCCTTCCCTGGGCAGGAAATTTCCTTTCAATATCTAACTATGTCTAACCCGTTTTCAGAACTTAGGTACTTTTCTACATCCTCCAAGTAGCCTTTCTGATTATTCTTGTCCAGCCTGGCTATTATATTTCCTGATGCTAAAATTATAGATGAAAAAAAAACATTATAAATGATCATGTTTATTCAGAAAATTGAAAAAAAGATTGTGTTGTATTCATAACAACCTCAAAAAGTACTTGGAGGCAGAGATAGTGACCAAAAAAACAAAAAACAAAAACAAATCTGTGTTAGAGTACCATCTGTGCTGCAAAGCTGTTCTCTCTGAACTTGCTGAGCCACTCTCCCAGACTCTACTGGGCTGGAGTTAACGTACTCACAAATTCTCTCATTAACCGAGGCAAAGATGCAGGAGGGGAGATGACATGATCACAGACTTGAGTGCATTGGTTACCTGTTACTGCATAACAACCCTCCAACCCAAGCACTTAGTGGCTTCAAACAACATGTTTTTTATTGATCACAGATCTGTGAACACTTCTGTTGGTCTCCGTTGGGCTTCCCAGATGTTTGTTGGGTTTGCTTAGGTTGCAGAAGATTGGCTGGTCTAGGATGCTCTCATGCTCATTTCCGGTGGTTAGCTGTCTGTTGGGTGAGTGTGGGGTCCATTGGGTCACATATCTGTTGTCTTCCAGCATGCTGGGCTGGGACTGTCTACTTGGCAGTGTCAGGGTTCCCAGATTGCGCATGGAAACGCAAAATTTGTTGGGGGAGCGGAAGCTTGCAGTTATGTGGTGTTATTATATAGACTGCTCTAAGAGTTGGCATTTTAATATTTTAATTCTCTTAGAATAGTTGAGGACAAAAGATTAACTGTAAGATCAGCCTCTTTGCCTCTATATAGATATGTTAACTGAAACCTTCAAACATAGAACAAAAGAACTTTAAAGGACAATATCCTGCTTTGCTTAGGAAGAACATGGAATGCATTGAGCCCCATGTAGCACAAGCAAGGCCCTTCAAGCTCCAGGAAAGGAAACATGACCATCAAAAGCAGTGTGTTCCCTCTAGTCCTCAGAACCCTCAGGGGTTCTCAGATTCTCTAAGCCCTAGGCTTGAGGTAAAGAAAAGGCTATGCCTTGTACCTTGTGCAGTGAAGCAAAAGGATAAGACTAGAATGAGCAGAGGAGAAGAAACAGGACTGCTGATGAATTTGAGGACTTTTTTGGAACGAAGAAGTTCAGTGCAGGTCAGCTGGTGAGGGAGAAAGTCAGGCTAAGACCCAATGTATTCAGAACCTTCTGGTTTTAGATACTTGGTCTTGCTATGGGAAGATATTGATGAAAGATATTGCTTCCTCTAACAGGGTATAATCTAGTACCCCAGATTGTCAAATGGGGCCAAATCCTAGGGTAGTAGAGTAGGATCCCCACAGGACAAGTTTGGGAATCAAATTTGCCTCTCTTCTTACATGTTATTATTTTTTTAACATTGCTTGATATCAGCCATGTTGTGATTTAATTTTCTCCAAAATTAGAACATTTCACTTTGTTTTCTTTACTTACTATTTTGGAGACATCCTGGTTAAAACCTTCCCACTCATGGAATTGCTAGTCAAAATATTTTAGGAGGAAACTCAAACATTCATTGTTTGCCTTATTAAAAATTAATTCAGGCAGATGGAGAATAATACAATGTGTGCTGTCCTCTTCGTACTCCTTGTTATCTGTCCCTATCTTCATCTGCAGCGTAGGCCTCATGTAATTTCACCCCCCAAGGGCTATGGGGCCACTCACAGGAGTGCTCTTAGCTGCATTTCATAGGAATGAGGCTGAGGTTAAATTATCTTTCTAAGACTCACACGGAGCAGAGGAATGGAGTCAGACGGAGAGCTGAGGTATTTGGGCAAGACCGGAGTTGCTCCCCAGGTACTGTGGAAGGGCAAGAATAAGGTCTTGGAGTTTTCTTGTGGAAAACACTGAGAAAAACTTGTCTACTCTAAACCTTAACCAGCTCTCTGGAAACTTGGAGGTAAGATAGCAGGAAGTATAGAATGCCTTTGTAGTTATTCTGCCTTCCATCTTTTTGAGTCTCCTGCCTCTGGAGTCCCTTGGATGCTTTGCTTTAATTCAGTCATGAATTCATTTCTGCAAGGGATCAGTGAGCCCTACTTTGTGCCAGACTTTCTCCCATATGGTGCGAGAGGGGGAAACAACAGGGGCCCGGCTTGTTTGGAGATCATAGTGCTGCAGGGATGCAGAAAATATTGCAGCAGTGAAAATCCCATGAGGATAGAATGACTGGGTGAATCAGTTGCTAAGTGTCTGCCTTTGTTTCAGGTCATGATCCCGGGTCCTGGGATCGAGCCCCGCATCGGGCTCCCTGCTCCACGGGAAGCCTGCTTCTCCCTCTCCCACTCTCCCTACTTGTGTTTCCTCTCTCGTTGTATCTCTCTCTGTCAAATAAATAAATAAAATCTTAAAAAAGAAAAAAAGAAAAAAGAAAATCCCATGAGGAAGCAAGTACAGGGCATTCTGGGAGAAGATAGAAGGAGCACATGATGCTTAACACATGACAGCCTAAATTATTAAAATACTTGTGTTTGGGAGCACAGTTCCTATCCTTCTGTTTAGCATTTTTCCATTCCAGAATTAGGTAGCATCAAGAAGGGTGAAAGGCAGCTGGAGAAGAGACTATCACCCTCCATCCAGAGTTGGGTGAGCTTCAAAGCTGGCTTGGGCCACCTTGGGCTACACAGTCTCTAAAGTGGGTCACACCCCAGAGTTTTGAAGCTAGGTATTTTGCAGAGACATCAATCCTGAAAAGAAAAAAAAAAAGCCCCCATATTTTCCACTCTCATCCAAACATTCTGATCCCCTCCCCCAGAAGTGCTGTTCTCCATGATACTCCCCATTATCTGACGATGGTCAGTGTTAGGTCAGCCATTGTGTCCAGCCCTTTCATAGGCTTGATATTATTATCCTGACAGTGCTCTGAAGGAGTCATCATTTATCCACACTTACAGATAAGAAACTGGGACAGAGAGCAGTTTGTTAACTTACCCAAGATCACACTGCCTCCAAATGACTTCGGGTTGAAGAAGGGTGGGGTGGGATGATATAAAGTCTAGTGGGTTCAGAAGTAGGATGAGATCCTAAGGTAGATCAAGATGTAGTAGGAAAGAATATAGGCTAACATACATTATTTTTTAAAACTTAGAATCCGCTGGGCTGGCATAAGTTGTAGGGTGAGCGAGGAGTCTAACCTGGCAGGTATGGCAAAATATCAGGACCCTGGAGTATGGGGTAATAGGTAAGAAGGTGTAGAGACATGCCTCCACTAACTCTGCCTCTGTCAGGGGAAGATGGACCCAGACCTGCCCTTCCTGTGGGGTGGAGGGATGGTGAGAACAGTGAACACCAACAGGACAAGGGGATTTGGACAAATGTTCATGGCAGGAGTCCAGACTCAGCCAATACGTAGGCACAGACAAGACTGGGAGACACTTGGGGTGTCTGATTTGAAGACAGCCTGTCTGCTGGGATCCAAAGAAGATCCATTCCTGGCCCATCTCCTAGTCAGAACGAGTCTCTGAACCAACAACCAGGCCTGCCTAGGAACTAACCAGAACCAGTTAGGTCTGAAGCTCAAAACTGTCATCCTGGAACAGACGGCAGTAGACCGTGAGTGCCAGTACCTGAACTTATGTGAACTCTTTCCGGATTATGTCCCTAGTTGGCCACTGTCTCAATGGTTGGGTTTCCTTTCTGCAAAATGAATTCTGTGATCAGGATTCTCTCTTTAGATGCAGAGGGAAGGGAGAAATCATCCCCCTCTGCTTTGTTACAGCTATTATCTTGGCAGCTCTCTTTGATTCCTCACTGTGACTTGGAATACATAGAGATTTCTTTGTGCAACTCTATATTTTAAACTCTGACACATTCTCTGGTAATCCTGCCCTAAATATTTAATCTGGATGTTTAGCAAAATCACTATCTCCCAGCTGTGGACCATTGCCTGTGAAAGGCACACACTGGGGCTTTGGGCCTGTGTCTCACAAAGTGGCAGAAAAACAAAGATCAGAGCAAGATAATGAGCAGCAGACCCATCATTCTCACCCTCACGGAAGTGAACACTTCTGCCTGAACTCCCAGGCTCTGGGTCTCCACCTGCTCTCTTTACTGCTTACGTGGCTACCAGAGAGGTTCCTACAGGTCCTTTTTCAGGGAATTTCTGGGTCTCCCTATTATGCAAATAATATAGTCCTAAGCAAAGTATATACTCCAAGACTACTTGGAATGTAAGCATCTCTATTATCAGTTAATATGGATTTCAAATTCAGTGATATTTTTTGCTTCAGCTCCACTCTGCTACAGTGACCCCCCACCCCAACAAAGCTTGCTTATTCCTGAATGTGTCCTCCAGGCTTCCAGACCCTTGTCATTGTTCATATTATTCTTACTGCTTGAAAGGTCCTACACAGTGTCGTTTCTTGAAATGGCCCTTCCTTCAGAGAACGGCTTTCACAATAAAGTGTTCTTTTAAGCTTCCCAGGAGAATATAAACTTAATGTTTTTCATGCTTGTGAATCTCTGCTATAATAGCCTTTGTTATACCTCTTCTTGTGGTTTACTTTTTACTCTAGTGAGTCTTTCCCACTAGATCAGGAACTACTGGAGGGCCGGGACAAGACTTAATTTTGTATCCTGCCATGCAAACATGGTGTCAGCCCAGAACATGACGACTCAATTCATGTCTTGGAATAGTAATGGTAACCTATTGCCTGACCCTTCTCAAACAGCTTCCCAGACTGAAGTGGAGGGGGTGCCAAGAAAGATAATGGACTTTAGCTTCAGACTGGGTGCAATGCTGGTGCAATCACTTTCTGATTTCATGTGACTTATCTCTCAGAACCCTCAATTTCCTCCCATATGAAGCAAGATTATAAATCTGTAGTGAGAAAGAATGCCAGAATGTAGATGTCTGAATACTTTTTAAAAAATTTTATTAACATTTAATGTATTATTTGCTTCAGTGGTACAGGTCTGTGATGCATCAGTCTTACATAATTCATAGCACTCCTTGTAGCACACACCCTTCCCAATGTCCATCACTCAGCTGCCCCATCCCTCCAACCCTCCTCCCCTTCTAGCAATCCTGTTTGTTTCCTGAGATTAAGAGTCTCTTATGGTTTGTCTCCCTCCCGATCCTATCTCGTTTCATTTTTTCCCTCCCTTCCCCCCATGAACCCCACCCTGCCTCTCAAATTCCTCATATCAAAGAGATCATATGATAATTGTCTTTCTCTGATTGACTTGTTTCAGTCAGCATTATACCCTCTAGTTCCATCCACATCTTTGCAAATGGCAAGATTTTATTTTTTGATGGCTACATAGTATTCCATTGTATATATATACCACATCTTCTTTATACATTCTTGATGTCTGAATATTTGATCCCTGTCCTGACCCTTCCCCACCATGGGTGGCAGGATGTATGTATGGGGAAATGCCAGAAACAGTTTTGATTTCCAGCAGGAGCTTTAATTCCCAGTACCCCATGGCTCCTACTTTCATGACCTGATCGGCCATCATGTGGTTAAATGGGAGGTAGCTGTCTCAGTCCAAGACCCACAGTTGAAGGCATGCTTCAGAGTCTTGCTGCATAGACTTCAGACTTTCTCTGAAGCTCCTTCCTGCCTCCCTCCTTGGTTATACCAAGACAATGGCTGAAGGTAGTCATCAATCTCATCTTACTAGCTAGATGCAGAAGACAAGACCCATCCTTACAAAAAAGGGAGGATTTTCTGCAGTCTGATTCTGTTTTGGATACTTCACTTTTCCCACAAAAATTCCTACCCCACTGAACCAGCCTGTTTGACTAACTCTATGTTATTGAGCATGTCATTTTTTCTTCTATCAGTTTCAAAGCTCCCCCTTGGTAGTGAGGTAGTGGACATGTACATGTTTGGGGGAAATCTCCTCTTTATAAACCATTTATTTGAACAATAACAATGACCTAGTTTAGGCAAATGTAGAATGAGGAAAAGGAGGAATACACTGATGTTGGTGAGAGGTTTTGCCTCTTAGCAACTACAAGACATTGGGAAGTTTTCTTAATACCTCGCAGCTTCAATTATAAAATAGAGAAGATCAGGGGTGCCTAGGTGGCTCAGTTAAGCATCGGACTCTTAATCTCAACTCAGGTCTTGATCTTAGGGTTGTGAGTTCAAGCCCTGCATTGTGCTCCATGCTGGGTGTGGAGCCTACTTAAAAAAAAAAAATAGACTAGGTCTGTTATGAGCATTAAGTAAGGTAACATGTGCAGAGATGGCATCATAGTAATTGGCATGAAATAGGTGTTTGATAACATGCTGTCACCTTTCTTCTCTCTCTTGAAAGTTAACTCTATAATGTACTTCCACCATTTGGTTACAGACTGTCAGTTTCATATGAAGGAAGTTTGGGAACTCAGGACCACAAAATCATGAAAATTTTATTATATCATCACTTTCTTTTTAAACAAATTTTTTAAATTTTATTTTAAGTCAACTCTATGCCACATGTGGGGCTTAACCTCATGATCCTGAGAACAAGAGTCACGTGTTCTATCAAGAGAGCAAGCCAGCACCCCTCATCACTTTTTGTAATCAAAAGGAAGAGGGCAGTCAAGGACTAATTCTAAACTTTCTGCAGAAATGAATTTTTAACAATCCCATGGTGTTCTTGGAGCCTTACTAACCTATTTACCTGTCTACTTGACAAGGTAAAAGTTCTCAGGTAAACATGGTAGTACTTGTTCCAAGTTCCTCAGATCATAGCAGCTGATCTTTCCCCACATTGGAAGTCAGGGACATTGTTGATCCATAAGGAATATATTCTGGGATTTTTTGTTGTTGTTATTGTTAAAATGCAATCATTGTCATTGTCATGACCAACTGTCCTAACTACCAGAGGACTCACACACTTTTGTTTTGGGGTCATAGAACCTAGACCTGCTCCCAGGTGCTCTTTCCCGGACCTATCCAGTCATTGTTCCCAAAGCAAAATGTATCCTCCTTCTCTGTTAGAGGGCCTTGAAACAGAGTTCAGGGAACCATTCAAGCCAGGAAGACCACCTCTCCTTGTGTCCACATGTGTGTCTTGGGCAAAATGTTCTTGGGGAACAGGAATGATGGAAGGAAGCCAGGAGATTTTTCATCAGCTCCAGGGAACCAAACTAAAGTTCTTCAATGCTCATGTTCCAACCCCAGTGGGTCAGAGATGATGGATAAAGAGCTTGGGCAATTTTCCCTTTAAAGGAACCAATATGGTTCAGTTATCATAAACATGGGTTTTGGGGTCAATCCACAATAGCTGTGAGTTGAAATCTGCTTGGATATGTGGCTGCATGGCCCAGGTTCTAAACTTGTGCTTCCTCTGTGTAATGTGCTTCCCCAGGTTCTAAACTACGTGCTTTCTCTGCGTAATGGGCATAATAACACTACTAATTCAGCTGTTATGAAGATTAAGTGAGGCAATACATGTAAAATGCAAATGGAGGGTTTGACACTACTCAGTAAATGCCACAAACTACTTAAGAGTGAGAGCCTCCACGCCACACTGTCAATTCCAGAGTTTAGAAATTACTGAATGATAGGAACCCAAATGAGTTTGGATTGGGTTGATTTATCAAAAACAAAATAAAACAAGAAACCACAAGTGAGTGATAATTTGCGTGGGGCAAATATTAAGTAGGGAGAAAATTGAGGAATTTCCCTTTCCCATTTAAGCCATTAAAAAAAAAAAAAAAAGCTTCGCGGGGCCCCTGGGTGGCTCAGTGGGTTAAGCCGCTGCCTTCGGCTCAGGTCATGATCCCAGAGTCCTGGGATCGAGCCCCGTGTCAGGCTTTCTGCTCAGCGGGGAGCCTGCTTTCCTTCCTCTCTCTGCCTGCCTCTCTGCCTACTTGTGATCTCTGTCTGTCAGATAAATAAATAAAATCTTTAAAAAAAAAAAAAAGCTTTATTTATACTCCTTAGCTTTCTATTTCAAAGGAGATATTGGACCAGTCAGGGCCAGGAGATGATTGAATTTGCTGATCTGATTCCTAGGCTTGTGTTTTCTTATTGGTCCATTTCTATCTGTTGTCTGTGACCTTCCTCACTGCGACGGGATGAACTGGCCAAGACAGGGAACCAGTTCATTCGCCTCCAGAAAAAGGCAAAGATTCCCCTCAGTGGAGCCACTTAAGCAGTGTTCTAGCCTCAATAAATCGCTGTACCGTGATGAACCCCTTCCCTGAACTCTGGTTTATCCCCATCACCTTGGATTATGTCCTCTAGGTACACAGAGAACCGTGGATCATTATCAGTCACATCCTGTCCTGCCATTTGTGTGTGCATGTATGTTTGCCTCCACAGATAAAACCACATGAATATGCAAGAAAATACATAGACAAATATCCACGCAAATATGCATAGACGAAGTCAGGAACACTCTGATCAACATAAATATACACAGACAGGCCACATGTAATCAGCATGAAAGACAGTCCTTTCAAACACACTCACCCATACCCGCTGTCACACAAATCTTGGATATCACACAAGCATCCCGTGCACACATTTTGATCATGTGACTAGTCTGTGAGCGCATGGAGTATAGAGAGTACACTTCGTCTTGTTCTATTCACATTCTTTTTATGAAAGGCTTTCTATAGATCTGTAGATCAGCAGGACAATTTCATATCCTATTACAATCTGCCAAGAAGAAATAGATAAATCTATTAGCCTGTTCTTTGCTTGTTTCATCATTGTGACAGTCTCTCATGGGTCTACATCCATCAGGCTCCCACACCACCTGACAGCCGAGTCTCCACCACCAAGCTGCAGGTTAATAGCTCTTTAATCTCTATTTAATTGCTCATTAATAATTCTGATACTGCTTTCTTCTGTTAATTGATTAAAAAATGGTTTCAGTGGAAGTGAATAATGAAATTTGGTAGCAACCAACTAGAGAATGAGTTTTCTTGTCATCAAGATAATCAAGAAGAAATAGTGACCAAAACACTCCTTGCTTCATTTGCAGATTTTTTGAATGCTACAGCTGGCACGGCCTTTGGAATTCAACTACATCAGCGTTTCTCAAACTGATTCACAAGTGATTAAACAGTTTTCTAGGAAAAACAATATTCTGTGATTAAATAAGTCTGGCAGACACAGCATACAAATCTCTTTCACAATTTGGCATTTTAAATCAATGTTAGCATATTCAAAGTTCTGACATTCCAGTTTGAGAAACCTATTGACATTGTTAAGTTGATCTTCACCCAAAACTTATTTGATAGTAAAAATCAATCAAATCAAATCAAAATTTCTGTTGAATACCACTTCAGTTACCTACTGCTGCATCGTGAGTCCCCCCAAAATTTAGTGGCTTCATTAAAATGATGGGTTATCTTTCACAGTTCTGTGGATTTCCGTGTTGGCAGGTACAAAATGGCCTGGCCCTCCACGTGGTTTTTTATCCCCCTCAAGTCTTCCCTACAAAGTGGGCTCAGGGAAGTGTTCTAATAGAACAAACAACAGAAACTACAAGGCTTCTAAAGGCCTAGACTTTGAGTCAAACAACATTACACCTGCTGTATCATATTAAACAAATCAAGTCACAAAGCCAGGCAATATTCAAGGGACACATGAATTAATGTCCACACTTGATGGGAGAACAGACACTCACACCACAAAAGGGCACATGGAATGGAGGAAGGAATTGTTGTGGCTATCTTTGAGTGTAATCTATCACGGGCCACTGAACAACAGGTTTTGGAAGACTGTTTATGAAATGCTAATATAGAACAAACTCCACATTTCCTAGGTTCAGATATTGAGACACATATGGAATGATTTGTCCAAGTACACACATCTGACAATCACAGAAATGAGATTAGAATCTAGACTTTGGACCCCAGAGTCCTTTATCTTCACCATTGTGCTTCTGAAAGATTTGGAACTGGCCATGAATGACTTGAATGATACACAAATGCTTACTGCCTGCATTGGGGGAGTCCTGGATTCTGATCCTGGTCTTCTAAACAAGTCCAGCTAGGCTTGTCAGAACACAAATAACTCAGTAAACCAGAGCCTAGGCTTCCTGTGCCTTCATTCTGTGAAGGATGGGCTCTGGACATAGCCAGACTTAGGCATACTAATTGGCATGAGCTAGATAAGCTCTGTCTCAAAAGTATCTTCTGACATAAAGTAACCTCTTTGTTTTTCAAAAGTTTTAACCATATTGTTTGGATAACCACTGAGTCCTGTACCTTCACAATCCAAAGTTTGATCTTTACTTAATCCCACATGTCTCTTAAACCACTATTTAACCCAACCCTTTGACATCTCATAAATGAATTTATTAACGTTCCTCTGACTTGGCAGCTTATCCCAACATATCCTCCCTGCTATTACAATGCTTGCAAGCAAATCCTGAAACAATAACTCTTCCATGGGTTCTTGCTAAACTGGTCGAGATAAGCATGAAAACTTACCTGTTTTTAGGTCTGCAAATTTAGTTCAATCTTTCATTACTTACTTATCACTATGGCCCTGTATTTTGCATACTCTGCAAGATTTTATTGAGCCTACTGACAATATACTTGTTACTTGAATATATTGGATCTAACTTCAGTCTGTCTGTCTATCTATCTATCTATCATCTCTCTTCCTCTCTTATTCATATGTTAACATGTTTACATTTACTCTAGTTTACTTTATTACAAGGCTAGTACTGTAACTCTTGGCCTCTAGCCTATCAGGTGGAAGGGGTCATATCCAAAACTTTCTTCTTATAAATGCGCAAAGTCAAATCTGCTGCATCAGAGCCAGAGGAATACTTGGTGGTAATGACTCCGTCAATATCCTCAGGACACGGGCTCCTAGCAACATTGCTTAAACATTTTGCATTAACTTGGCTTTAAGTGTTCCAGCTTTCTTTGCCCAGGAGAGCTAATGAAAGAGAAACATTAAAATGAAGGCAAATAATTGTAGAGAAAAGTTATGTCATATACTTCACAGACAATACATGAGACTATAGCTTCATCTTCCTTCTGTAACACATTTATTATGATCAGAACACAACCTTTTTCTGGATGTCATTTTCAGCTGAAGTGTCACAGCATGAAAGAGTCTCAAAATTACATCTGTTTCCCATTCTTAGCTCATTACAAGGCAGGAGGAACAGAAGGGTGAGGGATCCTGTGGCTGCGATTTATACATGAAGAGCAGAGGTGGTGTTAAGTCCCTAGACCAACGCTTAAATCTAAGATTACCTGGAAACTAAACAGGAGAAGAAAAAAACCAAAAAAACAAAACCCAAACAGCCTGTTTTATAAACACAGCCAGTGTCAAATAAACTCTGAAAGATTTCTCTAGAAATGCTGTTGAAATTCGACACAAACCTTTTATTTATTTATCGCTTTGATTTTCATTGAGGCCAAGGTGAAAAGAAGCAGAAAGGCAAATACCCCACGTGGTATCAGTATTTGAGAACTACAGAGAGGCAGGTTACCTAATGAAGTTCATGTGTTCAGGAGAAAATCCCCTTTGAGCCACTTCAGATCTTGGGAGGTGCCAATCTTCCTGGGCCCTGATATTAAAGTCCTTTGAGTGTGAAACTAGCTCTAGTTGGCAGGAGAGAGCAGCAAATGACATTTTGGAGACTGGCCTAATCTGACGAACAATTAAATCACATTCCTCTGAAATTTGCCTTTCCAAATATTGTCTATTCTCAAGTCAAGATGAATAGTCAAATTGTGAAAAGGTATTGGTTTAGAAATGAAATGACCTCTAACATGATTTGAAGCAATCCCTCTGTACACTGAGTTGCATTTCTAGAATTCATATGTCACCTGAAACCTCTTTTCCCTCTAAACCACCAGCTCTCACATTCTCCCACTCTACTTCCTACCTGGCTTTCCATTTATTGACTCGCCAGAATTAGTCATGCGTTTTGGTTCTATTTTTATTTCAGGGTTACCCAAGTTAATATGTATGCAATTGTGACTTACTTGTAGTTTTTTTTAGTTTGGTAAGTCAGAGGCAAATGCAGAAGCAAAGAGGTGAGGGAACTCCTAAGGAGGCAGCAAGATTACTGTGACCTCAAAATAAGGAGACTTTCATTTCACTGGGGAGTGAGACTGGTTCCTATGAAAATGTCAAATCTGATGGAATCAGATTCATGAAGGAACTAACATTAAAATGCTTCAAATTGGGGGTGCCTGGGTGGCTTAGTTGATTAAGGATCTGCCTTTGGCTCAGGTCATGATTCTAGGGTCCTGGGATCAAGCCCCTCGTTGGCTCCCTGCTCAACAGGGAGCCTGCTTCTCCCTCTCCCCATTTCTTGTGTTCTCTCTCCCTCTCTCTCTCTCAAATAAATATATAAATTTTTAAAAATGCTTCAAATTATACTTTTAAAGAAGTGGAACATCTAAGGGAGAGATGTGTGCAATCCTCAGTACAGAAGGGTTGTTCAATGGTGTGTGTGAGGGAATGTGTGGGAGGACTATCACAGCTTAGATAAAACTCTAATGACAAGATCCATTGAGCCAACACATAAGAAGGGAAGGCAACCCAGGAAGGAGACTGAGCAGTTAGAACTTGGGTTCAATAGCCACTGATCCAAATATATATACATCTATGTATATACACATACACCCATATATGTATATGTCTCCACATATATATATACTAGAATAATATTAGTAATACTAGTATTACCTAGAATATCACTAAAAGAAACTGAACAGAATATACACTCAAACCCATTACAGACAAATCAAAATAGAATTCTAAAAATGTTCAGGTGGCCACAGAAGAAAATAGACATGAAAAGTAGAGACAACATAAAACAAAAATAAAATAGTAGACTTAAGTCCCAATAAAGCAATAATTACATTAAATGCAAATTATTTGAACACACCAATTAAAATATAATTTTGCACAGTGGATCAAAAACATGACTCAAGCATATACTGTCTACAAGAAGCTCACTTCAAATATTGTGATATAGGCAGGTTGAAAATAGGAGGATGGAAAAGGATACATCATACAAACAAATCAAAAGAAAACAGGAGTGGCTATATTATACCAGATAAAGTACAGTTCAAGGCAAAGAAAATTACCAGAGACTGCGAAGGATGTTATAAAATGATGTGACCTCTTTCTTTCCAACCAGGGCCTGACAGAATGGCTTCCATAAAGAAGCATGGTGAGAAGGGCCATTCTGCCACCAATGAGGTAGTAAAAAGAGAACACACTGTTAATATTTGCAAGTACATGCATGGGGTGAGTTTCTAGAAGTGTGCCCCTTGAGCTCTCAAAGAGATCTAGAAATTTGTCATGAGGGAGTTGGGAACTTCAGATGGTTGCGTTGATACCAGGCTGAACAAAGCTGCCTGGGCCAAAGGAGTAAGGAACGTTCCATACCATTTCTGTGTGCAGTTGTCCAGGAAAGGTACTGAGGGTGAGGATTCACCAAACAAGCCCTGTACATTGGTTACCTATGTATCTGTCACCACTTTAAAAAATCTACAGACAGTTACTGTGGATCAGAACTAATTGGTGATTGTCAAATAAAGGTATAAAACTGAAAAAAATAAATAAAATGATGTGTCAATATACCAAGAGACATAATAGTCTTAAATATTATACACCAAGCTATAGAACAGCAAATTCTGTGAAGCAAGGTAGAACTGAAAGTAAAAACAAACAAATCCACGTTACAGTTGGAGACTTCAGTATCCTTCTCTCAACAATTGATAAAACAGAATATCAGCAAGGGCTTAGAAGAACTCAATGACATTGTTAACAATAAGATCTAACTGACAGTCATTGAACACTATACCCAACAACAACCGATTGTACATTCTCCCAAGTGTTCCTGGAATACATACAAGGTAGAATTGTCATTGGCCATCAAACAAACCTCAGCAAATTGAAAAGAATTGAAATCATACAGAGTGTGCTCCTTGACTACAATAGAATCAAACTAGAAATCAATGTCAGAAAGATAAAGGGAACGTTACCAAGTATTTGGAAACTAAAAAACAAACTTTTAAATACTCAGTGGATCAAAGAGGACATCTCAAAGAAAATTAAAAAGTATATCGAACTATGAAAACAAGAGTACAAAACTTACAAAATACAGATAAAGCAATAATGAGAGCGAAATTTATAACACTGGATGCACATATAAGAAAATAGGAAATCTCTAATTAATAATTGAAATTCTCATCTCAAGAACCTAGAAAAAAGAGTAGGAAAATAAACCTAAAGCAAGTAATAAGAAGGAAAAATAGTGTAGAGGGATAAATCAATGAAATTGAAAATAGTAGATAAAACAAAGAGCTGGCTCTTTGAAAAACTGAATACAATTGACAAACATGTATAAGACTGACAGAGATAGATTGAACAATTGATAGAAAAAGGACACAAATTACCAATATCAAGGATGATACAAGGGATATTATTACAGACCATGGAGGTATCAAAAGGATAATAAGGTGTGGTGGGATGAATGGTAGCCTCAAAAATATCATGTCCTCATCCTTAGGACCTGTAAATATTACCTTATTTGGGGAAAAGTTCTTTGCAGATGTGATTAAATTAATGATTGAGAAGGAGAATTATCTTGGATTATCCAGATGGGCCCTAAATGCCGTTGCATGTATTTTATTAAAGAGAGGAACAGAGGGAGATTGGATACACACAGAAGGGGAGTAGACAATGTGACCACAGGCAGGGAGGGAGTGATGCAGCCTCATGTCAGGTAATGTCATCAGAAGCTAGAAGACAAGGAATGGATTGTTCCCTAGAACTGCCAGAACATGGGCCAGGTGAGAATTTATTTTGGTCAAGTGAAACTGGTGTTGAATTAATTTTCTCCAGAAGTATGAAAAAATCAGTCTCTGTTGTTTCAAGCAAACGAGTTTGTGGTAATTTGCCACAGAGTCATAGAAAACTAACATATACAGGCATACCATGAACAACTTACATGCATTAATGTGGTAACTTAAAATGAGATAGACCAATTCTTAGGAAAACACAAATGTCCACATTTCACCCAATATGAAATAGATAATTTGATTAATCCTATGACTTTTAAGGGAATTGAATTTTTTTTTAAGTATTTATTTATTTGAGCAGGAGAGAGAGTGCACAAGTAAGCAAGGATGTGGGAAAAACAGAGGGGAAGGGAGAAAGAATCTGAAGCAGACTCTGCAATCATCACCAAGCCCAGACACCCAATGCAGGGCTTGATCCCACCACCACAAGATCATGACCTGAGCTGAAACCAAGAATTTGATGTTTAACTGACTGAGCCACCCAGACACCCCAACGGAATTGAATTTTAAGTTCCCCCAAAAGAAATCTGTAGTGCTAGATATCTTCACTGGAAAATTTTAGTAAATATTTAAAAGATCATTAACACCAATACTACATACTCTATCCCATAAAATAGAAAAAGAGAGAATACTTCCCCATGTATTTTATGAAGGTAATATTACCCTGATACCAATACCATACAAAGGCAGTACAAAAGAAGAGAACCCCAAACCAGTATCAGTTGAATAGGAAATCATAAAGTCAAACTTCCCCCTAACTGTAATCCAATATTTTATAAAGTCTGATCCACAGATCACGTCCTTCAGAAATTCCTGACATACCCCTCTTTGGGGACCATCAAGGCTCAGAGGTTCTGAGAGTATAGACTCATTTGTAAGAAAATCCCCAGATTAATTTTTTTTTTTGAGATAGAGGGAGAGAGAGAGAGAAAGAGAGAGCTAGCATGGGATTGGGCAGAAGGAGAGAAAGAGAAAATCCCAAGCAAGTTCCAAGCCCAGCACAGAGTAGGATGCAAGGCTTGATCTGATGACCCTGAGATCATGACCTGAGCCGATACCAAGAGTTGGACATTCAACCCACTGAGCCACCCCAGTACCCCTCCCCAGGTAATTTTTATGCAAACTGAAAGTTAGAGAGGCATTGTCATATATCAATGTTGGCAAGCAGTCTATTGGCTAACTAAAGCTTTGTTCTTTGTCTATGGGGTTTCATTCCTGACTAGATAATAATTAGCTTATTCTTTTGTCCTCACCAACATGTGGGGAATGAGCATAAAATGGAGGTTTAAAGTGATCATTTCTTTCATAAACACTCTCTCTTGGTCAATATTATGGCCATGAAGAACATCAGACTGGCATGATGAGGTCATGGAATCAAGGAAATTGAGAATCCACATCATTACTGGTTCCCAGGAAAGACTGGCACACCTTGTATGTGCTATTGAGGTCACTGTAGGCCTGGAGAAATGGAAGGAACTGGCAGATCTGGGGGTGGTGGGGTGCTAGTAGGAGGGCTGGAGGGCTGAGAGGTGAGTGTACAGTGCTTAATCATGGGAAGAAGTTAATAACGGCAAATCATGATCAAGCAAGAACTCAGCAAATTCAGACTATTTCTTTGTAGATTTTTTCTTTTTTTTTTTTTTTTAATTTATTTGACAGACAGATCACAAGTAGGCAGAGAGGCAGGCAGAGAGAGATAGGGAAGCAAGTTCCCTGCTGAGCAGAGAGCCCGATGCGGGATTGATCCCAGGACCCCGGGATCATGACCTGAGCCAAAGGCAGAGGCTTTAACCCACTGAGCCACCCAGGCGCCCCTCTCTGTAGATTTTTTTTTAAACCATGTGAATCTTGTCAGGAAAACAGGGATGTGTGTATTGGAAGTACAGAACAGGGTGGCAGGAGTATTGGGCAGAACAAGATAATATGTAAGCAATTCTACCTTGGCTTTACTTGCCCTCAGAAGTTGAGATGGACCCCTCTAGCCATACCAACTGTGATGGCCCAGCAGGTGGGCCTGTTACCAAAAATACTGCTAACAGACCTCCTGCCCTACAAGGAGCATTCCAAAGCAATCTGAATTGTCTTAGTTTTAAATTCTAATTATCCCCTGGGGAGAAAGGATCATTAGCTCATTAGTCCGCTCCTTTGCAAGAGTGTGAAACTTAGGTGAGACACAGGTAGATGGATAATATTAGTAGAAAATTTTAAGCGGATATTCAAAATACCGTCACCTGCAACCTTTGTTCTGTTTGTTTTATTTTTTTTAATTGAGGTATAGCTGACATATGACATTGTATGTTTTTGGTATACAACATAGTAATTTGATATATGTATATATTGCAAAATGATTACCTCATAAGTTTAATTAACATCCATCACCACACATAGTTACAAACATTTTTTTCTTATGATGAGAACTTTGATGATCTACTCTTTTAACAACTTTCCAATATATAATGAAGTATTGTTAACTATAGCCACCACACCGTACTAACATTCCTAGGACTTGTTTATCTTATAACTGGAATTCGTGCATTTGACCCCCTTCACCCATTTTGCCCATCATTCTTCATTGTATTTCATCCATCTTTTAGCCTTCATTCTTAAGAGAGTTCTAACATGGTCTCAGGAACAGGATAGAGTTCTTGAGCCCGCAGAAGGGCTTTGGTGGAAGGTGGCTCCACTATTTCTCCCTTAATTTTTAGATCAACTCATTCTGCAAATGTTTTTGATTTACTCTTTATCAAGGATATTCTCTGGTCCTAAGAAATGGGCCTGGGAATGCCTCCCTCTCAAGAGGAACCCACAACCAACATCAAGAAATGACCAGAGTGGGATTCAGGGAAAAGGGAGCATTAAGCAAGCTCCTTGGAGAGCTTTTTGGCCAGGACATGAACTAGAGGCAGTGAAGGTCATATAGTTCTAGAACCATGATGGGAGAACAGATTGGGCACTTGGAAACAGAGCCCTGGTCAGAGGGCATTTCATGGTGTGTATTCTAGGTAGTTACCAAGAGTAGATTCCCTTATGGTGGTCATTTGAGGATTGGGGAATTAGAGGTCTAGGCATCCCTTTTCTACCTTGAGACACAGCTAATGGGGTCTATGAAGGAATGCAGGGCAACCTGTATGGAATATACTAAGTAAGCACCATGGTTACTTTATCTAAGGTTCCAGTAATTTTCATGTAAATGGAGTTCAAAGCCTCAGAGCAGCAGTAACAACATATTGGAGGCTAATGCAGAGATGGGGAATGTTACTTCAGTGAAGCATCAGCATATTCAGATTTTCACAGTGACTGTAAATAAAAACTGATGGGATGGTCTTAGAGATTTCTGTGAGTGACAGTGCCTTCTTCTGGAGGCAATACTTCAGGCACATTTCCTGATACCTCAATATCACCTAAGCATAAGGCTTAAAATTATGCCCTAGAGAACTGGGTGTTTCCATTATTCTGCCTGGTGTCCAGCTGACTTTTGCGTTTGGTTCATGAGTATGGCAATGTGGAGGTGACACTTATGTGTTAGCTGAATGCTGTGAGGACCTGCCTTTCTGCTACAGTGAATAGATGAATGTGTGCATAGGAAAATATCCTCCTCTTAAGAGTCCATTCCCTCTCTCCTTCTCTCTCTATAGATATGGATACAGATATATACACACACACAATACATATATAAAAAATGTTTTTCCAAATGCCTCCAATTATAATACCATTCTCCATGAATTTCTATCAATAAATTAAGACCTACATGATTATTATGTAGATTATATTGCATAAATTATTACACAGAGATATTAGGAAACAAATGTCTGTTATGTAGATTAGAAGATTAGAAGCCAAGGACCTCACAAAGTTAAGCAATTTTTATTAGGTTGCACAGCTCAGTAAAGTGGAAACATGGAGCAGATCCCAGACCTTCTGGCTCTAAGGGATTGTGTCCAACAGACATGACAATTCTATTTGCACAGTGTCTGGCACATTGTAGGTGCTCAAAATATATTTTTGGGTAAATGAATAAATGTCTAAAAGTTTTTGGGTCATGACCTGATTACCTCATTCCTTTTTTCTTTGTTTTGATCTGCTGTGTCAGCCTAGGCAGGTATTCAATTTTTCTCATGACAAAGTCCCTCAGTCACCTTTGCCCCCTTAGGGACTTGCTACAGTTTCTCCATCAAGCTCTTTACTAGCCCTGTCAAGGAGCAAACATTTTTATTGGAACAGCATGAAATGCAATATTACTCATAGATTCTGTCAGAAAATTAGTGGTAGTGAAAACGAGCTCAACACAGCTGGGCAAGATTACACCACCTCCCTGGAAGCAGTAAGCTGAGGGACTATGGGGAGTCATAATGGTCTAATGATGGCTAATGGTGAGGAAATGATGGACCCGAGGCCCATAAATCAATCTGAACATAGGGATGGTTAACAGAATGCTCAGGAGATGCTTGAGCTCATCTGAGCATTGTTCACATATAGGTGTCTCTTACTGGACCATTATTTTTTTGTTACATAAGGGGAAATTATGACAATGTGTATGTAGAAAGTCCCAGAAGGCTAAGATATTTGCAGATTGGCAAATAGGTGGAGAAATGTAAAATTCATCTTTGGGTTCCAGAACACCAAGCCCATGGTTCTTTTGGGCCTAGAACTGATTTCTTGTTTTAGGTATTTGCCAAAATCAGGATGGCTTCAATTTTTAGTGTTGGTCTAATTTTTCTTTGTATGCAATGACCAAAGAGGTGGTCTTAAGAGAGCAAGAGATTAGAGTTTAGTTAAGAACTCATACAATTGCCTTTGCATTTTCCAATCCAACCAATATTACTATCATTTCCCCCATCAGTTTCAAAGTTCTCCCTATACTTTGCAAGGTTCTTTTGTTTCAAGTATTTATTTTTTAGGAGCAGTCGAATGGAAAGTTTGACTATAACCATGGAAAGTTTTAACAGTGGAATTTTTCTAACTCCTTTAATAGTTTCCTCTGGAGCAGAAATGATTGGCAGCAATGATGTAAAGTCAAAACTCCAAGATTCACTTGAGGCAGAGTCAAGGTGTATCTCCTTCTTTCTGTTCTTTTATAGAAATATTAAACAAGGTGTTGGCGCACCTTTACGTAGACGTTTCAAATGCGAATTTTTGCAAGTGTGACATGTTATATTTGTAGAAATAATATCAAACATCTTCTAGAAAAAAGGAAGCACACATATCTTGAGGTGATTTACTTGATAATGATAGTTAACAGTCATAACTTATTATTTCTATTTTTTCCCCAAACATAATTTTTCCTTTTTTTATTGGAAAGATTTGGGGAGAGTCAGAGGTTTCAGAACTGATGGTGTATGTGCCCAGGGGACTCCTAGAAGATACCCACATATGGAATTATAACAATTACCTTTTTTAGGATTGAAGACAATGGCGATGCACGTGTGGGAGACTCCACTAAAACCTTCCTTGTGATCTCTGCATTAGAAGAAGCCTTTTCTGAGGTGTGGCTCCCTGTGTTCCTAGAGGAGGGTGCCAAACAGGTGAGCTGTCATAGAGAATGGAATGGGAGTATGACTCTTCAGATGCTAGAGTAATTTACAGTTTTTTCAGAAAGAGGCATATTTAACATTATTTTTCTGCCCCCAACACAACAAAACCATTGATTCTCTGTGACAATTTACTTCATGGGAGTGTGGAAATAAGTTGTAGCCACACATGCTAAGACTAGAGGGAGAATAGGGTTATGACCAAGAGAAAGGGGCTATGGCTCACCCTATGAACAAAGCAGAGAAGAAGAACAAAACTACCAAAAAGGAAAATAAGGTACCAGTTTCTATAAAATCCCATTCTCACAGCAGTAACAATTAGTGGAACTATCCCTGATACTTTTAGTGCAAGTTGCTCCAGAGAGGGCCTTTTCATTTTTACCAACCCTGACTTTTGTACTTCAACTCAGAATCATTTTGTTCTGTCAACTGATTTTATCATGACCCCTTTTCATACCCAACCATTTAGCCTCAACCCTACCAAGAATATCACACCAGTCTGAGTGACCACGCATTTTCCTTTAAGCTAGATGGAATGATGGCTTGCCCTAGTCCCAGGCTTTTCTGTTTTCTGTCATTATTTACAAATCCATTCCATTATTACCAGAGATAAAAGTAGAAGAAAATTCAAAGAGAAGATAGCTGAGATTTTCCCTTCTAAGGCTCTAACTTTTGGCTGCACATTACCCCAGGAAGAGAGCCTCTGATCATGCTGTTCTGAAAACTGCAAATGCTTTTCCTCATATCTGGACAGAGGACTTCCAAGGGAAAATGACTTCCATGGTGGTGAGAGCAAAAATGAGTGCTTTCAGTCTCCTTTTCCTATCAGTGTCTACTTGAAAAGTTCAATGGATATTTGGCCTCCTTTCTTGTCATTCACTTATTGGGTGGGGGGGTGGGGGTGGGTCAGCATTAGGAAAAATATTGTGATATGCACCATGACACAAAGGAGGGTGGTGGTTACTTAAGATAGTTGAGTATAACTTATATGTAGAATGATTGACCTATTGTCCTGAGACTGAAAGTGGGGTGGGAATCTCAGAGGAACTTCCGAATCTAATGATGTATATTCCCCTCACAGAAGGATGGGGTTTTATTAGAAGAGACCATACTCTAGGCCTACTCTGAAATTTGGATGAAATAAAAAAGTGAGAGTTGAGTAAGCAAATTTTCAAATAAAAAAACCATAGGTAAACAAGTGTTTCTGGTTATTTACCCATTATTCAAATGACCAGATAGAAGGTGTCAAGAATAATAAATGTTTCCTCTTTTTCTAGCTGATAAACAAATGTCTCCTTTGTATTATTTACTTAGAAAGAAAGAACTACCTAATATTTCTATCAAAGTGAGGTTGTCATGTTCTAACAAATGCCAAGATCATAAGCCAAATTTAGCAGAATCTTTTATCCTGCCCTAAAGTCCTACTCCTGGGTGACCTGGGCCATGTTCTGAGAAATGTCTGGCAAACCTAACTAATCACTGGAGGTCATAAATAAAGACATTGCCACTTGCTAAGACACGTAGCTCCTTCCTGGAGTAGCTGGGAATTGGTGATAACAAACCACAATAACTCTGAGCTTAAAAATGGATTTGAATTTTGTTATTATGCATTTTGCAATTTTGGCAGTTTTGAAGGTAAAATGTGTCAAAGGGTAATATATCTCAAGGACAGTCAGTGTTAAATCAATATTAATTAAATAGGCTTATTCTTATTTAACAAAGCACTGAAGTGTGGAGGAAGGGATCTGCTGTGACTATTTTCTTTAATTTTCTTTTGCCATCTGTCAGGTAAGGTAAGACCTCCAAATCCCATACATCAGCATTTTTAAAATATAGCCAATTTTCAGCTCAAGTTGCTTACCTAATGATGTATTTACTATGTCTCAGTTATGATTTACCAGAAATAAAGCTGTATTATGAAACTGAAAGGAGCTGGGAGGAATATCTATAAAGAAAGTAGACGTTTTGAAGTGAGAAAAAAAAATTGGGGTTATTTCCTTTAAAAAATTCAGAAACCCCAAAGAAGTGTAACAGCACAAAGGATTAAAATAACAAGTACTATCATTGCCATGAAACATATAGAAGGGATCATTCATGGACTAACTGCATTATGGAAATTCTGCCAAATAGTCTTTTCCTATCTATTTCAGATCTTTTAAGGAACGAAGTCCCTACTCCTAAATTATCAATATCTAAGCTCATAAAGGGGGGAAAATGTTCTATGAAAGGTAAAAGACCATTCTGTCAATTAGTTGTATCCTTTCAAGGGTGTGGCTATCCTAATGGAGTGGGCAATAAGATCTGAAGTTCGTTTCTGATGAAGATATTACTAAAAGCTGGTAATGTAACATGGTGGAGAGAGTGGTGAAAACAGATCCAAAGAACCATTAGAAAAAATTTCATTATAAACATATGCTTGCCAATCATGGAACTTCAGAAGATCATTCATTGTGGGCTTTTTACAGATGAAAGCGTATGTCAAATATTATTAGAAGCCCCCATGGCACTATCCAGGGTGCTGAATTAGCTAGTGTTAAACCCTTGTCTCAGTGGAGAAGTCAGTCCCTTGCATCTCTATCTCCTTTGACCTTGTGCTCATGGCATCAAATGCATGCCAATTTTGAACTCCACCGTATAACTTCAGAAAATCACAGATGTTGGGACTAATCCAAGAACTATCTCAACATCTTGACCCTTATCACCATAGCAAAGAACAATAAGATAAAGTTTTTATCATCAAAGACATTATCTGGCAGGAGGTATCAGGCAGTTAAATAAATAGAAGTACTTTGGTGGGGACATGCATAGAAGATTTTGTGATCTCAGAGGTAAGAGTCTGCTGGTGTGGAAGGGAAAACACACAGCCAAACACTCTTTACAAATACAGGGTTTAAGTCACTTCTGAGTTAGACTTGGAATTGAATTAGGGCAGGGATGAAGTCATCCCTGTCAAGGCATTATTAGCTTCCCCACCTGAAAAAAAAAGTTTCTATAGGAATATCAACTTTAGATATAGACTCCATCTATGACTTCCTGAATGTAGACTGTTGAGCAGAAAAAAAAAAATTTCTTTGAGAAAGACCCAAGTATACCTCTATACCACTACCACCCAATCCTTACCCTATGTAGAGTTTCTTACACATAACTTAAATTCTTTAGATTCTGATGAATAAATTATTTCAATTATGGTAGTAATTTTCTCTTACTTCTACTTTAAATAACCACCTTAGTAATCAAATGTTGTTGCCTATTTTGGAGGCTCACAACACTCCATACTGGAATTGGTCAGTTCTTGATGTGGGCCTAACATTTACAAATGTTATTAAATCCAATGTAAATGATAAGAGAACGTGATAATTTCTACTACATGCATGCACACCTATAATACTGGTTTTGGAAAATAATTTTTATTGTTTTCGCTACCTAGCCTGTAGTGTTTTGTTAGGGTAGCCTGAGCTGACTAATACACCTTGTCTTAGGAAACACACTCATACCTGGATTTTGATTATTTGAGCAACTGTTAATCTAATTTATGATGTAAATTAGTCTTTTTTTATACATTAATCTTCTTAAAGGAATACACCCTTGTAATCCTACAGTAGCCCTTGAAGAATTTTACTCTTCCTTCATTGACCTGACAACAGCTCAAGTGTCTTGAACTTAAGACTTTTTTGCCACTGACTACTCCCTGTTCATGAATAACCATTGAGAGGTCAACAAAGGCATCAGAGAGTCTTACATATTCTTTACAAAGATCAGATAATTGATAAATGGCATAAAAGTGAGCAATAGCAAAATCTCTTTGTTTGGTAGTTGGCAGCTTCCTATGTGCAAAATTGTATGTAGAAACGTCTCTTTCTAAAAGAAAAATCATTGAGAACGTATCCCACAACTTGACAGATATGTAGTTTGAGAGAGTAGAAGGCTCCCTTTGGAAAAAATATATGCCTTTGAATCTTTTCACAATGCAGCATATATTAAAAGTAAGTAAAAGTAAATACTTTTGCAAGGATTAGAGCAATTTAAATCACGAAAGGTTTTTAAATGGTAGTGAAAGTTAACTCCTTTTCAAATATATGATTTGCAAATATTTTCTTCCATTCTGTAGACTACCTTTTCATTTTGTTGATGGTTTCCTTTGTTATGCAGAAACTTTTTAGTTTGATGTAGTCTCACTTGTTTATTTTTGCCTTTGTTGCCTTTGTTTCTGATGTCAAATCCAAAAAATCATTGCCAAGACCCACGTTAAAGAGCTTACTTCATAATGTTTTCTTCTAGGAGTTTTCTGGTTTCAGGTCTTAACATTCAAGTCTTTAATCCATTTTTAGTTGATTTTTTGTGTATGTTTATAGTGTAAGATAGTGATCAAATTTTATTCTCTTGCTTTCTGAATGTCCAGTTTTCCCAGTGCCATTTGTTGAAAGGACTATCATTTCCCCAATGTATGTTCTTGGCGCTTTTGTTGTAAATTAATTGAGCATATATGTATGAACTCATTTCTGTGCTCTCTATTCTATTCTATTGGTCTATGTGTCTATTTTTAAGCCAAATCCATGCTGTTTTTATATAAATGCTAAGGAGTTAATATCCAAATTATATAAAAGACTTGTGTAACTCAATAGCAAAAAAAAAAAAAAAAAAAAAAACCAAAAGAAAAGAAAACAAAAAACAAACCAAAAAAAAAAAAAAAAAAAGAACAACCCAATCTCATTTAAAAATGGGCAGGAACACTGAATAGACATTTCTCCAAAGAAGATACACAAATGGCCAACAGGTATATGAAATGTGCTCAATATCACTAATCATCAGGAAAATGCAAATAAAAGCCTCAATGAACTATCACCTTTTACCAGTTAGAATGATTATCATAAAAAGCAAAACAAAAGATGACAAGTGTTGGTGTGGATGTGGAGAAAAGAGAGCACTTGTGTAATGCTGGTGGGAGTGTAAATTCATTCAGCCTTTACAGAAAACAGCATGGAGGTTCCTCAAAAAATGAAAAATAGAACTACCATATGATACATCCACTTCCGGGGATATATCTAAAGGAAATTAAAACAGGATGTCAAAGAGATATCTGCACTCCATATTCATTGCAATATTATTCACAATAACCAAGAAATGGAAGCAACTTAAGTGTTTATATGAATTCATATATATATATGTATATGTATATACATATATATATGAATATTATTCAGTCATGTGAAAGAAGGACCTACTGCCATTTGCGACAACGAGAGTGGAACATGAGGGCATTTTGTTAAGTGTAATAAGCTAGGCAGAGAAAAACAAATAGTACATAGTATCACTTATATTTGAAATCAAGATAAGATCAAATGAGATGAGATAAGATAAAAAGGCAAACTCATAGATGTGGTAGAGAAAAGAGGTTGCCAGGGACTGGGGTGGGGATAAAAGGGTACAAACATTCAACTATAAGATGAATAAAGGCTAAGGTTCTAATATAAGATATGGTAATTATGGTTGATAATGTTGTATTACATATTGAAATTTGCTAAGATAGTAGAACTTAAACATTCTCAACAAAACCCAAGAAGATAAATATGTAAGGTGATAGAGGGGCAAATTAATATGGAGGGACTCTTTTCATAATGTGTACATGCATCAGATCACCACAGTGTACAATTTATCTTACAGTTCTACTAGTTCATTATACCTCAGTAAAGCTGAAATATAAATAAATAAACAAACAAACAGCTGTGAGGGAAGAAAATGATCCAAAGGTTTATTTGATTGAAAGTGTTTGACCTGAGAATTTATGGTTGAGGAGTTTACTAATTTAAAGGTGGAGGGTCCTTTTTTTCCTGGGAATATAACTCTGAGCTAAATATGCCTCTCTAGTACTACTAAGAATCTTGAACTTAAGCTGTACTAATTACCTCTAAATCTACATTTTTAGTTTTAATTGTATCCAGGAAATAACCTGGAATCTGAATAGAAGTCAACTGAGGAGCTGTCAACTGAGAAGATTCAGATGGTGGTGAACAGTCCCAGAGGTCTCCCAGATGAGATGAGTGGGATGTCTAATGTCTAGATAATGAGACCAGCATTAATCTGTGGTTAACCAGCATGAAAGTTCACAACTGAACAGATGATTTTCTTCCTAGTGCTGAAGTTCCTTCTTCTCAGTGAATGTTCTACCTAATTGTTCATCTAGTTGATCTGGGGATTGGAACAGGAAACTTGTCAGTCTTAAAATCTCAGTCCTCACAGATATCAGTTCCCAATCTCTGTGATTCTATACCTCAAACAGTTTTCAATGCACTTTGCTGCTCTTCCTCTGTCCTTTACAACCTTACCTGCCAGCTACTGCCATCTCTTTTCCTGCATTAAGTGTCCTTGGCACAGTTTTCATGTCTGCTCCTGTCCCTTCCACTCTAGGCTCTCAATCCCAGCCAGCATGGTACGTGTTACAGATTAGGTGAGTCCCACACTTATGGCCTTTCAGTGCCTTCCTGGTGCTCTTGGGTTGCAGTGCAAGATTATTAACCTAAGTGACTGAGCCCAGAGTATTGAATTCATTTATCTCCCTAGCATTATTCTAAGTCCTTTTTGATTTTTTTTCTGTGATCCAATCTAATTAGCTTTAGCAATCAAGTATTTGAGAAGGCTACAGTTCTTTGTGTCTTGGGCCCTGTGTATAAGTGCTTCCTCTACACGTGCCTTCACCACCCCCATACCCTTTGCTAACAATGCCTTAATTATTCTTCAGCTTTCAAATCAATACTGTTGAAGGGGAAGCATTCACAGAAACGCCAGACTAATACCAAGCAGTTAATTTTGAGTATCCTGAATCTATTGCAGCAGTGTATATAATTGTAATAATATAATTATTTAATGATGACAAATAACATTCAAGTATGTAGTATAATACTTTGCATGTAGTAGAAGCGAATTAAACAAATACTGATCAGAAGAGATTTTATGTTTTTGTTTTGTTTTTTTGTTTGTTTGGATTTTTTTTTGCTGTCATGCTTATTTTAAAGGTCTCCACTATGGCCCAAAATGGGATCAAATTCACCCTTTGGGATGTGGGTTCACCTCCCCTTCCAATATTTGTCAATAGGGGTTATCTGAGTAGAGAGATCATAGCCTATGTTTCATTCTTTGTACAATTTGGCATATTTGCACATAATAGCTCACATTTGGATGTGGATACTCTTAAAAAGAAATATATGTAAGTACAGAATGTGATAAAAATAAAGTGAGAAAACTACAATTAAACAATACAAGTAGTCGTAGATTTAAAACAAAAAGTAGACACAGTGATGTAGATCCAAAATGGTTAGAGAGAATGAGTGGAGAACTAATATTTTTGATCATTCAATATTTTCCTTATGTAGGAATATTAAATCCCTTTTAAGTTACTGCTCTACAAATGGATAAAATGGCCTAACTTCAGAAACATATAATGTAAAAATAACAGGTAAAGGCAGATGTATAATTAAAATATATTAAAATTCAAAAGAGCATAAAAGCAAATAAGACAAAACAAGACAGAAACTCTAAGGATTATGAGATTTAAAAGATTAAAGAGTTGTGATAAGCTAAAACAAATAAAAAGAAAATATTTACCCAAAGAATACAGTATATATTTACACAAGAGAAAATTAAATTTACCTAAATAGAAAATTTTTAAAATACAAAAAAATTACTAGTAAATTTAAAGAAAAAGCTAGATCAATATGGAATATGCTAAGAAAAATGTAAAAAATACTAAAATTATGAGATGGCATAAAAGGAAATGACTAGGGGCGCCTGGGTGGCTCAGTGGGTTAAGTCTCTGCCTTCGGCTCAGGTCATGGTCTCAGGGTCCTGGGATTAAGCCCCAAATAGGGCTCTCTGCTCAGTGGGAAGCCTGCTTCCCCTTCTGTCTCTGCCTGTCTTCTGTCTGTCTCTCTGCCTACTTGTGATCTCTCTCTCTCTCTCTGTCAAATAAATAAATGCAATCTTTAAAAAAAAGAGGGGGAATGATTAGATAAAATTTTAAAAAGAAAATATAAAAGAAAAATAATCCAAGATTACACTTTTTTTTATTGATTGTTAAAGTTAAACAAAAGGGAGCAGCCCCCCCAAATGCCCAGGTTTGGATAATACATGTGCTAACAATTTGTGTCTCGTACTGATAATAAAGGAAGATGAATCCAATCTAGACACTTTCTTCCCTGTCAGTTATTCCAAAATACAAACAAACAAGAAATGCGTATAAGGGAGAACACTTTTCTTTTCTTTTCTTTTTAAGATTTTATTTATTTATCTGAGAGAGAGAGAGTGCGAGCATGCATGACCAGGTGGAGAGGGGCAGAGAGACAAGCAGACTCCCCACTGAGTGGGGAGCCAGATGTGGGGCTTGAGTCCAGGACCTCAAAGCATGACCTGAGCCAAAGGCAGACCCTTAATCAACTGAGCCACCCAGGCACCTGGGAGAACACTTTTCAAATTAAAACTGAATCAACAGCAAAAATCAATGCCTGTTTCTCTGCTAATTCTGGAAGTCTGGATTCAGGTTATAATCAACACTCTCACCAGAGGAGGAAAGAAGGAAGCATGCATAAGAAAAATAAAACAGTATTTTAAAAATTGATAGCATGGTTGAAGTATATGAGAGGTAAAAATATTAAATCATGAAGGAAATGAGATAATGACGGTAACATGAAAAACAAGCTAATTTACAAAAAATCAGATAATGGTAAACAGTAAGTGCTTAAAAATAAATAGACGACAGGTGGTTGAGAGCAAAACATTAAATGAAGCAGCTGGGCAATGTCCAAATTCTAACAGCTTCCTAGTAGGAAAATAACAAGACAAAGAATGTGTTATTTTAATTTCCCTTCACTTCTGTGGAGGTTAATAGAAGCCATGGGTTTGGACTCTCGGGCCTGGGGGTCTAGGACAGAATTTAGTTTCCCACAGTAAGAAAGGGTTGAGGAGGAATAGTGAAGACCATAGCATGAGGCCCAAGCTGCAAGAGAATTAGGTCTGCAAGATTAAAACTTCCAGTCACTGGAGTTCCAAACCCTAGCACCCAAAGAAGGATTTGAGGGAGAACAAATATATCTGCTGTTAGGTATTATTAACTTACTTGTTTTGTGGTGTGAGACGGAACCCATTTATCTTCATCTTGAACACTCATGTACAGATCACTGATGATTTTCATGGGTTTGTTTGGAGACACTTACTTCAGTCCTAAGGAGGTAGGGATCATTAATTTTCCTATTTCACAGATGAGGAAACTGAGTCATATGGAGGTTATATGTCCAGGATTATAGAATTGGAACATGGCGGAACCATGTTGCAAACCTATGCAATTTGTGCCAAACTCTCTACTCTTCTTTGTTAAAGTCACCTTTGACTGGGGAGATTCAAAGCTAGAATTTCCATGGGAAAGCAGTCATATCAAACTTAAAGTAAAGAATTTGAAGATTTCTCTATCTTTTCTCAGCATTCAAATGAATAGGAGCCCTATTCCTATTTCAAACCAAAGATGAGATGAGAAGGTGTCCAATGTCTCCTTGAGGATATTTATACTAAGGCTTGGATAACTATTTAGAAGACTCAGTTTTTGTGTCTTCTTTTTCTCTTGGATTTCTCTTTCATCCTAGGGAAGGAAATGCCCTACCTCTCTAGGATCCCATGGCACGGTTTGGTACAGCAGGGAGCAACTCTGAACAGCTGGAAGGGGCTTTGTTCTTTCAAAGCTTGACAAAACAGAAGACTACTTCGCTTCTTCACTTGGCGTCTTGCAAAGCCTTTACAGAGAGTTTAGCCAATTAGCCAGGATCATGAAAGCCCAATGATTTGGTGGTTCATTTCACTTCAGATCAACAACTGCCTGTGGTCAGAAGTCATTTGTCCAAAGCTTACCCAACTCATTGGCTGAGGAGATGGATGTTTTCCTCTGTAGGGAAGTGACTTTGCTTTCCACCCTTATGGCTGGTTCCTTGACCTGCTCACTTGTTAAGTGACTGCTGTCCCTGCAGAGTCCTAGCCCCTGCTCACTTGTTCCATGCTGATGTTTAATGAGGTGTGGTAAGCAAAGTAGGGAAAATGAATTACATAAGAAAATACAGCAAAAGATGTAGCATAGGAAGATATAAGTTCTGGCTCATCATGGTACCTTCTTACTTTTTAAGTTGACATACAGTGTTATATTCATTTCAGGTGTACAACATATTGACTCAATGGTTCTATACATTACTCAGTGCTCACCATGATAAGTGTAGTCACTAGACAATGTTATTACCAAATGATTGGCTATATTCCCTATGCTGTACTTTTCATCCTCATGACTTATTTATTTTATAATTGGTAGTTTGTACCTCTTAATCCCTTTTTTTATTTAACCCATCCCTCTATCCACCTCCTCTCTATCAACCATGAGGTTGTTCTCCGTATTTAAGAGTCTGTTTTTGTTTGTTCATTTGTTTTGCTTTTATACTAAAAGGAGGAATACATGCACCTCTATGTTAACTACAGCATTATCCACAGTAGCCAAGGTATGGAAGGAACAACCCGAGTATACTCCTTGAAAGGTGAATGGGTAAAGAAGATGTCACACACACACACACACACACACACACACACACACACACACAGAGGAATATTACTCAGTCATAAAGAAATGAGATCTTGGCATTTGCAGCTACATCGATGAACCTATAGCATATAATACTGAGTGACAAAGAAAGATAAATACAATATGATTTCATTGTAGTGCCTTTTAATCACAGCTCCCTACCCCATACCTGCCACTGTCCATAAGTCAAACCTTGGATTCCTTGTCTTGTCCTCCCACTATCTGTTGCCATCCTTTCCACTTGTACCACTTGCTGATCACACTTCTCTACAAGTGTTTCACCAACCAGATGGGTATCTTTTACTCTACAGGTTCCCCAAACTTCCCCCACCTTTCTTCACCCTATTCCCCTGGCACAATCCCCTGTGCATTTTCTTCATCTAGCTTTTGCTTGGATTATAGATCTTGTAGGTCATTTCCAAATGAGGATCTCACACTTGGCAGAAGAACAGCTTGTTTAAGACAAGAGACTCTTGTCCTGGGCCCAACGTACCTGTGTTTCAGGGCCACTGAGGCCCCAGAAAGACAATTTGCAGTTCTCTTTACTAAGCGTAGGGTGGAGAAATAAGCACTGCTAAATTGTTGAGTGGGAAATTAGTGTCACAGCCCTTCCTACTCTGTGGTCCCCTCACATGGAGAGTAGGACCTATTAGCCAAGAAGATCCAGCTGTGTTTTCTAGGTGTGGCCTCCCTTATGGCCACCTAAGTGGTGCATTAAAACCAAACATCTGCACAGAAAACTAGTTTCCGTGTCAGGATGAATTCCCCTTTAACAGGAAGTGCAACTAAGCTTTCAGAGATGGCATTAAACCACATTCATCGTGTCCTGTCTTTTCCTGTCTTGTTTTCCTTTTCCACTCATGACCTTCTCATTCTAAGAGGAACTGCTGACCTTCTCTTTGGCAGACAAATGGAACACATCCATCTTAACAACATCTTCACCTGGTTTCCTCTAGCACTGACCAGTGACCCCTCCAACCTCTCTCCTACCAGTGGCAGGAACACCATCCCAAGTTTCAGAACCAAACTGAGTGATAGGAATCAAGCTGTGGTTAGTGTGGTAAGGTCCAACATACAGTCAAAGCACTGAGCTTTTTAAAATAGCAAATAATGAGAAACTTTATACATATAAAACTGTAAGGGAAAATAAAATAAAGACCTATGCACGGCACATCCAAGAAGCAGAGAATTAGTTGAGGCCCCTGTGTACCCCTTAGCAGTTGCAGTATACAGAGGTCCTCCCTCCAAAATGTGCCCAGTATACATTTGCTGTTATCACACCCATAATATTTCTTTATGCTGTTACTATCCATCTAGGTATCCATAAATAATATGTGGTATTAATTTGTAATTGGTAATGATATGTGGTATCAAATTTATGTGAATTGTTTTATGCTGAAAGTATTCTTTTATGAATTGCCTTTTTTCCCCTCAATGCCTTGCTTTTAAGACTTATTTATTTATTCATGTTGATTTTTTCTAGTTCTGTCCGTTAATGTTCAGTATTATATGGTATTTTATTATGTGGATATATTACAATTTACTTATCTATTATGCTGTGAAAATTTTTATATACAGCTCCTTATGACACCATTTTAAGATGATCTATAGAATATTAGGTATTTCCCAATAGTTTCTAAAGTGTTGACACCTGTTCACATTCCCATCCATGGTGTAATCTTTGTCTCCATGTCTCTACACCTTCATCATTACTTGGAATTGGTCATGTTTTTAAATTTTTGCTGATTTGCTGGTGTGGAATATGGCATGTGGCTCCAATTGTAATTTCTCTAATTACCAGTGAGATTGGGCATCTTTTGTATGTTTCTTAGCCATTTCAATTTTCTTTTCTGCAAATTGCTAAGAATAGTAACTCTTTGTCCCTCTCTGTGCCCTCAAGTTCCCTCTCCATCTGCATTTGCACAGAAGCCTAAAGCCTATCCATACTCAGAAATTTACTTTATTCCTGTCTCTCTGACAGGGCAGCAGAGTCTTGGCTCTAGCAGTTGAAGTTTCTGTTATATTCATTAGCAGAGGAATTGGTAAGGTAAGAAAGACAAGGGAACTGAGGACTGACCAGTGCTCCTGTTTGTATTAGAATAGAGAAGGGACAGGTGACCATTGACTTTAGTTTCAATAAACAGTTCTTTCCTACTACAATCGAAATAGCATCATCTGAATCAGATGATTTCATAAGATATGTAAGAGAAAACTGAGGGCTATTTGGAGCTAACAAGAGGGAGAAGTGGAATGCTTTAATTAGCATGCAAGGATATTTTTTGTTCTTGTTTTAGTGTCCCTGCAATGTACCTGTATCTGCAGGATAATTACATAAGACACCAGAAAGAATGCAAAATTCTCTTATTTTTCTCACTCCTTTTACTTCTATGTTGCCTTTGGGTTGATATTTAGGAAAGAAGTCAGAAGTATTTAGCCAAAAAGTCTATGTCGGTAAACACAACAAGAAATGGGAAGGTGGGTGTTTAAAGGAGGGAAGTAAAGATTAAATATATATCCCTTGAGTTCAAGAAAGGGTGTTAGGAGCTTGACACAGATGCTGCTGTGTAGTAGCTGTGAGTTCTGGGATTTCTGGGGCAGAGGACCCTATTGTTATCAAAGGAACTGCTATGAAGTATTACCTGGATCGTTCTTTGTGTTCTTTTGAGAGATACAAAGGAGAATATAGATTCACTTTTGTAACTACTTTGATTACTCATGACTTCAAAAAAGGACAGACCTTATAGGAATCTGATATTTATTAAGATTTTATAACTATCCTAAAGTTATACCTTCCAAGACCCCTCAAAAATTCTACCTTCTTATATTTGAAACCTACAGACAAAATTGAGACTTCTTGACAACGTGTTCATGGAATAAGCACTGGAATTTTATTTAAGAAAATCCTGCAAGGTCTGATCTTTCTTAGCTATTAACCTATGAGATAACTTTTACCTCTTGTCTTTGCCTACATAATATAATACTAATTTCCCATTCTCTGCCAACCTACTAGGGTTGTTGTGAAGATCAACAACAATTGAAAATATTTATGCAAACCTAAAAACTATGCAGCAATGTCACAGTGTTGGGTTAGTTATTTTTACATTATCAACTATTTTACATAATTAATCACTTGTGCATTTTGCTGCCCTAATAGGGAAAGGTCTGTACTGGTAGCTCATAGCTACTCTATCCTCCAATAGACCCTGGACAAAAGATTAGACTACAGAAAAAATTTAAAAAGGAAAACCACCTATAGATACTACTGTTTTGTGCTCTGGGCTGGGGAATTTATTACAGCAGAGTATTCTGTGCACATTTGTGAGGGGATTTGGTAAAAGCTTTGCCTTCCCATTTCAACATTTCTTCTGCTCAGAGAACTGCTGTAAATTACTAAGGGTGACAAAGGGACCAGTGTGACGCATGGACTCAAGTGGCTGATCCTGCTGTGGGCATCTTCTCCTGGCTGCACATGTCTTCCGGAGATGAGGGGCACACACGCTTGGGAAGATAAACTCTTCTGTCAGGGAAGAATATGACAAGGGTGAGGTTGCTTTATTTAAAAAGAAAACTTGCCTTGTTGGAGGCCTCTCATGTTCTTGGACACAGACAAGATAAGCATATAGACTCTATTGCCATTAATGCTCCCAGAATGAGAAATGAAATGTTTCTTTTGTGTGATAATTTGGGCCAGCAGCTGTGTTTGTACATAGAAAATAGAAAGCCTAGAGAGGGACACTGGAAATGGGAAAAGAGAAATTCAAGTATAGTAAAAGAAAGATAAAAAAAAAAATAGTTGGGGCTTCCTGAGGACAAAATTAACTAGTGAACCCTATAAACTGCCCAGGAGTGACGAGCGCTCATGTCCAAATGTGTTTATGAGAGATGAACAGTCTTTAGATTCCTGTTGTTAAAGATTTGGTATAACATCCATAGGCTTGATAATGCCTGAGATCCATCCATGTACTTCTCCCAGGACTGCTTGCTGCCTTCTTCCTCATCTATATATGACATGAAATGACATGACATGACATGACAATAAGGAAATACTGACTTTGTTGAAGACATAGTTCTTTTTTTTTTTTTTTAAAGATTTTATTTATTGATTTGACAGCAAGAGATCACAAGTGGGCAGAAAGGCAGGCAGAGAGAGGGGGAAGCAGGCTCCCTGCTGAGCAGAGAGCCCGATGCAGGACTCAATCCCAGGACCCTGAGATCATGACCTGAGCCAAAGGCAGAGGCTTAACCCACTCAGCCACCGAGGCACCCTGAAGACATAGTTCTAAAGCACATGGGTACAGGAAGGTGAGGACCCTTTTTGGGGAGACCTTGCTCTGGGAGAGTTGTCTTTACTGAGTCTTGGTTCCTGATTCTTATTCACAATTAAGGGAAGATATATTTCAGAAGGAGCAAGAACATCTATTGCTCTGTGGTGCCCAAATATCAGGCATCACTAGAGGGGACCCAAACATGGAACTGTTGTGACAGCCCTGTAGATGGTGAGGGACGCCATTCATGCCAGTTTTAGTGTGAATGGTGGCTCCTGGGCTAATTAAAGATGGAGGCTGTGCAAATAGCTCCTCCAAGAGGACTTTTTCACCATTATAGGCAGACAGCAGGGCTACAAAGAGCCAGGAATAACCACAGAGGTCTTTTGTCTAGTCTGTCAGGCATAGGCAAGAGCAGGTCAGCACGTCATTACACAGAGAAGTTCAAAGTAGAGGATAGTTTCTCCTGCAAAACAAGAACCACAGACAGATCTTTGGAATGCTCACAAGGAGGGAATATCTCTTTGAGCTGGAGCCAGTGGAATGGCCAGAGAGAAAGTGACATGGTTTGGGGGCTTCTTATTCCATAGCTGGGAGTCATTCATTGAGGAAAAAAAAAAAATCTGGAACACAATACAAGCTGTGGAAAAAGCAATGCTAGCTGCTCTCCCTTCCTAATGGTCTAATCGAGGGTAGTCAGGATGCACATTGGCCCTCGGCAAGACTTCTGAGTAAGACAAAGACCCCAATGGCTGATATCACTGTCCATCAAAACCTCCCAGAAAGCAGTTCTTTTGGGATTCTTGTCTTTCTGAGAAGGGTTTGCTTCTCCTATGGGAGTGCTAGTGGTGAAACGAGCTGGAAATCTTAAAGTGAATGACATTGACTTCCCATTTCTTTTAATAATTGGATCGCTTACTCTGGAGTGAAATTATTCCTCTTCAAGAGTACACTGGAGATTTCTGGAACTCCTAATATTGCCTCAACTGTTTTTTACTGTCACTCAGGTAATGGAATTGACACCTGTTTGGACAGCAAGGTTTGGGTTCTACCATTCAGAAACTCCTGGAGACAAGAGAAGAGTAATAAATACTTACTGGCCACCTGCTCTGTACAATTTGTACCCCTAACTCTCTTTCCCATAGTTTTTAGAAGGTCATTAGTCTAAAGGGTTATTTGCTATTATTTTTCTTTAATTAAATGATTTAATTCTTACTGGCCTTTCTCCACTTAGGACCGTTTACTGGAACTCAAACCTACATGTCCTTAATTGTGGAGAACAATTTGGAATAGAAAGGGAGTTTCAAAGACAAGTGTTTTTGACACTGACATAGTTGTGTAAAATGTCAGATTTATGTCTTGGGTCTGAGGTACCTGACCCTCAAGGTACCTATTGCAGTTTGCTGTTCCACAAAATGGATTTTATGTCCATTTTCCATTGCTACCTAGAGAATAATAACAGAGAGCTCGAAGTTCCCTTAGCAACAGCCAGGTCACCAAATACAAGTCTTCCTCTGAGAGTGTCCAAAAGAGCTGGACTCTGGAATACAGTTTCATGTACACAGTACTATACTTTCTGTGGAGTTACCAGTGGCACTTTTCATCCATTGCTTCAGATAGTGAGAGGGTATTTACTGAGTACTGTCACCCCAAGATTTGGAGACAAATATGCTAAGTACTCTGGACTCTGGTAGCTCCTTGTTCATGAACATGGACATAAATAATTACCAAGCAAAGTGACAAAATTGCAGTGAAAGAACACACTCTGAGTGTACCATGTGTGACTATCCTGGGGGATTAGGGAGAGCTTCCAGGGGAGGTCATGTGTGAGCTGTCATGATGGCAGAGGGAAAAGTGAGGCAAGGGATCTCAGCTGGAAGGAGCATCACGAGAAGAGGCGTTATCAGGGCAGTTGGAAGTCAGGATTTGTATGTAGGGAGAGCAGGAAATAATGCCTGAATAGTGTGGGGAGGAGGAGCACAGGGGGACGATGGCCTATCAGGAAGCCTTCTGTGTTTCATTCTTCAGCTTTAGTTACTTTGTCCCTACTCCTTGGATCAAAACACACATCTTACCACGAAGCAAAGGTAGACAGATAACGGGAGATGCAGAAGAGCGTATCCCCAGAGAGCCTGGTGTAGCTGAAGAGTCTGCCACTGGAGTGAGAAGCCTTGCCTTTATCGAGAGAAGTGGCTCTGAATTGCAGTTTTCAGAACAATAATGTTAAGTGGACCAAGGTACATTTTGAAGTAGACAACAAAAAGAACTTCCAAGTAGAAGGAGTGTACCATCTGAACTATTAGAAGGCAAGGAGAGGGTTTTTCTATGAAGACTAAAAAGGGAAAATGGAATTTTATCTTTCTGGATTATGTTAAAGTGAGAACTATACTAAGGCATAATTCCAACAGAACCTGTTCAGCTTCTCCAATTTTGATTAATATGATCGCATTTATCTAAAATTGCTAAGGTATGAATATTGACTTCACTGGGCCATTGCAGGGAATAAGTAAATTACATATGAGAAAGTGTCCATCACAGGATCTAGTGTATAATATAGAAAGAGAAAATTGCTTCCTTTTTTACCCCCCTTACCTCTTACTTTCTTCCTTTTTGATTCTTCTTTCCTTTATTATTTTGATGGTGAAGGGAGATATCCATCTAGATACGGGTTTTCACAAGCAAGCTGTTGAATTTGTACCTACCAAAACTCATGCATTGAAATAAGTGTGACAGGCTCTTTTAAATTTTTTTCAGCTCATTTTCACCCTTGTGATTGTTGACAGTAAACCCTTGGAACTGCAATATGTTTCCTGACCACATTTCCCCTCCTTGTCACACATGGAGGCCGTTATTTGCTGTGAGAGCCTATTTCCAAGTCTATTACTAGGAGAACTGATGCCAAGGTAGGAAAATGGGGACAGACTCTTTCCTTTGGAAATAAAAGGAGACATGTGGTAGGGAAGTCTCCAAAAGCCTAGGAACTCAGTATATATTCACAGAGTCTTGACTTGAGTTTTTATTTTCCTTGGGGTCTCTGTGTGGCCCCATGGTGTAGGTGTGGGACTGTGATTCTCCCAGGCCTACTGTGTGATAAAACCAGATGCTATACGAAAGACTGAAACTGCTGACCAGAGAGCTTATACTTTCAAAGGAGCACTTAATTAAAAACAGGGATGTGAGAAACTCCAGAAATATGGGTGTTTCAAGAGAGTGAACTTTAACCATTTGGCATTCTCTCAAGAAAGCCCCTGCCAGAGATGCTTCTAGAGCACAGGTCTGATTATGTCATGCTCATTTGCACAAACCTTCTTTAACCACTCATTGACTTCAATATAAAGTTTTAAATCTCTTTTTATGCTAGTGAAACTCATGCGTTCAGAGTTAATTCTGCATACACTAGACGTAGGTGTTAAGGACCCATCTTGTCTTCCTCCTAACCTTCTTTGGGTCCTTAAGATCTCTGTGTAGAGCTGAAGTTGGAAATTGATGCACGGTGAGTTCTAAAGCAGAGTGTTAGTTATCTGGCAGCCTGTCCTTGTGGCTGGTTCGTTAGAGTGGCCTGTGAGGATTTGCAGATCCTCTGTAGCGTTTAGCTAAAGGGTCTGCGGGCCCCAGGGAACCTGGAATCAGGCGTGTGCATTTTCTCACTCAGGCCCTTCTCTGAGAACAGGCTGGTCATCCTTCTTGTGTTCAGGTCTCTGTTTCCTAACTGCTCGTCAGCTGACCCCAAAGACACATCTTTATCTTCTCTTTCTCATACTGTGCTGAGATGCATCACAGTGAACTCTGAGTATGGAAATCAAAACAGTCCTTTAGGTTCTGGTATTTCAAAGATACTACCTGGGAGAAAAGACGTATTTTCTGGGTAGAATGCTGGCTCATAAGTGCATAATAAACATGTTTTTCAGCCCAAAACACACTTCACAATGGATATCACGGAAGAATGCAGGAATTACAGCCATTGTTTAAAAGCCAGAAAGGGGCAGTGGACCAAGTCAGGAATAGGTGAAAGACAAAACAGTATCATCTTCTCAGTCTAGGAACCACCTGGTAAGAAGCAGTGTTCTTGACCAGCGGTTTCTAAAATGGGTTGTACACACTCCGGGATACACAAGATCAAGATCATCCATTATGATGTGGATAGAAAACATTAGGACTTCTATATTTCACCAAACAAAGAAGAAAATGAAGTTTTGATAGTATTTACTATATGGGCCAACATGGATGTCTTTCCTAGGTCCACATGTCAGATGATCCCACCTCAAGTTTAGCTAATGAACTATCAGGCTTCCAAAATAGGAGAGAGTTGACAATGGTGCTTTACACTTTGTTCACCTTTGGTGTATGGTGATGTTTTGCATTTTCTGTGTGCCTAATTAAGTAGATTTGCTACCCATCTAGTTTTGACCAAACTAGCTTTCTATAAACAACAAATGACTTTAAAAATTCCTGCAAAGAAATTTCAGATTGAGTAAAGATGAAGGTATTACTTAGAATGCAAGCAAAAGAGAATGGTGATAAGATGATAGTGTGGATATTGCCACTCATAGAATGAGCTCTTGGTTATCAAAATTAAGAGATAAGAGCAGTGGGGTGCCTGCATGGGTCAGCTGGTTAAGAGTTCAGCTCAGGTCATGATCTCAGTCAGGGTCATGAGATTGAGCCCTGCATGGGGCTCCACGTTCAGTGCAGAGTTTGCTTGAGACTCTTCTCCCTCTCCCACTTCCCCTCCCCCTACTCACACCTGCTTGCTCTCTAAACAAATAAATAAAATCTTTTAAAAATGAGGCAAAAGTGGGATACCTGGGTGGCTCAGTCAGTTAAGCATCTGCCTTCAGCTCAGGTCATATTATCTGGATCCTGGGATCGAGCCCCACATCGGGCCACTTGCTCAGTGTGGAGCCTGGTTCTCCCTCTGCTTGCTGCTCCCCCTGCTTGTGCTCTCTCTCTGGTAAATAGATAAATAAAATCTTTTTTTAAAATGAAGTAAGGGCACCTGGGTGGCTCAGTGAGTTAAAGCATCTGCCTTTGGCTTGGGTCGTGATCCCAGGGTCCTGGGATCGAGCCCCACATCCCCTTCCTCTCTTTCTGCCTGCCTCTCTGCCTTCCTGTGATCTCTGTCTGTCAAATAAATAAATAAAATCTTAAAAAAAAGAGGTAAAAGCAGTGGTGATACCATAGGATCTGAAAAGGAATCAGCCAAAAATAAGAAATAAAAAATTACTCTGGAGGTTATTTTAAATATTTTTAAAAACAATATGATCTAGAGAAGCTTTGCCCTATGCTTTGACTACGTTAGCTAATGACAGCACAAAGCTCACATGATAAGCAAAATATTTAAAAATATGGTTTGTTTCATCTTAACCTTTTAAAATTTACATTTTTGTGTATAGTTTATGAGTCATAATATACTAGTAGAGACATGCATTATATATATTTATATATGTGTATATGTATATACACACACACATATAGATGTTGAAAAATATTCAAAGACTTGTACTGATGGAAAGCATTATGAACACATTGCTCTAGGAAATTATGACCATGAGAAGATAAAATATTCCAATGTCAATGAACCATGATTCTTGTTAGTCCACCACTCTATCTGTCATTGTATTATAAAATGAGGTGAGAGAGCTTACTTTAATCACTTCTTTCATAAAATATCACAAAAGTCAAGTTTCATAGTTGAGTAAATTCATATTCCTCAAATGGAAAATATGGCCTCTTTATGATGTCTTGGGACATTGGATTATGTTTGGCATCGGGCTTTATTCACCACTCACTGATACGCTCTCCTTCCATGTTCGTAGAAGTGGGTGTATCTTACAGTGTTCAGGAGCGTGCATTGAGTTGGGCCAGTTGGACTCTGTCCTACATGTTCTGGAGGAGGGAGATCTCAGTGAAGTTGTGAAGTTTTCAGGACATGTTATCTTCTCTAGAGATTCTTCTGGCTGGAGAAGAGGGGGGAAAATCTTCACTGTGGGTGAGTAGAAGGTTTTGTGTCTCACAACAGCCTAGATTAAACTGCATTAAACAATGAAATCATGGTTCTTAGTTTTAATCAAGAGTGAGACGTGGAACTTGGAATTAGAGAGTACTTAGTGGCAACATTAATTTTGAAGTGCTGATTTAAACATAAAGGCCAGTAAAATGTGAGATATTGTCAAGAGAGGGATTGTAAACAACTTCTGTTGTTAAAACTAAATATAGCAAATCATTAATTGAATACCTGTTATGTGCCTTCTTGCTGGGATGATACAGGTCTGTTTACTATAATTTACAGAGATTCAGAGAGTTGGAAAATTTCAGAAAAAAACTACCCACTATAATCACTGGAAACAACCAAAGGAAGATAGAATATATAAGTAATTTTAATTCCTTAGAAAGATGAAGGTGGATGGAGGAGCAGGGACAAACCTATAACAGAGAACAATGATTCCTTGTTAGATCCTTTCTTTCCCTTTTTCTCTTTTTCTTCCTTCCTTCCTTCCTTGCTTTCTCCCTTCCTTCCTTCCATCCTCTCTTTCTCTCCTCTTTCCTCCTTTCCTTCCTTCCTTCTACCCTCCATCCCTCCTTCCCTTCTTTCCCCCCTTCTTCCATTTCTCTCTCTCTCTCATTAAGAAAGAACAAGGTAGGGATGGAGGTGGGAGGAAAGACGTACACCAACTGAACCAATTATGTTTACTGGAATACAATATTAGTTTCCCCAGACACAAAGTCATATGTGGAAAGAGTAGGGTATCAAGAAGATTCCAGATCTATGCCCACAGAAGAGTAGATGAAGTCCCCACCTGTGTTTTTCTCCTCCTCCCAACAGCTTCTTCTTTGTAAACCATTGACCTCACTCTCAGCCCAGTAGTATCCTTTCCCCAAATGGGATTTTGGCCAGGAAAACAGAAAGTATTGCCAGATTCCAAGCAGGGAAGTATTTTGTATAGAAAACAATTATACTGTTAGATGGAGTTGGGGAGTGATAGGGAAAGCTTCTAATGGGTTCTAGGAAATCAATACAGGATAGAATAACCACAGACCACTAACAATGACCTCCCATGCATGCAGCATCAACACGGGTGATTTGCCAAAATGTATTCCAAAGCCCTGGCACATCTACTGAAAGTCAGGTGTCTGCCTGTATCTGCCACAAAAACGATATGACTTCAGCTTCTCTTCTACCTTCCAGTCTCTCCCATGAGTGCCTCTCACTGACAGAATCTAAACCAGAAGCTGGCTGGTTAGGAAATGTAGCCCAAGACTTGCAGCTCTTGTGATGTAGGAGTGAGTAGAGTCTCTAACAGGTGATCTAGCCCAGTCATGTTTTCTAATTTGGGGTAATTAATATCTTCCCTCTCTCCTGGTAGTCCTGTTAAGTGTTTTAGTACAAGATCATTTAATGTCTAGAATTATTTGATATAGGGCTTTAATAGATACTGTATCACTAATAAATTGATCTGATCTGATAACACATTTTTAATTGAGTTGAAGTTCAAGAAGAAAAGACCCCCTTAGCTCCAATGGGGGGTTCCACATACTTGGTGCTGAGTCATACTGCTATCTCGGAAAGATTTTTTTATTGCCCTTCTCCTGCAACCTACTCTCTGCAAACTCTCTTGCTCTCCCCCTCTCTTGTGTTTCTCTCTATTACCAAGGGTTATTCTGCTGTCCTTCTGAGATGGCCAGTAACACTCTCTTCCATCAGGAATACACCTCTGTCCCTGGGCCACAAGAAAAGCTCTACACTCCAATTTTAGAGTAAAAAACAGAAATTATTATTGAGTCTGATTCTATCTTTCAGCTTATCGTTGGGAAACTGGAATCTCTTCCTTTAAGACTGAAGACACTATGGGGGCACCTGGGTGGTACAGTCAGTTTGGGCAGCTAACTCTTGGCTTTGGCTCAGGTCGTGATCTCAGGGTTGTGAGATCAAGCCCAAAGTCAGGCTCTGCACTCAGCCTGGAGTCTGCTTAGGTTTCTTTCTGCCTCTCTTGTGCTCTCTCTCTGTCTCAAATAAATGAATAAATCTTAAAAAAAAAAAAAAAAAAGACTGAGGACACTATGAGAGAAGATGCCCTGGGGAATGCCCGAAATTAGTGATTATGGGCAAAAGTGGTTTTATAAGACTTGTTGCCTAGGGAAGGAAGTTGGGGCAGAGAGCAGTTTCTTGTTGACTTTAATGTTTGCAGTTAAGAGAAAGGTGTTTATTCTCATTCCCTTTGCCCAAGAGCCCCAGAATGAAAACAGATCTTCAGCTTCAATTGCTCTTTTATCTCTTCCTTATAAGGATGGTAAACACCATGATATGCACCAGTCCCAGCAACCAAGCAGAGCACGATGGGGGATGTGCAGGCACACCTGAGTTTGAAGTGGGCATGTAGGTTCACTCCTTTCCTGTGACATCAACTGCATCTCAACAAGGACACCTGCATTAATGCTTGGAAGGAGGACTTAGAAAAGTAAAAACCTAGACATTTATTTAAGCTTCAAGGTCAAATTATTATATTCAAAGCTTCAAATTACGTTTAAGACTTCTCAGTCAAGCCTGAAATTATAATTGAAGGTATAGAACAATCGTGATCAGCCATGTCTGCTTTCTCCCCATCCCTTGGTGGTTGTGAAGTCTGGAGAGACCCTGGTAGCCTGGGAGAGGACCCTTCTTATGGCGATACCGTGGACTTCTCCTTACTGACCATTGCACATCATCAGGACCAGAGACCCCTGTGCGAAAGTAAGGAGAGGCCATGGATTGTCACATTTTGCTTCTATAAGTCTCTTCACAGGGCTCTGAGTGTAATATTGATCTAGGAGGCGCTGGTCACAACTGACATTTCCTTCCTCTAAATTAAAAGCATAAGAGAGAATTTTGAAGAATTGAACAAAGTCTAGATGCTTTATCTTACGCTGACATTTTGATTTTTTTTTTAAGGAAATGCATTTCCCAACTGTTTCCTGTAGATAGATAACTCTATTATTCCACTCATTTGTTGGAATTGTAGAAAATATAATCAAACTTGCCAGCATGCTCAAGTCTTAGATTTTGCAGCTTATCATAATTCACGCAGGCTGTGCCACAAGGTCTGCTGGAATGACAAGAAGGGAGAACATGGAGAGAGGAGAGCAAGCCAGAAATGGGCAAAGTTACACCCCAGGTATTCATCTGCTTATTAAAATTAAATTCCAGGGATGGTGGCCAGTTGACTGAATTAAAATGTCCAAATTGGTGACCAGAAAACCATATCATAATATCCCAAGACATTGGCCTAGAGGCCGCATAATAATATTTAAAGGAGGATGGTCTTGAGACTTCATTTTCATGTTCAAAGCAGCAGTCAGAGGCCAATTGCCAGTTTATACTGTCATGGCAGCATAAGGAGAGTAGATCATGAGACTATATTATAAAATCTAAAGTTATGATCTTAATAACATTATAATCTATAGGGTATGTCTAAGGGAGTCAAATGATAATTTCTGAAGGTAGAAGCCAAAAGGCCATATTGTGATCATCATGAACATACCCAGAAACTGCACATTAAAATGTCTTAGATCATGACTAGCAAAATCTATTTTTCTAATGGCCTACTGCTGGGCTAGCATGGCAGTTACAGTGCTCAAGGATTGGAAGGTATTGCCCTCTACAATTTCTGGTTTGTAGATGAAAGTAGAGAAGCAATTAGGAGTGAGCATCAAGGATGAAATTACTTGCTAGTCCAAGGGAGGACTTGTTTGGATTGGAACATCACCTGTGTGATGAATTCACAGAGTTTTATAGGGCCAGGTTGGGTGGAAGGGGCAAGGGCTGACAGAAATTCTAGTGACAAATCTCAGAAGCCATGTGTATTATTCTTCTTGGGCTGCTGTGGCAAGATACCCTAAGCTGGTGGGCTCCAACAGCAGACACTTATTTTCTCACAGTTCTGGAGGCTGGAAGTCCAAGATGAAGGTTTCACAGGTTTGGGTTCTAGTGAGACCTCTCTTCCTGATTTGTGGTTGGCTACCTTCTTGCTGTGTCCTCATATGGTCTTCTCTCTGTGCTCTCATGGACACACACACACACACACACACACACACAGAGAGAGAGAGAGAGAGAGAGAGAGAGAGAGGGAGAGAGATCTTTGGTTTCCCTTCTTCTTATGAGGACACCAGACCTATGAGATTAAGGCCTCACCCTTATGACCTCATTCATGATAATTGCCTCCTAAAGATTCTATCTTCAGTTACAGTCACTTTAATGCCTAGGGCTTTAACATGTGAATTTAAGGTAATACAATCCAGTCCATACACCGTGTACCACTGGCTTTCCTGCCTATCACTCAATTTTCAGTTGGGCATGTTGGAAACTGGTCTTATTCTAATTCTCCTGTACTGCAAGAGAATCAATTCTCTCCGAAGAAGACATTCTAAGAAGTATCTGAATAAAGTTACAAGTATGCTTCTGCTCTAATAACATTTTATTCAAACCTCTTACAGCACTTTTTATAAGTCTTAATAAGCTAGGCATTTGTGATGTATAATTATATTCATAATTGTTTTTATACATGTGGTTTTCTGGTTCTTTTTGTTACTTTCCAGATCTATTCTTTTGATTTTTTTTCTATACTATTTTCTGCCTTGGAAAGTTATCAGGTTAATTCTCTTGCCTTCCTATGGTTTGGAAGCCATACTGGAAAAAAGGTAGAAGAATAAGACCAGGGTATTAATCCTTGTACTCCCTTGCTGCAAGGTTTACTAAGGTTGTCTATAATCCTCAGTTGTAAGGTCCTGCTCTTCTCAAAGAAAATTTTTCTAGATGATGCTCTCCATCTTGAGTCTAAGAACTACTTTCTCCCCTCATCCTTTTGTGACTATAGAGTCCCTGCTACTAAGCCCAGGTCATGGCACTATGTCTTATAGTTCCTTGAAACCCAGCAGACACATTTGAGAATAGTTCATTATTTTAAGATTATTTGTTCAAAAATCTTCAAAGTAGCCTGAATATATTATTTGTTGCATACACAGGAACTGACTGATATAAAATACATCACTAAGTCAGATTTCTATTCTTACTTATTCTCTGTAAGTCAATTTACATGCACTTAACTTCTCAGGAAAATCATTTGTATTGACTGGGATGATGTTGTTACAACTTGAGATGTTTAGCCACAAAGCATTGTAAGAGCTCAGCAGTATGTAAGGGAATAGAGAGGAAGCTGAGATGACTAAGGCGAATGGTCATCTGGGACTGTGATGGGAGGAATCCAAATCATAGTGTCCAGAAGTCTGTGGTGAACCTGAGCATGACCCAGTCTGGAATTGATATGCAAAGAAGTAAGAACTGCTTCTAGAGTCCATCCACTTTCAGGACAACAGACCGGAAATAAGCCTCTCCCATTCACACATATTAAGTTAAACATGTGTTCATGTTGTTAAACATATGTGTTTCACTAGGGAAATTCAATAAAGTTTTCTTTATTTTGAATAATTAAGTAATGCTTCTCATAAGCCCCTCCATTTTTTCCCCCTGAATGGCCCTTGTGCCTAAAAGTTACCCATCCTGACTCTAAGCTGTTTTGTTGATTAAGAACAGTTACCACATGGTGGCCTAAAGCTTGGACTTCAGAGCCAGAAAGAGTTACACTCAAATACTCTCTCTGTCATGTAGTAGTTACACTACTAGTTACTTTGCCTCCCTGAACCTGAGTTTTCTTGTCAATAACTGGGGACACTCTCAGTATTTATCTTGAAGCACTGTCATGAGACATTGAATAAGATCCCTTTGGTAGAAAGACTAGCTCAGTTCTATGCTTAGCATCAAGTAAGCATGGACTAGATGCTGGTCACACTCTTCCACCCACCTCAGCTGCTCAGCATCAGGCAGGGGCCACTTCATGGTTGTGGGTAGTCAACCTGCCTTAGGAGCCTTCTAAGTTCAAACTGAGTAGCATAGAGGATAGGTCCAATCTACATGGAAAGAGTAGTAGGACTTAAATGGGATTGGAACTCTTAAAGAGCTCAGTTGCAGAAAGGTGGGTGGATGGGGAAGCTGAGGATAGCAGGCCACCTCCGCAGGCCCATGGGGTAATGGGCCTTAACAGTGTGGTTAAAGCATGACTGTTCCCCGGGCTAGTTTTTTTTTTTTTTTTTCTGGAGCTGAGAGCAAGGGGCATGATGGCTAGCCCTAATAGCTGGAATGAGAGAACATAGAGTTGGCAGGCCAGAAATGTGAGTCAATTTTGTCAGCTCTGATGTTCACAATCGACTCCTCATCTGTTGCTGCTATATCAAAACAAGTACTTCATAAAGACCAACAGAGCTGGATTTCTACTCCTGGCTTATGACTTTCTAGCCATGTCATCTTAGGCAAGTGACTTCATCTCTCTGAGCCTCAGTGTCCTCATCTATAAACTGGGAAAAGAATATCCACCTTGTTGAGGAATGTGTTAAATCATATAAGATATGAAAAGTCTAAGCATAAATAGATTCTAATTTAGAACTATTCCTAGTTTTCTCTTCTTTTGTTGTATTTCCCTTCAAAAGGTCATCCGTTATCTTGGCAACCTCGAATAATAGTGACCTCATCACTTTCCTGGAAGTTCTTCTAGTCCATGACAAAACAACCCTTTTATTAGACTTGGCTTTTTATAATGAAATGCTTGTGTAAGGTCAGTTCTCTGAGTTGACATAGACTATGTCCAATCCCTATTTCACATTACTGAACTTCTTACATTATGGCCTTTTAAGTTTTTTTCTTTCCAAAGTAAACATCTGTAGTTACTGCAGCCATCTCTCAAGCATGAGGCCTATGGATACTTTCACCAGACTTCTCAGTTAGTGACATTTGTCACTTTCTCTTTTTAATTTTTCTTATTTCCCAAGAAGCAAATGTTCACAATTTCAAAAAAGGGAAAACATACAGACTTAATAAAATGAAAATAATGACTTCTAAGGCAGTATTTGCTCTTTCACAGTCTACCCTGGGGATCTTCATTTCTTTGCTATCATGAGTCATCTGGCACATGCCGCAGGTACCATCTTGATACAATAGCTCTCCTGGACTGAAATTAGGTGGCAAAATATAAATCTTCATAAGTTGCTCATTAGAGATAATTGAGAAATGGATGAAGAAAGCAGTGCTGAACCCTGTAGAAGATGCAGATACCTCATTAATCTGCCTCATTTGGTACTACCATTATCTCAAATTGCAAATTTGTTGTACTTTCATCATATTTGTACAAAGGGAGATTTTCTGACTTCAAGGGATTAGGTGGAAACTATAATATGGCCAAGAACAATATCCACTCCCCAAATCTTGAGTGGTAGAAATACCATAGCCTATTTTATGAAGTCAGTTCTTCCAGGTGTCATGACTGTCTTCCCTCTAGAAGTTTTTGTTGTTGTTGTTGTTGTTGTTGTTGTTTTGGTATCTCAGAAATTATCTTGTTGAAGTATGAACTGAATTCATTATTCCTGTACTCGTCCCAGTGCTTAAAGTTCCAGGTTCAGTCATCTCCTAGCTCCCAGATCCCAGTCTTTTCATGACTTTGATTACCTAGAATATCGTGAACATTTAGAAAGGAAAGCTTAGGTAGCCTGTATGGTCGTGGAAGATGGGCACTCCCAAATGCAGAAGCAGTTTTCCAGATTTCAACCCCAGAGCATGGTTTATACAGCTCTAAATGTATATAATTGGAAATATATAATAGAAATTTATAATAGGAAATGGCATATGGTCTCTATTAGTGCCTTCGCTACCCAAATGCACACACATGCACATGTACATGAGAAAGAACACTGAGGAAGGTTTGGTTTTGAAGTCTAGCTTTGCTTATTTCCTCTCCAGGCTGAATGATCTCCTATTATTTCTAAACTCTGATTCTCCTTTTGTGAATTTTCATATCTTTACTCACTGCTAGAGGCCCTGTCCCTAAGTGTCCATTAAGTAGATGACTGAGTTCCAGGTTTGTAGCTGACAGGTAGAACAGCTGTTCCCCTGTCCCCCTACCCCAGCGCAGCCCAAGGTGCAAAGCTCCAGCATTCAACAACTCTGCAGTTCACAATGAAGAGTGATGAGGACTGAATGGGAGGAAGCTAGAGGAAAATCAGAGTTGGAAGCTCTTAGGTATTTGGGATTAAATGCCAAGTCATGGGCTAGTATTTTCCTCCTGGACTTTGTTTTTCTTGGAAGAGTATGGACGTGAAGAGGGATTTGGATCCCTGGAAGCAAGGACCGATGAGAGAGCCTCAGATCTCTGCAGTATAAACCCCGGCTGCTGCTGGACCATTAGTTCCATGAAGGCAGGAGTTCTGTGCCATCCACCATCGTGTCTCTAGCTCCTGGCACTCAGTGAGGGCTCGATAAATGCTTGCTGAATAAAGGATTGAACAATGCATGAAAGTTGAATAACTCTTTTTTCTTTGTATCTTCTCTATGATTATTTATTTTCCTCTTCCTTCTTAGTTTTTTCCAAGTCTTTTTCAAAATTCTGTGCTGTCTCATATGCTTAGGGACTGAGTATTAGAACACTTGCATCGATAGTTGGCCAGAGGTTAAAAGTAACATATGGAAGTGACATGTCACTGGAGCCATTAAGGAGACTGGGGTGGGACAGAAGTGTGAATGGAAGAAAAACAAAGAGGCCCCAGGAGCTCCAATCCAGGGATCTAGGTTGCTTCATGTTGGGCATTTTAGTCCTTCTCTTAAATAGGATGCTGATTCCTTTATATACAGGATATTCTGGAAAGATGTCTTTGTTTCTTTAAGTAAAAAATCAGAGGCAGAGTGAAAATTGTTGAAAAGTAAGCTGCCTGGAATCTGAGGCTGATAAAAGGTGAAAGGTCAGAAAGTTTCATGTGAGGAGAAGGAAACCACCTCAGGAAGAACCACACTGGGACCTCTTTTCAACTTGCTAACCCTGCACTAGATCAGTCTGACTCCAGAAAACATTGTTTTCCGAGTTTTAAAACTATGTTTGCAAAGGGTTTGCCCTCTAGGACTCAATAAATAATACTAGAAAAAAAAAAAAAACACCACAGAAAAGAATGAGTGAGAGTTGCCTTAAATATAAATGGACTACTTTATCCAAAAAAAAAAAAGTTTATTTTATGAGTTGTGATCTGAGTATTGACTTGATTCATGAAAACCTATGTCTCATAAGCCCTCATTCTAGGCAAAAAGACAGATCCTGGACCTGGTCACCCAGATTCTATCTGGGATCTCAAATCCTCACTTTTAGACCTCAAGGACCTCAAGGACTCTTCTTTCATCTTGACACAACATCATCTGAAGGGTGTGGTTTGCTGAAGGACTGAGCCGGCACAGCAAGAATCAGTTTGCCAAGAGTCTCCTTCACCCCCTTCATCTACTCATTGTTCTTCAGGGTCTCACCCTCACCCATTCTTACCCCACACCGCACTATATGGTCTTCTTGTTCTGATTGAGTCCAGACTTGTGTCCATGGGGAAAAGCATATTCTTGCCCAATGGCACAAATAGTGTGAACAGTGTATCCTTTGCAGTCAGAAGACTTTATGGTTATGGTTTATCTTTTTGGGAGAATTTCCAAACTTTTTTATGGACAAATACTCACACTGACTCCCTCTGGTAGGAAGAGTAGCTGGTGTGCCCTTTCTACTTATACCCAGCTCTCCCTCAGCAACCCAGGCATGCTGCTTTTTATAAGAAGGGGAGAAGTCAGGCTAATGGTGCAAAGCTCTGTAGAGTCAGACAAAGACTCTCCAAGGGAGCCGAACATTCACCTTTCTAAAATTTGTTAAGGGAGAGCAGAGGAAAATGCACAATCAGAATTAAAATGAATTGCCTTGGGTAGCTAGAACGAAAGGTAAAGGATTTTTGAAAGATTTTTCAGGGCTTTCTTTTTTGAAAAGGATAACAGCCCTTAAAATAAGTAAGACTTTCTTCAAGGTCTAAGAGACACCATGATCTCACTTTGAGCTTTGAGTGACAACACCCCCGTTGCTTATTTCAATAGAGGCCTTCAGAATTCATTAACTTAAGGGGAGGAACATAGCACGGGGAAAGAAAAAAGGGACAAAGAGGGGCATGATCCCCCTGAAAATATCCCAACATAATTTCTTTATCCTGTTGTTCAAGAGGGAGAAATATGTTAACTGCTTGAAATACAATAGTTTATGAAGTCAATTTTTGAATCATGAAACAAATCACTGTTATATCGCTCAATTTAGTGAAAACAACTTATAAATAATACTCAGGGAGAAATAGAAACCGAATCAAAGGAAGAAATACTGAGTATCACACCAGTCACACCAGATTAGGTTCTCCCTTGGCCTCACAGCAAATGTTTCAGCCTCTCTCTCTCCTCTCCACTCAGAGAGTCTTTGCAGATTAGGAAACCTCCAGAGGCACCTGGGCCATTCACAGGCTGATTGGTGGTGTAGTAAGTAGATTGAGACAACGGGGGAGCTGATTGCTTATTATGAGATAGGAGTTGTTACAGTGATGGTAGAGGGAGAGAATTGGGAGGAGAATAGAGATTTTGTTGTGTTTTGACAGAGAGCCTACTTCCTACTGTCTCATCTAAGACTGGCACACCCCTGAGCTTGCTTCCCCATGTTGATGGGCTTAAACAAGGTGACAAGATACCCTAGTTCCTGATAGTCAAGATGGCCTCTTTCTTTACTTAATTACCACAATGCCTCAAATGCCCACAGCAAACTAGCGTAAGTACTGATGCTGGAGAAAGGTTCCTAAGGTCATGTGATTCTAGAAGTTCTGCCGGGGATGTATGTAGCCACCCCAGAAACATCACAGAACACTTCTCTGGACGGCAGATGGAAATATTTTTTTAGTTTTGAAAGCTTTACTTTCTAGTACCTTTGCTTTTATTTTCTTCACTGTTTTCTTCATGTCACAAGTCTCACAGCAGAGAGAGAGAAAATCATCAAATACAGAAATGAATCTGTTCTTGAGTAGGTGAGAGAGATAGAGCGAGTGAAAGGAGTTGCTGATTTAATTGGGGTTAGCAGACACCGGGGTTTTGGTGTCAAAAGTGAAATCATATAGTGGAGGAGTTATCAGCTACTCAAATGTGGGTCCCTCAACTGCACAGACCAGGCAGCCTACCTGGATATGGTGTGTGTGTGTGTGTGTGTGTGTGTGTGTGTGTGTGTGTGTGCACGCATGCACATGCACGTGAGCGTGAGGCAGAAAGAAAAGATGCATCAAAGTTTCAGGCACAGTCCTGTGGGTGTCTAAGCCTGTGTTCCAGCTCCCCTGCAGGTGTCACATTCTGGGCAGCTGGGATGGGACACTCTTTCTGGACTATTGCACAAGATCTGCAGGCCTCCTCTGGAGGGTAAAATATCTTTCCAAGACCTTTCCTTCTTGGCGTTGGGGATTTGCCTGAAAGAGACTGAAAGGCAATTAATTTAGCAAAGGTTTCCAGCCATCTCTCTCCAAGATGGGTTTTCTTCTTCTGTGGAAACACCATCTTGAGGCCATCCCCAGTAATGGGGAAAGCTTAGCAGCCATGCAGAAAAACATCTTTCAAAATTTGCAGTAAGGAAACATTCCTTAGCTAGGGTACAAAGAACACAAACCATGAAAATAAAGTGATAATTTTGATAACATTATAATTAAGTTTATTAAGAAATCCACACATGCACAGAGACAGTTCAAGAACTAGAAGAAGGATATTCACAACACTTATGAACCCCTTATCCTCCAAACAAATCACATACAGAATAATACTAAAGTCTACAAAGCACTAAGAAATCAAATAAGCTAGACAGGGCAGGGGATCAGCAAATAGGCAAACAGAAAATTCCCAGAAGAAATCTGAGTAGCCAGTAGATACAGGACGGGATACTCTAGGTCATTAGCAGGTACAAAAATTCTCATTAAAATCAAAAATTTCACACTAATCAGGCCAGCAAAAATTAAAAACTCTGACAATACCATATTGGCAAGGATGTGGAGCCACAGGGATGCTTATACTTTGCTTGTGGACATGTACATTGGTACAGCTTCTTGGAAAAACAATTTGACAATAACCAGTGAAGTTGAAGGCATCCAAATTTCCCAAGCTGTTAATTCCACTTCTTGGTAGACACCATTGAGATATCCTAGAATGTGTACATAGAAAAGAACTCACAACAACATTGGTCCTAGTAGCAACATCTAGAACAAATCAAATGTCTATCATCTGGAGGAGAGTAGATCATTCAATTATTATGTATTCAGACATCAAAAAAAAAAAAACCCTACAAGGAAATATAACATGAGTAAAATGAAAGAAATAGAGCTACATATATCAAACATAATTGAGAAAGAAAATTGTAATAAACAAACAAGTAAATATATAAGAAATATATATTTCACATAAGAAATACACATTTATGTACATGAAAAATATATAAAACCATATTAGACATTGCTTGGAGATTCATAAAAATTTTAGTTAAAATATGAATATGGCATAGTATAAAACCCACTAAATTCAGAACAGTGTATTTCTAGGAAAGAAGAGTGGGGGAGAGATCCAAAGGGATATTTCATTCTTCTGACAATGTTTTGTGCCTTATTAGGGATGTGAGTGCATAGATCTTCAATATGTTATTTAATATCTATTTGTATACCTTAAATATAGCAAATTAGCTTTAAGAAAGAAGTCATGGTAGTTAATGGCACATATATGGTAAGGCTCTTATTCCCTTTCTTTTAGAGCAAAAGATTGCTTTCAGGAATATCCTCCACACTTTTCCGAAAACTATAGAATCCAAAGATACAACAAGAAAAGAGAACAAACAACAAATAAAAAACCCTTTTCACACTGGGAAGACGCTAGGCCACAGGTAAGGGCCCCTGACCATCTTATAAAGAGGACATTTGTTTTTGTCATGTGTGTTTAAACTTTTTTTATATTAAAATTTTTTATTTAATTTTTTTCAGTGTAACAGAATTCATTGTTTATGTACCACACCCAGTGCTCCATGCAATACGTGCCCTCCATAATACCCACCACCGGGCTCACCCAACCTCCCACCCCCCGACCCTTCAAAACCCTCAGCTTGTTTTTCAGAGACCATAGTCTCTCATGGTTCATCTCCCCTTCCAATTTCCCTCAACTCCCTTTTCCTTTAAACCTTTTATTAAATACCTTTGTTTCTCTTGGAAGGACTCTTTCTCCCCTAATCACAAGCCACGTGTTTGCATAGTCCTGTGCGGAGGATATGACCTAAGTCAAAGCTGGTCACCAGGCTACAGTTACTGATTCAAGGATATATGGTCTTATCAAAATCAATGACCTTCAGAAAACTTTGAGGGGAGTCATTGGAAAGGGCCTCTTGTTTTTTTTATCTTCCACTAGCTGAGACAGAGAGAGAATGCAAACTCCAAAGCCGCCTAGGCCTCTTTGTGACTAAAAGTCTCTCCAGCTAGTCTGAGGATGAAGGCTGTGAGGAGGAAATCTAAGTGAATAAGCAGAGTGGGAACCACTAGGTCCCGGATGATCTATCAGACCCTCTAGTCAAGCTGTTTGGCACCAGCTCCTCCTCTGAGCTCTTCAGGACTGAAGGTTAATACACCCACCTTATGAATATGATTTGACTTTTCCCTTTCTTGCAACCAAAATGATCCTAACTGATAACTCTTTCATTACTAATGAAATATGAAGATGAACCCTCCTCTTAGCAATACAAGCAATCACAATTCTGGCTGAAGGGAGAACACTGTGCTGTCCATGCTTACCTATCTCCCACCTGCCAGGTCATCATTTCCCCTGAAAGCCTTTCCTAACCCCTTCAGGAGCTAATGAAGGAAACACAGCTGGCTCCACTCAGATCTAATACCTCGTCCTTTTGTCACAGAATTGCCTAATCAAAACATCTAAAATTGCCTTCCCAGAAATTAAACCCTTCTTTTGACTAGAGACACTTAAGCCAGCCAAAAACACTTGATGAAAACCCAATGAGGGGGTCATTGTTATCCTCACTTTGAATATCTGAGAAAAATGAAGGAAAAGGAGAGGATTCCGTGAGGAGGTAATTTGTTTCTTCTGTCAGATGTTTTGCAACACAGGTGAAGGTCTAAATTTAAAGATTCTTTAAACAGCATGTACCCAGACTAATGAAAATCAAAGTTCAAGGGCTTATTTCAATTCTGATGAACAATCCACCCATTTGTAAGGATTTATTGACTAGCTGGGGAATATTTAAAATTTGCATTTCACTTGCCACTTTAGAATTTTTTTCCAAGAGCATTTAATCTTCTTTCCTCTTTTTCTGTTCTTTAAAAGGTCTTGACTTGCTATTCTTAAATGAAATTATCCTTGTCTGCTTCCTCTTCAGTGAAATGAAACCAACTTTAAATAACTCACCTAGACAGCTGAGTTTTAAAACTTTTTGAACAAATACTTTCTCTCAAAGTCCCTACATGTTGTGATGTTCTGTTCTATCCTATTCCATTCCATTCTATTTTAAAATGTCTTGGTCAAGATCCACTAAATTGGCTACTACTGAAATAACTTCTCTCTTCCAGAGTTGTTTGATATTTGTTTAGGAAAATCTTTGAATCAGAAAAATCTTTTTTTTTTTTTTGTTAACTTCCTTCATATTACTTCTAACCTAAGAATATTTCCAACCAGTGTACGAAGGTAACGGGACCTGGGAGTGGTGCGAGTTCAATCAGTTTCCCCGCACCTGGCTATAAAGGGATTTTTCCAGTCTTTTCCTTTTGCACTTAGTTACATTTACTATCCTTCTGCTCTGCACAAAGAAGACTGGTTCTACATTTCTCCGACTCTTTTCTCAACTGCCAGTTAGTTTTATCTAGAAGGCTGCATTACCTAGGCAGGCAGAAAGTCACATTTGTTTCTTTCTTCTTGGCATTGGCTGCATCTCCCATGTGATCCCCATTCTTGTTAGAAGCCTGTGTCCTGATTCTGGTGTCTACCTGCTAGACTTGGCTCCTGGCCCCTGCAAATATCTGTTCACATTGTTCTCCTGCGTTAGGAATAGAAGCAGCTTTTTGTAGTTGCTAATCCCTGGACTGCTTCCCTATCCCCTATTTGGCTTTATGAGGTTTCCAAAAGCTTTGTCAACTCTCTCAAACTAAATTTCATCCCTAGCACTATTAGATATTCACTTTTTTTTAAGTGAAAGAAATTCACTATATCAGGATTGAGTTACACTGCTATTAATTTGTTCCTCACCTTGAATTGTAGTTCTGGGAATGGGTAGATTTGAGGATCCAAAATCCTGTAGAAAGGAGTATCAGAAAAGTGAGACCAACATTCTGCATAAAATTGTCTCTTGAGGCATTTGTCAATTCCCAATGGACTGAGAAGCCAAATAGATATTAAGATATTAAAAAGCTATGAGATTTATGTAATCTCAGGGTGCTTGAAAGAGAGAGAGAGAGAGAGAAAAGAATTTTGAGTTCTTCCATCAGCGAGGAATCTTGGAAGCAACACAGAGATTTAGTCGAGGAATAAGAGCAAACCAACTCTCACAAAGAAGCAAGCCAAACCTTACAAAGCCTGAAACAAAACCTCAAGCCATCTTAATTCCTGATTAAATCAAGGCAATCTTCCCAAGGTAGCCTGTCAGAAGAAAATTAAATTCTATCTGGAGGCATATAAATCACCCAAACCTCTACATTTTAAAAAATATAAAATAAAACTAACTAAACGTGACAGAAAAAGTGGCCATGTGGCTGAAAATCAAGAGAAAAAAAGAGAGAGAGAGAGACAAGGAACAGAGCTATAATGTAATAAAACTCCAGATATACAATGTAACTCCAGAACTTAGTGTTATCAGCCAGATACTTTAAAGAAACCATAGTTCATTTTTTCAAGAAAATAGATAAAAAATTTCAATGGAGAAGTTGAATCTTCCTATAAAAAAAGTAAAATAGAAATTTTAGAACCAAAATAATCCCCATAGTTGGGTTCAACAGAAGTTTGGTTGCAGCAGAACTGAGTGATAGTGAACTAAAATATGTAGTAGAAAATATGCAGATGGAATTATCTATGGAAAAATATTGGGGCATGCCAAAAAGTCTAAATGTGTGTAATCGATGTCTCAAGAGGGAAGGGGAGAGAGAGAGAAACAGAGAGAAAAGGCAGAAGAAAAGTTGGAGGAATTATAGGCTAAGAATTTTTCAAAATCGAATGAAAGACCTCAAGACCAAGTTCAAGAGGTTCTGCAAACCATAAGCAAAAGGAGTAAAAAGAAACCTATACTTGAACACATTGCAGTAAAAATGTTATAACCAGGTCAAAATGAAAATATTGAAAGCAACCAGATGAGGGGGAAAAGTCTCTTTAGCCTAAAAGGAGCAAAAGTAAGACAGATACACACAAAAAGTAAAGCAAGAACGCATTCTGAAAGAAACATTTGTTAACCTAGAATTCTATATTTTAAAAATGATGGTAAAACACATTTCTGATAAATAAAAAGAATCTATTGCCAGTGGTCCCACAATAAAACAAAGAATGTGTCATAATTAAAGGATTTATTCAGAGCACCTGGGTGGCTCAGTCGGTTGGGCGTCAGACTCTTAATTTTGATTCAGGTCAAGCATGGTCATGAGATCAAGCCCCTTGTGAGGTTCTCCCTTGGGCATGGAGCCTGCACAAGATTCTCCCTCTCTCCCTCTCCCTTTACCCACCGCCTACTTCCAAGATCTCTCTCTCTCTCTCAAAAAATAATAAATAAAAGATTTATTCAACTGGAGATTATAAAGACATAAATTTGTCTGCACTTAATGAGATTTATAATATAAGCTTAAATATGTACATAAAGCAAAATGAAATGTGTAAAAGGATATCAACAAATCCAAAATCATAGTTGGAGATTTTAGCATCTCTCTCACAGTAACTAATAAGAAGATAGTAAAGCAGTGGAGCTACAGAAGACTTTCATAACACCATAAGCGAATGCCATCATATGTGTGTGTGTGTGTGTGTGTGTGTGTGTGTATGCATTTCACTACACCAAAAACCTCCAGAACATGTTATTAATATATTATCTTTTAAAGGACAAATGGAATTTTTACCAAAATAGACTTTCTGATGGTCTTAAAGCCATACTTACAAACTTCATATTTGAAATCATACAGGGTGTATTCTCTGACCAAAGTGGAATCCATCTAAAAATAAATCTCCAGGGTGCCTGGGTGGCTCAGTTGGTTAAACATCTGCCTTCGGCTCAGGTCATGATCCCAGAGTCCTGGGATCGAGTCCCACCTTGGGGTCTTTGTTCAGTAAGGAGCCTACTTCTCCCTCTCCCTCTGCTGCTACCCATGCTTTTACTCTCTTACTCTCTCTCTCTCTCTCTCTCTCTGTCTCTCAAATAAATAAATAAAATCTTAAAAAATAAATAAATCTCTGAATACTTGAGTATACTACAAAACATATCTAAATAAACCATGACCCCCAAAATAAATCCCAGTGGAAATTAGAAAATTTATTTATTCAAGTAATGATGAAAATATATCATAAGGAAACAGTCAACAAAACAAAGAGGCAACCCACAGAATGGGAGAAGATATTTGCAAATGACAAGACAGACAAAAGGCTGATATCCAGGATCTAAAAAGAACTTTTCAAACTCAACACACACAGAACAGATAATCATGTCAAAAAATGGGCAGAAGGCATGAACAGACACTTCTCCAAAGAAGACATACAAATGTCTATCAGACACATGAAAAAATGTTCATCATCACTAGCCATCAGGGAGATTCAAATTAAAACCACATTGAGATACCATCTTACACCAGTTAGAATGGCCAAAATTAACAAGACAGGAAACAACATGTGTTGGAGAGGATGTGGAGAAAGGGGAGCCCTCTTACATTGTTGGTGGGAATGCAAGTTGGTGCAGCCACTTTGGAAAACAGTGTGGAGATTCCTTAAGAAATTAGAAATAGAGTTTCCCTATGACCCTGCAATTGCACTACTGGGTATTTACCCCAAAGATACAGATGTAGTGAAAAGAAGGGCAATCTATACCCCAATGTTCATAGCAGCAATGGCCAGAGTTGCCAAACTGTGGAAAGAACCAAGATGCCCTTCAATGGATGAATGGATAAGGGAGATGTGGTCCATATACACTATGGAGGGTTATGCCTCCATCAGAAAGGGTGAATACCCAACTTTTGTATCAACATGGATGAGATTGGAAGAGATTATGCTGAAACAGAGAGAGTTAATTATCATATGGTTTCACTTATTTGTGGAGCATAACTAATAACACGGAGGACATGTGGATTTGGAGAGGAGAAGGGAGTTGAGGGAAATTGGAGGGGGAGATGAACCATGAGAGACTATGGACTCTGAAAAACAATCTGAGGGTTTTGAAGGGGCAGGGGGTGAAAAGTTGGGCCAGCCTGGTAGTGGGTATTATGGAGGGCACATATTGCATGGAGCACTGGGTATGGTGCATAAACAATGAATTCTAGTACACTGAGAAGTAATTAAAAAAATTAAAAATTAAAAAAAAAACCAAAAAACTTGTGGAGTATAGTTAAAGCTATGCTTAGAGGAAAACTTACAGCTTGAATGTATATGTTATAAAATAAGACTGAAAACAGATTTTCTAAGCATGTATCCCAAGAATTCAGGAAAAAAGACAAAATATGAGTATTTTATTTGTAATACCTGAATAAAAATCAATAAAACCAATTATTATTTCCTCAAAAACATCATTTAGACATATATTTTTCTAGCAAGACCACAAACGTAAGAGTAGAGAAGGATTATATTACCAACATCAGGAATGAAAAACAGTGTATTACTGTAGATTCTACAGCTATTAAAATGATAATAAGAAACACATTGTAAAGTTTTTCCAAGGATGTCTGCTAACTTCACTTGTATTCATCATTGTATTGAAGTTCCTAGCTAGTGCAATAAGATAAAGGAAAAACCAAAATATATATGAGTAGAAAAAGAAGTGCATTTGACATTTCTGTACATATGGAACATTCAAAATAATCTGTAGATAAATTATTAAAATGTATAAATTTATCATCCAGTTGTTGGACATAAAGGGCATATACAAACCCTAAGAATATCATTGAACAGAAATATAGAGACAATCTACAGAAAGAAAGACTTCAAAGGTAACATGATGTCAATAAAAACGTATATATCAATAATCACTCTCAATGTGAATGGCCCTAAATGCGCCCATAAAATGACACAGGGTTGTACATTGGATAAAAGGACAGGACCCATCCATATGTTGCCTACAAGAGACCCATTTTGAACCTAAGGATACACCCAGACTGAAAGTGAAGGGATGGAGAAGCATCCTTCATGACAAAGGGCCTCAAAAGAAGGCCAGGGTAGCAATTCTCATATCAGATAAATTAGATTTTAAACTAAAGACTGTAGTCAGAGATACAGAAGGACACTACATCATTCTTAAAGGGACTATCCACCAAGATGATCTAACAATTGTAAATATCTATGCCCCCAATATGGGAGCAGCCGATTACATAAGAAAACTATTAATCAAGACAAAGAGTCGTATTGATATGAATACATTCATAGTAGGAGATCTTAACACACCTCTCTCAGTAATAGACAGATCATCCAAGCAGAAAATCAATAAAGAAACAAGAGCATTGAATGACACATTGGACCTCATAGATATATACAGAACATTCCACCCTAAAACAACAGAATACTCATTCTTCTCAAGAGCACATGGAACCTTCTCCAGAATACACCACATACTGGGTCACAAATCAGGGCTCAACAGATACCAAAAGACTGAGATTATTCCCTGCATATTCTCAGATCACAATGCTTTGAAACTGGAGCTCAATCACAAGGAAAAGTTCAGAAGGAACTCAAACACCTGGAAGCTAAAGACCACCTTGCTTAAGAATGCTTGAATCAACCAGGAGATCAAAGAAGAACTTAAACAATTCATGGAAACCAATGAGAATGAAGACACTTCTGTCCAAAACCTATGGGATACAGCAAAGGCAGTCCTAAGGGGGAAATACATAGCCATCCAAGTCTCCCTCAAAAAAATTGAAAAATCCAGAATACACCAGCTGTCTCTACACCTTAAAGAAATGGAGAATCAACAACAAATTAAACCAACTCCACACATAAGAAGGGAAATAATCAAAATTAGAGCAGAGATCAATGAGGTAGAAACTAGAGATACAGTAGAACATATCAATGAAACTAGAAGCCGGTTTTTTTGAAAGAATCAATAAGATCTATAAACCATTGGCCATACTAATCCAAAAGAAAAGAGAGAAAACCCAAATTAATAAAATTATGAGTGAAAAGGGAGAGATCACAACTAACACCAAGGAAGTAGAAACAATCATCAGAAGTTATTATCAACAGTTATATGCCAATAAGCTAAGCAACCTAGATGAAATGGATGCATTCCTGGAAAACTATAAACTCCCAAAATTGGACCAGGAAGAAATTGACAACCTGAATAGACCGATATCTAGTAATGAGATTGAAGCAGTGATCAAAAACCTCCCAAAAAACAAGAGCCCAGGACCTGACAGATTCCCTGGGGAATTCTACCAAACTTTCAAAGAAGAAATAACACCTATTCTCCTGAAGCTGTTTCAAAAAATTGAAGCAGAAGGAAAACTTCCAGACTCTTTTTATGAAGCCAGCATTACCCTGATCCCCAAACCAGGCAAAGACCCCACCAAAAAGGAGAATTTCAGACCACTATCATTGATGAATATGGATGCTAAGATTCTCAACAAGATCCTAGCAAACAGGATCCAACAGCACATTAAAAAGATTTTCCACCATGACCAGGTGGGATTCATCCCTGGGTTACAAGGATGGTTCAACATTTGCAAATCAATAAGAGAAAAGAGAAGAACCACATGGTCCTCTCAATTGATGCAGAAAAAGTATTTGACAAAATCCAGCATCCATTCCTGATTAAAACGCTTCAAAGTATAGGGATAGAGGGAACATTCCTGAACTTCATAAAATCTATCTATGAAAGACCCACAGCAAATATCATCCTCAATGGGAAAAAGCTCACAGCCTTCCTGTTGAGATCAGGAACACAAGGATGCCCATTCTCACCACTCTTGTTCAACATAGTAATAGAAGTCCTAGCAACAGCAATCAGATAACAAAGAGAAATAAAATGTATCCAAATTGGCAATGAAGAAGTCAAACTCTCTCTCTTCGCAGATGACATGATTCCTTATATGGAAAACCCAAAAGACTCCACCCCCAAACTACTAGAACTCATACAGCAATTCAGTAACGTGGCAGGATACAAAATCAATGTGCAGAAATCAGTGGCTTTCTTATACACTAACAATGAAAATACAGAAAGGGAATAGAGAATCAATTCCATTTACTATAGATACCTGGGAATAAACATAAGATACCTGGGAAGAAACCTAACCAAAGAGGTAAAGGATCTATACTCGAGGAACTACAGAACACTCATGAAAGAAATTGAAGAAGACACAAAAAGATGGAAGACCATTCCATGCTCTTGGATTGGAAGATTTCTATACACTAATAAAAATTATTTCAAAGCAAAAATGTAAAAAGTCATTTAGTGTGAAAATTATCAAACGCCTAGAAATAGGTGTTTCTATTCCTACAAATGTTACAAACTATATCCAAAATCACTATACAAAAAAAAAACCTGCTGAGAGAAATTATTTTTTTATGTATGAGAATGAATTTATTTTTTATTATGTTCAGTTAGCCAGCATATAGAAATTAAATAAAACAAATGAGAGAAGAGTATACCATGGAATATTCCTATGGTTATGGAATGGAAGAATGTAATTTCCCCCAAATATATCACCACTAAGCAATCACTTAAAATCATCAAAATCATCAATCAAAATCACCAATTGTTTTAGTGGAAACTGACAAGTTGATTCTATCATTCATATAGGAACATAAAAGAATGAAAAGAACAAAAGTTTTTCAAAAGAAATGTAAAGCTGAGCCCTTTGTATTCCCAGAAACCAAGTATAATTTTAAAGCTACAATAATTAAAAACTGTAGTATAGCACAAGGATAGAGAAATGTACCAATGTGACAGAATGGAGAATTCAGATATATGACTGTATTCCCTAAATGATGATGAAACAAATCAAGATCTAACTGAAAAATATTTAACCTTTATTAAACCCATATAAAAATAATTATGGATGGCTTATAGTTAAATATGAAAGGTAAAACAAGAAATCCTTTGGAAGATAACTTAGAGATGTGTGCAGGACCATTAAGAAAGCCAGGATTTCTTAAACAGTATTTAGAAAGCACTAACCAAGAAGGAGAAGATTGGAGTAGATTCATTTAATTAGGAATTCTAGTTTACAAAATATGCTTTAAGAAGAGAGTGAAAAAAGCAGGATACCAAAATTCATTTGTTTTTTAATATATCTTCCACATGTTTCAGATAGCTGGATAGATAGATAGATGATAAATAGATATCTTTTTTTTATTTTTTTGATTTTAATAAACATATAATGTATTTTTATCCCCAGGGGTACAGGTCTGTGAATCACCAGGTTTACACATTTCACAGCACTCATCATAGCACATACCCTCCCCAATGTCCATTTCCCCACCACCCTCTCCCGTCCCCCCTCCCCCCAGCAACCCTCAGTCTGTTTCTTGAGATTGAGTCTTTTATGGTTTCTCTCCCTCCCAATCCCATCTTTTCATTTTTTCTTTTCCTACCTCCCCCCAACCCCCCCACCTTGCATCTCCACTTCCTCATATCAAAGAGATCATATGATAGCTGTCTTTCTCCGATTGACTTATTTCGCTAAGCATGATACCCTCTAGTTCCATCCACGTCGTCGCAAATGGCAAGATTTCATGTCTTTTGATGGCTGCATAGTATTCCATTGTGTATATATACCACTTCTTCTTTATCCATTCATCTGTTGATGGACATCTAGGCTCTTTCCACAGTTTGGCTATTGTGGACATTGCTGCTATAAACATTCGGGTGCACGTGCCCCTTCGGAGCACCACATTTGTATCTTTAGGATATATACCCAGTAGTGCAATTGTTGGGTCGTAGTGTAGCTCTATTTTCAGTTTTTTGAGGAACCTCCACACTGTTTTCCAGAGTGGTTGCACCAGCTTGCATTCCCACCAGCAGTGTAGGAGTGTTCCCCTTTCTCCTCATCCTCGCCAGCATCTGTCATTTCCTGACTTGTTAATTTTAGCCATTCTGACTGGTGTGAGGTGATATCTCATTGTGGCTTTGATTTGTATTTCCCTGCTGCCGAGTGATGTGGAGCATTTTTTCATGTGTCTGTTGGCCATCTGGATGTCTTCTTTGCAGAAATGTCTGTTCATGTCCTCTGCCCATTTCTTGACTGGATTATTTGTTCTTTGGGTATTGAGTTTGATAAGCTCTTTATAGATTTTGGATACTAGCCCTTTATCTGATATGTCATTTGCAAATATCTTCTCCCATTCTGTCAGTTGTCTTTTGGTTTTGTTAACTGTTTCCTTTTCTGTGCAAAAGCTTTTTATCTTGATGAAATCCCAAGAGTTCATTTTTGCCCTTGCTTCTGTTGCCTTTGGCGATGTTCCTAGGAAGAAGTTGCTGCGGTTGAGGTCAAAGAGGTTGCTGCCTGCGTTCTCCTCAAGGATTTTGATAGATTCCTTTCTCACATTGAGGTCCTTCATCCATTTTGAGTCTATTTTCATGTGTGTTGTAAGGAAATGGTCCAATTTCATTTTTCTGCATGTGGCTGTCCAATTTTCCCAGCACCATTTGTTGAAGAGGCTGTCTTTTTTCCATTGGATATTCTTTCCTGCTTTGTCGAAGATTAGTTGACCATAGAGTTGAGGGTCTATTTCTGGGCTCTCTATTCTGTTCCATTGGTCTATATGTCTGTTTTTGTGCCAGTACCATACTGTCTTGATGATGACAGCTTTGTAATAGAGCTTGAAGTCTGGAATTGTGATGCCACCGACTTTGGCTTTCTTTTTCAATATTCCTTTGGCTATTCAAGGTCTTTCCTGGTTCCATATAAATTTTAGGATTATTTGTTCTATTTCTTTAAAAAAAATGGATAGGATTTTGATAGGAATTGCATTAAATGTGTAGATTGCTTTAGGTAGAATAGACATTTTCACAATATTTGTTCTTCCAATCCATGAGCATGGAATATTTTTCCATTTCTTTGTGTCTTCCTCAATTTCTTTCATGAGTACTTTATAGTTTTCTGAGTATAGATTCTTTGCCCCTTTGGTTAGATTTATTCCTAGGTATCTTATGGTTTTGGGTGCAATTGTAAATGGGACTGACTCCTCAATTTCTCTTTCTTCTGTCTTGTTGTTAGTGTAAAGAAATGCGACTGATTTCTGTGCATTGACTTTATACCCTGACACTTTACTGAATTCCTGTATAAGTTCTAGCAGTTTTGGAGTGGAGCCTTTTGGGTTTTCCACATATAGTATCATATCATCTGCAAAGAGTGATAGTTTGACTTCTTCTTTGCCAATTTGGATGCCTTTAATTTCTTTTTGTTGTCTGATTGCTGAGGCTAGGACTTCTAGTACTATGTTGAACAGCAGTGGTGATAACGGACATCCCTGCCGTGTTCCTGACCTTAGCGGAAAAGCTTTCAGTTTTTCTCCATTGAGAATGATATTTGCGGTGGGTTTTTCATAGATGGCTTTGATAATATTGAGGTATGTGCCTTCTATCCCTACACTTTGAAGAGTTTTAATCAGGAAGGGATGCTGCACTTTGTCAAACGCTTTTTCAGCATCTATTGAGAGTATCATATGGTTCTTACTCTTTCTTTTATTAATGTATTGTATCACATTGATGGATTTGCAGATGTTGAACCAACCTTGCAGTCCTGGAATAAATCCCACTTGGTCGTGGTGAATAATCCTTTTAATGTACTGTTGGATCCTATTGGCCAGTATTTTGGTGAGAATTTTCGCATCTGTGTTCATCAAGGATATTGGTCTGTAATTCTCTTTTTTGGTGGGATCCTTGTCTGGTTTTAGGATCAAGGTTATGCTGGCCTCATAGAATGAGTTTGGAAGTTTTCCTTCCATTTCTATTTTTTGGAACAGTTTCAGGAGAATAGGAATTAATTCTTCTTTAAATGTTTGGTAGAATTCCCCTGGGAAGCCATCTGGTCCTGGACTTTTGTTTGTTTGGAGATTTTTGATGACTGTTTCAATCTCCTTACTGGTTATGGGTCTGTTCAGGCTATCTATTTCTTCCTGGTTCAGTTGTGGTAGTTTATACGTCTCTAGAAATGTATCCATTTCTTCAATATTGTCAAATTTGTTGGCGTAGAGTTGCTCGTAGTATGTTCTTTTAATTGTTTGTATTTCTTTGGTGTTGGTTGTGATCTCTCCTCTTTCATTCATGATTTTATTTATTTGCGTCCTTTCTCTTTTCTTTTTGATAAGTCTGGCCAGGGGCTTATCAATCTTATTAATTCTTTCAAAGAACCAGCTCCTAGTTTTGTTGATTTGTTCTATTGTTTTTTTAGTTTCTATTTCATTGATTTCTGCTCTGATCTTTATGATTTCTCTTCTCCTGCTGGGTTTAGGTTTTCTTTGTTGTTCTATCTCCAGCTCCTTTAGGTGTAGGGCTAGGTTGTGTATTTGAGACCTTTCTTGTTTCTTGAGAAAGGCTTGCACTGCTATATATTTTCCTCTCAGGACTGCCTTTGTTGTGTCCCACAAATTTTGAACCGTTGTGTTTTCATTATCATTTGTTTCCATGAACTTTTTCAATTCTTCTTTAATTTCCTGGTTGACCCATTCATTTTTTAGAAGGATGCTGTTTAGTCTCCCTGTATTTGCGTTCTTTCCAAATTTCCTCTTGTGCTTGAGTTCTAGCTTCAGAGCATTGTGGTCTGAAAATGTGCAGGGAATGATCTCAATCTTTTGGTACCGATTGAGACCTGATTTATGACCCAGGATGTGGTCTATTCTGGAGAATGTTCCATGTGCACTAGAGAAGAATGTGTATTCTGTTATTCTGGGATGGAATGTTTTGAATATATCTATGATGTCCATCTGGTCCAGTGTGTCATTTAAGGCCTTTATTTCCTTATTGATCTTTTGCTTAGAGGATCTGTCCATTTCAGTGAGGGGAGTGTTAAAGTCCCCTGCTATTATTGTATTACTGTTGATGTATTTCTTTGATTTTGTTATTAATTGGTTTATATAGTTGGCTGCTCCCATGTTAGGGGCATAGATATTTAAGATTGTTAGGTCTTCTTGTTGGACAGACCCTTTGAGTATGATATAGTGTCCTTCCTCATCTCTTATTATAGTCTTTGGCTTAAAATCTAATTGATCTGATATAAGGATTGCCACCCCAGCTTTCTTCTGATGTCCATTAGCATGGTACATTGTTTTCCACCCCCTCACTTTAAATCTGGAGGTGTCTTTGGGTCTAAAATGCGTTTCTTGTAGGCAGCATATTGATGGGTTTTGTTTTTTTATCCATTCTGATACCCTGTGTCTTTTGATTGGGGCATTGAGCCCATTAACATTCAGGGTGACTATTGAGAGATATGAATTTAGTGCCATTGTATTGCCTGTAAGGTGACAGTTACTGTATATTGTCTCTGTTTCTTTCTGATCTACTACTTTTAGGGTCTCTCTTTGCTTAGAGGACCCCTTTCAATATTTCCTGTAGAGCTGGTTTGGTGTTTGCAAATTCTTTCAGCTTTCGTTTGTCCTGGAAGCTCTTTATCTCTCCTTTTATTTTCAATGATAGCCTCGCCAGATATAGTATTCTTGGCTGCATGTTTTTCTCGTTTAGTGCTCTGAATATATCATGCCAGTTCTTTCTGGCCTGCCAGGTCTCTGTGGATAGGTCCGCTGCCAATCTAATGTTTTTACCCTTGTATGTTACAGACTTCTTTTCCCAGGCTGCTTTCAGGATTTTCTCTTTGTCACTAAGACTTGTAAATTTTACTATCAGGTGATGAGGTGTGGACATATTTTTATTGATTTTGAGGGGCATTCTTAGCATCTCCTGGATTTTGATGATTGTTCCCTTTGCCATATTAGGGAAATTCTCTCCAATAATTGTCTCCAATATACCTTCTGGTCCCCTCTCTCTTTCTTCTTCTTCTGGAATCCCAATTATTCTAATGTTGTGTTGTCTTATAGTGTCGCTTATCTCTCGAATTCTCTCCTCGTGGTCCAGTATTTGTTTGTCTCTCTTTTGCTCAGCTTCTTTATTCTCTGTCATTTGGTCTTCTATGTCACTAATTCTTTCTTCTGCCTCATTTATCCTAGCCGTAAGAGCTTCCATTTTTGATTGCACCTCATGAATACCTTTTCTGATTTCAACTTGGTTAGATTTTAGTTCTTTTATTTCTCCAGAAAGGGCTTTTATCTCTCCGGAGAGGGTTTCTCTAATATCTTCTATGCCTTTTTCGAGCCCGGCTAGAACCTTGAGAATTGTCATTCTGAACTCTAGATCTGTCATGTTACCAATGTCCGTATTGATTAGGTCTCCAGCCTTTGGTACAGCCTCTTGTTCTTTTTTTTGAGGTGAGTTTTTCCGCCTTGTCATTTTGTCCAGGTAGGATTTGCTTTCTCCTGCTGTGGAATTCCGCTGTTCTTGGTGACTGAAGTTGGTTTTGGATGGGTTTCTTGTTGATCTTCTGGGGGAGGGGCCTGTTGTAGTGATTCTCAAGTGTCTTTGCCGCAGGCGGAATTGCACCGCCCTTGCCAGGGGCCGGGCTAAGTACTCCACTCGGGTTTGCTTTCAGGAGCTTTTGTTCCCTGAGCGCTTTCCGTAGAGTTCCGGAGGACGGGAATGTAGATGGCGGCCTCCCAATCTCTTGGCCTGGAGGAGCCAAGAGCTTGGGGTTCCGCTCCTCAGTGCACTCTCAGAGCAAAGCGCCCAACCGCCCCGCCTCCCTGGCCTGTGGTCGCGCCTGGAGGAAAGCAGTCAATTGCTGGAGCTGGAGAAAAGCGCCGGGTCGCTTCCATCTCCGCAGCCTCCAGCCGCGCTCTGAGCCCACCCAGCCTGCGACCGGCTCAAGGTAACCCCAGGCTTAGAGCTCGCTCCTCAGCTTTCTCGCTGTAGCCGGCTTCCCCGCTCTAATACCTGCGAGCTCTGCAGCTCTCAGATACCCCCAGTCCTTCTGTGACCCCGCGGGACCTGGGGTTATGCTGACCCCGCCTGGGTTTCCCCCCGGTTTAGAAGGGAGCCGGCCCCTCCCCCTGGGGTCTATCTTCCCATCGCTTTGGATTCACTTCTCCGCAGGTCCTACCTTTCAGAAAGTGATCGATTTTCTGTTTCTAGAATTGTTGCTCTTCTTCTCTTCGATTTCCCGTTGGATTTGTAGGTGTTCACAATGGTTAGATAAGCTGTCTAGCTGATCTCCTGCTACCCGATGTCGTCTCAGCCTGCTACTTCTCCGCCATCTTGACTCCTCCCCCTAGATAGATATCTTTTAAAAGGGATAGATAGAGGGCACGTGGGTGACTCAGTGGGTTAGGCCTCCATTTTTGGCTCAGGTCATGATCCCAGGGTCCTGGGATTGAGTCCTGCATCGGGCTTTCTGCTCAGCGGGGAGCCTGCTTCTCTTTCTCTCTCTTTCTGCCTACTTGTGATCTCTTTCTGTCAAATAAATAAATAAGATCTTTTAAAAAGAGATAGATAGGTAGATAGATAGATAGATAGATAGATAAATGATAGAGTTTATATAAATGCATATATATGTGCAGATAGATAGATATCTTTAAAAGGGGGTTGAATTCTATAAGCTTGAAAACAGCATGTTGGAAAAGAAGGCTTCCAAACACCAATAAGTATAGGAAAAAGTGATCAATATCATTAGTCATCAGGGAAATATAATTTAAGGCACCAACCTAAATGGGCAAATTTGTATATTGGATGTGATACCTGTGAATCAATAATAGGAAAATAAACTCATAGTACAAGTTAGGAAAATATTAAGTAACTGGTATGTGAATGCATTCCTGGTGGGTATAGATACCTGTAAAATACTTTAGGAAAATCTTCGATAAAATCTACTAAGGCTAAAGTTTTGTATACCCTTTGACCTAGCTATTCCATATCTAGCTTTGTAGCCAACAAAAATGTGTAGTACCAGTATACATGTAGATGATGAATAAGACATGAACGAATGTTCCTAGCAACATTAATCACAATAGTCTTAAATGATAAAATACAAATGTCCATTAATAGTGTGATAAATGAAGAATGTAGTATATATTTAAAAGATTTTATATATCCATATTTATATATACAAATTCCAGCTACATAAAGTATCTGATAGACATTGAGTAAAAGAGGTCAGACACAATAGTAAATGCCATACACTTCTTATTCATACAATGTACAAAAATAATCCATGGTGATCAAAGTCAAAATAGTCATTATTTTTGGAAGTGTAATGACATGAGTGGCCATGGGTGGGGGGGATTCTGGAGGTGCTGGTAATATTCTATATATTTTTCTGTAAAGGACCAGATAATAAATATTTGGGGCTTTGTGGGTTGTATGATTTCTGTTGCAACAACTCAACTCTGCCCTTTAGAGTAATAGTAGCTATAGGCCATATATGTATAATAAGTATGAATATTTATGAACATCAGAATTTGAATTGCATATAATCTTCATGTAAATTTTGTGAAATTAATTCTCTTCCTGATGTTCCCAACCACTTAAAAATGTTCCCAACCATTAAAAAAATTTCTTAAATTTCAAGCTGTATAATAGGTAGCAGACCAGATCTGATCCCAGGTTGTAGTCCGTTTTTAAAATCTAGTTTGTACATAAGTGGATATGTTCACTCTGTACTAATTCATTAAGCTGAAAACTCAAGATTGTTGTATCTTAAAGCTGTATATTATATTTCAGTGAAACTCTTCATTAAAAAGTGCTGAGAAAATCTAGGTTTGCTAGATTAGTTTTTAGATACAACTCCAAAAGTACTATCCTTGAAAGAAAAATATTAATAGGTTGGACTTTATTAAAATTCAGATTTTCTGCTCTGTGAAAGTCTTTCTTAAGAGAATGAAAATACAAACTAGACTGGAAGAAAATATTTGCAAAACATATCTGACAAAGAATGTGTGTCCAAAGTACACGAATAACTCTTAACCTCAATAATATGAAAACAAACAACTCACTTAAAAAATGGATAAAGGATCTGAACAGATACTAATCAGAGAAGATATGTAGGTGGCAATTTAGCACATAAAAATATGCTCAATGTTATGTTATTAGGGGATTGAAAATTAAAAGAACAATGAGGCACCATTTACACTATTAAGATGGCTAATGTTGAAAAAACCTGGCAAAACCAAATGCAATAGAGGATATGGAGCAACAGGCACCCTGACTCATTGGTAATGGGAGTGCAAAATGCTGTAACCATTTTGGAAGACAGTTGGGCAGTTTCTTATAAAGATAAGCATATTATTACTATGTAATCCAGCAATCATGTTCCTAGATATTACTCAAATGTGCTAAGACCTTTTGTGCACACACACAAAAGATCTGCACACATTTTTTTTTATAAAGATTTTACTTATTTATATGACAGACAGAGATTCCAAGTAGGCAGAGAGGTAGGCAGAGAGAGAGGAGGAAGCAGGCTCCCTGCTGAGCAGGCAGCCTGATGCAGGGCTCGATCCCAGGACCCTGGAATCATGATCCGAGCCAAAGGCAGAGGCTTTAACCCACTGAGCCACCCAGGTGCCCCAGCACACAAATATTTTTAACAGCTTGATTCATAATCATCCCAAACTGGAAGCAACCAAGGTGTTCTTCAATAGGTGAATGGGTAAACAGACTGTGGTACATTCATGCAATGGAATAGTACTCAATGATAAAAATAAATGAGCTATCAAGCCATGCAATGCCATGAATGAGTCTTAAATTCCTGTGACCGAGGAAAAGAAGGAAATTTGAAAAGGCTACATACCATACAATACCATTTGTATGACATTCTAGCAAAGGCAAAACTCTAGAGATGGCTAACAAACCACTGGTTGGTAATATTTTGGGGGTGAAGTACAGGGGAACTTACAGGATGGTGTAACTATTCTGTATGATATTATAGTACTATCTGTATGATATTATAGTACTATCCTAGTCTATAGGATATGTGACATTTGTTAAAATTTGTTAAAATTCACATAACTTTGCAGCAAAAAGAATGAGTCTTAATGCATGCACACTTAAAAAATTATTTAGGAGGTCAAGGGGTCCCAGAGGAGCATTCAGACTGTGACAAAATAATCTGTACTCTAAATGCATGTAAAAAAAAAAAAATCATTGTAGGGGCGCCTGGGTGGCTCGGTGGGTTAAAGCCACTGCCTTCGGCTCAGGTCATGATCTCAGGGTCCTGGGATTGAGCCCCGAATCGGGCTCTCTGCTCAGCAGGGAGCCTGTTTCCTCCTCTCTCTCTTTCTGCCTGCCTCTCTGCCTACTTGTGATCTCTGTCTGTCAAATAAATAAATAAAATCTTTAAAAAAAAATCATTGTAACAACCAGGGTGGGGAAGTTCCTGACATAAGTAATTTTGGAAATGAGTGGAATCTGCAAGACGAAAGGTAAAGGGAATTCTATATCAGCTTTGCACCCTTGTTGGTAAAAATATATTCCCACAGGGAAATAACTAACACGAAAGTGCTCCACATGTATACTGGAATAGAATAATTAAGTAAATGGTTGCAGATGGTGGAAACCAGGTTTCTGACTGTTGGAGTGGAAAGTTACAGATAAGTAAGGGGAGAAGTCAGGGTAGGTCCTCAACCATGCTCCTTTGTTCCATGCTTCTGGGTGAATCATTATAGTGGGTCATGGGAGTACTCCTGGAAGCCATTTCAACACATGGAGGTGAGCAGTAGAATTTTACAAAGAAGGGACTGGGAACAATGTAAATATTTCTGAATGAACTCAAATTAAATGTATCCTTAATTCAATGTCTTTATATAAGACATCTTCAATATCACCTGATCTGAAAATAAACGTCACTGGGATCAACAACAAAACACTTGGTCTTATGAATTTTACAAGAACATTTTTTTCACGCAAGCCTTGCCAGAACCTTTCCTAAATCCTTGGAAAGTCTTGTAAAAGTGTAGCTAAACTTTAGTTTCATAGTAAATTTATCTCTGTTGCTACCTTTCTAATTGTGTGGCATGCCTTTTGACACCTATAATGCTATCTTTGGATGAATGAGTCTTAATTATTATTTGCCCAAATTATCAATAATTTCCTCATTAGTTAATGCTTTTTGTGTCCTGTTTAAAAAATATTGGCTTCTCCAGAGTCATGAAAATATTTTCTTATGTTCTTACAGATTTATTTCCTTTAAATTTTATAGATTTGTTCCTTTTATATTTTGGTCTACAGTCTGTGTGAAATTAATTATTGTAAAGTGAGCAAAATGGGATTAAGATTCACTTTTATTTTTATTTTTTTTAAAAGATATTTATTTATTTACTTATTTAGCGTGTATGTGAGTGGGGGAAGGGGCAGAGGGAGAGGGAGAGAGAATCTCATACAGACTCCATATTGAACACACAGAGGTCACACAGTGTTTGATCTTACAACCCTGAGATCATGACCTGAGTTAAAATCAAGAATCGGTCGCTTAACCGACTCAGCCACCCAGGCGCTATAAGACTCATTTTTGATACATATATTGAAAATTGTAGGTGTCATTCATTGAAATGCACATGTTAAAATGTGAACACAAAGCTTCTTTAAAATATATATATTCATAAATGTATGTATTAGAATACACTGAAAGCACTTATTTCATGCATTTATAGCTATACATTGTCCTATAATTGCAGGTTTTTAAAACCATAAATGTTAATATACCTACTTTTATTATCACTGAGTTTAAAATTTTAAAAAAATTTCTCCTCTGATTCCTTCTTTTGCCCTTGGGTTATCTAGAAGAGTATTACAATATATGTGAAGTCACAGTCCTTCATATTTCATTCTATTGAAAGTCCTTCTTTTTTGTCTGATTTTAATCCTGTTTTTCTCTGTTTTCAGTCGCTCTGCTACCATGTGTTTCAGTATGATTTTGTTTATGTTTAGTCTGGTTATATTTATCATGCTTTTTAAATCTATTGCTTGATGTCTTTCATATGTTTTGAAAAATCTCAGCAATTAACCCTTTGTATATGGCTACTGCCTCATTTTCTCTTATCTCTTTCTTGGATGACAATTACACCTATTTTAAACCTTTCCATTATTACTATATGTTTCTTATCCTCTTTGTTTTCCATGCTTTTGAATATTTATACATCATTATATTTTCTTTTGACCTATCTTCCTTTCCCCTAATTCTGTCTTCACTGTATCTGATAGTAATCCTATTTGTTGCATTCATAACTTTAAGTTCATGTATTTTGCTTCTGGTTTTTATCTCTTGTTTTTTGTATTATCAGTTAATCTGTCAATATTCTCCATCTTGTGTTTTCATTTCTAGAACACATTAATCACAATTAATGTAAAACACTTATCTAATAACATATTAGAATATCCTGAGTATCTGTTTATTACCTGGTTTGGGTAATTTTTTTGTTTTGGATGCCAAGTTATTTTCCATATAGATTCAGTCATTATATATAAAAACTTGGAAAGATAATGTGAGGATCTGGATGATATGTTCTTTTCCTCTATGCACCTCTCTATTCTTTAGATTGTTAAACTTACCAAACATAATTGTCTTGGTAATTGTCACATCCCACCAAGCAGATTCTTCCATATTTTGTCAAGATTTTTTAGTTGTTTTAGATGAGAAGATTGATGAAAATTCAACTAATTCCTCATTTCTTGTAGTAGAAGTAAGTTGATCTATTTTTCAAAATTGGATCTAGTTCTGGATCCTGTATTCTTTACTGGTTTAGGTTTTGTTATTTATAAAGAATAATATTATTTTAATTAATATTGGTCATTATACACTTAGGTATAGGTGAAAAAAATGGCCACCAACTTTCTTATCTCTGTAGTAATAATTTTTTAAAAAAATTCATTCGTTTATTTGTCAGAGAGAGAGAGAGGACAAATAGGGAGAGCAAGCAGAGTAGGCAGAGGGAGAAGCAGACTCCCTGCTGAGCAAGGAGCCCAACTGGGACTTGATCCAAGGATCCTGGGATCATGATCTGAGCTGAAGGCGGATGCTTAACCAACTGAGCCACCCAGATGTTCAATGTAGTCATGATATTTTTTAGTTGACTTTGAACTTTTCCCACCCAGAAATGAAACCTATTTATGCGTCCTTGAATCCAGGCTTGGCCTTATGAGTTTCTTTGGCTAATGGAACTTTTAAAAATGTGATATAAATAAGGATATGAAAAGTACTTGTACACTGAAATGTCCTGCCTTTGTAATCATCACCATTTACCATATGTTTGAGCTGGGGCTATTTTGCTCAATGATGTGAGATATGGCAGTTATCAGCCTAGGTGGTGTTGAGGCAGCCATCAGATATTTGTCCATGCAGTCCCAACTACCTAAGAAGAGAATCATGGGAAAAAAAAAAAAAACACCTTATTTGTTGCTTTAGACTCTTGAGTTTCATTGTGGTTTATTATGTAACAAAAGCTAAGTTTTACACTAATTAGTACCTAGAAGTAGGTGGCTACCATAATGCAAACATAAAATATTTAGTATTGCTTTTCGGGTTGGGTGATAGGTAAAAGCTCAACAAGTGACCTGAGACCAGGTGGAGAAGGCTGGCAAAGTTGTGAACAAACCGTTAGTGGAGAACAGGAAATTTAATGACAGGAGGCTCTCACAAGGTGAAGTGAGGTAGTATGTGTCATGTAACAACATAAAAATAGGCAAAACTATTATTTTTGGTAATTAGAGGATAGAAAGTATACTTAATTAAATTTAGGTAGGTGCTCTTGGCAAGGGAGAATATAAAAAGTGTCAAGTAGCTTATTTTAGCTGCATAGGTAAATATATAGGAAGAGAGATGAGCTAAGAAGAAAAGTAATCTACAAGAATTTAGAAGAAATAGGGAGCTCTTGCTGGGTTTTAAAATGAAACTGTTTCTGATTTCTAGTCTATTCAGGCAGCAAAGTAAGGTGAGGAACAATCTCACTGTAAAGATCAAATAGATGATGTTAAGACCCTTTGTAAAGATTGTAGATAGGTAAAATAGTGTCTAGTGACCCTCTCGGCTACACCAAAGAGCTTCCAAGATTTGCTACAGTGTTCTTATATAGTACTTTGACAAGCCAAAGAAGAGAGAAGCCTATCTCAAAAAGAATTCTGGGTGTGGTTTCACCGAATGTAGTCAGATACATAGGAAACCCACAAAGTTGTCAAAATCATTATAATACCTCAAGCACTGACAGTTTGAGTTAAAAGGGACTGTGATCATTCATATTGCAAAAAGGATTCTGGGCCCTCAACTTTCTATAGGTAACAAGAAGGCCAAAAACCTATTCAGCTGCATGGAGAGGCTATTATATTTAGAAAAGGAAGATTTTTTCATATCAGAGTCGAGAGTTGAGTAGAGCAATATACGTCTAGGGTAAAATAAAGTATAATGGAATAGGGAACTACTGGCCCATTTCAGTTACTATTTCTCTTTTAGGGATCCACTAACCCCTCTCTCTCATAATATCCCTTTCATTCCTCTCTAATTCCTAACCACCCTTTGGCCTATGAGGCGTCAAGTAGGAGACTTCTGTCTCCCATCATGCTTCCTCCGTATATGATGCTTATGCCCAGACACTGCTACACCACCTAAGACTAATGCTATTGCAACAAAACCCAAGAATTTGGCCCTAACTCATTCCCACTGGGTCATCTCATCCCATTCTCTTCTTGACACAATGAACACACAGTCTATCTGCATGAATGAAGAGGGGAGGAAAAAGTGAATTACTTGGAGGAAAGAAAAATGATTAACATCTCATTAATAATCAAACTTGGCTTGACAATATTTTCAGGTCTTGTTTTATATCTTTATGTATAATTAATATAGAGATTTCATTAATTTTTTATACTTTTAAATAGAGTTCCTGTTATTTAGTTGATAGTAGAGTGTCCTTAATGTGATTGTGACTCAAGAACTTCTTAGATGAAGATGCCATGTGAAAACATTTGCCAGCAAGAGAATAGGATTTGGAGAGTCATATTTAAATAGGAGTCAGACCAGATATTTTGTTAATCATCTGTGAAAATCAAGAGTATTTTGCTTGTTTGTTTGCTTCAGAAGATTTTATACATGTTTCAATGAGATTTAAGGGGAAGATATTTGAGGACATGTTTTAAATCTATGATTTCTGATTGCTTTCCTAAATAGTATTGTCTCACTTTTCCACAATTAAGAAGACTCAGCAGTACTAAACTTTCTCACTAAGAAACATTTTCAAATGCCTTGAATGTAAAATATAAATCTTTACTCTGGCCTACCTCTGTTTATTTTTATAGAATTATTCTTTTATTGTGAGCTAATTAGAAATGTAATTTGAGTTTGTTGTTGCCATCCATGTATGCCCTAGGCCATATTCTCACTGATTGCATTGAGTACTTAATTTTATTGGAACAGTAGGACACATTCCTATTTTCTATTTCAGACTCCTAGTCCATTTACTTTGGTCCTTAGAGTTAAGATGATATGGTGATTACAGTACTCAGATGGACATTAAATGTGCAGAAATGTTTGCTCCCCATCTCTTACTTTTTTATCTTTTCCAGTGCCAGATAGTGGTCTGTATCCATATGTGAGAGAGGCTTGTGGGATCTGTCTGTCCTAGCCTAAACATATAATGAATCAAAAAGCTGGGCTTCTTCCTTTTTCATCCAGAAGCCTCTCTTTGGTGACATTCTACTTAGCTAAATAAGCTTCTGCTAACCTCTTCTTGTTAAGACTCTGCAAAGTCTAGAGATGATTGAGTCTTCAAAACCACCTTCCCCAACCTCCAAGGACTATGGCACGAAGCCTTCTGAAGTGAGAAAGCCAAATAATCTTCCCAATAAAGAATAAATGACCTAATATAAAAAATGGATGGTAATGTTCCTAACTAGCTTGTCTAATCTACTATTCAGTGTAATTTTACCATGGCTATACATGCTTCATATCTCCAATGATAGCTCAGATATGAAAATTTAATTCCAGGCATATAAGAAGAGAGCTTCAAATGAGAATTCTACTGAAGTCTAGTTTTCCTTGGAGTATAGGACAATGGAAATAGAGTTAATCCAGGTAAACAGATGTGCCAGGAAATCTGCTTTTACTGTGGCCCATCTAGAATTATTCTACTTACTACAAATTACCCTAAAATTTAGTGACTTAAGACTACCTTTTTATTTTTCTCACAATCTTGTGAATCAGATATCTGGAAAGGGCTCATATTAGGTTCTTTCTTGTAGGTGCATTCAAACGTTGACTGGTGCTATGGAATTTGCTGGGCCTACAAAATAGCTCACTCACAGGTTATTGTAGGTTTTTGTTGGTTTTCTGCTAGGAGATCATTGAACTGGAGTGTGTTCACATGGCCTTTCCACTATGTTTATCTCAGCAGAAATGGACACTTTACACAAAGATTCAGGTTCCAAAGGTGAGTGTCCCAGCTCATGAGATGGAGGCTACATCAGCTTTTATGATTTAGAAGTCACACAGAATCACTTCTTCCATGTTCTATTGCTTCTGTGTGAGCCGCATTCTTGCCCAGATGGAAGGGGAGAGAAATTAGAATCTACCTCTTGATGGTGAAAGGCAAGGTCAGAGAAAAGATGTGGGATGGGAGTGTTCCAATCAACTTCAGGAAATATAATCTACCTGAAAGATAACACAAGATTGGAATCTCCAGGCAAGCCAGGAAGCACCAGAAAAGCCACTGCTGAAAGTATAACTGAAAAAGGCCCCTGAAACTCCGGAAAACATACGGCGCCTGGGTGGCTCAGTGGGTTAAGCCTCTGTCTTCGGCTCAGGTCATGATCTCAGGTCCTGGGATGGAGCCGCATCGGACTCTCTGCTCAGCAGGGAGCCTGCTTCCTCCTCTCTCTCTGCCTGCCTCTCTGCCTACTTGTGATCTCTGTCTGTCAAATAAATAAATAAAATCTTAAAAAAAAAAAAACTCCAGAAAACATATACAGAGGCAAAATGGAAGCTAGACATGGAGATAGAATGGCTAATGTTTCTGTGTGGGTGTTTTCTCTTTCAGAAAGTACATGAGCACCAACAGGTCAAGAAGTTCTCTTTGTCTCCAGTTGCCCTTGAGGATCTAACCAAGAGGGCTATATATTGAATATCAAAACAAAGGGAAAAAAGCACTCATTTTTTCACCAGTAGATTAATAGAAAACATTGACGAAGGTTATTACCTACAGACTAGAGCAAAGATTGTGTTTCCCTGAATATTCTGGAAAAATTAATGGAGAGAACTGGATACATCCTTCCTCAAGTGACCAGGAACATATCACTGTGAGTAGCAAAAGGCAGGATAAGTCTTGTAACAAAGCTGCCCAGTCGTGGGGTGATACAGTTTCATTTTATTTTATTTTCAGAGGTTGTCTTACTAAGTAGTATGTAGACACTCTCTAAGTAGTCTTTACAGACTCTCAATTTCTCCACAATGGGAAAGAATGTTTTCTGTAATGCCTTAGAGACCCTCCTCTATTGGGTTACTGCACAGACAGGAATAGAAACTTCCTGAAGACTTTACTCCTTCTACAACTGGAGATGAAGCGTGAGCTTTAAAGCCCATAGAAGGAGTGAAATTAATGTCTTCTTGAGTGAGACACTGTTTCAGTTGTCCTACTATCTCTTTTTATCTTCAAAACAATCCTAAATATTAACAGTATTATTCTACCTTGACAGATGAGTATATACTCATCTTTAAAGGATAAATTTTGAGTAAGCTTCTCACAGTACACTGAGTCATACTTTTAAAAAGGTGTGTCACATGCCAAAGCTCTGGTCTCCATACTGCTCTTCAGTGCTTTTTTCAGATCCCAGTGAAATTCAGAGGAAATTATTTGTCATTAATATTTTTGTTATTCTTGGTCTTCTCTAAAGTGCTATTTTCATTTTCTCCAACCTACAGAAGAAATGTCAACATAAAGAAAAACCAAGCCTTTGGCTTGGGGGAAGCTATAGACATTTCATCTTGTAATCATTCTGAAATAAAGCTTAGCAGCCAATCCCTGTAGTCAAAAGTGTCTTAAGACAGTTTGAATGAGATAGTGCTACAGTTGTACTTCTAAGACTCCAGTTGAGAGACAAAAGAGAAGGGCCTGAGGCCTTCTCCTTTACAGACATTACTCCTGTGTAGATGAAAACAAGTGACAACACATGACAAATGGGACTAACACAAAGCTCAGTGGACAAAATAATTTCAGGCCTGAAAATAGCAGAGAAAGGAAAGAAAACCTTCTAGGATTCTCTGCATCTGTACTCATGTATCAATTTATGGTATCTATAAAATTAAATGTTGGAAAATTAAATTTGATTTAGCTCTACTGTTTTATTAATACACTCATTTGTTCATATATCCAAAAATGTGTATGGAGCTTCTACTATGTGCCAAGTAATGAAGATATATTGGTACACAAAGAAGGTGAGCTCTGTCTTCACGGATAGTCTAGTTGGGAAAACATAAAATACACAACTGAGGAAAAAACTGGTGTGAAGATTACCAATTCCAGTAACAGAAAAACTCATAGAGTGAAATGAGGGGGATTAGTATGACTTATTCCAAGAGGATCAGCAGAAAAATATCTTGCTATGAGGCTGAGAACTGAGTGATACAAGGAGCAATGAGAATGATGATCTAGGCAGAGATACAAGATCTGTGGGGATGAAAAGTCTAGACGAGGGAAAACATGTATTGCCTTTTAAGAGCTAGAAGAAAGTGATTGCATTGGATCGAGGAGCAGTCATGGCAAGAATAGGCTGGAGGAGATAAATCAGGCCCAGAACGTGCCATACCTGTGGGCCATGTGCAAAGTTTCATACTCTCAGTGCAGCAGGTAGCTGATACAGGCTCCTCGAAAAAGAGTGATAAAATCTGATTTACATTTAAATAGTCATTTGTGGATAAGGTGGGTGTTTGATTCTCAGCACCTTTCTGGGAAGGCTTAAATAATAATGAAATGTACAGGGACTCTTTCCCAGGGAGCCAGTAATAGTATAATCACTTACTATTCCAATAATGGACTGTTACTTATTTCTTTCTTCTACATTTCTTTTTTCTGCATTTATTGGAATCTCTGATGAGCAAGGCAACAGGAAAAGGAATTCTTGGGAACCAGTCCACTCAAATTCTGAAACATAGTCCTGCTGTTACCAGGGCTAGCCCACCCAGATGGCGTGATGGAATCTCCTCAAAACAGAAGGTAGTGATGTGGGCTCAGAGAGGTAGGGGGGTAGAGACTGAAAGAAAGAAACAAAAGAGTTGGAGAGATCCAACCCAAATCCCAATTCAGGTTCAGTGAAATTGGAGTTGATATATCAGAAGATATCATAGATAGGGGCAGTCACTTGTTCAATATAGGAGCCAATCTTAGTGTTGGATAGAATCCCAAGACCATAGAGAACTGTCTACATTGATGCATCAGGGTCAGATGTGAAACCCACTCCAGGTGGGAGTAGCTGGCAAAATCAAGCCTGCCACTGGCTAGATGAGTGTTAGGTCAAGACTTTTAGCCCAGTGAGTGCTGCTGTGAGCAGAGGAGCAGGGCAGGGGGGCGTTCTAGTGGGTGAATCCCGCCTGTCATGATTTTGGTTTTGAGGAAGCAACAGCATCAAGTCCAAGTGGACATTTGGCTCCCTGGCCCAGTCATGGATGCAGAGGTTGAAGATTACTTTCTGTCCCACTGAGGGGTGGAGAGAGAGCCCTCTATTGACTTCTAACCCAGGGTCGGCTTGGATCAAGTTTGTGTCCAGACTGAGCCTGTATATAGTGAGGTCAGCCTTGCTGGCAGTTGGGTGGGGCTGGGGAAGAGTTGGGAGTGGTCTTCAACCTTTGTCTTTCTGAAATAATCTTCTTTAGGAGATAATGATACTCATTCTTCTGTTCCTCCTCTCTTCTCCCAACTTTCCTCTCCCTCTTCTTTCTTCTTTCCTCCATTCTATTTTTACTTCCCTACACTTCTTCCCCTCTCTCCCCCTCCTTTCCTCCTTCCTCCTTGTCCCAAATAAATGAGGGTAACAAAAGATGATTCGTTATATAGATATATATGCTATTTATTTGGAGAATTTATTCTGTTAATTTTTTTAATCAATGTTAAAAATGGATGTTTTAAGAGAAGATATTAGGCTAAAGATGGCTCCTAGGAGCAGAGTTTACCATTGGCTCAGAGAGCCATCTTGCACTTGCCAGCTAGATAGAGCCCCAGGATCTGCAGGAAGTCTGTAGGACTGCATGTGAAGTCAGAATTGGGGTTTCTTCTAGGTTAAAGTTCAGTTGGGTTTTGAGTTAGAGACCAGTTAGGATCTGGGGTAGTGATCAAGTTGTGGGCAGGATTAGGAAATACTACGGATTCAGGGTTGGCTGTCCTGTGGTTTGCTGAGATTCATTGTCTTTGGACAGGTCCTCGGTAAGTTGTAAATGTGAGCGGTTAACCTGGGCTAGAATCTTCAAGTTGTGGGGCCAAGTGACTTCTGACAATAGGATAGCATTGATGCTTTCCACTTTGACCTTGGGAGGAGATCCAGTGCTTGCTTTTGTTTACCTAATACATTTCAAAGTGTCAGGTCAAAATGTCTCAGAAGGCAAGAGAATGAGCACAGCTTTTTTTTTTTCCCCCTCCATTTTTCACATAATGGTGCAGGGGTCAGGGTAGGGAGTGAAATAATAATCCTGGGTATGTTCAGCAAAATGTGGCTATCTGGTAGACTATTTCCAGCTGTTGCTTTTTGCCATAAGGTGCATATAGATGGTGCTGCTGTCTATGCCTGGGGTAAAGTCTGAAATGGACAGCAGCATGGTGCTGAGGTGTCACTAGGATACCCCAATTCCCCATTCGGGATCTTCCTGCTCAAGAGAAGAGAACGAGTCATTCACAGGCGGGAAATGATGTTACATGGGACAACCACTGAAATAATTGGCCAGAATGCTGTATTTCCTTCTTGAAATGCTGCAGACAGGAGCTACTCAAAGAAAGAGGATGAGACAGGAGTCCAGAGAAGCCCTCTGTAGTCATAAGTACCATAGGAAAGAGATCTGTAGCAATCAAAGTCTTCACTGGGGTAACAAAAAGATAATCTGATCTGCAGTGCTGATTTCTGGGTTGATGATGGCACAGCACAGAGGGGAAAGACGGTGACTGCATCCTGACCACAGCTCAGCATGCCTGCATCCCACCTGATGGGAGAAAGCTTAGATATTACATAGAGCTTATTCCTGAGTATCTTCAGCTAGCCATTGTATCACAAAACAAGTTTTCAAGGTCACAGACTCAAATGACTGCAAGAGATGGGACGAGAATAATATACTAGGGAGTGCTGGCAACTTTGCTCAACTGAGGAGCACATGTTAGTTTGAAGCCCAGCCATGAGCAGTTCTGGCAAGCTGTGGCCATGTTTAAAATGCAGGGCCAGTGTTACTGGATCGTTCAAGTTTAAGAATAGCTGTGCAGGGGCGCCTGTGTGGCTCAGTTGGTTAAGCATCCAACTCTTGATTTTGGCTCAGGTCATGATCTCAGGGTTATGAGATCAAATTCCACATAAGGCTTCATGCTGGGCATGGAGCTTGCTTAAGATTCTCTCTTGATTTTCTCTCTCCCCCCTCCCCCCACACCTCCCATCCCTGCTTGTGTGCTCTCTCTCCAAAAAAAAAAAAAAAAAAATAGCTATGTATCTAGAATTTAACGGGCATATCCTGTTTTTTAAAAATTATTGTCTAATTTTGTTGAAAACGTGGCGTGGACAGAACCTAACACATCTGCAGTGTTCTACCTGTCCTGGGGGCTATCATTTGTGACTCGGAGCTTTGCAAAGATAATGGTTATGTGTCCTGGTTTTCCTGCTCACTCTAATCCAATCCAATTCTCTGTGGGACTCTAGGTCGGCTGGTAAGAATAACCACAAAGTGAGTTTTATGCACAGCAAATGAGATTGTGAATAGATGACCTGGCTGTAAGCTCCTTAGATACTAGAATAATGTGACAGATTCTCATCCCTGGAGGTAGTTCTATGTGACTAAGATGTCTCCACCCTGGGGCACCAGGGATGAACCCATCTTGCAAGATCTGAGCGTGCATAGGGTCTTTGCTTCAGAATTTGCAAAATAGCTGTGTATGTATGATGAGCACAATCTAGTATGTTCTCTGTCATCTCAGCGTGATCTGATCAAATCCCTCACGTCCACAGGCTGGGGTTGTAATTCCAACAGACACGTGATCCACCTGTAAAGACAGGAGATTTCACAGCCTGGAGAGGACGGAGCTGAAGCTCCACGCAGGGAGGGCAGCATAAGAAGCAAAGGTTAAATACCACGCCTAAGCCCCAGCTGTGGATTTCAGTCTCTGTGGGCTCTGGAAAACAGCTCTTGATTTTACCCGTTCATTATGGCCTACCACCTTGGGAAAATGCCTCTAAATATTTCATGGGCAGCTCGGCCCCTCCCAGAGCCTCCACAGGAAGCTCAAGTCCTTCTTCCTTGTCTCATTAATGCACAAAATGTACTTGGTTTCACTCGATGGAAAATTCCTTTGTTGGAAAAGAAGAAGAGGCATTGTTGTGTCGAGAATGGAATGCAGAGTATCGTCCCAGCATCTGTCTGAGGCCAGCCAGACCTCAGGGAATGGGAGGAGAGAGTTCGGGCTGCACTAGTCTGGTCGGTAGCCTGGTGGCTCAGCCGCTGTGGTCCAAGAGGACATGGAGGATGGCTGAACATCCTCTAAAACAGAGATCTCTGTTATCCCATGGAGTTTGAATTGGAGCTATAGAAATCTCAAGTCTAAACCCTGGAAGTTTGCGTTTTGAGGAAGCCCAGGCAAGAGGGACACACACACACACACACAGCCAGAGCCCAGGATTTGGAGTACTGCCTCTGGGAGGTTGTGCTTGGTTCAGTGTCCATGGATATACCCCTCACTCATGAACTGGCAGACAGAGGAGATCCATGACTGCCATGCCACCTGGCATCAGCTCTAGTTATCTCTCCTTTCTCGTGCAGCTCAGAGGTTGATGGGTGCATCTCCTGTTCTGCTCTGAGTCACCAGAAGATCCCCTAGGCCCAGGCAGAGGGCAAGGAGCTTATCTGCTGACTCTTCCCTTCTCTCAGTTTTTCTCAGAATGAGAAAGGGCTAGCAGCATGTTTGGAAATTCTAGGCAATGTATAAAAACACGATGTATATCGTGTTTTTCTATTATTTATTTGTTTATTATTATTATTATTAATATTTTCAACTAGCCAGCATATTAGTTTTTGATGTAGTGTTCAACAATTCATTGGGTGTGTGTAATGCTGGTGCATTGTGAATGTGTGTCCAATCCCTGACCCAGGGATTGGAAAAGTGAAGGGGCCACACTATACCTGTATGGGATCACTAAGGTCCCAGAGTAGCCCCTCAACCTGTACCCTTCAGATCGGAGAAATGGCAGATTCTCCCTAGAGGATTCCTAACTAGAACAAGCACACTCATTCCAGAGAGCACACACTCTCTGAGGCAAGAACACGTCACAGAAACGGACACGGGCCAGTGAACATTCCCCTCTCTTCTACCCCTGTCAGCCAAGTGAAGGCCCCCTTATGCTGCTGTGGAACATGTCCCACATCTCAGTGGCTTACAGCACAAAACTGGGGAAAAGAAACACAATAGTCTTGCCTACAGGAATAGTGACTGCTTGGGAAGGATAGCATTATTTCACACCCATGTTTATTGCCGGGTATACCCTGCCTTGTGAGAAGGAAGCATAAACCTCAGAAAAGAATCTATTTATTAATTTAACCAGTATCTATTGACCCTGTACCATATATCAGACCTATATCCAGTCTAGACATCAGGGGTTAGACAAAATAGGACAAATTCCTACTCTTATATTCTAAGGAGGAGACAGAAAACAAAGAAAATGAATATATAGTATATTTTTCATCGGTGCAATGGAAAATAATACAACAAAAGTGAGAGGGAAAGAAAGTTCTGGCATATGTGTATGTGCATCTGTGATGTTTTATTTAGGGCTGGGAAGCTGTTGGCTGGCTTTAAGCGGCAGCCTGGCATGATCCTACTGACGCTTTGAAAGCTAATGCTGCTGGAGGGCAGAGGTAGAGGTTGGAGATCAGACTGAGGGCTTTTGCAAGAATTCAGGCTAGCGTTGGCAGTGGTTTGGATCAAGGTAGTGGTGATGGTGAGGGGGGTGTAAGGAGTAGTCATGTTCTGAGTACATTTTGAAAACAGACAATGAATTTTTTAAAATTATTTTTTTTAACTATTTTATTTATTTATTTTCCAGAGAGAGGGAGAGCACAAGTAGGGGGAGCAGCAGGCAGAGGGAAAGGGAGAAGCAGGATCCTCCCTGATCAAGGAGCTTGATGCTGGACTCAATCCCAGGGCTCTGGGATCGTGACCTGAGCCAGAGGCAGATGCTCAACTAACTGTGCCACCACCCAGCCATCCCAACAAGGAATTTGTTTGACGGATTGGTTTTGAGGCTGGCGGGAACAGAGCATGGTCACTGCATGAAGCCAAAGTTGGCAGAGGAAAGTGCCCTCTGCAGAGGGTCTCTAGGGGTAAGAGTAGCAGAAGGTCCCTGCCTTTCTCAACACTCTCAGCTACAGGCCCTGAGGATTCTCAGAGCGAGCACATCCAAGCCAATGTTGGCCCTGAAATGCAGGCTATCAGCTGTCAGAGACTCTGCATGTGGGGTCCGGAGGCCCTTTTGGATGGCTAGGTCTCAGGCTCTCACTAACCCTCTGAGCAGTGTTTGCTTAATCACATAATCCACATAAAATTGGCCCAAATACAGGGAGTTGCATTTAGAAGTAAAGTTAGTATGACATCCAAAGAGCCCTGAGAAGCAACTGAATTCTTTATTGACAGCTCTTTAAGAAGCACTAAATGGGGATTACTTGCTAACCCAAATCCAAAATTCTGAAATCCCTTTCCTCAGTCTCTCTCTTACCCTTTCATGTATGAGGGGCTGCCGCAGCCTGTCAAACTCTCCTCTCACAGTTACAAACTCCCATAAGAAACCCTTGGTTAACACGGCGGAGGCTGGTTCTTTACCCACTCCCCTCTCCTGCCTCTTTGGGTCTATGGTCGATTTTATTTCTTTACTTTCCTATCATGCATAGCTTTCTGCCCTGTCCACAGTAGATTAACTTAGCCTTCCTGGTGGACTTTCAGTTTTCTTCTCTACCATTGCCCAGATCAATAAAGCAAAGGCCGGAGACTTGGCAGGCAAACATTGAAATCTCCTTAAAGGGTAAAAGAGTCGGGAAAAGGGTGTGCAGTTATCCATTGCATATGCCTGCTTACTCTGCTAAGATTTGTATGTGCCCTCAACTCTCTTCCTGTGCCAGGAGCCACCCAGGAGGCCACACATCCTTTTCTGGGTCCTCATGTCTGCCTGGGTCCATAGAGGGGTTTCTCATCAAAAGTATGGACCCCCTCCTCCATGCCCTGTCCACTGCTAAGGAATTAGACTTTGTTTCTGTTTAACCCATTTCTCCTCTGTTCTGGGACAAGTGGGTTTATTTTCCTCTTTGAGGATTTGCCAAAAGCAAAAAAAAAAAAAAAAAAAATCTCAACTGCCTGTCACTTAAACAAGAGGAGATTTATTAGGTTTATCAGAAAGCACTGAGTGTGAGAAAGATAAAAATACAAGGTTAACTTCAGGCCAAACGGTCTCAACTCCTGTCCAGTCAGGCCTCCCCAGGCAATCATTTCATGGGCCCTGCAACCGTCTTGCTGGGCCCAGCCTCGACCCCCAGAGAGCATCTAGGAAAAGGAATCCGAGGTGCCTCATTTTGTGGCCCAAAGTTGAGGGGCTGTGATTTGAAATGGTTGCTGCCTTCTCCCACCTGTGTTGCGCGTGGTCTGGTCAGGGGTGTGGGCGGCTGGTGACCCCCACGCCTTCTGTGAGCTACAAAGGCACGGAGGGCAGAAGTCAGCTTTCAACTGGACTTATGGAGGTGGAGGGGCAAGGGTCTGCCACAGCTGCGTCCGTCCGCCAGGCGCATGGACGGTGAAGAGGTGAAGCTGGAGGTTCTATACGAGCGGCAATCAAAGCTTATTTAGTATCTCCTTAAACACACAATCCTCTATCCCCTTGGGCTGAAAACAACAGCCATTTCCATGGTTACGGAGACCCATTTTCTAGGAAAAAATACAAAATGTTTAAAAATGAGTGGTCAGAAGAGGAAAGGCTGTTTGCGGGTGTGTGTCTGATGTGTATGTGTGTGTAATGTGTGTGTTTATTCTGCTACGTGCCCTGGTCCTTTCCAGTGTCCTGTTCCAAAGCAGAATTCTGCATTGCCCTTGGAAGACAGCAAGCTCCGTGATGACAGGTGTCATGTTTACTATGCTCGCTTCTGTACCCTCTGAAGGGATCCTGCCAGAGTTAGGTGTGTTGAATTGATGGAGGCAGAGAGAATCGTCAGGGTCACTATAGTTCCATCTGTTTGAATGAACACTTGCGTGCTTCCTGGTTGAGATGTACCCACAATATTAGATGTCTACACATGATCTAATGCCAGGCCTGAATTTGAGTTTGTCCCACCTCCTGAGATGCTCGGATTTGGACTCCAGCCCTGACCCAACAGAGGACAGGCTGAAAGCAAACCTCAGCCTGTGACCCCATATTTCCACCTTCATCCCTCTTCTCCCTCTGCAATAGTTTAAGTAAGAAGTACAAAAATGGTAACAGCGGAAAAGTGTCACTTAAAAAGAAGAGGATCCTGAAGATCTCAGGGTCCAAGATAAAGAAGGACTCTTCTGGATGTTGGGTTCATCTTCCTACGATAACCATTCACCAGCCCCCACCAAGCTGGCCCTCACGTATTTCTTGGCACAATATGGACTGGGGTGGGGCAGAAGCCAGGGCCTGAGAGAGCAAGATATTGGCCAGGAACATGCCACATGTCTACTTGCTTGTGTGAGACACAGTGTTGATGGAAAGAGCGGTGGATGGCAAGACATATTCACCAGGGGGCATGGACAACCTTCCCTCGGAATGTCAAAGCATGCCGCTGCGGGGTGCAACCAAATACAGGAGGACTTCTGAGTATCAGGAAGACAGAGGCAAGGGCCAAGCTGTTCAGCAAAGAATTCTGCTGGTCACTCTGGTCTGTCTTTATGGAGCATAGTTTTTACATGCTTTGCCTTATACAGTTTTCAGTATTTTAAACAGATACGCAGTATTCCATTGTGCGATTATACTTTGCAGCACTGTACTCCTCCCTTATTCATGGGCATTTAGACTCATCCTTTGTTGTTATTAGAAACAGTGCTCCCATATGCATCTAGCATTACAACTTATACTATTCTTTCTTAGCACAGATTTCTAAAATTTGAATCATCAGGTCATCAGTGAAGGCATTTTTTAAAAAGATTTTATTTATTTGTCAGAGAGAAAGAGGAGAGAGAGAGAGTATAAGCAGGGGGCTCAGCAGAGGGGAATGGAGAAGCAGGCTCCCCGCTGAACAAGGAGCCCAATGTGGGATTCGATCCCAGGGCCCCGGGATCATGACCTGAGCCGAAGGCAGATGCCAAACCGGCTGAGCCACCCAAGCATACCGTGGCATTTTTAATTAAAGTAGATACTGCAAAGTTACAACCTGGAAATTTTATAGCAATTTAAACTCTCATCAGTCAGTGCATGAAAGACTTTCATTGACTCACCAAAAGCAGGCATTATAATTCTTTCATAGTTTTGCTTATCTGATATCTAACAATCAATATCTAAATATTTTGTGTTTATTTTTTAATAAATTAAGAGCACTATTTTTCATAATTTATTAATTCTTGATATGTCTTTTTACCAAACTTTTAATAAAATTTCTTACCCTTTTTCCTTACTGAATTTCCTTACTTTTTCCTTACTGAATTCCTTACTGAATTTCTATTTGCAAGAGTGTTTTGCATGTAGTAGATAAGGAATTTGTGTCTGTTATATGTGTTGCAAAATTTTTCTGAGACAGAAACCATGTTTATTTTTCACATGGTTGTTTTTCTATCAATTCACACAGTTCTTGGCCCAGAGTGGGCACTCAAAAAATATGTGTTAAAGGGATGAACAGATACACCACACCATGGAATACAAAGACCCTGCTTAACTTACAGCCTTTTGGCATTGACTTATGGACTACTATTAACCTCCTTGTCCACTGGAGCCTGAGTATGTCTTTTTCCATCCATAGACCAGGACAATTTCTCCTTGGTAGAACTCCAGTCTTTCCTGGGTGTGTGCTTCTTAGATCATCTATGGATTTCTTACTGATGTGAGCACTTCTCCCCTCCATCTTATTGATAGGAAATGATGATTGCCCAAGGAATGGTCTCCAGTGATGAAATGCAGGTTTCCTTGCATATGTCAGCTTTGTTCTGTTAGCAATGACTTGATCGTTAAATGAGATATTCAGTGTTATTTCTTTGGGGCTTAGCTGATCCATCTGTGGCCTCTGCCACTTATTGGTACATCGGTTCCTTCAAGTGAGACGGCCCCTTCATACAGAGGGAAGATTTTTCAGAGGTTGATTTAACCTTATTATAATATAGTAGTCACAACATATGTATAATTCTTTTATGTTAACCACCCAAAATACTAAGAAAGACTATAATACAAACAAATGTCATACTACATCTTCTTCCATGAAAGAACTCAAACCATCTTTAAAGACAATCTCAGCCTCGTTCCAACATTCTTAGGAATGCCAGAATTATATTATCTTCTGTCCAAAGACATAGAACACCTTGGCACTAATGGAGAACCATGACTACTACCAGATGCTTGGAATTTAACAGCATACCTATGCTGTCATTTTTATTTTTTTTTAATTTTTTTTTTTAAGATTTTCTTTCATTTGACACAGAGAGAGATCACAAGTAGGCAGAGAGGCAGGCAGAGAGGAGGAAGCAGGCTCCCTGCCGAGCAGAGACCCCGATGAGGGGCTCGATCCCAGGACCCCGAGACCATGACCTGAGCCGAAGGCAGAGGCCTAACCCACTGAGCCACCCAGGTGCCCCTATGCTGTCATTTTTAAAACACTGAGCTGGATACTGGGTCTCCTTAGTGCTAGTTCTCATTCTGGAGGACTCATAGCCATTGAGCCCAGCCTTCTTCTCTCCGAGCCCAAATAATTTGCTGAACCCCCAAATTATGTGGACTCCATGAGACAGGAAGAAAAACATGAATTTCTAGGGATGCATGCCTTTAGACAAGGAAGCTTGTTAAAGTGGAAAAGATTCTGATTAATCTCTTCATATCACATATACCACACTCAGTCTCAAAGGGTTGAGGGGAATCCTCAATGGATCAGGAAAGTGAAAATTGTTGGAATACCAGTACACATTTTCTTCCTATTAAAGTAAAAGAAGAAGGAGGAGGAGGAGAAGGAGAAGAAGAAATCAATCAATCAAAGAAAGAGAAAAACAACACACACACACACACCACCACCACCACCAGACTTCAAATTTCTGTAGAAGAGGTCAAATATATTCATAAAGATTCTGTTTATTTTTATTCACCCAGAAATTCTCACATACCCAGTATATGCCTAGAACTACACAGGATAAAGGCAAAGATAGACTTTTCTGCCTTGGGAAAGCTGGAATCTGACTGATGAGTGGAGACTTGCACATTACAATTAGAATATCATATTAAAAAGCATATTAAAAAGCATGTAAAACATGGTGCTAGTTTCAATTCCATTGAACTTGAGAACCAAGTTTTAGCACGAAATGCCTACAAAGTACTGTAGAATATAAAATAAAGAAAATAAGTGCCTGTACCCTGGAAGTTTACCATTAAACTGTAAAGTGTGTACACAGACGGTAAATGCCTGGGAAGTTCATGATCATAATAAGCTCCATCAGCAAGGAGGGAACATGATCTTATAACAGAATGGGGCTCTTTCCATGGAGGTTAGTGAGGATAAGTGTTCCAAAACACATTTTTAAACTCTGTATGCCTCAGTTTCTTTGCCTCAAATGGTCTCTCCCATTGACAAAGCAAACCAGTGGGCATGAAAACATCATGTTACTGCCAAGAGTGAGCTGTTGGGATACTATAGGAGTCCCTGTAATGTTAATCTCTTAGAGGTAGGAACAGGGATGAGCAGAAGGGGACAGAGTGTCTGGATACGGTCTTTGCTACTCTTAGATTAAGGACAATAGCTCTTCCTTACTCAACCACCTACTCTCTCAGGGACTCTTCTACCTGTCTGTCTGCTATTTGATCTTATTTTGAGACTAGCTCTCAAATTCTGAACCAAGAAAATCCAGACAAGCAGGTATAGCAGAATTTCAGCCTGACCTATCAACAAGGATAGAAGATATGCAACATGTGAGGTGAGAAAAGCCACGAGCAGAGGCTCTGCCAGTGTCAGTGCACTGAACAGAAGTGGATGTCAGGACCTTTGGGGAAACTGCCAGACTGAAGGAGATCAGAGCTACAGTTATGTTTTCCAGCTATTTCCATGAGCTCTCTATTTTTTTTTCTAAATCTATCCTTGCTTTAGTTTATTTTGACCTAACAACTAAAGGCACAGAGTATTAAGAATGTTTGTTTTCTACTTGAACCCAGATATGAGCAGATCCTATGAAACTTTTTACTTCAAACAAATAAGCATACTCATCAAATAGCCATATAAAAAGTGGGCTTCCAGGAAAGCAAAGCACTAAAGTCAAATAAGAATCCCATTTAAACATCTTACCAGGTTAAGTGCATGGCTCAGAATTCCGGCTGGGCAGGAGTCTGGGAGACAGGATACGCAAGGGGAGACATAGACCTGTGTGAACCATGGGAGCTTCTAGCTAGGTAAGTTATCATCCTACACCTTGGAAGCTGTCCAGGAGACACATGGTTACTTCCTTGCTCTGACTTCTGATCTTGCCACATTGAATTTACCTTTCATCTTCCTGATTCTGGGAAGAGGATTTTAAAGCTGATATTAAGGTATAGACAAAGGCAGTGGGAAAATCTGCAGTCACAGCATATTTATAATTTAGGGACATCCATGCATTATGCAAAATGGTTCTGGGGTTTTTTTCTAAACCAAAGATGATGAGTGACAACAGAAGGCTTCCCTGTGGTTCTGCTGGGGAAGAGAAAAGAGAATCATTTAGGACAACTGACAGGGAGGAATACAAACCCCATCCCCAAGCTTCTGCCACTCATTTTCTTGTCTGTCCACCATCTCCTCAGTGGAAAGCCAGACAAGAGGTGGGCTTGGCCAGTTGGGCCCTGGAGTCATACAGAAAATGACATATCTTTCAAGAACCAGAAAGCAAATACTAAATTTATGTTGTTTGAAGGTGGTGGGGTTTAATCCAGACAGGCAATTCTAAACACGGCCATCCAGCAAGGGGGTGGGGATAGCATGAAAGTGGTATTCTTGGAAAAATATTGGAAACCTAGTAGGAGGAAAGGGGATCTTAGAGAACCAACAATGTTAATAGTAAGGGAAATGGATTCAGGGTAGGTAAATAAAAGGTGGTCATGGAAATTCCATTGTCAAAGTTCCCATGTACCTGGCTGATTGGTGATTGCACAGGTTTGTAGGACTTTTTTCGGTCAATTCAAAGGACTGTGCCAGAGAGGTCCTTCTTTCCCACTGTCTTCCTTGCCCCATGGTGTCCCATGCAGGTTTTAGCTGTCATTTTCTAGGAGGAAATTAAGGCTGGTGGGAGGAAACCCAATAATTACACACAAAAACCAACTTCACTGGAAAAGAGAGTAAAGTTTCTATCAGTCTGTGACAACCTCTGACCTCCCAATTATTTATATTTAGAGATACAATTTGTGTGTCTGTCTGTCTACTTGTCCATCTAGCTTGGCTGCTGCCGCTGTGACACTGGCCCCCAAGCGCCCATAATCCTCAGTATTCTTGGGGCTGAGCACGGACAGATCCCTTTGGATATTAATTCAGTGAAGAGGAAACAACCACCAAAACTCCTAAGAGTGGGATGAAATGAGGCTTAAAATGATATGTTATTCATGGTAAGAACCATGTTCTCTCCTAGAGGTTCCTAGTACCCCCGCAAACCTTGTGGTCCTCAGGCCATTCCTCAGCCTGGATTCTCAGACCCCACTGTTTAGGCAAGTTTAAGGCAACGGCTTCGAGGTCTCTGGGGCCCTGTGTTCATGCTTCCTTCTGGCTAGGACATTCAAGATCTTTACTCTGGCAGGCACTGTCTCCAGTGGAGACTTTAGGCTTCGTCAACCTTATGGAATGTCTGTGCCTGACTGTGACCCTAAGTACTCGTCCTTTCCCTGGGACCTATCGTGCTCAGCTGAAGCGTATTCAGCCATGACTGGTGGTAGGACTATGATCCTTTTCACAGACTTCTGCTTTTGCATGTGAGCCTAGACAGACCTCTGGGAATGAGCAACCCATGTGTTCGAAAATACCATAAATCTCTCTTCCATTTGGTTAGCAATCAGTGTGTTGCTCCTTTCTCTCCTTTCTAGAAGAGCTATCTGCTCCGACTACTCTAGTCCCTCCCCTCCCATTACCTCCATAGCCCACTGCAGTCTGGCTTCCTTTCCCAACACCTCACAGAAAACAGCTCTCTGGCCCCTGACCCCGTCTACAAGTATCTGAGACTCCTCTACTGCGCTTGACCCAGTGGTCTGCTCCCCAGTGAAACCCTCTCATTATTTCCTTTTCCTAACATTACACTCTTCAGGGGGTTCCCCTGTGGCCCCCGCTGGTCTCTCTTCCTCCACCTGCACCCCAAACATCCACACCCCCCAGGTTTTTTTCTTGTCAGTTGCTGGCTGAAGGTAAGTATAAACCTTGGTTAAGTATCCCTACCCTGACGCCAGTCTGCTTGGGTGTGAATCCCAGCTTGCATTCCTGGACAAGTTTTTAACCTCTTTGTGAGCCAGTTTCCCGCACGGCGGAGGAACAATCACAGGACCTAACTTACAGGAGTGTTGTAATAAATAGTTATATGTAAAGTGGTCACAGGGGAGCACCCAGTCCATGTATTCTGTTTTGATTACTGGTTTCTCCTCCTTTCTACGAGCTTGAACTACCAGCTCTATACTCTTGAGTCTCAAATCTATTTCAGGAACTTAAAACTCACCTCTAAGCCCTAGACCCCTATTTCCATTTTCTGCATTCCCGGATATACCAGAGGAACGTGCAAATCAGCATCATGTCCAAAGCGAAACTCATTATCTCCTTCTTAAATAAAACCAGCTCTTTCGCCTGCATTCTATATCTGGGTTAATGATGCTGCCATCCGCTGGCTCGTCATAATTAGAATTTTCGGAGTCCTTATCTCTCACTCCTCTCTCACCTTCCTTCATCAATTGTGAACCAAGCCCTGACTATTCATCTTTCAAAATATTTCTTAAGTTTTTTCATACTCTTTCTTTAAGCATCAAAGCTGCAGTCCGGTCCCTTACCATCTCTTACTTGGACTATTACAGTAAGTTCCTCTCTCTATTCTTACTCCTTTTTCAAATCTTCTTTTTTTTTTTTTTTTTGAGATTTTATTTATTTATTTGACAGACAGAGATCACAAGTAGGCAGAGAGGCAGGCAGAGAGAGAGACTGGAGAAGCAGGCTCCCTGCTGAGCAGAGAGCCCGATGTGGGGCTCGATTCCAGGTCCCTGGGATCATGACCTGAGCTGAAGGCAGAAGCTTAACCCACTGAGCCACCCAGGTGCCCCATTCTTTTTTTCCTTTTTAAACAATGATCATGTTTCATTCCTGTTCTTAAAAAAGAAAATAAACGACTAAAACAACAGCAACAGCAGGAGTACCTTCCTGGGGTCTCCGGTACCTAAAGGAGGCAGGGACAGCGGTGCAGCCCCATCTTCTTAGCCCTGAAAACTGCCCCTCACGTGTCTGAACTCGTATTTACCACTTTTCAGCTGAAATATCTAAATCCCTGGGACTGACAGAAAAAAAAAAAAAAAGTCACGCCCTTTCACCTCTCTGGATTATTGTTTTTCCCTTTTCTCTGACAAAAATCTTACTCGGATTTAAGGTCCAGAATAAATATGTCTCTTTCAGGGCAGCTTCCCGGCCAGCTTCGTCCCGCGATGCCCAAGGGAGATACCCCATCGGCTCTTCTACGCTCTATCTGCTCGTTGTATGGACCTGGATAGTGAACTTGTGATAGCACAGTATTACTTATTCCTGTTGGTCTCTCTTAGCTGGGGGTTCTCAGTGATCTCTTATCCCCTGCATCCGTCGTGGCTCTGGGACATACTAGTACTCACTGAACGTCTGCTGAGGGCATATTTCCGACTGTATTTCCTCTTTCCTCCCATCCCCTTCCCTACTGGGCCAGGCAGGTCTGGTGACTCCTCCTTTTCCACTCAGGCATCTGCTTGTTTTCTTCCGAGGATCTGAGCGCTGCCAATGGGTCCCCTCAGCCCACTGGCATTTGCCTACAGCTCATCTGAGTAAAATTAATTTGGTTAATGGAAACTTTCCTAAGAGCATTCACCTTAAATCCGTATTTACACAAAGCACTTTCTGGAACATATCCCGTTTTACAATTGTTCGAATGAGAGCTTGCTTGCATCCTTTTGGAAATACTGTGATCCATTTGTCTGGTTTTGAGTATTTCAAGTATTTTCAGATTCAAAATCTTCCATTTATGAATTTTACATTATGTCATATGCAATTCGTCAAATGCGTCCCTCTCGGTGTCCTGGCCTACATTTTGCTGTTTAAGGACTATTTTGAGAGAATTTGTGCACCTTATAATTCTGGCACAGGTCTTCTTCTCATGGTTGTGAGTTTGAGTTCACACTGGGCTCCGTGTTGAGTGTGGAGCCTAATACCTAAAAAAATAATAAATAAATAAAAAAGAAAAGATACTTTCATCTAACCTAAATCACAAAGATTTATTCTAATTTTTTTCTAGAAGTTTTACAGCTTTATGTGTTAAATTATACATTCATGATCCATTTGATCTTTGTGTGTGGTTGTAAGGTATGCACTTAAGTTCTTATTTTTTGTGTATGATTATCCAATTGTTCTACCAGAACTTTTTGACAAGACTATCCTTTCTCTATTAAATTGCCTTTGTATTGTTATCAAAAATCAATTGTCCATATTTATGTGGGTCTGTTCCTTGACTCTTGATTTTGTCTATCTTTATAACAATCTCACACTGTCTTGACTGCTATAGCTTTCCTCTCAAATCAATTCTTTTTTTTTTTAAGATTTTTATTTATTTATTTGACAGAGATAGGCAGAGAGGCAGGCAGAGAGATAGAGGAGGAAGCAGGCTCCCCGCTTGAGCAGAGAGCCCGATGCGGGGCTCGATCCCAGGACCCTATCATGACCTGAGCTGAAGGCAGAGGCTTTAACCCACTGAGCCACCCAGGCACCCCCTCTCAAATCAATTCTATCAATATCTCTCATTTTCTCTGGAACTCCAACGGATCTTATGTAAGAGCTTTTAATTTTGTATGTTTATCAAATTTCTCCCCAAATGTCTTTGTTACTGTTCTTCATTCCTTCTCATTTTATTTGATGCCACGCTTTAATTATTTGACCCTTCAGGTTTGTTGAATTAACTGTTGAACTGAGATACTGCATTTTTAACTTTAATTACTAATTTTGTTCCACTTCTCAAATTTCAATTTGATAGTTCAAAAAATCTATTTTAGTTATATTTCCTTGTTCATTTTTTTCCTTTTCAAGCTTATATTTTGAATTGGTCACTGTAATATTGGACATTTTGTATATCTGATTTGGCTATCTTATTTCTTCTATTCTTTAATCATGATGTTTTTTTTTTCCATTTTCTTTTAAGATTAGCTATCATTATTTATTCATTTTTAAAATTTGAGTATAGTTGACATAATGTTATATTAGTTTCAGGTGTACAACATAGTGAATTAACATCTCTATATGTTATGCTACATTCATCACAAATATAGCCACCATCTGTCACCATACAATGCTATTACAATATCATTGACTATATTCCCTAGGCTGTGCCTTTTATTCCCATGAATTATTCATCCCATAACTGGAAGCCTGCGACTCCCACGCCCTTTCACCCCCATTTTGCCTATCACCCTACCTCCTTCCCTCTGGTGACCATCAGTTCTCTGGTTTTATGGGTCTGATTCTGCTTTGTGTTTGTTTTTTCATTTGTTTTGTTTCTTAGATTCCTCATATAAGTGAAATCATATGATATTTGTCTTTCTCAGTCTGACTTACTTCAATTAGCATAACGCCCTCTAGGTCCCTCCATGTTATCACAAATGGCAAGATGTCTTTTGTTTTCATCTTTAACCAGGAAATCTCGTTCTTTATATAATGAAATTCTTTTACATTTATTTTGAGTTTTCTTTGTTTCAGGGCAGATTTGCCATTTTTTCTATCAAATGAGGTTTTCTGTTTTTATTCTCATTTTTTAAAATTAAAAAAAAGTTTTTTAAAAGATTTTATTAAATTTTTTGACAGAGAGAGAGAGGGAGAGATAAGCAGAGAGTGGCAGAGGTAAAAGGAGAAGCAAGTTCTGACTGAGCAGGGAGCCCAACGTGGGTCTACATGTCAGGATCCCGGGATCAAAACATGAGCCGAAAGCAGACACTTAGCCAACTGAGCCACCTAGGCAGCCCCCCCTTTTTTTCCTCCATTTTTAAACCAATATCATTGATACATGTAAGAAGAATTTTTGCTGTATTCATCAAGAACTTTTACCAGTTTTCAGCAATTAAGTTTGTTAAGCCATCTACTTCTTAGATCATCCAAAATAGAAACATCTAGGCTTTTGTTTTTTATATAGCAATTTGTCTGATGACTCATGTGCCAAGGATGGAATGATATAGTTAAAACCTCACTGAATAGGCACATATTTAAGCCTCTCTCTTCACTAGATGTCTTATGTTCTCACTCATTTTGCTGAATACCCAGTAAATAATAACTCAGACATTTTTTTCATGATAAATATAGCAATAATTTAGTACTAGTATTTTCTAAATCATTATTGGCCCTTTAATTTAAGTTTTTATTGTACATGTGATATTTATTTTGGGATAATCAAAATTGTCTTTTCTTCCCCTATGTCATCTCTTCTATTGAATTGTGACTTCAAAGGTCCTTCCTGCAGAAGTTAAAGAAATATACACTTCCATTTTTTTAGAGAGCTATTGTTTTATTTTTTAAACATTTAACTACTCAGCTATCAGGAATTCATCTTTTTGTGTTAGGTCAGTCTCAGAGCAAATCCCTGTTTACAGCCTCCTGAGGAAGGAGCCATAATGATTCAACCCATTTCTTTCCTCTTCACGTCCTGATTATTCATTCTCCTCAAGGTTCAACAGAAAGTAAGACAAATGTGCTTTCTGAGATAATTGTTGTTTTGCTCATTATTGAAAGATAATGCCACTTCTCGTACATTTACTTTACTTCTTCTAAATACCTACACTCTTGATTATTACATTGAAATTTGCTTTGGGTTTGAAATGTTTAAAAATAGGCTCGATGGAAAAAAATACACCTAAAAGACTATAAAAAAGGAGATTCTCATTAGCTGTTCTAAAATCAGCCTATCATATAAGAAATAAATTTGATGCACAGGCATCTCAAATAAAAGTCTCATTTAACAAACTATTATTAGAATTTAGTAGAACTCGTATAGACAAATTGACCTAGAGCTTGAATTCTCAGCAACTCCCAGGGTCCACAAATGCTCTTTGACTTTTCCCTCAGGAAATGGTTTTACTAAGTCTGATCTCCATGAATTTCCCTTTAAAATCCCTGTAGCCTACAAAGTGTTTGTCCTCTGGGTGGGAAGCTGGTCATCCCACAGTCTGCGCTAACGCTATACCCATGTGTCCAGGCTTTGGCGCCACCTCTGAGAACCCTATATGAGTATTTGATCCATGGAGCATTTTCAAATACAAGTTGCCTAACAGATTCTTATTAATAATAATGAAAACTATCCATATGTTGATCATAGTTTTATGGAAAGTTTCCAGATACCCTAAATCAAAGTAGGTTAAATTATTTCATGGGAAGTTGCTAGTGTTAATCATTTTAAATATTGCCTAAATTTACGATTTGATTTTCTTTATTTACTAAAATGAGAATTAGTAATTGCTCATTTAGTTCAATTCAGTCCACACCTCTCCAGCTACGTAGGCTAATGCTAAGGCTCTGGTTATTAGCCTTGAGGCCTGTGGCTCTAGTCTGACAACTCTGTGGACAGGGTCACTGGTTGCAGAAAAGCCTGTCTGATACCTGGGGAATGGGTGCTGCTGCCACCAGGGGGACATCTTTTCTTCCCGCCTCATATGGCCTGGCCCACTGGTGGCTGGGTCCTTGTGCTGGGGCTTCGCCATCACGTGGCTCCAGGTTCATTAGGAAACTCCTCCTTTTTCTACACAGAGATTTTGTTTTTTAACTTTCTTTACTCAAACATGAAGGGGTTTTCACCCCCTAAATAGCTCTCTTGTCTGTCTATTGTCATCCATGCCAATCACTTCTGTCTTGGTTTAGGCCTTTTCATGGGAAATTATTTCTTTGGACTCTAGTTCACTGGTCTCATCCATGACATGTTTACCCCACTCAGACTTGAAGGACTCTCTCTAAGTCAAAAATGTGCCTGTGGCCTTCTGCTACTGCCTTCTGGAAGAAGTCAGATGCCTACATAGTGTCCACATCTCCTGCAACCTAGACAATGCCTTCCTCACCAGCCCCTCTTCTTTCCTGCTGGTTTTCACAACCCATGCTCCAGCTAGCAAGACCAAATTGTCCCTATTTTCTGATGTTCTCATACTTTTGTGAAGGAGTCCCACCAGCTCCTCTCTCCAGTGATTCTCATTTATCAAACCTCAACCAAACATTGTATCTTTTGGGAAACCCCCTCTTTTGCCCAAGGTGGCCCTTTTCTCTGTTCGGTGACCTGTGTGTGCCTTAATTATGCATCCGCTAATGTTGTTTTTCCTTGCCTTTGCCTATCCCCTGGCACGGTGTGGGGTAGTGGTTAGCAAAGGGAGATTTAGAGCCAGCCTGAATTCTCATCCTCACTGTGCTGTGTACTGGCTGTGCCATCCTGAGCAGGTTGTATGCTCTCAGCCTCTGCCTCACCTTCCTCATCTGTACAACAGGGATAGTGATGCATGCAACTCAGGGACATCACCTGCTCTTTAATTATAAAGCAGATCAAGTACTGCAGAGCTTTGAAACAGAGTAAACACCCAACAGTTGTTATCTTTTGTTAATATCAAGAACATCATTGAACGAATTAGATACACATTTTGTGTATCTATAGAAATCTCTAGCACATGACTGAACAATGCCACTGTGGCAGAGAATATAAAAATTTATCCCGTTAATTGTCATAGCAGAATCGTGAGGGAAGTGCTACTATTATTATTATTCCCATTTACATGTGAAGAAATGAGAACTACAGAGAAGTTAATACAAATGTTCCAAGTCATAAGGCAAATCCATGGTGAAGGGGGATTTGATTCCGAGCAGTTGACTCCAGAGCTTTCACTCTTAATCACTATTCCAAACCCTCCCCCAGAGCACTATGTTACTTCCCCAATGTATGTTTCTTGAATTAATGAATTTTAAAAATTATGTGTAGATTGCCTCTCTCTAGATTATATAGATCTAGATATTTATAGTGTGAGAGATTACAGGAATGTCCTGACCCAAAAGATCATTAGAACTTTGCAATTTCTGAAATTCTTTGTGTTGGGTACCGAAAACGTCATAGTCATGGACATGGAGTGATGGCTTGGGGATACGATAGATAAATGTTCCTGGAGAAGGATCATATGCCCCGGAAAAGGTAACAGGAGAGTCAGGAGGCCACATTGTGTAGGGAAGCCAAACCTAGGGATAAGGCAGATCATCTTTCTCATTCGGCTTCTGCCAACTATTAGCTGGCTCATTCAGTCAATAGTTGATCCATATCTAGTCAATGTTTGTTACATAGCTGGTGTGTTCCAGGAACTGCTCTTTCCTTCTTTCAAAAAAAGTATTTATTTTAGAGAGAGAGGGAGGGAGTACATGAGTCAGGGCAGGGAAAGAGTGAAGAGAATCTCAAGCAGACTTCTTACTAAGCAGGGAGAAAGAGGCAGGCTTGATCTGGACACCATGTAGGGCTCCACTCAGGGCACCACTCAGGGCTCGATCCCATGACCCATGAAGTCATGACCTGAGCCAAAACCAAGAGCTGTACACTTAAATGACTGAGCTACCTAGGCACCCTATCCATCTGAATATCAACTTGCTCTTAAATAAAATTATCATGGTAGTTCCTACCTTGAAAGATGTTTGAGAAAAGTCAGTAGGAAATATGTAAGGGTGTAACCCAGGGAACTTCTATGTGTGGGCTTTCTAACCTTTTACCAGGCTGTCCCTAGTCAGGGGCCAGAGTCTAGGCTCAGTCATACCCAAGGAGTCAGACAAGTGAAGATAAACCCCAGAAAGAGAAAGGAGTAGATCATCAGACAGAGGTCCAGAGTAGCGTTTGGGGCAGTTCAGTGGGACCAAAGACAGATATCTAAGTCAGATCAGGAAGCCAGGGACTTGAGGTCTGGCACCAAAGGAAAGTATGTTGAGATCAAGTTAAGGGATGGGGCAGGATATATTCCTAATTTTTACCTTGATCACTTGCTAGCATTTGAGGTTCATCTGTATATCTGACTAGAGTCTGAGAACGTATACTGTTAGAAGAGAGAGACTTTCCTTCATTCTTGGCATCTTTGAGGGAATTTTCCCCCAAGGGTGTTCTTGACCTACTGTCACACCTTTTACTCTCCTATTAAGATGGAATGATTACTCAGGAAAGAGATAACAACCACCAGTCCACTTTCTCATAGGTATTCTACTCAATAGATAATCTATCAAAGATTCTAAGCATGAGCTGTGGGGTTTTGTTCTTCCTTCTTCCCCAGGAGAAGTGGGAGACAGTGACCTGTGCAAATGTGTCTACTTTACAGACCCATGTTTACCTCAGATATGCTGCTTGCAAGAGTAGACCAAGGTTTCTCAACCTCAGCACTATTGATGCGTTGGGCCAGATGATCCTTTGTTGGGGGCAGAGGATAGTTTGAGAGCTCTCCTGCAACCTCCTGTAGGATATTTAACAGCATCCCTACCCTTCTGCCCACTTCATGCCCATAGCACCCCCACAGTTAGACTAACCTAAAGCATCTCTAGAAATTGCAAAATTACATCCTTCCCTCCTTAAGAATCAGTGCTCTAGAAAAATGTGGAGGGTTGGCAGACTACTGGACCCCGCACCAAATTGTGTCCTCTAATATAGCTTCATCAACAACAAAGCTTATATTTTGGGCTCCATTTTTGTTCTTCCTTTAAACAATTCACAACTTATTCAGAACCAAGTTGAAGGTCTCTTCAGAGATCTCAGGGAGTTCCTTAGGGTGGGTGCACAGATCCCAGTTGGAGTGGACTTCTGTCCCATGAGTGCTTCACCCCTAGGATAATTATTCCTCTCAAAGACAGTGTTTGATCAGTTATAAATAGAAAGGGCCCTGAACCCTACCACTGGCCCAACATTTGTGGCTAAAGTTCAAGAGGAGGCTCTGTTGGTTTTCCCAAATATACAATTCTCATGGATCACATAGCTTCAAAATGTGGGTCAATGGCAGGTACTGACCTCTTAGAAGGTTAGCAACCTCATCTCAGTAGCCGACTGGTAGGTAGACTAGTTGGCTCTGGTCCCAGCTATATTTTCTGGAAAAGTGGAGATAAAATATTTTTTGAGGCGGAAGAAGTACTCTGTGAGGCTTCTGTGAGCAGTGAAAAGGCAAGGCTGGGCCTATGAAGATTGGATTGGACATTCCAGAGGCCGTTTGCCAAACTTGGGCCATGTTCCCAGCTGAGAATCACCCACGGGCTCTGTGCCCCAGACAAGCCCAATCCACACAGCAGAAAAGCTTCGTTTTCAGCTCTACAGAGGCAGCAGCCTTTAGGCTAATTAATAAATCATCAACGCATTTGTGGTGTGAAAAATGAAATATTTATGCTCGCCAGAGTAATATTTCTGTCTTGCAGCCCCATGCTCTGTTGATGCCTGATGGAGGATGAAGTAAATACCAGCTGGTGTAGAATGAGTGGAATATAATTACTCTCCACAAAGTTAAGTGAATATTAAAACACAGAAGTCACAGGCACTGGCACTCATCCCTCCTCAACTCCACTGCCCAGTAAATAGCATCCTGACCTGATGCTGGCTTCACGACAGCTTCCAGCAGGGATCTCCGTACCGGGCCTGCTTGTCAGCAGTGCGGAAGCAGCTGGAACACAGGCTGCTGAGAAAGGCAGGAAGTCGACCCCCTTCCAGGAGCATGGGGAGAGTTCTCTGATGCCTGAAAGGCAGTGTGATATCGTGAGAAAAATGTGGCTCTGGAGCTGGAGAGACCAAGTTCTGTGTCTGAAATTTACAAGCCACGTGATCTTCGTCAAGGTCTTTCACTTCTCTCTACCTCAGTTTACTTACCTAGAAAACAAGGGCAACGCTGCACTCTGTGAAGAGAGAATTGTGCTTCAGAAGTTGTTGGACAGAGTTTTGCATGACAACATGGAGGCACAAATGGAATGTGACCCGTAAGGGGATTGGGTAAGTAACCCACCGACCTTGAGGCCATGGTGGTGGAAATGCAGAGAGGAACACAAGTGAAAGGCAAGATTGGGAGGTGATTTTATGACTGGAGAATTGAAGGAGACTCAGGAGCGTGTGAACCCATGAGGTGCCTGGGTGGCGCAGTCAGTTAGGATTCTGACTCCTGATTTTGGCTCAGGTCATGATCTCAGGGTTCTGGGATCAAGCTCCATGTTGGACTCCATGCTGTGTGGGGGGTCTGCTTGAGATTTTCTCTCTTCCTTTGCTCTTGCTCTCTTTCTCTAAATAAATAAATAAATAAAATCATTTTAAAAAAAAAAAAAAGCTTATGAGTAGGAAAAAAATGGAGATGGCTTTCACAGAGACTGGCAAGTTAAGGAGGAAGGTGAGCTTTGTGAGGGGAGGGTGTGGTGATGTGGGCTGTGTTTGGGCTGGGATTGAAGTGGACAGTCTAAGGGGGAAAGAGCAATCAGTGGGAGTCCTCAAGCCTTGGTATTTGTGCAGTGGTGTGTGTGTTTGTGTGTGTGTGTGTGTGTGTGTGTGTGTGTGTGTGCATACATGTTCCAGGGTTTTCTGGTCCCCTCCATAATTCCTCATGACACATAAATACAACCTCCACTCAGCAAAATTACCACCCTGCAAAGACTACAGGGTTCTCTCTGTTCCTTTCTGAGCTCCCCTTTGCCTTTCATTTCCCCTGTTGAGTGTCTCGCAACCTATCCAGCTACTGCAGACTAGGACTATTTATGTTTTGAGGGACTCACTTCCACAATAGTAATTCTTGGGCCTCACTTCAAAGGTCCATCCTCATTTCTGTGTAGCATCACTGTGTCATCAGCCTTGCCAAGTGTCCAGGGCAGAAAGTATATGACGTCCAATGAGTGTGGATGTGGTATAAAAGATACCCATACTTTTTATGAAATCCCCAGGAACCCAAAGTCCCTGCCCTTGAAGAGCAGAAGCTCTCTTTAGGGTACAACATGATATCCATGGGACAACTAAAGAACCATCTATGTGCACTTGAATGTTTTCATATTCAATAGGCTGTGGGCATTCTAGGAAGAAGAAGAAAATCCACTTTACTTAACACCTACTGTATGCAATCAGCTAAGAACATAACCGAAATGATCTCAATTAGTCCTATAGCCATTTTGTAAGATAGGCATTCTATATTTGGAAAAGCAGCCACTAATTTGCTTTCCACTGAAAAGTATGGAAGTGATGACAGCAGGATTCAGACCCAAGCCTGTTGTCTTCAAGCTCTGTGTCCATTCCATCTTTTCTTCTGTACTCATCCCTTCCCCCCCCTTCTTTCCATTCCTCTACTTCTTTCCTTTCCTTTTTCTTTATTTTGAAAGTATTTCACATAAGGCATTGTTGTTAGCTGCCTATGTTGTTTGTATTCAACTTGGTAAGATGGCAGTTTAAAAGAAATATAGGTGTTCCAGGGGGCCCTGTACCCCAATGTCCATAGCAGCAGTGTCCACAGCAGGCAAACTGTGGAAAAAGCCCAAACGTCCACCAACAGCTGAATGGATAAAGAAGATGTGGTGTACATATACAATGGAATATTACTCAGCCATCAAAAAGAGTGAAATCTTGCCATTTTCAGTGACGTGAATGGAACTAGAGGGTATTATCCTGAGGGAAATAAGTCAGTTAGAGAAAGACAAATACCATATGATTTCACTCATATGTGGAATTTAAGAAACAGAACAGATGAACATGGAGCAAGGGAAAGGAAAATAAAATAAGATGAAAACAGAAAGGGAGACAAACCATAAGAGACTCTCAACTCTAATAAAAAAAAAAAAAACAGAGTTGCTGAAGGGGAGGAGGCTGGAGGGATGGGATAACTGGGTGATGGGCATTAAGGAGGGCACTTGATGGAATGAGCACTGGGTATTATATGCAACTGATGAGTCACTAAATTCTCTCTCTGAAACTAGTAATACAGTATATGTTCATTAAATTGACTTGAAATTTAAAAAATTAAAAATAGATTCTTTGTAGATGGTTGTGGCTATGTGACATAGTTCTGGTCAATGACATGTAATTGGAGAGGATGAGCTCAGCTTAGCTGGAATCTGGCTGTGCTTCCCTTTCTTGGAAGGAAGACTTGATGCTCTAAGTGAACAGCCATTCCATGAGTACTAGGTGATGGGCACATATGATTACCTGAGATCAAATACACGACCTTAGTCTTAGAAGACATAGTGGACCTGTGATCCTAACCTTGGACTGTCTGTCTTTGGACTTGCTCTAATCACCGACTTCAAGGCTTTGTTACATGTAGTAGAAAGTAATTTCTAATTTTCTTTAGTTAGATGCACAAAGCATTAAAAAAAAAAAAAAAAAAAAAAGGAAAAGCTCCCAAACTCCTATTCTCCACTCAGAGGAAACCACTGCCAATTGGATACTGGTAATACATCTTCCTACACTCACTTTATGCTTGCTTCCTTTGCAAATATATATATGTTCATCTCTATCTTTTTATTATTTTTTTAAGCTTTTATTTATTTATTTGACAGAGAGATCACAAGTAGGCAGAGAGGCAGGCAGAGAGTGAGAGGGAAACAGACTCCCCACTGAGCAGAGAGCCCGATGCGGGTCTCGATCCCAGGACCCTGGGACCATGACCTGAGCCAAAGGCAGAGGCCTTAACCCACTGAGCCACCCAGGTGCCTCATCTCTATCTTTTTAGTACATGGATGATGTGCTCTATTTTTCTGTAACATGCTGTTTTCACTTGTGTGAAATTATTATTTGGAACCCTAGTATTTAAAACACTTTGATATTTACTAGGTGCTCTCCTTTGTCTGTTGTGGAACTATGATTTTTAAATGGGGATAATTTTGCCCCAGCTCCACAGGCTGTCTTTCAGCTTCCACGTCTAGAAGCACGTTGTAATTTGGCAATGCCTGGAGACGTGCTGTCATTTGGCAATGTCAGGAAGCATGTTTCTTTGTCACAACTGTGGAGAAGGGGGAGCCAGGAAGGATAGAAGCCAGAGATGCTGCTAAACATCCTGCAATGCACAGGACCGTCTCCCACAAGAAAGAATTTTCCAGTCCAAAGGCATTTCAGACTTCAGTGTCAATGCTGAGCTTGAGAGCCCTTGCTAAGGATCATTCCATAATATAGTTGCACCATAATTTGTTTAAAAAACCCCTACTAATCAAAACTAAGATTGTTCCTAAATTGCTGAAAAGACCACCATTACTTATATATATTTGAGATTATGTATTGATATATTAAAATAAATTTTTGTGCATGGAATTGCTTAGACAAAGGATATGCACAGTTAATGTTTAAATGCTACTGCCAAATCACTTACCAAAAAAGGCTTCCTTAATTTACACACCCATTGAAAGTGTAATGGACAGTGACTGATTCTCTGAACCTTCACTAACATTAGATATCATCAATCTTTTTAATCTTGTGAACCAATGAAATTATTGTTTAAGTTTCATTCTCTGATATGAATAAGGTTGAGCATCACTTTGGCTGTGGATCAGCCACTTTATTTCCTTTTTTGTGAAATGTTTTATTGGTATTCTTATTCCATTTTCTTCCTGATTCTTGCTTTTTTTCTTTAATGATGTAGAAACTCCTCTTATCTATGATTTTTTTTTTATTGAATATGTGAGAGCCCTGTTTGCCTACTTTTCCTGCTACCTAACCATTTAAGGAAGAGAGAAAAAATTGAAGGTTGTAGAAGTTAGGAAACATTTAATTCATCATTAATTAAACCTGATTTATCTGGGTGCCTCCTATGGGCCATGCAGGTACTGTGGGAAATGTGGTAAGAGGAGAGCCCCTCCCTGTCCTCAGGTGGCTCAGTCTAGATGTGGGTGACAAAACATGCCCCCATTGCTTTTACTGTAACCCTGATTAGGAAGTAAGTGCCTAATAACAGCATCTCACCTTCATGCACAATTAACCGGATCTATGAACAGTAAGACAAACAGTTAGCAGAAGGGATATCAAAACTGCCCTTCTTTTGCCTATAATAGTGGTGCTGGAGAGGAAGGCGGATATTCATAGATCAGAGCCCTAATACTGACCCCCAGGATTGGATAAGATAGGTGGGCCCATTCATTGTGAGGCTGGACACATGGCAGAGTGCCGTAGAGAGCCTGAGCCCTGTGCTGGCAGGACCAGCTCCTAAGAGAAAGAGGGAGGCTCTGAGTCATAAGCATAGACTTTATTCTTTTTGTCTTTACCAATAAAATAAGTTACTCCAGGGGCACCTGGGTGGCTCATTTGGTTAAGCATCTGCCTTCAGCTCAAACATGATCCCAGGGTCCTGAGATCAAGTCCCACGTCGGGCTCCCTGCTCAGAAGGGAGTCTGCTTTTTCCTCTCCCTCTGTACCCCCCTTCAGTCTCCCTCTTGCCCCCACTCTCTCTCAAATAAAAAAATAAAATCATATATATAAATATATATATGTGTGTGTGTGTGTGTGTGTGTGTATTTTTTCTTTTCTTTTCTTTTTTTTTTTTTTTATTCCATACACCATGGGGGAAGAGTAAGTGAAGTTTGCAGAGAGAGGCCAGGAGTGTTCTGTTAACAATGACCTTCCACAAGGAAGAAAAGGATTGGGGAATAAATGCTGGCTTCTCTCTGTTATAGAGAACTCCTCTGAGACCCTTAAAATGTTGTACCTTCATGGGGCAACTTGGTGGCTCAGTGGGTTAAAGCCTCTGCCTTCGGCTCAGGTCATGATCCTGGGGTCCTGGGATCGAGCCCCGCATCAGGCTCTCTGCTCAGCGGGAAGCCTGCTTTCTCCTCTCTCTCTCTGCCTGCTTCTCTGTCTACTTGTGACCTCTGTCTGTCAAATAAATAAATAAATAAATATTTTTTAAAAAAATGTTGTACCTTCACTTCCCCCACCATTTGGTTTTAAATGATTCCTCTGATAGTGTGTCAACTTTTTCATATCACCTCGGCTGTTCAGCATATCACATATTCTTTCTTCCTCCCCTTTGCACTGGTCATGGATACTGATGCAGTAACAGCTTTCTTGGAGTTTAAAGTTCTCACATTTCCATATATGGCTTCCCCCATTACCCCCTGTCTTCCGCCATTAGCCTTCAGGCTGCAATACTTCTGTACCCATAAATATTTAGGAAAACTTACTAAGAAGACCCTCGTGACTTTGTTTTGCTCATAATTTATTATACTTCCTTTGAGTCCATACCCTTTCCTCCCTCCATGTTCTAAGGGACCTTTTCTTTATTCTCTATTTACCATTTATTCTAGGTGTTTTGTCATAATTCTTCTTCCTTTACTGTCTTCCTGCTCCCTCTCACTATATAAAATACTGGTATTTTCCAGAACACTGCCCTCAGCTCTTTCTCATTCTCTATCCCTTGTAAATGCATGATTTTAGCAGTCACTACATAATAACAATTTTAAATTTGTATCTTTTTTCAAGATTTTATTTATTTATTTGTCAGAGAGAGAAAGAGAGAGAGCATAAGCAGGGGGCGCGGCAGGCAGAGGGAGAAGCAGGCTCCCTGCTGAGCAGGGTGTCCAGTGTGGGACTCCATCCCAGGACCCGGGATCATGACCCAAGCTAAGGTGGAAGCTTAACTCACTGAGCGACCCAGGCATCCCTCAAAATGTATATCTTCCAACTTAAGCTGCACACACACACACACACACACACCTGTGTTTCCAGTGCCTCGTGCATATTTATACTGGCTGTCATGCCGCTATTTCAAACTCGACAAGACCTAATCCTATTTTTCGTTCTATATTTGTCTCCATTAATATCATTAGCATCTGTTCAATTAAAAATTTCAGCATCATCTGCAGTTGTATCAGAGGTTTTATCATAAGTTGATTAAAACTTTTCAAGGGTTCTGTATTACCCAAAAGATAAAAACAAAATCCTTAAAACTTTGAACACATCTCTTTTCTTCATGGTCCTCTGATAGTTAACTTTGTTCATCAGCTTGACTGGCCACGGTGCCTAGACATTGGGTGAAACATTATTCTGAATATTTCTGTGAAGGTGTTTTTTGGATGAGATTCACGTTGGAATTGATGGGATTTGAGTAAAGCAGATTATTCTTTATAGTATGGGTGAGTATCATCTAATAAAAAGAAATGAAATCTTGCCATTTGAGACGACGTGGATGGAACTAGAGGGTATTATGCTTAGCGAAATAAGTCAATCGGAGAAAGACAACTATCATATGATCTCTTTGATATGAGGAAGTGGAGATGCAGTGTGAGGGGGTTGGGGGGAGGTAGGAAAAGAAAAAATGAAAGAAGATGGGATTGGGAGGGAGACAAACCATAAAAGACTCAATCTCAAAAAACAGACTGAGGGTTGCTGGGGGGTGGGGGGACGGGCGAGGGTGGTGGGGATATGGACATTGGGGAGGGTATGTGCTATGATGAGTGCTGTGAAATGTGTAAACCTGGCGATTCACAGACCTGTACCCCTGGGGATAAAAATACATTATATGTTTATTAAAATAAATAAATTAATTAAAAAAAAAAACTGAAGGCCTGATTAGAACAAAAACTGACCTCCCCTGAGCAAAAAGGAATTCTGCCAGTAGATAGCTTTGGGTCTTGAATTACAGGCTGGGTTTTTCTCTGGTCTCCAGACTGCCAAACCACCATGCAGATTTTGGATTTACAACCCTTCACAATTGTATTAGCCAATTCCTTAAAATAAATCTCCCCTCCCTCCCTTCCTGCCTCTCATTCTCTCTCTCTCTCTCTCTCCCTCAGTTCTGTTTCTCTGGAGAACCCTAATACAGTATCTGATCCATTACCCTTAAATGGGTTCATTCACATTTTGAATATTTATTGAAGAAAGGAAAAATCAATAAGATAAACAATCGAATAAAAATAGCCAAACCAAAAACCAACGAATGGAAAAACAATTCAAAAGAACCACCAACACAAACCTGTGTTATAACCATATCAAAGCCCCCATCATTCTGGATACATGAGACATTTTTTAACATCTTTGTGCCAGAGTACATGCTGCTGTCTCTTCTTGGAAATCTCTTCCATTTTTCTTTGCCTGACTTTTCTCAGTTACTCTGGATAGATTTAGATGGGACCTCTCTGCTCCCATAAAATTTGGTCCCTATTTTATATGGACAGGTCCCACATGGAGTGATGATTACTTACATCTGCCCTTCTCACTGGAGTTCACAACACTCTCACCCAGTGGGTCCTCAGCCAATCTTTGTGGAATGGTGTTATCTTTAACGTACAAGTAACTTCTCCCCCATTTAATCTTTCCTGTATGCAGTAGATGTAATCAATTCCTCAAAAAGAAATCAAGTCCTGCACCCTCCCCACTGGGTCACTGACATTCAAGCATTGTGACCTTAGCAATTCTCTGCATTTAGAATGTTGCCCTCCCTTCCAGCATGAAGCCTAGGAGATAGAGATGGCTCCCTTGGCACCCAAGATCATGCAGCCCATGGCCATCTCTAGAGGACTCATGATCTACAATAGCAACAACTAGTGTTGGGCACAGACAGGAGTGATTCCCGAGGAGGCTGCTGCTTTTTGCTGGCTTGAGAAACAAGTGCAGGGATCATCATGCTAATGCCCTTCCTGACTTTCTGTACAAAGTGGAGAATTGGCCAAATCTCTTAATTTTAGGCTGCAGGGCTCCTTGAGGGCAAAGGCTGTTCTCTCTTCCTCTTATGACTCCCTACTATGTACAAAAATAAACAGATATATAATTATTTCTTAGTAGCTGTCTGTAAATATTGCCTTGAGTTGATTGATATGGTAGACACATCTACATATCTTGGTCTAGGAGGCTGGCTTTATTGAAGTAAAGTAAACATAGGTGATGAGTTCTGAGGGAAGTTAGGAAGGACCTTTTCCTTCCTAAAAGCTGCATCTATAAAATTGCAAGTTATTACCTCATCAGACTTCATAGGAGTTAGCCTGAGAAATATTAATTTAAATTTTGACTTTAGCATTACTACGGGTATTGGGCAATTATTTTACCTCTCCACTCTCAATTCTTCTCATCTGTAAATTTGGCCTCATAAATCCCTCTTCACAGCATTATTGTGAAGAGTATTTGAATTAAAATACGTCCAAGTGCCGATCACCAGAAGTCCCTCAATAAAACGGCTGTTGATTCCAAGTCTTCGCCACCCTCTTTATTACAGGCAATCACGATTCTTTTTTTTCCCTTCACTCTCTGTGCTGTAAACCTTGCCAAAACACTCAGACTACATTAACCCTGCAGTAATAAAGAAAAACAGCAAGCTAATCTGGGAAACTTCCAATAGCAAAAATGTCCATTAAGATTTGAAAATGGTATAAAAACTATATGACCACAATGGCCTCTTTCTGTCTTGCTTGGGAACCGGAGGTGAACATCCCATTTCCAGTTCCTGCCTTTTGTCGCTTGCTTCCAGAAAAGACAATTTAAGTGCCAGTTATTAGAGCCTGTCAATAAATTTCAGAAGTGGAGCAAATCTCGCCCAACTGACTGACAGCTACAAATTAATTTTGCTTTCTTTCCACAACGAACCAGCCTAATGTTTGTGCAGTTGACTGTGTGTGAGCCCACTGTGTGTGCTCTCTTGGCTCAATGCAGCATGGTCGGGGGTGCAAATCACTTTACCTTCGCTTGGTTGCTTAATGGGGAAGACAGTGCAGTTATGAACAGACATGGGAGTGATAAGAGGATGATGGTTTAGAGTTCTGCCTGTGGAGAAGCACACAGCTGAGTTAGGGGACATTTGTGGCAGGAATGGCCCCACACGCATACGGGGCCCACTCAATTCTATTTGTGATTCTTATTACATTCATTCAGCAACATTTGACCGAACTCTGTGTTAAGTACTGGGGATGAAAAGAAAATGCCACTCATTCCCTGTTTATAAAGATGCCATAGGCTAAGAGCAAAAAGAGATACCAGCAAGAACCATCTGTTTATCTGTCGCTGTAGTAGGCAGTAGGAACATGAAGAAGAGAGTTATTTGTCTTATGGGCAGAGGTCGGGATGTGGTGACCGGTTGAACGTAAGAAACGCTTCCCCCCAGATGTCACTGTTGGTGTTTGTTTCCTTTTTAAGGGAGGCATAACAGATCCATCTTCATTGGCCAGCTCAGTGCATTTTTACATATGTATATGCCCATGTAATTACCACCCGGATTTATGTAGGTAGGTGCCCATGTGATTACCACCCAAATCAAAGTCTTGCATGAGGCATTTCTATCTCCCAAGCAGTCTTCTTTGTGCCCCTTCTGAGTTAACTCTCTGCACCTCCAAGAGGTAACTATGATTTTATCACTATGGACTTTTGCCTGGTTTTGAGTTTCATAGAAGTGGGTTTTATGTGATATGTTCTCTTTTGTAACACTTTCCTTTAGCTCAGCATTTGTCTGCGATCCCTCCATGTACAGTGTGTACCTGTGGCTCCTTTTACCACTACGAAGCCTTCCATTAGAAACATGGGTATATGAAGGTTGGGTACAAGTTGCTCCCTGGTGGACTGATGGGAGGAGGGATGGCATACTTTAAGCGTGGTAAATTTGGAGGGTAGGTGTCATGATGTTATAGGGACTTGGGGGTTCATAGAGGAATTTGTACTAAAAAAAAAGACCCGAGCTACCCCGGGAAGGTTGCAGAATGTACTGTTTTTGTAGATCACCCCAACAGATTTGGAGGTAAGCAGGAGGAGTGGTATGATCAGACCTGTGTTGGACCCATTATTCTGATGTAAATGTGATGAATGCATGGAAACAATGAGAAACTAGCATTAGGGAACTAGAGGAGAGACCATCCGAGGAAGCCCAGGGCTTGATTTGGGGTCAAGGGAAGGAGAGATGGGGAATAATCAGAGACAGATGGAACTGTTCAGAGGTGGGAAGGAGGGTAAGGGAGGAGTCAAATGCTGAACTCTGGCATGTGAGACAGAAGCCGCTGAGGAAACAAGAAATTAGCTCCCACCCTTGACGTTCATTTGAAACCGGGGTGTGAGTGAGGGCATCCAGGTTCTGCCGGGACACCGCCCGTCCTTACCCTCCCTGCACCCAAGTGACACCTCCCATGACCCACCCTTAGCAGCACAACCCTTAGGAGAAGATGGATCAAAGCACCCCAAGGAATTATGCGCATTTAATTTGCATCTGGCTCTGAATTCCCCTGCCTGCTTTTCTGTCGTTTTGCCATTTCAAAGAATAACATACAGGGGCTTTTTCTTCCAGCCCTGTGGTGGTGCCCTTTCTGAGAGAATAAATCCCAATAGTGTTGCCAAGAGCCAGTGACATTTGCCATGTTTGAAAAGGCCTTATTTTGAAGAATGATTATTGATTCTTTTTCACATTTCAGATCATTCCTTTGATGCTGCCTTTCACTGGCCCTGGTGAGCAACCCTCAGCCGCGTTCAGGGCTTTTTGACAGGGCAGCTCACCGGAAAGGAACGCGGTGTTCTTCCAAGTGGCACTCACCGTGCGCCCGACCACCGCAACAGGCGCTGTTCCTCTGAATATATCATCACGTAGAAGAGCTCGCCCGGGCCTCGGCGAGGTTGTAGAAAATACGTAGATATGCTTATAAATAAGCACCTGTAATGTAGATATGCTTATAGATAAGCAGGGTAATGGTGGGGGTGTGTGCAGGGAGGAGCCAGAGCCAGCAAGGCACTCAGTGGAATGAGTGATGGCAACTTCCGGGCAACATTTTTACTGTGGGGCTGCAATTTCCAGACAGAACGAATCTGAAAGAGAGGGTAGCAAAAAGGGAGTAGCGGATCAGGAGAAAATGATAAACAATCCACCGAAATTGCACACAAAAGATGGACCCCTAAGGAATAAATATTTACCATTGGCTGTCTCTGCAACAGAGAAAGGCCTTGATTTCTGGATTTTGAGTCAGAAAGCCACTAATCCACATAGTTTAGGAATCTTGACATCACCTAGGAGTGTTAGAAGTGAAACCTCACATCAAAGACAGTGGTTTTGTGAGCCTAATAGGAGCAGTAAAAAGAAAGAATGAGGCTTTGAGTCTACATGTGTACCCTGCATACTGTTGTTTATTCTCTACTACATATCCCCCTTGATATTATGTTGCTTTTAGGGTGTTGGCAAGGAGAATGGACAGGATGCTGCATGTCAATGAACTTCTGGGGCTAGGAAAGAACTTTTGCCAAATATTGATATAATTCATCTATGGAAGGATAGGGCTAACATCCCAGATGTTCAGAATATATATATCTGTATATATAGTATAAATATGTATGTTAAATTACATATAGTACTTCCTTTTGGAAGGTATCATCTTATATAGTGGATGGAGTATTCAGCATAATGCATAGAGTAAGGTGATTTTTTTTTAAGATTTTATTTATTTATTTGACAGATGGAGATCACAAGTAGGCAGAGAGGCAGGCAGAGGGGGAGGAGGAAACAGGCTCCCTGCTGAGCAGAGAGCCCGATGCAGGGCTCAATCCCAGGACTCTGAGATCAGGACCGGAGCCAAAGGCAGATGTTTAACCAACTGAGCCACCTGGGTGCCCCTAGAACAAGGTAATTATTGTCCCACCATTTCCTTTAGACCAGCTCTCTGTAGTGGGCATGGAAGCTTGTGTTTTAGACCTGAAGTTCCACATCTGTACCCTTAATGACTCTACTGCTCCACTACACCAGGTTTTATTTTGTTTTGTTTTTTTAGATTTTATTTATTTATTTGTCAGAGAGAGAGCAAGCACAAGCAGGGAGAGTGGCAGGGAGAGGGAGAATATGGGACTCGATCCCAGGCCCTGGGATCATGACCTGAGCTGAAGGCAGATGCTTAACCAACTGAGCCACCCAGGTGTCCCTACGCTAGGGTTTTGTTTGTTTGTTCGTTTTTTTTTTAAGATTCTATTTATTTATTTGACAGACAGAGATCACAAGTAGGCAGAGGGGCAGGCAGAGAGAGAGGAAGGGAAGCAGGCTCCCCACCACAAGTAGGCAGAGGGGCAGGCAGAGAGAGAGGAAAGGAAGCAGGCTCCCCGCCAAGCAGAGAGCCTGATGCGGGGCTCGATCCCAGGACCCTGGGATCATGACCTGAGCCGAAGGCAGAGGCTTTAACCCACTGAGCCACCCAGGTGCCCCATACACTAGGGTTTTTAAGTAGAGAGTTTATGAAACCAATTTAGCACCGGGTTGAAATGTGTCCATAAAGAATGGACAATCCTATGGCATTCCATCCTTCCCTGGATATCCTTTCCTTATGCCAGTGCCATCATGGATCCTGATACTGTTTCAGAGTTTAGCCTCTCCCTTACAGAAATTCATACCCATTTAAGAGCCTACAGTGGAGTGTGCTGTTTCCATGGGGCTGAGGTACCTGGGCAAGACTGTGTGGTACAAGGACAGGACTTATAATTCAGGTAGCTTCTAGCGGATGATCGGATATGTGTTTTTCCCCTTTAAAAAGCTGTAGCTTTCCATTTCCTATTTAATGTTAGAACAAAATACTTCCATTTATATTTCTGTATCAGTCTTTAGACTACCTTCTCATGGCTGCTTATGTATTCTGACTTACAGCTTAATATAGTGGTTCTGCAATGATAATGTATATGATAGGCACACAAGAAATTGGTCTAATGTGCAATTAGCCCAAGCCCAGCTCCAAACTAACCACAGATGATGTAAAAAAAATAATAATAACAATAATAATTCGGATTCTGATGATCACCACTATCTTTATCAACTTGAACCCTACCTTCAGTCCTGGAACCGAGCACATCCTATGAGTGGACTAGGATCAGATTCTCCAAGTTCTTGCTGCTTCTGAGAGTTGCTAAGGGTTTTATCTGCCTGCCTGCTGTTCATTTGCTTCATATAATTTGGATGATTAGAGGTATGGCTTTTTGGCCTGTGTCTCAGCAAAAGTGCTGACTGTTGCCCATATCATACCTTCTATGCACTTGGGAAGAAATAATGAGCTCACACACAATGACTCTCTGGTCCCTAATGCCCATTACAGGGGCATGAAGCCAAGGAGCCAAATGTCAAAAACAAGGAAGTGTCACAAATTAGTAACTGGTAATATTACAGAAATAGTTATTAGAATTCCCAACTGTGGCAAAGTCAAAAACACCAGAGAAGTTACATGAGTAGAGCAAACACGCACCAGTGATATTAATAGTGATAATCGTATATTAAACACAGAGCTGCCACTTTATAGGATTCGGATCCCACTCACCCTGTCAGACTCCTTGCATGACTTCAAGTTCTCAAGAACCTTTGAAAAATGTATGACTTTCTTTTCTTTTAAAAGAAGTTATTAATTGGGACAATGTTAACTGCTGTGATAATTACTCCTAAAATTTCAATGCCTTTAGACAAGAGAAATGTATTTCTCATAAGGAAATAGTAGAGTGTGGATGTTGCTGGTCAGCAAGTGGCTTTTATCTAGACACGGATTATGGAATCCAGACTCTTTCCAACTTGTGATTTCCCCATCCCCTGGGGTTCCTCACAGAATAGCCAAGAGATGGGGAATAGAGGATGTAGACGGCATCCCCACTTCTTAAATGTTTCTTCCCCGAAGTAACAAGGAGCACCTCTGCTCATTTATTCTTGGTAAGGCTTGGTCATCACATGACCTCATCTAGATTCAAGAGGCCAGAGAGTCAGCAGCTGTAATCCCTGATGGGGATCAATCTTCTAACATTGACTCTATGGCAAAGCTGTGTTTTTGTTTTTGTTTTTGTTTTTGTTTTACTCCATGTTAGGTAGTTCCAAATCTTGAGACTAATTTCAATGTGAAATTCCCTTTTTTATGCATATAATGTATTTGTTCTCGATAATGATGGAAATTGGCCAAGAGGTTCCTTCTCCAAAACCATCTCTTGTCTGAATGAATCTTGCCTTGTCTTCATAGCTATTTAGCCATGGTTTTCTTTCGGATGTACTGCTTGAAATTTTATTATAAAATGAATTCATGTAGTAATAATAGTTGACTCCTTGAACATCTCATTTTGAACTTGCTTTTTCCTGCAAACTTTTTCAGAGATTGTATTCTAAGAAGAACAGTACTCTTCCTGGTACAACATAATCTTCAACAAGGTTTAATCAGAAATGAAAAGTGATTACATAGACTTTTAGAAAAGATTTTGTTTTGCAAATGTGGAGGACAAAGCACATCTGAAACAAAACGTTGGAGAGGCTGGGTTCTAAGGAGCTAGGCATATGCGCGTGTGCTACTGGAGTGAGTGGACTCCTGGGGGTGGCAGAGCGAGATGTGTTGTAAATTTAGACGTGAAGTCTAAGTGTCTGCCCAGATCACATGTTACTGGAATATTCTCTTTCCTTTGTAATGCTGGCTGGTAACTAGAAGTTGCTAAGGTGATGATTATCAGATCCTGCTGAGCCCTCCCCGAACGAGAGACACTATCCGTTATTTTAAACAATGTAATTGAGGATCAGATTTTGGCTCTGTTTGCAAAGCCAGCAGCTCTCCTGAGAGATGCTGTGTGATGCCACAACTCGAATGATAACTTGTCTCTCAGACTAAGTGAAGAGGTGGCAGAAGCTCTTCCAGTGCTACAGGGGGATCAGCACACTCTTGATCTGCTTTGAGAAAGACTTAAACTGCCATTGCTGTTGACTCTGCCCTAACATCAGCTGTTTGGGTTAGTGACCCAGGCAAGGCATAGAACATGGACACAGTTAGACTTCTCTCTTACTGCACTTGGAATAGTAGTGACCCTTGAGCACTGACAACTTTCTGAGCGCTTGCTATGTGCCAGGGATGATAAGTTTTTGCAAACATGGTACAACCTAATTTATATCTTACAATTAACTTGGGAGAGGATAATATAATATCTCTATATTACAGAAGAGAAAACATCAAGTCAAAAGGATGTTCAGTTTCTTTCTCAGAGCCACAGGACAAGGAAAATAGCAAAGATGTGTTTGTATCCCAAGCCTGAGACCTGGCCTCAAGGTAAATCAGCTTTGGCTTCTCATACCTGCTTCCTCACTTATTTACTCAATTTATAAATATTTTTTGAAGAGGTACTGGGCTAAATGCTGAGAATAATATAGCAGTAAACCAAAAGATATGGTGTCCCTCAGTATGAAATGTACATGTTAATAGGGACGGCTGCAATTAAGTTAAAGTTACATAAATAACCACTTACAGCTGACCTGAACAGCATGGGTTTGCGCTACGTGGGTTCACTTGTTTGTGGCTTTTTCACGGTATGGCACTGTAAATATATTTTCTCTTCCTTATGATTTTCTTAACATTTTCTTTTATCTAGCTTGCTTTATTGTAAGAATACAGTATATAACACATATAACATACAAAATAGGGGTTAATCAACTATTTATGTTATTGGTAGAGCTTCACATCAACAAGAGGCTATCAGTAATTTTCTGGGAAGTCAAAAATTATAGGCAGGTTTTCAACTGTGCAGAGAGGATCGTGCTCTTCTCCCCTTACGTTGTTCAAGGATCAACTGTAAATGCATTTGTGATAAGAGCTGTGATGAACAGCACAGGGTGTTATAACAAGATTTAGGAGGGGGATATGGTATCAGAGGCACTCAAAGGGGGACCTAAACCCAGGTAGACATCAGCTTCAAAAGAAGGGGAAAGATTGTGCCAGGCAGAGATCCAGAAACCAGGAGTGAGGAAGGCCAATGTCGCTGGATTGTGGAGAGCCAGGCAGAGAGGTAAGAGAGGAGGTGGATAAGCAGGCAAGTTGCACTCACGAACAGCCCATAATCCATGCAGATAGAGAAAAACTCAGGTTCTAGACCATGTGTCTGGAAGATTCTAGAAGGTCGAAAGGTGCTGAGGGCTCTGGTTTGTTTTTTAGGGTGTGTGTGTGTGTGTGTGTGTGTGTGTGTGTGATTTATTTATTCATTTGAAAGAGAGAGAGACAGACAGAGAGTGCAAGCACGGGGGGAGGGAAAGAGGGATAGGGAGAGAGTGTCAAGCAGACTCCACGCTGAGCATGGAGCCTGACGTGGGGCTCAATGTCAGGACCCTAAGGTCATGACCTGAGCCAAAACCAAGAGTTGGATGCATAACAGACTATGCCCCCCAGATGCCCCTGGTTTGTTTGGTTTTTTAAAGATTTTATTTATTTATTTATTTATTTATTTATTTATCAGAGAGAGAACACAAGCAGGCAGAGTGGCATGCAGAGGCAGAGAGAGAAGCAGACTCCTGGCTGAGCAAGGAGCCCAATGTGGGACTCAATCCCAGGACCCTGACATCATGACCTGAGCCAAAGGCAACGGCTTACCCGACTGAGTCACCCAGGCATTCCAACTGGTTTGTTTTTTAAAACAACTTTATAAACATAGGCATTGACAGTACCTTAACTCTGTGACAAGTCATTTTACATAGCACTAGTCTTTATATTCTTTCATATAGATGTTTAGCAGAATAAAGTGCTCAAATGTCATCAGTAGTCAGAAATTCAATTAAGTCAGATTTCCCAGCATATTGAGTAAAGAAATGTGTGATATTGTGATTTATAAGAAATATGGGTGGTGGGTATTAGGGAGGGCACGGATTGCATGGAGCACTGGGTGTGGTGCAAAAACAATGAATACTGTTATGCTGAAAGGAAATAAAAAATTAAAAATTAAATTGAAAAATAAAATAAAATTATAAATTTAAAAAAAAAGAAAAGAAATATGTAGTTGGTCGTTCAGATGACCAAAATATATGAATATCTCAAATATATTTGGTCTTTGACCACAGTTCTTTGCTGGCTCGCAGCTCCCAAAATCCTTGGAAATTCCTAAGTGATGAGGGTTATAAAGCTATGTTTTGTTCCACTGATGAGGTAACTTTTGGAAATCACCAGGAGGCCCCCAACCAAGTGATTGGAGTGTTGGAACTTTCAGTCCCCCTGCAGACCTTCTGGGAGGGGAGAAGGCCTGGAGGCTGAATCAATTACAATGGCCAATGTTCTAACCAAGAGTGCCTCTGTAATGAAGCTTCCATAAAAACCCAAGAGGTCTGAAGAACTCCCAGGATGGTAAACTCTCAGATTGGTGAACACATGGAGATGTGGGGAGAGTGGTGGGCCTTAAGAGGGCATGGAACCTTTAAAACCTTTCTGCACCTGCCTTGCCCTGTGCAGCTCTTCCCTCTGGGTCTTTCCTGAGTTATATCCTTTTACATTAATCCGGTGATCTAGCACGTAACATGTTTCTCTGAGTTCTGTGAGCTGCTGCTGTAGCAAATTCATTGAACCTGAGGAAGTTATGGGGTCCTCTGATTGATAGCCAATTGTCAGGAGCCTAAAGTGCAGGTAACAGCCTGGGCCACATGAAGTGTGTAGTGGTGTGTGTGTGTGTGTGTGTGTGCGTGTGTGCACGCGTGTGTGTATGCATGCACACACACCCCATGTTGTAGGACTGAGACCTTGACCTGTGGAATCTGATGCGGTCTCCACGTAAATAGTGTCAGAAATGAGCTTGTTTCTCAGACTGGTATTCTGAGAATTGCTTTTTGGTGGTGTGGGGGGAACCCCCTACCATGTTGGAAATTGTGTGCTCTGAACACCAAAGAGAAAATGTAATTTGTAGATTATTAAATATATTGGGTATATGAGCTATGCCATTTTGGATGATCAAATTGTAAATAATTAAAATATAATTAAATACGTAAAAAATTAGAACCATAGTAATGTAGTTTCTCTGAGGCTCCAGTTAAGTACGGCATCTTACTAGAAAGTAGATAGTATATCTAGATATACTATAGATACCTAGATATCTATATCTATATCTATATATATATATATATATATATCTAGTATATCTAGAATATCTAGATATTCTAGATATACTAGTAAGTAGATAGTATATCTATATATAGTATATCTAGATATACTATCTACTTACTATCTATATACTATCTACTTACTAGATAGTATATCTAGATATACTATCTACTTACTATCTATCTATATACTATCTACTTACTAGATACTTACTAGATAGTATATCTAGTAAGATATTCTATAGGTCAGCTTCTCCCAGTGTCCCACCCAAATCACAACAGATGACATAAGAAAACAAAACATATCAAACAAATACAAAAGTTACCTAAAATTGAAAACACAAATTTCTGGAAATGCTGAAATCTGCAAACCCTCCACATAGTAACTGTCCATTGAACACCTACTAGGTAGGTACTAGTGAACCACTTCTATGTTCAGTATGCTTTATAATGCCAGTGACCCTATCAGCTAGGAATTTCAATTCTTTTTTTTTAAGGTTTTATTTATTTATTTGACAGACAGAGATCACAAGTAGGCAGAGAGATGGGGGAAGGAGTCTCCCTGCTGACCAGAGAACTGATGTGGGGCTTGATCCCAGGACCCTGAGATCATGACCTGAGCCAAAGACAGAGGCTTATGCCACTGAGCCACCCAGGTGCCCCAGGATATTTAATTCTTAAATTTTACATGACAAATCCAGATGTGAATAATTTAAATACCTTGTTCAAGATCATAGGTGGTAAGAGGTGGAACTGAACTCAGTAGCTTGTGCCTTTAACCATCACACCCTGCTTCTCCCATTGAGAGATCTAAGCTCTCAGGGCAAATCCCCTGAACAGAGGTGATAAGGTGTTTTTTTTGCCAGGCTTGTGGAGCTCACCCCTTCCTAATGGGGACTATTGTCACTGATCCCTAGGTAAATGCCAGCTTATTCTCCAGAAAGTCAGCGTTGTGTCACGTAGAAGCACAGACTATTGCTAACCTGTCTTTTGCTTTTCTTTCCTCCATCCTACCATTTCTAGAAAGATCTGGCCCACCCTCTCCTCTGCAGGGCTGAAGCCTAATTGTGGTCTGTAGCCTTCCCAGTGGAGGCTCAGGCATTTCTCCTCAAGTGTCCTGGTTGCATGTATAACATTCCCCTGTACTGACCCAAAATGCCAGGAAATCTCATCTGTTCTTGTACCTCTTAGTCACCTTTTTTTTTTTTTTTAAAGATTTTATCTATTTATTTGAAAGAGAGCGCACGAGTGATGACAGGGGCAGAGGGAGAAGGAGAGGGATGAGCAGACTCTGCACTGAGCATGGAGCCCAACACAGGGCTCAACCCCACGACCCTGAGATCATGATCTGAGCCAAAGTCAGATGCTTAACCGACTGAGCTGCCCAGGCACCCCATCTTGGTCACCTTTCTTCAGTGGAATGGACCACAGTGGGTGGGGCTGGGTCCTGATCTCTCTCCTCCAGTAACCAAAGCAAGCTGGAGGATCCAGGGGGTGTTATAGGTGTTGAGGGAAAGCTCAGCATGGCAGACAGAATATGAGATGGTTCCTGGAAGGGGGTTGGGACCAAGGCATCTAATTTAGGTGTATTCATGCCACAGGTATTTCCTATAGGTGGGCTAACACCTGTACGGCAGCCGGTTAGGGAAGAAGTGCAGTGCTGTCCCTGAACCCTGCTCCCCTCCTTGCTCCCCACCCCACACCCCACACCTCACACCGAGCTTCCTATAATGGCTGTGCTGCTTGCTGACCTGCTCAGTGTAACAGCTGGGGTGTCCCTCAGGCGAGAGCACCAACCATCCTAGTACAGAGCCTCTGTTGAATCAGGGGCAACCGGAGACGCAGAATTTGGAGGAAAAAGAAGTATTAATGCTCTGGTAACTCCAGAAAACCTCCACAAAGACAAGTGTTAAGGGAGAGAGGACCGGGTTTTTTTGGTTTGTTTTTTGGGTTTTTTTTGTTTTGTTTTTTGTTTTGTTTTTGTCAGACTGATGGAGAAAGAGGCTACAGATGAAAGAAAAAGTTTTTTGTGACTGTAAAGGAATATGCCTTGCTCAGGGACTTGAACAAACATGGCGTTGTTAGTATAAATGAACTTATTGGTATGGATACTGTGAGAAATTTTGTCGTGAGCGTTCCTTATTTCTTGTGGTCCCTGCGTATGTTCTTCGGATTGCGAAGGGATGTGCTTTCCTAAGAGTGTGTGGGAATTCCTGAATCCCCGAAACACAAGAGTGTGGTCCTCTCCCTGATATCAGTTCAGGGCCTCTTCTATTTCCAGTTTCAGACAGTAGAAAATGAGGGATTGTAAAGTCAGGAGATTATTAGCCTCTGACCATGGTCGTTCTTTAGCAGGAAAACAAATGAACTCGATAGCATTCTTGTCAAACCTTCGTAGCTCTTTCTGTCTGGGTTAATAGCATTTTCGCCCCCTCGGACCTGGTCAGCTCAGTCTCCCCCACACTGGCCTCAGCCCACTGCGTTCTCACTTCTTCCCCATGGGTCACCTAAACCTTCTCGCCAAGGTCACTTGTGACCTCCTCCCCATTAAATCCAGGGACTGCTGTCAACCCTGCATACCCTGCAGGCTTTGTCACCATTACCAATTTCCATCCTTCCTAAAGGATCCTGCAGTTTTCCTTCGTCTTCAGGGCACTCTATTTCCAGGCTTCTCTTTGTGGCTGGCACCTACCTGAAATGTTCTTCCAGGGCCCTTTTTTCCCGGGAATAGACCTTCCTTTCCAAACCCCACGAGCGCAATTAAGGCGGGAGCCCTGACGTTAAGGAGCAGCCGCAGCCCCAGCCGGCTGGCCCCGCATCAGGAGTCTGACCCAAGCGGACAGTCATTGTCTTTGGCGTTGGAAGCGCGGGCGCCGAGGAAGCAGTTTTGGAGGTGGCTCTGATAAAACGTCTCTCACTCGATATCTAAATTGACAGATACAAACTGCAGGACCCACAGCCCATTTCTCACATGCCCTGCAGAACCACGTCCTCAGTAAGACCGTGAAAGACAGAGCAGACCCAGGCACAGGACAGAGAAGAGTCAGAAAATGATTGACTGTTTGGGCAATGGGGGCGAGGGAAGGGGAAGAAAGCCTAGGGTCCTTGCAGCCATATTACCTAAGGATTGGGGGAGGAGACCCTTGAAGGCAAGTTCCTTCTGCAGAAAAGGTGGAAGGAACCCTACACAATGGGAAAAAGAGTTGTTTCCCACACACCACACAGGGGCCTCACTCAGACTTTTTTTTTTTTTTAAGCTTTCACAGGAATCCCGTAATACCAGTGTAGATGAATAGATTGGGAGCCATACACATTATACAAAGGATGCATGTCCACATTGATAATTGGAGGTGGAAGAGATTTCAGACTGAAGCTGCTTCCCACACTCCTTGTGCCTCCAACACAACAGGGATGTCCCAAGGCCTCTATCTTTCCATTATCACTGTTTTCTTTCCCTTTCCTCCTCCTTCTTCTTCTTCCTCCTCCTTCACCTTCTCTTCCTCCTTGACAGAAAAATTTTTGTATTTTTCATGAACTCTTATCCAGAAACTTAACATCCACTCAGATCTTTTCTAGTAGAAATGGGAATGGAAGCCAAAGCCTTACTTTCTTCTCTGGCAAGTTCTTGGTCTTGGTTAGTAGAAAAAACAACATAAGCTGCTTTCTAATCAATTGCTAATCAATCGGTAGTACTTCTCTTGTATTCTGATTACCCAAAATGAGACATTATAAAATTCAAATATGTAAATATCCAACACAGAATAGAACTAGACCTCCTGGTCTTCACCAAATAGATAGGAATGAAATACAAATTTTCAATTTGCATTTTTAAATTATCAGTATGGGAGAACAGAATTTAATATATTTCTGTGTGCCTTTATATTTTATCTTCAAGTTGTCTGTTTCTGTCATTTACCTTTTTTTCTGTCTGTTTGCCTTTTATCTTGGTGTTGTACCAGAGTTTTCACGTCCGAGAGACCACCAAGGAGCCAACACCAATGCAATCACATGAGGGTTTATTTAACAAGCTTAAGCTTGGGCCCAAGTATACCCGACACAGCAGAGTAGAGACTTGGACCCCGAGCTTAGTTAAGGCAGGGGTATTTATGGGTTCCTGTTACTAAAGCTGGGTGGGGATTCCTGTTACTAAAGCTGGGTGGGGGTCTCTGGAACCAAAACAGGGTGGGGGTTCTTATTACTAAAACAGGGTGGGGGTCCTTAGAACTAAAGTAAAGTAGGGGAAAATTCACCCCTTGGGCACAGGGGTCTGAGATGGCTGCCAGAGCTAAGATGGCTGTATTTATGCTAAGGCTAAACCTGAGGTGGGATGGCCTTAATGTTTCTTGGTCTCCACGTTGGTACAAAGGGTCACATTATAGAGTGTATAATGTGCTCAGAAATGCTTTGTGGATTGCATGTGTTGCAAATAATTTATTTCAAACTGTGATGTCTTTTAAGCTTGTTTACAGACTCTTTTAAACTCCCTTGAATAAACAGTGAGAGGTCACTGTGACAGGGTAGAAATGTTAATGTTTTAATGTCGTGTCGGAGGAAGATCTGGATTTGAATCCTGATTGCTCACTGTCTGACATTTTGGAAGTTGTCTAACTCTCTCTCAGATTTTATTTCTCTTAGATAAAGAAGGTCGATATTATCAGACTAATAGTTTTGAGAGGATTAAATGAGATAACACAACAGAAAGCTCTGTGCAGGTATCAAAGCGCCATTCAAATTTAAGTGGCCCGTTGTGATTACACGGTTTTCAACAACACCTCGTGTGTTTCTCAGCCTGAAATAGACACAACCATTGTCTCTCATGTAAGCAAAATGTTGCACATTTGAAACATGGATGATCTCAAGCACTAAACCTGAGGTCATTGTTTTTAATCTTGTCTTTTTCCATAACTGATAACATTGATACAGATCCAGTGGCCTGGTTAGCTTTTCCCTTTGGTGGAATGTCAATAAGAGTTGCCTTTTGTGTGAATTGACCTGCTCTTTTAATGAACTCCAGTCTTCAGTCTAGAATGAGCTCTGCCCACTCTATTTGTCTGTTTGTTATCAAATCCATTCCTCTTATTCCCCCTGCTCTGTATTTCAGAGGACTATATTTTCCAGGCTTCCTTGCTTGCTGGTTTTGCTTATTAAATCATCTTTAAAAAAAAAAAAGAAAAAAATTATTAAAAGGGTTTATAATCAAATTGGCCAATCATTTACTTTGTAGTTGCTGGGATTTTTTTATATTGATTAAGAAAGATCTTACCCTATATAAGAATATGAGACTATTCTCTGATGCGTTTTATAGTGTATTTTATAGCATTAAAAAAGGAAAGTCATTTACCTAGAATTTGTTTCTGTGAATGGTGTGAAGTATTTATATCTTGTTCCCAAATGAATCATGAGTTGTTCCAGTGCCATTTACTGAATAATTGAATAATCTATTCCTTTCTCACTGATTTGAAAAAAGCCCTTTCTGAATGTGTTTAATTGACATACATACCTACACTCTCATGCTTTGTTTCAATGACCTATTTATTCATCTATTTCTATGCATTTTTGTACCTTTTATGTTACAAATAAATTAGAATTCTTTCTGATGCTCCGAAGCACCTTAAATAATACAAAAACACTTATTCCATCATCAAGTGCCACCATCAAAACCTTGGCACCCTTACGAGTGAAGTATTAGTAGTCCAGTTTGGTTACTACATAACTTTATAATAACTCCTAATATCTGCTCGAACCTGTGTGCCTTCACCCATTTCACACATGGCCAGAGAGAAGAATGAAAATCGCTCCAAAGAACTTTGCCCACAGACAAGGAGGTGGTTTTCACAAAGCCTGTGCAGTCAGATTTTATTAGTCCTATGAACAAGTGACTCACCTTTTCACAATGAAAGTGTTTATTATGTATACTCTGTGCCTTCTCCACCTTTGCGTATAAGAGAGGGCAGATAACATATTATTTTTATTCATAGATCACTGACCTATAGGGAGCTACAAACAAACCTGGTGGGAGGAATGAGAATCATCTGGAAATACTCAACATTGAACCAGATTCAAGGACTGGATAGGCATTTGGGTTATCTCTGTGCACAGGGGAAGGATAAAATGAATATTTCATGATGAGAAAGGTAAGATGTATCAGATAAAGAGCTATGCATTCATCACTGTCCTTTTCTTACTTTTCCTGGCTGCAAAGCTACACTGCCTTTCCCATCCTTCTTTGGAAAATTGTTGTGTGTTTTCTAGCTAAAAGAATATGAGCAGAAATGATAAATGGCGCTTAACAATCGCCATTCTCATTTTGGATTTTATATGAGCAAGAAATAAACTTTTATCAGGTTTGAGTCATTAAAAATTTTAGGGTTTGTTACAGGAGCTAACACTCAGCTATCATTTTCTTTTTATTTTTCCTGATTAGGATTTGTTTCAGTTCTAAGATCTGAAAAGCAAGGTGTTTGATTGATTCTAGAATTAACTCCTAATAATATTGTTTTTTGCTTCACTCTCTATAGTCTTCTAGACCCCAGTTGCATATAGTTGGTCCTTATCAGTCTATCCACCATTGTCTCTCAACCTTTCATTCGTTTCATTTCTGTGCTGCCTCCTGGGTAATTTCTTGAGATCGCTCTCTAACTTGACTATTTCTCTATCCAGTTATCTATTTTTCTTTTTAACCTCTTCACTGAATTTTCATTTAAGGGAATATAAGTTTTAATTTCCAGAAGTTCAATTTGGGGCTTACTTTTCAAATACTCTTGTTCTTCATAAATAGAATCTTCTTTTGCATATTTTAGATTCTCTTTTATTTCCTTAAACCATTTAAGTAAAGGTTTTATGTTCTGTATCTAATAATTCCTCTGTCTGAACTCCTTGAAGATTTAATTCTCTTGATTATTGTTTCAGCTCACTTCAGCTCACAGTGACTTTCTATGTGGTAGCTCATTTTTACCAAGTATTTATTTCTGACTAAGTTGAGAAAGCTGACTTCTTTTTTCTCCTGAAAAGGATTTCAAGGACCCAGAATCATTTTAAGTTCATATCCAGAATTTGTACTTTCTGGAACATTCAAGTAAATTTTAACCCCTTACCTGTGTATGGGCAAGATACTGGCAATGATAACTTTTTGGAAGGGACTATTTTATTTACCCAGCGTCGTGATCTAGGCAATCAAAATTTCTTATTATTTGTCTTTCAAAACAGGTAACTCTTTGAAGCTGTTAACCCTCTGAGGGATTGATATGTTAGATTCAGTCTAACCCTGACCTATATGCACCAAAGACATTTTCTCCTGAGGTTAAGGGTCAAACCTGGGTTTGTTATTACTGAAATATGCCCTTAGAACAACAGCCGGGTCTGCAGCTGTAGCGTACGATTCCCGTTATAAGTTTTCCTCTTAGATGTTAGGCTATGAATATTTCTCTAATGTTTTTGAGAATTCAGCTAAGCAAATAAAAGAAATTTTATTGTGTTTTTATCTGATATTTCCAGCGTACTTTCATCAAATACAATCAACAATATTTCTGGATGCAGGATATGTTTCTTCTTTATCAGGTTTTGTTTCATTAAGTTACAATGGATTCTTGTTCCTCCACCTGAGTTTTATCGGGTTGATTCTTCTGCTATTGTTTTCGTGGACTGGGCTCCACATATCTGTTCTACTAGTTGTTACATTGACTTTGAAGCAAATGCTTTTAAACTTGGAATTTCCCACCAATGTCAAAAGTAGATTGCTAACTATAGCCTATCCCTAGGCTCCTGTAACAAGGCAAGAATTCTAGTATGTTTTGAATTTTTCTTTTCCTCCTGGACCCTTGTTTTTCAGAAAGAGAACACTCACTTAAGTTCCAAAGCTTCATTATCTGTAACTATTTAAAGTTAGTTACTTTTGTCATTACACATCCTCTAAATATAAAGATTCATTTCTCAGTTCATATACTAGTGAATACATTTGACAAAAAAGTAAGTGTAAGCAATATGTAGTTTCTTTTCATTGATGTCTAAAATGTCCACCCCCCCCCATAGTCATATCAAAGTTTGATAGGAATAAGACTTTTTTCATTCAAACTTCTTTATTCTTGTTTGCTATTTTCTAGACTCCAGGATTTTATTTTATTTTTTTAAGATTTAATTCATTTATTTGACAGACAGATCACAAGTAGACAGAGAGGCAGGCAGAGAGAGAGGGGGAAGCAGGCTCCCTGCTGAGCAGAGAGCCCGATGCGGGGCTCGATCCCAGGACCCTGGGATCATGACCTGAGCTGAAGGCAGAGGCTTTAACACACTGAGCCACCCAGGCGCCCCTGGACTCCAGGATTTTAGATAAAAAGTTGAATGTCAGTGGGAATCTTAAAAGGATATTGGTTATTATAGATATAAGCACCATGTCATCTGCTTTGTGTCTTTTAATTCTTATCCATTTGACTTTTTAAACTGTCCTTTGGAATAATTTTTCAGTTTTATCTTCCCAATCACCAAAATAATCTTTATCCCTGACAATTCTGCTATCCAATATTTGTATTGTTGTTGTAATTTTTAATCTTAGTAATCATGTTTTTAAAGAAATAAATAATTACTTTCTATTTTTCTGAGCATCCTTTCATCTCTATGAAAATATGAATATAAAATAGTTAAAATCTTTCTGTGCTCAATGCTGTAACACTCTGATCCTGTTGGTATTGGTTACCCTAATTTATTTGATTTCTTCCTTTCATGGTATTAAGTTTTTTAAATTGCTTTTTTCCTCCAATGTCTGATTTTTATTTTCATCTTCATTTCCACATATTAATGAGCTTATAGATTCAGCTGTGATCGTTGTTCATGGGAGTTTCCTGGGCACATGTGACAGTTATTACTGCCGCGGTAATGAATGCTGAAACCAACTGCACCCACTGGATGGGAAGGTAAAAGCAGACTCGCTTTACTTAGAGGTGCAGAAGAAGACTATCTGGACAATGTAAGAGGCCTGCCCCCCACCCCAAGAGCCCAGAGTCACCATCTTATAGGCCCCTTTGCAGAATTCCCATAGTCTATAAAAAGTGGTCCTGCAGGCTTTACCCACTTGGACATCAGAACTGAGAGCCAGGGATGGCTGCAAATACTTTGTAATCTTACGGTAAGGTTGCTCACATTGTTCCAGCTCCATGGTCTTGATCTCTGTGCTCTTGTTTTTGAGGGACTTTTTTTTTTTTTTTGAGAACTCAATTTGTCAGAGATTCCTCCCTCTATTTGATAGATTTTAAGGATCCTCGGCTACATTAAGTTTAGGTATCCGTGTAATTCCATTAGCAAAATATCTTCTAAAAATACTCTATATTTCTTTGATTTTGAAGGCATTCATCTTCATATTGTATCATTACCATTTTCTCCCATCTCAGAATAATTTTGTCATTTTCATAAAGTTCTGAGAGAAGGAAGAGGAAAATATTTATGCATAGTGAGTCATTTAAATGAGAACTCAGATTCATTTTTTTCCTTTAATTTTTTTAGGTTCAGAAAGTTCACTGTCACCAATCTGGGTAGACCTCTTTAATAAAATTTTCAATGTTACACTTCATTCCTCAACTCAGTAGAATTTTTTTCTTTATTTATTGCTTATTCATGTGTTCTATAGTAGTCTTCTTATATGTGTGTGTCTTTCCACAGAAACACTGTCTTCATGGATTCTTTTTTTAAGATTTTATTTATTTATTTGAGAGAGAGAGACAGACAGAGACAGAGATAGCGAGAGAGAGCACCAGAGTGGAGGAGAAGGAAAAGCAGATTCTGCACTGAGCTGGGAGCCCAACGTGGAGTTCAGTCCCAGAACCCTGGGGTCATTACCTGAGATGCTTAACAGACTGAGCCACCCAGGTGCCCTGTAGATTCTCTTCTTGAACTTATATTCGTCTTCTTACCATCTATGCCTGAGCTCTATTTGATATTTTGCAAACTAGATTTTTAATTGACTATTTGTTTTCCACAGTTTCTAACCTGATATTTCTGACCTTCATTGACTTTACACTTTCAGATCATTTTAATTTTCATCTGAACATAGTATTTACTGATGGTTCATTTCTTTTCTTTTCACACATTTATTTTGAACTCAGGTCTTGATAAATATAGGAAGCAAAATATTTCTTGAAGGTTTTTTTTTTTTTTTTGGCCCTTAGAATGCTTTGTTTTAGAAAACAACCTTTCATGTCATTTCTTAATTTCTTTAGAAATCATGTGTTGTTTGGTTTTCTGTTCATTCTCATTCAAAACTGGAAGGGGAGGCGAACCATGAGAGACTATGGACTCTGAAAAACAGCCTAAGGGTTTTGAAGGGGCGGGGGGGGGGGTGGGAGGTTGGGGGAACCAGGTGGTGGGTATTAGGGAGGGCACGGATTGCATAGAGCACTGGGTGTGGTGCAAAAACAATGAATACTGTTACGCTGAAAAGAAATAAAAAATTAAAAAAAAAAAAGGTATCTCTATGTCTGAGATTGGAAATCAACATGGGCATGGTTAGAGACCACACAGAGCATCATTCAGGTTTCTAGGGCTGGATGAGTGAGTGAGGGGAGCTGACTCTTTCTTTTGTTTGTGGAGTAGAGTGGTCCGAGTAGACGAGAGAGTGACAAAGAGGTAAAAATGTATATGCATGCTCTGGTGAAGTCCTTGTCTGTCTTTCTGCTCTCTCTCTTCTCTCTCTCTAGCTCTCATTCCTTGTCATTGCTTTTATTGTTGTTACTAGTGGTGATAGGTCAGAGATACCTGGACTAGAATACATATTTTGTGAGGAGATCGACCTTCCCCGATTAGGAGCCAGTTGGAGCAAATTCTTCTCCTTTCTTTGGTGCCATGTCAAGAAGTGCTGGTTACCATGGGCCTTTGCAGGGCAACATTTGAACTGTGCTTGGTCTGTAATAGCCAAAACTTTCCTTCAGGCCCTGCTTCTTGAAACCTGGAATTGATGATGGAATTTGCTGGAGAACTCCATCCACCCCTAAGCACAGGGAGCTCTGCAAGAGCCATTTGGCCCTTTGTTTTATCCAGAGGTTTTGCACCCTGATTCACAGAGTCTTTGAATTTTTGTTTTGCCTTTGAGCATCATGTTTCCTTAGTTCCAAGTGGTGATACAGGTTTCTCTCAATTTTATATCTCATGATGCATTCTCGTGAGGTGGTCAGGGAGGCAAGTTAAATGTGTGGTTTTAAATTGCCCTTGGATATGCAAGCCCTACTGATGTTATGTTCGGTCACTTCAGTTCTGCTCTTTTTTACTCTCTAACATGACTTTTAATTCTATTGTTTGTTTAGATGCCTTGCAAGTCCTTCTCCAATCATCCACTTCCCTGTAAACCTCAGTCTTCATTCCCTTTCATTCAGTTGAATTTCTGTCTCTATTTCTCATTGTCTGAACATGTTCTACCCTTGTTTCACTGAGGATACATGTCTTCTTCTCTTTTATTGAAGATGCCAATATGCTCTTGATATTTAATTCTCAACTCACTATTGATAATTTCCTTATCATGTGCAGAGTGTTGCTCCTTCTCTGAGTCTTTGGGCTGTGTTCTTCCTGTTTCACTCTGTGGTATTTTGTTAGATGCCTTTGTTGTGTGTGTGGGTTTTTTTTCTTTTTTATTTACTGTTAGAGTCACCCTATAAGTTATCACTCACATTAAGACAGTTTTGAAAGAGAAAAAGGGTACCTACATGATAAAATTACATCATTTAACATATCTTTATATTAATGGACAAGTTGGTTTTATTATACTGAATATTTATAAAATAGTTTTAATGCAAGAATCCTAAACATAATGATAGTGACTCAAATTCAGTGATACAGTCAAAAAAGAGTATTGTGGTTTTCTCTCATTTTTGTTTTAGTTTTAGACTAATTCAGAGTCAATAGTTAATACTTTGGAGTACATCAGTTTATTAAAAACTCATTCCTCCTTACTAGGGGCCAGTCCCAGACTTTTTGAACTGTTACAGCCCAGGAACAAAAATCCACGCACTCTTCATGCCATAAATGATTTGTTGATACTAGATTTCTTGTTAATCTCAGGAAGTAGAGCTAATCCAGATTTGAGATTACTTAGAAGAAGCATTTGTGTGCTCCCAGCTGTGTTATAAGCCTGTGTGTAGATTTCCATGTAATGGGATATTAAAATAAAAGTTTTAACCAAGAAACCAAAGTACTAAAGATGCTAATTAAAAAGCGAATTATATCATGCTAAAAGGCAGGATTTCACAATAAACAGCTGATAATTGATTTCATGACTCAGGGTCGTCTTAAAGAGCAAATTCAGACACAGATCTAGACTATAAAAATTGAGAAACTGGAGAAAAAGTTAAGATTTCATGATGAAATATTTTTGGCAAGAACTGATGTGGTACCTGATCTCCTTGGTACCCACCAGGGGTGGGAGTGGGTGGGGGGCATAGGGGGGTGAAGATGCTGCATCTTTCTCTTCGAGGCTGGAGATGGGACTTTCACAGGAACTTCACACAGGGCTTGAAAAGTGAGAGAGGCTGAAAGGGGACTGAATCCTGTCAGGGTGTGTGAAGGGCAGGAAAAACAAACCCTCCCCTAGTAACAAAGAAGGGTGGTTGCTGGTGCTTCTGGGAAGCAACGTAATTCACCGCTGTTGGCAATTCAAAGAGGAATAGGCATTTTTCTGGGAACTAGATGCGTACTTCGCAGAAGAGAGAACCTGCCCAGAGCTATTTGCTGGCCTTCTCAGAACACTACGTAAAAAGGTGGTGGAATTCCAGTAACACGATTGAATGTGGACCTCTGATGACAGTGCACTGGAGAAAAGTTGGGGCCTCCAAAGTTGTGGAGCAGTACCCATGGGAGTCACTGCCCACATTTGCTGGGGGCCCATAAATGCTAAGACTTTTGATGGAAGTACCAGTTCTAGTAAGAACTTCCCTGTCATGTTTTCTTCTTCGGTCTCCCTCAAAAGATGATAAAAAGAGAAGAACTGTGACTTCTTTCTTCCACCACAAGTAGCTGATAATATCTTTGAAGATTATTACGGTTTTGGAACTTGACATTTCTAATTTCTGAATTGAGGCTATGTTTGCAAACTAAAGAAACAAGAGAAATTATTATTACCTAAGAGTAAAACAGTTGGTCATGGAGTTTAACCAATACTGAGATACAAGAGTGAAAAACAGTCCTTTTTCTAACTATATATGACAGTTTGTGTTTGGGCACTATGCTGACACTCTACACAGAGATCGATTTTGTTTGAGGATCCCAGAGAACAGCAGAAAGGATGTGACATTTGAAAGGGGTCTTAACAGAGTTGAATCATAAAGAAAGCAAGCAATATGAGCAAAGACATGCAGTTTTGAAGTTTCACGGCATGTTACAGGCAACAAGGAGAATTATGATACGTATAGACAGGAGGGCTCGGAAGAGGAGAAAGGTGAATTTGCAAAAGCAACCTGAAGCCAGTATATTAAGAATCCTGTGTGCCATGGAAATTTACAACATAATAACGAGGCAGCAGGAAGCTATCAGATTCCTAGTTATCAAGGAGTTTTATGAAAGTATTTGTATTTTAGAAAGGTCATCTTGTCAGTACACTGTAGGAAATACGGGAGGGATGAAGAGTAGAGGTGGAGACATATTTGGTGAGCAATTGGGACAGTGCTGTTGAAAGGTGATTCTCACCTGGAGGAGGACAGAGGCTGTTGAGATGGGTTTGCTAGCCTTGGGTCTGAGCAGAAAGGGGGGATAACCGAAAAAGAGTAGCTCAGAGCAGCACTCCGATTATCTGGTTTGAGGACTTCAGCTGTCTTATACGACTGCTTTCGCAAAACTGGGCAAAGGATGAACTCCAGGTTTGAGGGGTAGAATATGAAACTGACTTTAAAGCTATTAGTGTCAGCACAGCTGGAAGATAGCCAAATGCAGACGTTCAGTAGGTAACTAGAGATTTCATTGATTCAGGAGCTAAGAGTTGGGGAAAGATTGGTATTTATAAGGTTAGTTTTAAGTAGGTAGAGACATACTGAGAATCATTTTAGAGAAGTAAAAGGAAGAAGGCTTGATAAACAGAAAAAAAGAGCTGTCAGAGGTATGAGAAGCAGGGGAGAATCATATCAAAGGCGTCGAGGAAGGAAAGAGAAGTTTTCAGAAATGATGGGGTCGGCACCAGGGTCAGTTTCTACAGAGAAACCAAATAAGATAGGAACTGAACAGAGTCCACTGCATTTGATTATTAGTCAGTCATAGACGGCTTTTGCCTGAGCTGTTTAATGGAAAGGGAAGCTCAGGAGTCAGGGTGCCATGGAGAGTGAATGGAAGGCAACAAATTAAAAGCAGGGAATCCTGTCTTGGCTCCCTAAAATATCATGGAAGGGATGGAGAGAGGCGGACAGCTGGATGGGTATAGATGTGCCAGTTTAAAATGGAAGAGTTGAAAGAATGTGAGATGCTAGAGATAATAGGAATATGAACTACTGGGGAAGACAGAGAATAAAAATCAGCTTGATGGTGCCCTCTGCGACTCCCTCAATGACTGAGAGCAGCACCGGTGGGTAACAGCATCTAATATGTTCTCACGAAATGTGTTTCCTTGTCTTTGTCCCCTCTGGCCAACTTTAATTAATTTAGATCTAGAGATAACACTTGACAATTGTGAAGGAAAAATTGGGTAGATAAGAATGCAAACTATTTTTCTGCAGGTGATCTAGGATGAAGTGGTAAATGCTTTCTCTTAGACCTCCGTACTACGATATTTCTAAATTATTTTCTTGCATTTGTCTTAAGGACGGAGATAATATTGGCTGACCATTCACAGAGTGCATATGGTCCAAGGGTTTTTGGTTTGGTTTTGGGTACCTGTGGTTATTTGGAGGTCTATTGGCTTATAGAGTGGGTTTGAGACTAGACAGATCTGAACTCAAATTCTAGTTTCACTGAAATAAAGGTATGTGATCTTGGCTAAGAATTACCCTCTCTGAGACTCATTTTCCTCAGCCATAGCATGGGAGGTTATAACACAACCTCCCCTCTTTGAAGATTAGTGATGATTCATGTTAGCAAACTCTGCAGTGATTCAAATACAGTAGGTGTTCGGCCCTGGTGGGTATTATCATTCATTATGATCCAGACTTCAAATGGTGGTCAACGGTACACTTGTCTGAGGACATTTCCTGGGGGAATAGAGTTCTTCCTCTCTTGGAAAGTCACATGCTCACTATTATATAAATGGTTTGGAAAAGTTGGGTGATGCAGACATCTGACTGATTGTGTGGTGAAGGTATTGAAACTTGCATGCTATGCTCAGGGGTAGAAAAAGGGAGAAATCTTTCTAAATGATGTTAATTTTATTTTTTCCCTCTTATTTCCAATCCTCCATAAACACCTAGATTGTGTGAGTATGTAGGGGGTGGTGACAAATCTTGTCATCTGTTATCTCATTTTTCCCCATTCAAAAAAAATCACTTTCAGTTGAATGTTAATTTGACAAACTAATAAATATTCAGTCAAATTCAAAGTTCAAACTCCTTGCCAGGGTTGATTTTTCTTTTGGTGGAGATTCCCTTAGTTCCTGAGGGAGGCTGAATCCACTGCTTCACAAGAGAGTTTTTGCTTGACCCATCCTCTGGATTCATGACACCTCTCTGGAGACGTCCATTACTTTGCCTGGACACTTGGCATCCAGCTAGCATCCGCTACTCAAGTTCATGGCTGTTGCAATTCATGACCTATTTTTATATCATAGCTCCCTGGAGGTCTATTGATAACTAGCCTCACTATGGCTCCTGCTGGCCCTTCAAAATCCCCATATGTAAGTCAATACAAGAAACTCCTTTTCTGCCACAAAAAACTCCTTTTCTATACACATTGATCCAGAGAAAGCCTATGGATCTTAGTTCTAGACCACCTTCCTCCTGCATCCTGGAAGCACAGTGAATCTGGAAGCACAGAGAGCAAGATGTTGTCTCTGGTTGTCCCTCTTCCTTAACACACAGAAGGCTACTCCCGTGCCATTTCCCAGGCCTGTGGTAAGGTGGTCCTCTCCAGGAATTCCAAACATAGCTTCCCCTCAACCTCCTTGAGGTCTGTCACTCTTTGATCTTCTTCTAGAGCTTTAGCAACCAAGATTCTCGTATCTGATCTCTTGACTTCTTTCACTATCGTTCTCTCATTTCCACCTCCCAGACCCTGAAGAATTTTTATCTCCCCCTCTCTTTTGGTGGAAAATGAGAATGTCTCTAAGTCCTCTTCCCCTTCTTCCCTCCAGTGGGCTTCTGCATTCTTGGGTGGCAATCCCTTTTTCTCTACAGCAAGAAAAAGCTTTGTTCAGCTGGTAAAGATCCATAAGGTGTCATGATTTAATAAATAGGATAGTTTATAGTTTTAGTTTGATTTTTCACATTTACTTAACCTAACTTTCCCCAAATCTACGTATTTATATACCTTCCATGGGTGCCTCAGTTGTTGAGATCCTAGTTATGGTATGTCTCCAAACCCTTTCTGTACTTTCTGTATTTTGTGCTGTTGAGGGAGGGTCTCTGCAAACCATGGTTCTGTTTTACTAACTGCTCCTTGTTAGGCTCTTCAAGTAGGGGACCCCAGAGAAAGACACAGAGCTGGAGGAGGGAAAGGCAGGTGTGCTCTTTCCTGTTTGTTTCCTTTCACTTTCTTGTCTGTTTCCTTTTCCTGTGTCATCCCAGCCACACTGCCCTCCTGAGCACAGGGATTTCCTCCTATAACAGCAGGTCTTGCCAGTTTGTAGTTTTCCCAACACTTGCGGAGCCAACTTTGTTACATCCCTCCCAGAGACCCCAGCACTGACCAGGCACCATCTCCTTAGACAGGCGGCCCAAGCCTCTGGATGCTCTCCTTGGTGCTCAGACACCAGAGCTGGGGGTCTGAGTTTCGGTTTCCAGGTCCCCGCTGAAGCTTCTAAGCTTGAATAGCTTCCCTCTGATGCCCAGCTCTAGGGTAGGAGCCGCTTCTTGCATTTGCTCCCTCTGTGATATCTAGTTGATTTCTTTATACCTGGCATGTAATTCTATATATTAAATATTCTCTATTAAAGTTACTAGTATGATTTCAATCTCCTTACTGGATCAAAACTGATTCAAGTTCCCCCAGGACTAGTGTTGTGTGAAAGCCACGATGGACAGCACCCTTTGTCGGTAGGACTGTGAGGTTGGTGATGGGTTGTGACTGGTCAGTGTGTATCTGTGTGAACACACCTATTGGTCACATGTGTTTATGAACATGCCTGTGCTCAGTAGAGTGATCACCAGTCCAGGGCCACATGGGCCAGAGAGTCACTGAGTACTCAATATACTGGAAAGAAAAATTGGTCTTGAGATCAAATCAATTTAGCATATCCCCATCAATTCTCCCCTAAATCCATTACTCACAGCCATTAAGATTTGAAAGTGCCCGGAGGTCGGCTTTTAAGACAAAGAGATGTAAGTGTGATAACAACATGGCCAGAATAAAAAACACATTTTGTGTTTTCCATGTGTTCTTTCATATCCAGAACACTATTTCAGTTCAGTGGAAGAAACTTAAAAAGTGTCTATCGTAATCTTGGCACTGAGCTGAATTCACATCATATGGTTCCTGCCGGGAAGGAACTCACAGTCTTATAACTCAGAGTATGCTTCATGAACCAACAGCTCCAAGATCAGCTGGGGACTTCTCAGAAACACCCAGATCCCATGCTTCCCCCAGATCTATGAATTTGAATCTTCATTTTAACTAGATTCCTGATGATGGTTATATACATTGAATTTGCCCCACACTATACTGGAGTGTGGAGCAGAGCAGGTAAGTGGCACACTGAGCAAAAGCCTTAGATCTACCTTCCATGTTTAATTCCTGCTGCTCACTGTTTATGGCCTTCTAAATCCCCATGGAAGTAGCCCTCCATACTCAGCATCTCTACCACAAGAGAAGGTGGGATGGGGCTTTTGGGATAGAGTCCTCCCATGGTCAGTATATTAGACTGGGTGGGGATGGTGAGATCTATAGGAGGAGCACAGAAATCATCTTTTGGGTGCACAATTATTTTAAAAAGGGAAACAGAAAAATGATTCCATATCACCGCATATTCTCCGTGGCCTAATTTTCATTTTCTACTGGGAGAATTAGGTGTTGGCAGCACGGTTCAGTGGTATCACCTGCAACGGAGTGTGGGCCAGGGGATGGGTACCCTCCCTCCAGCTCTATCTTAAAGGGGGATTTCCTATTAGGATACAAATGGGTCTGTGGCTGTGCAGGGGTGTCCATGTACCCGGTAAGGAGTACTCACTAAAGGTGGCTCCCTATTCACAGGCTGATAATAACCTCACAAAGAGATTTGGGGATGGGGCTTTGATTGTGGAAAGAAAACGGGTTAAAATTTTGGCTTCTGTTTAGGGGTGGGAGGATGGCAGAGGGGTCATGTACAAAACTTCAAATTTCTTAAGCATCTTTGGGGCCAGAGACCTGGGCTGACCTCTTACTCGGGAGTGCCTCTAGACCTAGATGGGCCAAGTAGAGACTAGTGACAAATTAGATATGAGTGTGTTCTCTGCAGTCTTTCTCTGAGAACTTTCAGAGGCCACAAGCTACAGAGAAAGTGGAAAGTGCTGAGAAAATTTGGATCTCTGCCAACTATTTTGCTGCCTTGTTGTATGTAATATTGTGCCTTACAAGAAAATTCTGCAGCATAACAGTTGTGGTGGACTCAGAGGAAAAGCACATCTTGGACAGTTACTGCGAAAATAGATCAGGTTTTAAAAAATACCTGATTTGTATTCTCTGTGAGATAGAGGAATCATGAAACAAGAAAATGACATATAAGGAAAGAATAAGGGAGATAAAAAGGCAAATTTTGAGATAAAATATAAGCTAAAATTTTAAAGTTTGCCACAACCATGCCCCCCCAAACCTATATGTCAAATTTGTTTGTTTGTTTGTTTAATACACGTGTTTAAAATTGGCATTGGTATCAAAAAGGAATACAATTGACAATGTAAAAAATGTAATTAATGTTGATGGAAATGTTTGAGAAATTATTCCAGAAATCAGGGGAATGGACCAAAGATGTTAACAGGAAGACAAAGATTTGTAGTGTTGGCTAGAAGTGTCTGAGATGGGGGAGGAACAGACAAAAAAGAAAAATAGAGAGAGAGAAAGAGAGAAAGAAAAAGAGAGAGAGAGATGGAGAAGGCAAATAATGGTAAACCACTTATAAATTCTGGCATTCCTATAGAAGATCTCCTTCTATAAAATGAACCAGAATGGTTGGAGAATAACGTTATAATAGACAAGAAATTGGAGCTGAAAAAGAGTACCTCAGCCTAAAAGAAGCATCATAAATCAATAGGGACAAGTTGATTATTTGACAACTATTGCTGGAATAAATGAGATTCCCACTTCATACAATACGGCAAAATGAATTTTATGGACTTAGTTTAAAAACTGCACAAAAATTGATTAAAATAGAAATAAATGTTTAGAAAGTTTATGCATAAAGGAGAATTTTCTAATCTTCAGTTCATTAAAAGAGTTCTCAAAAAAATGGACAGATGTGGCTAAATTAAAATTAAAAATTAATATAATCAGAATATATTCAAGTTTAAAAAGGCAAAATCAATCTGGGAATGATGTTTCAGTAAATATGTCAAACAATGGGATCTCAATGTTCTTTCCTAAATGAACTTATTTAACCAGTGGTGGGTGTGAGAACCAGGACTCAAACTCCCAAGTCCAGGGATAGATTAGACAGTGTGAATTGACCATGAACAAGTCCACACTGCTGAAGATCACTCTATGTCATGCCCCTTGACTCAAGACAAAAGTGTTATGGTTGTTATGAAACAACCATTCTCCCATAAGGAATTATGAAACTGTAAGTGTATTTACTCAAATGACCTAAAATTAATGTGGGTTTTTTTTGCAGTCATTATGCCTAATTGTCAATCATATTTTTATGGAAATTCACCAAAATTCAGGTGACCTCCTGAAGGAAATGAAGAACCTAATGTAGATGAAAACTTAGTTTATGGCAGGAAGAATCAGAAGGCCAGTAGATCCGCTCATTGTCATTTATCCTGAGACCTCTTTCTGATGCATACTCAGGGGAAGGGGCTCACTAGTCCAGATGCCTCTTCTTTTATTCTTTTCTGTATTTTCTCTCCTCCTTGTCCCTTGTCTTCTCTCTCTCTCTCTCTCCTTTTTTTTTTTTTTTTATTTTTTTTTATTTTTGCCTCTCTCCTCTCCTTGTAAAATGAATGGACCATAGACTTTGGAATGAAACAGTACAGTCAGTTCTGCTACTTAATAAATTTTAAATGACATAAATTGTTTAGAAGCCACAGTTTTCTCTTCTGTAAAATGGAGACAAGAATAGTTAGCTGCTAAGATTTTGTGGTTATTAGATGAAATAATGCTTGTAAAATGCTCAACAACAGTAGGAGCTCAGGAAATAATAGGCCCCTTTTCCCTCACAGCTCACCTCCCTCCCAGGCTCACTACTAGGCAGAGTTTTTTCTGGGGGTCTTAGGCTTGACAAGCCATCAAGCCCGACTTGCCTGAAGCCAATCTGTGAAGTGTCCAGTAACTTCCCAGCAGCAGAGAGTGGAGGATAAGATGAGAGGTATTCTACACTGGTCTCTGACCCTCAAAACACCACTACCCTTCCCATTACTCCACCCAACTCCCAACTTCCCACCTGCCCCTACTTCCTTTACTCCGATTCTACCAGCTTCATCTCTTTACACAAGAGATGGTAAGAGTGTGAGGTTTCCCAGATTCAGGTGGAAGCCAGGTGTCCGATGAAGGGATTGCTCAACACCGTTTACAAAAACTCAATATCTCCTTTCCTGGAATCTTGGGCATTGATGGTTCCTGGGCATCAACTAGTGCTAATTATTATTTCTCCTTTCTTAACTGTCCAGACCTGTGGTTCTTCCATTCCTTCTATGGCAGACAGACACCTGCCTTAGATTGTGTAACCCTCTTCCAGACAACTCTGGAACTGGAAACTGGGTGGAATGCTAAGTGGAATGTCCCGGTTTCCTTTCACAATAACAGACACTATACCATCACCATCAGTTGGACACACGAGTCTGTGATGGTTCTTGCTGGTGTAAGGGCCAGAGAACTGAGTGTCACATAAAGTTTGTAAGAGATTTTCCCTCAATATTAACCTGCCTGGGAAATGGGGGAGCAGGAAAGTAAACCTAAGCAAGGATTATAACAAGAGCCTATTTCCATAAATCATAGGAAGTATAGAGGGTGTTTTATTATTCAGCTCAAGCATTGATTGAGCACCTACTAAGTTCTAAGCTATGGAAAGATAAAGACAAAGGAAACACAATTATGATATCAAGGAGCTCTATTTCTAGTGGGAGAGATCCTTGTGTAAAAAGCTAAGTGCAGGTTAGTTCGTAGCTGTTGTGACAGAAATCTGAGGAGTGGCATGTTCAGGGAGATCATTTGGGGCAGAGTGTGGTGGTGAGGATGATGGTGATCAAGAAATGCCTTCTGGTCAGGGCATCCGCTGAGGTCACCAATGGTGATTTCTTGCACTTGCATGCTTTAAGAGGTGTCTCCAAGACCCCATGTTCAACATCAGGGCTTTCTTACCCTGCTGAAACACACACCCAGACACCATTTGGCCTTTTGGGGTCCTGATAGGTTTCTCATATAATGTCTCATTCAACTGGAGATACAGACTCCAATTTCAATTACATTTTCCGAGAAAGACTCGCAGGATCCAATTTAGGAGAAATGCTGAAAGTGGTTTCATAGAATCCCAAATATGTCATCCTTCTTCTCACTCCCACACTGAGGTCCCTAGTAGAATGCCCGGTGTAGGTGGAATCTATAAATCATTCAGGGAAAAGCAGCATAAAGGCAATTGGGAGGCATCAGCATCACAAGAGGAGCTCCTCTTGTCACAGTGAGCCCGTCTTATTAATGTCCATAAAAATGTAGGATGGAAATCAAACAGGAGTAAGAGCTGACCCACGTGGTCTTTGGGCCTCACTTTTGTGCCACTATCCTCTGAGTTCCATTTATACGCTCTTTCAGGAAATTTTCCTACCTATGAATTTTCAACAGGATGTTTGCATAAGCTTTTCCTATGCAACATATCTCACCAATGGGTGAAATGTTTTGCAGTTAATTCCAATAAAGGACGAGTTTTAGCGCCTTCAGCATTGTCATGGTCAATTACATTTGAATTAAAACTGTAGAGTAAAATCTGCAATGGACCAGACCTTGGTTAATGCACACAGTTTGGCATTTCGTGCTTCAGAACACTTGCACACAAACACACTAAAGAGGCCAAAATGGTTCCCTTAGTAACTGTTTGAAGACTTTGGAGCCACATTTGGATAGAGAGAAGTCACTTGATCTCCAGGACTGAATGTTAGACAACCAATTTCCATATTGCCTTGTGAAATGACTCAGTCAGGAGAAAGGCCCCCTCGTGTTGATGAATGCAGACAGTTCTGTCCTTGCTCCTCATCTCTGGAAGCCAAATTAATGAACAGGACTTCCTGAATTTTGAAAGAGGAGTGCTTCCGGTTTTGTGCTTAAAAGGCCCAAGGAGTATGGTTGCTTCTCAGTGAGATGGTAACATAACAAAATTGAAGTTCAAGAGGAAGAAGAGAATCACTACTATATACAGGTAAATGTGTTAAATGTGCTTAGATGCACAAAAGGTAATTAGCATGTAAATTGAATTCTGAAGAGGAGAACACAAATAATCATGTCACTAAGGACCTATCTACAGTGGATTTTTGGTGCCAGAGTTTAACCTGCAATCCTCTCTAACGAGGTGATAATGAGCTGTGAAAGCCCAAAGGAACTGCTGGGTAGCACTCCTTATCAGGTGAGGAAGGCACATTTCCACATGCACAGTCATTCCTGGTATGTAGCAATAAAATCACTTGTATTAGCTGCCACAACTTCCCTTAGAAAGAAATGATACCAGCTGAGACTTCTGGTCTTTTGAAGTTGTCAGTAATCCCCAGGGGTGACTTGGACATCAGAGGGAGAGCCGACCTGGCAAGATACAAAGATGGCGGAATCATGAGAACATACCATGCGCGCCTACGCACAGATGAAGAGGTCTGACTTTGGAGGATTAATTCTAGACTCAGGAGTTCCTTTCCCACCCTCAGAACCTGTCTATAAGACTCTTGCTCTAGGTAGTTTGGAGCTCTGGTTATTTAATTCAAGAGGTGAGTGTCTGCCTCATAGTAGAGAAAGAAAACTACTTGTTCTAAAGATCAGTCCTCTCAAAGATTGAGACCTTGTCTTGTTTTTAATTCTCTTAGATTTTAATTCTCTGTTAAAGCCCAGAACACAAACTAAGGCCTGACCACTTTTTCTAAGGTCTAGCTGCGAATGGCTGGCAGTGGGCCAGACCCCAGCTATGGATATGAAGGGTGTGTGCAGGGCCATCAAGGAGCACACCTTAACATCAAGGAGCACACGTTAACTCAGGAGCTGAGTTAACTTGTAAGAGGATGTAGGTTCTGAGAACAAAGGTAAAGAAGATGAGTCAGGAATTTGAAGTAGATCCATGCCAGAAAATTACCTTAAATCCAGCAGAATATATATATATATATATATATATATATATATATATATATATAAATCCAGCAGAATTTGATTGAAATACAGCATAAGTATAAAAATGGGTTTAGGGCAGTGATGGGAAGCTTGGAGAATAAAAATTTCCACAGAGCAAAATGACAGAAATGTTTCCCCAAAGGTCTATCCCAGCTATTTTTATTTAGAAATTGTCCCCCATATGTCTTGCTTTCATCCTGATGTTGTAGAAGAGGCTGAACCATTATATACGTGTTGTTTGGATCCCAGTTGTTTCCCTTGGCTTTCTAAGACCCCCATGTTCTTGCTCTCTGGCTCTTGCCAGCCACTCACTCCCTTCGCTACCCCTCATGGTAAGTTGTAAAGAGAAGTCTAGAGTACAGTGAGAACCAATCACAAGGAATATGGCCTGATCTGTAGGGCTCAGATAAAGCCGGTGTGGCATTTAACAAGAGATCTGAAGGATGAGAGAGAATTTGGCCAGAAGGGTGGCAGGTACGGACAGTTTCCCACTCCTAAGGCATGGCTGGTGCAAAGATCCTGAGTCACAATATAGCAAGGCAGATGATTCTATGTTCTATGGTTCTATGTGTCCTGGGTAAACCTCCCCCCAGTAGGTTCTTCCTAATCACTGCCTGGCCCTGGAGACAGCCGCTAAAGGGGAGAAAGGAAGGGAATGCAAGTATTTAGTTGGAGAGATGTCCGATGTGCTCAGAAGAAAGGACTGGAGTAATGGGAAAAATCAACTAGTGCTCAGAGAAATCTAGTTTCCTTCCTATTTCTCATCACTTTGGTCAGTATTTCTGAATTGGAAATTAAGAAGACTATTTGGCAGTTCTGACATTTCACAACATTCTAGCTGACCTCTAGTCATAGCTAGAGAGAATGGAAAACCAGTGTCAAAAGAAGTTGTTCTAAGGAAAAATTACACACACACACACACACACACACACACACACACACAGAACAAGGGTAAAGAGGGAGATATCCATTTTCTCAGTATTGAATGATTTGGAACTCACTATATATTTACTCAGCTGTGCATAGCAATTACCAAACAGCTAAATGGTCAAGAATTTCCATAAAGTAAAACACAAATACCTGATATTTATGTTTTAAAGTCTACCCTTTCAAACCATCATATTTTAACCCACAGCAAAGGGATTTCCTGCTGACATCAGGCTTTGAATGATGGAAGGGATCAGCCACTATATTTTGTTTCCATTGGGATCACATCAACCTGCAATTTCTCCATATTAGAAAATTGCACTTGATTTCCGAATAATGAGCAGTTGGCCAATGGCTTTGCCCCACCTGCCACCTAATGCTTGTGCCATTTATCTCCCTCCAATGTGGAGGCAGAGATGGAGACCTGTTTCCTCTAGTAACTTATGGACTGTGGGGCCTCCTGAGCTACCCCATCCCTCAGGAGCAATACCGGCCAGGTGCCCTGCTTCCCTCTTGCTCTCACCTCTGAGAACCCCAGACTCAGGGAGTCTTTGCTGCCCCCTCAGACAGGAGCATTTCCAAACACCCTCCACATGACTGATGCATCACCTGAGTGACAGGAATACTGTCCTCTGGAGGCTTCAGTCATAGTGGGTTTCTCACAAACACATTTACTGCAACATGGCTCAAACTCTTAAAATTCTGTCTGGATGTTAAAATTTGTTTTGAGAAACTTCAGCCAGTTATGAGATCTCATGTCCAGGGGAAAGGTACTGACCATTTGTGGTCTCTGAATTCCCAGAAGCATCTGCATGCAGGAGAGGATTGCACCACCCGTGTGCACCAGAAAGGAGGGGTACAGACTAAGAAGGAAAGGTGAGACTTGTAGCCCTTCAGGTCCAGGGAGACCCCAATCACAGCAAAAGAAGATCAATGGGCATGAAACAGCTTGAGCCCATTTACTGGCACACCCATTTGCTGTGGAGGTGGGGTGAGGGATGTAATTCTAAGAGAGGAGGGTGTCCAGTCATGCAAAGCTAAGTTGTGTCTGGGGATGCCCACTGGAGATTCAGCATGGATGGTGAAAAACAAAATCTTGGCTGGAAAGATCAGGGTGGGCTTCCCAAGAAGGGAGAATGGCAGGGCACAAGTTTCTCCGGATTTCAAAGGACCAGAGGGAGAGAGAAGCCTGGGCTCCCCCTCTGAATGTGGGAGGCTCTATATCCTTTATATGCAAGCCCCTGAGGCCTGACAGACTTGTTAGCTCTGGGTTTGGAAAGGGGTGGTCCTTTCTGTGGCCACCTGACTAATCATGGTGCCCAGCTGGGAAGGAGCTTACCCTGGGATTGGCTACAAGGCAAGGCAAAAATTCTCTAATGACACTTCCTAGTTGGGTGGGGCCTCTGTGCTCAATATAGAGTGATTATCTCACTCACTCTGGCTCTGCCCTAGGCTTACACTAGTCCTTGAAATGTTAATTTTGCCCAGGCTTGGAGGCTTGGGAGCACCATCAGATAACACTGCCCATACACATGCAAGTCTTGTGATTTCTATGGCTTTTCTTGGCAAGTTTTCTTTTTAATTCTTGAAACACCGCCCCCCCCCAAATAAAAAACTCCTTGCTCTTTCTTTTCTTTAAGGAATATAATCTTAGAGAGAATTGTCAGTGTGGGAGTGAGGCAGACTTGAGATAAAATCCGAGTAACCATCACCTTGGACAAGTCATGCTTCTATTTCCCAGTGTAGAGAAAGAGATATGACATAACTTGGAATTTGAAATGCTGGGATGAGGAATTAATGATATATGTCAAAAGTCTAGCATTTTCCTTGATCCAGCATTAAGGAATTGACTGTGTGGAATTAAAGAATTCTGACTACAGAGCTCTCTTTGGTTTTCTCTCTCTCATCGAACTGCTATTAATATGACCAGAAATACTTAGGAAAACCCCAGCTGTCCATATCTGCTGATCCCCATTTCTCACTCAGCATGATTTCTTCCTATATGAATATGATACAGAACCTTAGGTTGGGACATTACAATTCCTTTGCCTCAGGCTAGCCAACCTCTGCAAGATGTCAAAATATTATGAACTCTCTTTGGGGGGTCCCCTAGTGGCTCTTTTCCAGGATGGCCTGATAATCTGAGAATCTTTGCCCAAGTGACCATGCTCCACTATGGCCTTCCTGCATTTATCATTTAATAGGATATGTTTGGTTTTTGGCAATGGATACTTTTCTTCCTAGAGCAATGATGGGTTGAGGATGTTATTCAAAGGCACTCCTCCTATGTCTAATTGATCTTCCACCATATTCTGTTATTATCACATAAAGATGTGATCTTTGTCTATGTTACTGAATGATCGGAGGATGTGGGGTGAAGGGGACTGTCAATGACAGAGCCCCTCACAGTGCTCCCTGGGGACGATACAGCAGGGCCCCAAGATCCTGGGCTAGAGCTCTACAGAGGCAGCTCACCCACTGCCAGATGGGGCAACCACCGCATCCACAGATGAGCAAACAGAGGCCTTAAGTGTTATCCAACTGCTTCACGTTCATGCGGTTATTAAATGGTGCCTGATATTGGCGGTTTTTCCTACCCCGAATGAGGCCCATTCTTCTTCCTCTTGAGAAAGCCTGAGATTTTGTGTTGGCCTCTCATGATTTGCTCTGCATTATGCTGTCTGTGGATTGCACACAAAAAGTCAGCTGCTTTGTCAAGTTGACAATCGATGCCACAGAGGTCTTGAGAACCAGGAATCCTGGAGGGTGAACTTTTGCCACATGACCTGGTGTCTCGGAAGATGCCTGAGTGATTGATCTCCCCACTGGGCCCCGAGGCCCTGTTCAGAGATTGAAGCAAAGGTCTCTGAGGAGACGCTGGGACCTGAGTGTGCCCTTCACAAAAGCCATGAAGACAATGCCCTTGTGTGAAAGGACTAGCACATGGACTATAACCAGAAGATAAAAACTGGCACACAAAATTTTTTCAGGTTTTATCCTAATTTCCAATATGGCTTTAAGATCTCTTTGGTTCAGTATTCACCAGGAAAAATAGAACTACAGCTTATTCTTGTTCTGTAGCTTATAGTCTATTTTTTTTTTAATTCTCACACGATAAGGTATCAGGTTATTTTAATTAGATTTCTATGAAAACACATTTGCAAGTATTGTCTGGTTTTTAAAATCTAATGGAATTATAGTTTGTAAATGCTCAGTTAAAGGTTTAGGCGAATATGATTGTCCCATCAGTGAGTGCTCAGAAAATTTGTTCATGGAAATTAGATTTTTTGATGCTGCTTCATTCCCCGGGTGGCACATTACCATCTCTTTAGCTACATTTTCCATTGGGTTATTGCTGTAGGCCTGGCCTCAATGTCAAAACAATTGGGAAAAATATGTCATGCTGCGGACAGGCTCTGTGGTGCCTTGCTGCTATGTGGGGAAGGTGATAGGATATTCAAGGGACACAGCCCCATCATGCTTAGGTTGACCTTACAGAAGCTAGATCCACACCCCTGTTAGGTGGCTGTCCCCTCTCTAGGTCATGAATGATTGAGAAACCACATAGGACTGAGGCTTGAAAGCTGTGAGTGGCTGGGGCGGATGGAGCTGGCGGAAACAGCCCTGAAATTGTCAATGCGTAATTGCGTCTGTGCCAGGTTATCATTATTCACTCGGGGCTGCTCAGGGATCACATTAATACACTGACAGCTGACTCAGTAGGAGAACCACTGGGTAGAAAGTCATCCCTGGCTGGAAACTAGTCAATACCCAGTCAGGGTGGGGGCAATCTCCCCTACATGCCTCTCCATCTCTTTCTCTGATGGCTCCGTTGTCAGCTCATTGACAATGTAGCAAGGGTTCCCGGGCTATTTCTCTTCCGTGACTCCTTCCGAGTAGAGACCCTGCCATGTTGTACTGGATCGGGGCTGGCCACCAGGGTTTTATTTGTAGAAGGGCTCTACAGGCATTTTGGGAGAGAAAGAGAAGCCACTGGGCAATTTAAAGTTTAATTCATGGCCAGTAAGATTCTGATGTAAACGTGACCCCTTAGCAGAAGAAGGATGGTGCTGGGACTCAGGGCAGCCAGAAGGGTTGACTTTGAATGGGGTGGGGTAGGCACAAGTGTTCTTTTCAGACCAGTTCTTGGGTTTTTTGAGAGAAGGGATGGTATGAAAAAGCAGGCTCGCAACTCCAATAGAACTGCTGCAAAAATGAAGAGAGAGTTCCATGTGTCAAGATACTGACAAAGGCTAAGACAAAGCTTTTCTTTGCTGTTGCCTGGAAAAATTTAGGCTGGAAAGTGGGGTGATCCAGACCTAGAAGGGAAGGAAGGCTAGAGAGCTGCCAACAAAGCAGGGAATCATTGCAAAGAGCTCAGGTCCCATCTTTTGCAGCTACAAAGTTTAAGTGGCCAAAAGGCCACATCAGCACTTTCCATTGGTGGCCAGCAGCAGAGCTGTCCTGGTCATCGGAGAGACCCATATGTCCTTCCCATGGGCCGAGTGGGTGCAAGAGAGCTCAGCAGAGAAGTGAGGTGGAAGCACCTGCAGTTTCTGGACTGGCAACTGCACCAGGGACAACAGGAGTAAAGCCATGGCTACGGGGGCTGGGGCTCAAGACCTACCACCTGGGTTCACGTGCTGGCCCCGCCACTCCCTACCATTTATTAGACTGGAAATGTTCACTGCCTGTGGCAGACATGGAGATATGCCTCTCAGCTTCCTCTTCAACTGGGGGCTCCTGCTCAAGTGGGAGGACTGTGGAGAGCTGACAGTCTGTAGCCGTTATCGGGATCTACCTTGGCTTTCAGGCCAAGATCCTGCTACCGCAGAAACAGCCCCTTCCCGTGACCAAGCACAATGGTGTGCAGGGGCCTAGGCATTCCTTCAGCATGGGGCCTCCTCTGATGGGCAGTCTTGGCTCTGCTCCCTGTTGAACTAACACTAGTCTCTGTCTAGTCCACACAGTTGCCCAATGACTCCCCTTAACCAGTCCTGCTGCCTTCCTGGTTCTTTCTCATGTGTGACTCCACAGTTAACGTCTACTCCTAACTCCATCTCAACATCTGCTTCCCAGAGCCCTATCAGTGCCATGGTAGGTCAGTTGTACATTGGGCATGATTAATTTGAAAACTAATTTGTTGTTGTTATGAGAATGAACAAGATAATTGTGTAAAACCTTTAGCAGGGGATGGGGCGCCTGGGTGGTACAGTTGCTTAAGCATCCAACTTTTGCCTTTGGCTCAGGTTGTGATCCTGGGGTTGTGGGAGGAAGCCTCACACTTAGCTCTGTGCTCAGCTGGGAGTCTGCCTGAGATTCTTTCCCTCTCCCTCTGCTCCTCCTCCCCCACATGCTCTCACAAATAAATAAATCTTAAAAACAAACAAACAAACAAACAAACAAAAAACACTTAGCACAGCAACACCCCTGCCATGTTGTCAGTGTAGTAAAGACTGGAAAGGTCCACATTATATTATCTCCTCTAAGTAAAGAGCTCCATTCTGCCTCACTCCAATTTCTGTCGGCATTTGGCTGCTTGGGCAAGTCTAGTTTCCAAGCTTTTGGCCCCAGGAAGTGAGCCTGGTCTTAGACTTGAAAGACTTCTCCTTCTTGAAGATTCTCTGACAAAGAGATGTCAGTCAGACCATCTATAATTTATAGTTCAGCCATATTAATCACTTAGAGGAGGACTCACCTTGACAATGAATCCAGGACTCTGGAATAAAGATTTCAATGCTCTGGAGAGTTTACATCCCTGGCACCTAGAACTCAAGCCAGGAGTTCCAGAGCTGTCTGAGGACCACCACGAGAGTTTCCTTCTACCGATATTCAGCGGGAGGCTGCTTTCAGGTTTCAAGCAAGCACATCTCAGAGACTGCAGGGCGCTCTGATTAGAGAGGGTTGGATTTCATGACTGCTCTGAGTTCTTGATGCACAAAGTAGTGACTGTCATAAGCCATTTCTGTTGTCGATGAGAACTCCAGAGATTGCCACAGTCTTTCAGGGATCTTGAGAGAAACGACTTTCCCCAGATACTGCCAGCCTCCAGGCAGTAGTCAGAGGATGGTCACAGAGAAAGCAGCTCTGCACACTGGGGACAGCCTCTTGGGGCTGTCTGGCCTACAGCTCCATGCCCTGGTCAGTACTACAAAGTGGGTATGGCTGGAACCTAAGTTTCTTTTCTTTCCTTCTTTTCTCTCTCTTTCTCTCCTTTCTCACATCTCCCTCCACTCCTTTACTTTCCTTTTCCTTCCCCAACTGTCCTTCCTCATGTATTCAAGACACTTTATGGATCTCTTGCTAGGTCGCAGGGTTACATGGAGAAATACGGTATGGTAGGTACGGTCAACAAGTTTACTGTCTGAGAAACATTCGACACAAGAATCAAGTAACACAATCTTAGGCGATTAGGAAAAGTTTCAGAGAGTATGGAACTTGTGAACCGAGCTTTGAAGAACAGTTGGGAGCCTTCCAAGCAGGGTGGAATGGGCTGATGGGGATGATAAGGATGTGCAGAGAAACTCTCTCCAAGGTGGAGTGAAGTGCACAGAGAGAATCAGAGGGTTGTGAAACAGTACAGGGTTTCAGATAGTCTCACCCAAGGCAGGACTGCACCCCATGATCCAGTCGCCCTGTGAAGCAGTCATCTGGGACATGATCCATATTATGCTTGGAAGTTGGTGGAGAACACTGACTTACTTTTAATAGGGCAGGTTTAGAGCCTAGAGCCTGGTAGGGTCCTTCTTGGCCTCCTAAAACCTGTGTTTGTGAGTCTTTCTTTACGCCGGACCCATGAGGCTACTGAGCCATCCCACGTGAAAGGAGGAAACTAGGAAGTATTAGACAAGCATCCCAAATGGCCACCACACCAGTATGTGACCTTGGGCAAGCTACCTAATTGTCCCTGCCTGGTTCTATAAAATGGAGTGATAATCACATTATCTTCATCATAGGTCTCTCAGGAGAATGAAATGGAAAAGTGAAAATGCATTAAGCTTGGGCTGGCTAGGTGGCGCAGTTGGTTAAGTGTCTGACTCTTGGTCTCAGCTTAGGTCCTGAACTCAAGAGTTTCAAGATCAAGCCCCTAGTTGGGCTCCGTGCTCAGTGGGGAGTCTGCCTGAGATTCTCTCCCTCTGCTGCTCTCCCTGCTCATGCTCTCTCTCTCTCTCTCCTCTCTCTTAGATAAATAAAAAAATCTTAAAAAGAAAATGCACTAAGCTTGTGCACAAGACTTGGAATATAGTGAATGCTGAATATTATTTGCTGAATAATGTCTCTGAATATTAGAAATCATTACTTTTGTTTCATAGCTTGACAAAAAGTTGCAGAGTTAACAGGAAAACTATAATTCTAACATACATTTCACAATTTATGCTGCAGATATACTGTTCTTTTGACAATTCTGTAGTACTTTTAAGTGTTGTTATGTTTGCCCCTCTGGGCCATTGGGGTCTTTGGTTGGGGTGGTAAGGGGAATCATTTGCTTGGTTTCCTGTTTTCATAATACAGCATGAATGGCCCCAAGATCATGTTCAGTCTAATGTATCACGCAATCAGTGTTTTAGTTTTTCACAAAATGAAATGTTAATGCTTGAAAGATCATTTACATATGGCCTACTAGTTATTTAAGAAAACAGCAATTAAACATGTTGAGATAATTAACAGTGTGCACACGATTAACAATGCTTTTTAGATGCTAGACATTAATGGAGTAGATGCCAAATAAATGTAATCCCACACTTCAGTTAGGATTTCTTCGTTAATTATATTAATTTACAAATTTAAAACAACAATCACATTCATGCGAACAAGATAAGTATTTTAAAAGTTGAAATAATCAAGGGGGGGGTGGTCTCAGCGCTCAGGACAGAACGTAATAGATTTACCTTATTTTCTATCCCCACCAGAGGACAGTGTAATTAAGGACAAGAAATAACCTGCTATATTACAGGCCTGTCCATGATGGACTCATCCAACCCCTTCGCACACATAATTTGTTTTCAAGCTAACTCACCTGCTAGTATCCAACAAAATGGAATTGTTTTGCAGCTGTGATTCATGGGCCTTTCCCTGGATCTCAGTCCTGCACTGACCCCACAATAGGGATTCTAAATGGAACACATGAAAACATGAAAGGGAGTGAGCACACTCACCAGCCAGCACCACAGCTGCCTGGCCCAGGGCCACAGTCCTAGCAAACTTGGGGAGACTCTCCTATTTGCTCAGACTCATGGCAACAGTTCACATGCCCAGGACTGTTTCCAAGACTATCTCAGTCTGTCTCCGAGGGTAGTGGCCCAACCAGTACAGCAATTAGGACATCTGAAACACATGTCCCTCTAGTGTCTGCTGGGCCACTGACACATAAAGCAGCCCCTTTGAGGGGTGGTCCGATCTAGGGAAAACCTTGGACTGGTCGTTTCTACCACTTAGTATCTGGGTGGTCTTGGGCAAGCTAATATGCCTCAGTGTTTCTAAACTTACAAAATGGAGATCATATATTATTATATACTTCATGGAGTTGAGGATTGAAATGAAATAATCCCTTGACTGTTAATTCCCCTCCGCTCATTTGGAATGTTTTTTAAGCCCTCGGTACTCAGCGGCTGCAGGAAAATTTAACTTGACAGGGAGGGATGGAGGGAAGGAAGGAAAACGAACTTAAAATTCTTGAGTGCTGCATGGGTCTATGGTCACCAACGTGAAGAGGCTCTGGCTGTGTGGATAAAGGTCAGGCCATAAATGTACAGGACACTATAAGGAAAGTGAATAGTGCAAGTGACCTTTGGAATCTACATATGATTTCCAGGATATTGTCATGAAAGGAGCCATGACAGAGAAGGAAATTATCACCAATTGATTATCTATATCAAACTCGACCCATGGTCTGAGGTTTAACTCACACCCTTTCACACAGTTGCTGAGTACAAGGCTCTAATGTGAACCTGTGTCTCAATCTCTGATTTTAGAATCCTGGTGGTTAGAACCTTCAGCTTACCTTTGTCTGTTGGGAATGTTCATGTCCTCAGAACAGACTGTCCATTCGGTTCTCTGCTCCACCAGCCCACAACATGCTCTTGGGTGTCCACAAGTCGTGAGGCTCCAAAAAAGAAACGGTCGGGCTGTCACCCTGGGTGAAAAGATGGGAGGTGACCCTGCATAGACCACGATGTGCCAGATCCCCCACACCTGTATCATCTTACAGCACGCTGGTTCCTTAGAAATATAGTAGGGTCTCTATCTTTGTATTGAAAACACTTCTGGTTTCAAGCTCAAAACTTAGCATAAATCCCTCTTGAGATGCTCCACAAATAATATTAATTTGAGATTCTGTATCTGTGTCCTAAAAATGAAGCAGGATTTCAAAGTGTTCAGGTTTCTAGGTCTTTGCCCTACGTCTTCCCTATGCTTCATTAGTGCCCCTTGCACCTTCTCATCATCCTAATGCAGTTAATTGTTATTACTTATTCAATAATTATGCCAATAATTACCTCCTTGGGTGCTTTCCCTGACTACTATGCTTTCCCCTCAGTACCTGGTTCCATAAGGGAGCCATCTTCCCTTCTGGGGCTGAGCATCATCTGTCTCTTGCAGCCTCTGCACCCCTCCATATACTAAATACCCCCATGTAGACACTGCATCTTGGTCTCTATGCCCTAATACCTACTTACCCATGCCCAGAACGAAACAGGTTCTTCAGAAAAGTTGTCACAATCAATGTGATCAAGATGTTGAGGTTCCATGGAATTTAAACATACCCTCAACAGGTCAGACAAGAAGTTGTTGGAATCCTAGCCATCTGCATTAGGATGGACACAGGTGGAAGTCATCAACATGTGCTCTCTTGAGGGGCACCTGGGTGGCTGAGTCGTTAAGCAACCGACTCTTAATTTCACCTCAGGTCATGATCTCAGGGTTGTGAAATCGAGCCCCACCTGGGGCTCTGCGCTCAGTGAGGAGACTGTTTAAGGATTCTCTCGCCCTCTCACTCTGTCCCTTTCACATCTAAAATAAATAAATAAATCTTTTAGAAAATGTGCTTTCTTGAAAAAGAATGAGATCTATTTAGGGCAGGCAGTTTAACCCAACTTCCTTCACTAAAGAAGGATTCCTTAGTAGCCACAGGAATCAAACAGCAAGGCCAGCAATTGTCCCACAGTTTAATCAATGTGAGAACTAATCTTGGCAATGCATGCTTAAGAAACCACCTGTTCACTAGTGGCCTTTTGTTTGCATCTTGTTACCATGCATTCTGAAAGTGAAATTTTTCCCTTGTTCATATCTTCTGCCCTTTGACATTTTGTTGTGCTGTAGGGTAAGAATCTCTTAAACTCCCATAGGTCTAAGAATCACTTATTTAATCCAATTAAAATAGGTAGAAGACGTGAATAGACATTTTTTTCCAACAAAGACATATAGACACGTGAGAAGATGCTCAACATCACTGATCGTCAGGTAAATGCAAATCGAAACCACAAAAAGATATCGCCTCATACCTGTCAGAACAGCTAAAATCAACAATACAAGAAACAATAGGGGTGGGTGAGGATGCCGAGCATGGAGAATCCTCTTACACTGCCGGTGTGAATGGAAACTGGTGCAGCTACTCTGGGAAACAATATGGAGGTTCCTCAAAAAGTCAAAAAATAGATCTTCCCTATGATCCAGCAATTGCAGTACTGGGTATTTACCCAAAGAATACAAAACACTAATTCAAAGGGGTACATGCACCCCACTGTTTACAGCGGCATTACCTACAATAGCCAAAATATGGAAACGCTCAAGTGTCTGTCGACTGATGAATGGATAAAGATGTAGTATAGGGGTGCCTGGGTGGCTCAGTCAGTTAAGCAGCTGCCTTCAGCTCAGGTCATGATCCTAGAGTCCTAGGCTCAAGCCCCATGTTGGGCTCCCTGCTCAGCAGGGAACCTGCTTCTCCCTCTCCCTCTGCCCGCCCTACCTCTGTGCTTATGCTCTCTTTCTCTCTCAAATAAATCAATAAAATATATAGTATATATACACTGGAATATTACACAGCCGTAAAAAAGAATGAAATCTTGTCATTTGCAATGACATGAATAGAGCTTGAGATTATCATGCTAAGTGAAGTAAGTCAGAGAAAGACAGATACCATATGATTTCACTCCTATGTGAAATTAAAAAGCAAAACAAAACAAATGAGCAAAGGAAAAAAAGAGAAGCAAACAGACTCTTAAGTATAGCAAATAAACTGATGGTTACCAGAAGGGAGGTGGATGGGCGGGGCTAGGTGAAATAGGTGATGGAAATTAAGGAGGGCATGTGTTGTGATGAGCACCTGGCATTGTATGGATGTGTTGAAACACTACATTGTTTACCTGAAAGTAGTATTACACTGCATATTAACTAACTGAATTCAAACGGAAACTTAAAAAAAGAAAAATATTTAAGAAATAAATGGACATTATACATATAAAAGTGGATGACCTACTTAGCATATTGCTAAAATGCTGATTCTGATTCAGGAGTTTTAGAATGGGTTCTGAGATTCGGAAACTCCAGGGAGCTTCCAGGTTAAGCACTGCAGTGTCTAGTCAACACTTTGAGTTGCAAGGATTTCATTATGTAATTTTCAGCTTCAGTTGTGCAGTCAAATCATCTGGAAAGTCTTATAAAAGTATGAGTTCCTGAACCCTACACTTCAGGCCATTTAAATCAGAATCTGGATGAAGCCTGGGAATGGTTATTTTGTGAGATGTGTCCTGGAGATTTCAGTGGGCAGCCAAGGTTGGGAATTTTGGCTTAAATCAGTGGTTTTCAAGGTGTCACTAGAACGGCAGCAGCAACATCATGTGGGGACTCTTTAGCAATGCAAAATTTCAGTGAATAGATAAACAGTGCGGTATATCCAATGAATGAAATATTACTCAGCAATGAAAAAGGAACAAAGTACTGATGTGTGCTTCAACATGGATGGATCTCAAAAATACTACATTAAGTAAAGAAAGTATATGCAAAAGACCACATACTGGATCATCGCAGAGTCGGCAAATCTGTAGGGCCAGAAAGTAGATTCATGTTTGCTGGGGGCAGAGGATGGGATCTGGCAATGACAGCGACCTCGCCTAAAGGATCTTCCTGGGGTGATGGAGATATTCTAAAGTGAGACTGTGGTAATGGTTGTATAAGGAGGTCAAGTTCTTAAAATCATTGAATTGTACACTTACAATGGTTGAATTTCATGGTATGTAAAGTCTATCGCAAAGAAGCTGTTAAAGCAGAAAAAAAGAAAAGCAAGTTCCCTGGGCACCACCTGCCTCCCAAACCTACTTAGTTAAAGACTGGAGTAGAGCCCAAGAATGTGGTTAACAAGCCCTCCGGGCAACTGCGAAGGGCACTCACATTTGAAAATCCCCAGTCTAGGCTGGGAGGGTCTTGAGAGTTGCCTACTGCTGGGATTGAGGTCCTGCTGGGAGTTTTAGGATAGCAACCACAGGAAACTGCTCTGGGGAATCACAGAATGGAAGCAAAACAATCCTGAGGAAACCATGGAGTAAAAGCTCTCGGTAATTGGAGGGAAAAGCCCATGTTCCACATCTGGACCACCACTGTTGGTGACTGTGTGAATCTGGGAAAATATTTGCCTTTCTCAGCCCTGGAGAGTAAATGGGAACAATATTATGTACTTTCCAACGTTGCTGTGCACATACAATTAGAGGACAAGCATGGAAGCTGTTTACAGTAATGGGGTCAAATCAGGGCCTGGTATATATACACCAAGGAATATAATAGATGTGGGTCCATTTCTCCTTCACATAAACTGCTACAATCCAGCACCTTCTAAAAGGCTTGTTCTGGATTTTTCTGTTGCATTGGGGAAGCTCTGTGCTGCTATACTTAGAAGGTTATTATTCCAGCACATGAATATTCTGGATTCTTTCTTGCCTTGGGGTCTTACTTATTTAAGATTGCTTACTTTCAAAGTCAAAAGTATCTGCTACTTGGAAAAAGCTTCAGGACAATGCCCTGGATTCAATTTTATCCTCTTTGTTATCACAAGGACAGAAATAGTATTTTTACTGGGGAAATTGCCACCCCCAAAAGAATTCTCATCCCTATCTTGGAACTAAGGAATTGTTCTTTGCACTCCTTAACCTAGTAAATGGACTGAATGTCACAAGATGTGAAGATACACTTGTTCCCCAAAGCTGCCCCATGAGTGTGCTAAGAGAATTTTCAAAAGCTTAGCCCCAGTGAGACAACAAGGAGGAAATAGAATCAGCATTTAATGGAATGTATTTTGGGGTGACATAAAGCCCTTTATGGCAATTGGAGTTCAAGTCAAGACATAATCAGCTAATCATTGGTAATCATTGGTAATTCAGATGTGAATTTCCAGGCAAACAGCCCTTTTGATGGTCACGTTGAACTGCAGGCACAGGTGTTTATGACAAACAGCATTTAGACCCAGGCTAAAAGCAAAGACCTGCACCATGGGGCAGCGGACTGGGAAGCCATACGAAATCCTCAGTTATCTTCTGGTGTCCCTCCTATCTTAGTGAGCCCACAAAAAGACAGAGCCACTATCTTCTTTCCTGAAGCCCTGTCAAGTCCTTGAAAGGCAGTAATTTCAATTGGCTTTTTTTTCCCACTCATTCAGTTAAGGTAATGATCAGTTAGTGATTCAAATGGAAAAGGTCTCATCTCAGCTAATATAATTTGTCTGCCATCTGTATTCTGCTATAAACTTCTTTAAGGAAGTGTCTGTGTCTTGTCCACTGATGTGTCCTACCCAGAGAGTGCCACAAATTGCAACAGAGCACTATGTATTTAACACGTTCTATTAACAGTTAATATCCATGCTTCTCCCATGAAAGGAGGCATTACTAACCTGGAATTTATCAGCATGCACGAGGTAGAATTAGGACATAAACCCATGCATTTCAAACTCCAAAGCCCAAGTTCTGCATTTGGTCCCTCTTTGCCTCATCCCCTATTCATACCTAAAAATGGGCAGCAGGTTTGATCCACTGGAACTTGACACTCCAGCTCATCTCCTGGTTTCTGGGTTATCTGGGACAATAGAGGCTTAAACCAATCCATGTCCATTCAGTGACAAGAGAACAAGTCCATGCTCCCTACTTGCTGTTTTCTGAGGCTGCCCCGATTGTTTGAGCCAAATCCATCTCTCCCCAAACCTCGGAGTCCAGTTTTGCCCATAAGCTCTTTAAACAGCTTGCTCATCCTGTCTATAACAGTAAAAAATCCCTGGTACAACAAGCGAGGAATTGCTTGAAATTCCAATTAAGCCAAGTCTTACCAAAGCCTTTTCCATTATCTCAGTAAGCTGCTTTCTACATTAAAAGTCTCCCCTTAATTAATTCTTCTTGCTGGACTGTGGACATGCGATGCTTTATTATGACCTGCGAATTCAAAAGCAAGAAAATAAAGTGTAGATAAGCAGTGCGCTGAACTTCTCCCATCAAATCCGTGCAGCCCTGTACTGCCCTGTCACGGATCGTGTTGTCTCTTACATCTCAAACAAAGAAAGCACTTCTGTAGACAGCGCCCAGGAGGACTCAGGAAAGAGCTCCCCATGGTCTTTGGTACAAGTGATGGCATCTTCTAGGGGGCTGCTTGGATAGCTGCATCACACCCGCTTCTAGAAGGGAAGCTGAAACAGGAAAGGGATGATTCTCTGACACATTTCTTGCCCACAAGTGAGTGCATATGAGGGCTTTGTTGTATGAATAAATGCATGCTGGTGACAACTTTTGTATTCTGCAGTCAAATGCTCTACCACGGAGCTATACCCCCAACTTTTGTACTCTGGATTCTGACTGTGAGTTGCCTACCTGCCAGGGGTTCCATCATGTAGAGCCCACCTTACTGAGGTAGTCATCTAGTCTTGCTTGGGTCTCCTCTGTTCTGCCTGTCTCCCAGCTAGCCAAAGACCTGGTTTCAGAGTCTAGACCTCCTTCCGGGGAAATCTACAATAAGGATATCGAGGCCATGGACCTCCTGCCCAGCTCAGCCCAGACTTGTCCACCGGGAGCCCAGGTGGGGCCAAGAAAGTGGGATCACGCCTGCAAAGCGTATAGCACTTTCCCTGGTTCTCCACCGATTTTGTGTCTCTCTGCTCCCCTGATATTTGCTTGTTTGTCTATTTCTTCACTGCTGAGTTCATCTGCACTCAGGCTTATCTTTTTGGTTATATTTTGTTTTTAACCAAATTCCCTAGGATTTATTGCCATCCCTGGGTTCAAAGAAAAATCCTCTCCAGCTTTGCAATGGTTCTCCTTCCTCTGGCTGCTGCTCTGGCACTTGATTTGCCCAGACATTAGCATTCCATGTGACAGCCCACGCCCTTCTGACTTAAGACACTTTGGCAGAGAAGCCAAGACAAGTGTCCTGGGATCTGGCGTCGATCAGGATGGGTGGCAAGTGGGGCTCTGGCTGCACCAGGTGCTGCAGGAGGAGAAAGGGGCGTCTCCATTCAGTCTGACAACAGATTTCGATTTTTGCTGGGATACAATACACACCACATCCACAAACGTATCTCCTTCAGCCAATGTCTGTATTTCTTGTTCTGTGGCTCAGGCCTTGGGCTGGGAGATGCAGGGTTCTCCCTGTATTTTTTTTTTTTTTTTAACTACTCGCCAAGCAGGATGAGCTGGCCGGGGAATGTGAGGTTGGGTTGTTAAATTCACATTTATTTCTCCAGAGTGTGCCGAATGACAGCCTCCGTGTTGATGAAGAAGACATTCTGAAAGTATTTCTAATTGCTTTTATTGAAAGGGATAAAAAGAAACAACTCCAGCAGATACAGTGAAATGGCTTCTGGGAATAGTATCTGCCTCCCAGGATTATGCTTGATTTATGGTTTTGCGTGACTGAATGCCACGGTTCCACCTCCACTTGTCTCTAAAAGCCATTTCTTTTCTTTCTCTCCATCCCCACTGACACGTTGTTTTAGTGTACACAAGGGGCTTTCCTCATAGGGACCATCACAGCTGCCTGCTGCCTCACGCACTGCCCTCCCAGCCCCATGGTGTCCTTAAAACACTCTTTCTAAACTACAGAACTGACCCAAGGCACCTGGGGGGCTCAGGAGCTTAAGTGTCTGACTTTTGATTTTGGTTTAGGTCATGATCTCATGGGTGGAGAGATGGAGCCCCGCTTTGGGCTCTGTGCTCAGGGGGAGTCTGCCTGAGAGTCTCTCTCCCATACCCCTTCCTCTTACTCTCTCCTTCCCTCTCTAAAATAAATAAATCTTAAAAAACGTTTTTTAAAAATAAAATACAAAACTTCCCCTGAAGGAAACCCTAGCATGGTCCCCAGGTTTCTCTTCAGGATGAAGACCATGTGCCCGTGTTATGGAGCCATGAGGGTTAATGAGATGCCGTGGTGAGGCGAGGGTCCATGAGCCGGCCACCAGTGGATGACTGTTCCCAGTCCCTCTCCGTTTCTGGCTCCTAATATGTACTTAGGAAATATTTGCGATGAATTCGTCTATCTCACCATTACTTGAGGAGAACTGCTTTAGGTCAGGTAATGTCCTAGGCACTGAAAATACAACCATGAACCAAGGAGAGCTCATGGCCCTTACAGAGCTCTCCTAGGAACTAAGGGAGGGCAATGCCAGGTAAGGTATCCAGGGAGGCCTCCACATTGGGCAGATACCCGGTAATGGTGAGGAAACAAGGTGTTCCAAACCTCTGGTGAAAGAGCACCCCGGCGGAGATCTAGTTCCTTCCCTGAGGTGAAGCCATGCTTGTGGGGTTCCAGGAAGAGTAAGGGACAGGTGTGGCTGAGGAGATGAGCTGTGGAGGGAAGGGGACATGATAAAGTCCTCCAGAGGGGAGTAGAGGAGACATGTGGACAAATGCAAAGAGTTTGGATTTTATTCTCAATAAGACAAAATACTGTTGGAGGATTTTAAACAAAGAAGTAACAGGGCCTGACTTAGGACTCTGCAGGCTGGTATAAGAAAGCCTAGGAAGGGAGAAGGGAGGAAATGGGAGACTTCAAGATGAGAGTGGCCATTGCACAGATGGTAATTGGATTCGGGGTCTATTCTGAAGGTAAGGCTAACAGGACTTGCCTATAGATTGAATGAGGGGCATAGAGAAAGAGAAGGGTTTGGGAAATAAGGAAGGGTGGTTGCAAAATCTTGGCCCGGATAATTGCAGTGATGGAATGGCCAGTCCCAGAGATGGTGAATACTCACGGGCTAGTGAGGGGGGACCTCGGCTCTCCTCTCACAGTGCTGTTGAGTGGTCAGATCCATTCTTCACCTGTAGGCCTTCCCTCACCACTGCCCCCTCTTTGAGCTACTTACCTATGAGCTTATTCATTATCTGCAGCTCAGATAGGCTCTTGGAACTTCTAATCACTGGCCCCAATTCAAGTCCAGCCATGGAAGTCCTCTAAGCCATGGTCCCCTGTCAATGATGATGTCCCTCATGTGGTTTCCCTTCAGACCAGGCCGACCATCCTCAGTCCTATAATCCCCTCTCAGCCCTTTGCTCACCTCAGCTTCTTACCCCCGGATACATCTGGTTTGTTTATATTCCCTTTAAAATTGGCATTCAGGGTGATCAAAAGCTACCAGGGGGAGTTGAAAAGGGAATTCTAGAAAGACTCACCTCTCATGCTATCATCTTTACTCTTTTTCCCTGCAGTCAGGAATCGCATTACCTGCAATCGCATCTTATTTCCATTACTGCCTGACACTCTGCACCATGTTGACCACAGACCTCACACAGGACCACTGCCATGGCGTCCTAGCCAACGTGGCCACTCTTGTCCCTCTAACATTGAGTTTTCTCCACACAGTCTCCAGGGTGAGCCAAATTCTGTGTTACTCCGAAAGGCTTCCTGTCAAGTTGGAATATAAACTAAACTCTGCCCCGGCCCTAGTCTCCTACCACACTGAATACCACCCAGCTACCATTGTCTCTGTTCCCTTCTTGCAACACATCAAACCACTGCCTCCCCAAGGCCTGATACCTACTGTTCCCTTGGCCCCTATACTTTTCCCTGAACATCCTCTATAGGTGATTTAAACTTATCTTCCAGGAAGATTCCACCTCATCTTCATTTCTGCAATTGCCTCCTTAGAGAAGCATATCCACCCTGACTATGTTATCTGAAGGAATACCTGGTTACTTCCTACCTATACCTCCATAGCTCTTATACACATTTGTAATTAATTGCCTTACTAACTTCTTCATTTGTTGCTTGCTGGCTACATCCCCCCTGAAATGGAAGCCCCACAAGGACAAGGAGAGTGTCTACCTTGATAAGAACTCTATCATTAGTTTCCACAATGTCATGTCCAGAGGCCGAGGGGAAGACTGTGGGGAACATTATAGTTTGATTGTAAATGACAAAGATATTTACCTAGCCTAGTTACCAAAAAAAAGGAGGTTAGCTGGATTATTTTTATATTGGTCTCCTGCTAATTAACTTGCAACATTTAAAAAAATATTTAAGATTAAAGACATAGACTCTCTGCCTATCTTACAATGCTGTTTCAGTTCTCTCCTTATTCTGTAATTGAGTTATAGTGAGTTTCTTCCTGTACGACTTTTCCATTTTTATTTAGTAAAATCTATTAATGTCTTTCTTCATGGATTCTGCCTTTGATGTTATTCCTAGAGGGTTTTCTCAGCCTGACATTTAACATATATTTGCTATTATTTAATTGTATTCATGCTTGTATTTATCACCTAACCCATAACCTAACAGAAAATTTTTGGTGTATATCATGGAGTGAGCATCTAGATGATACTTTTCTCTAGGGGAGTACCGATCACTTAATTTTAACAATAAGCAACCTATTCCTGTGTAACAACAGCCAAAACCTCTTTATCATAATTACATTATCTAAATACTTTGCTGAATGCCTTTGAATTTCCTTTTATTGCTCATTATTGTCTTTTCCTATATGGGTTACTACCTATTTTTATTATTTACTGATCTCAAGTAAACCTATAATGTGATGGTTCAATCCTGTGACTTTGAGCAGGTTCCTGAATCACTCTGAATCTCAGTATTTTTTTTGTGAAATGAAGATAATCGTATCTATCTCACAGTCTCCTTAGAAGGATTACATTATATAATGCATATAATATGTTCATTTTCTTCAGTAAAAATTTACGGTGTCATGCAAAAGGATTCTGAAGACTACCTACCAAATTTTTATAATACAGATACATATTCTATATATACCATGTACAGGATATCATATATACTGGATACAGAAAAGGGACTTCTGTCGTCTTTTCCAAATGGTTACTTCTGAATCATAGGATAAATTTCTATACGTAATTATATGCAAAGTAGCTTTCTTAGATAACTTCACGATGCCTGAATTTGTTGAATGAACTGTTTTGATTTGTCAGATAGTCAATTGCCTATTCCTTTTCCATTTTTCCTGTATGCACATCATATTTATTTTTCCTGGCTTCCTACACTGGCTGTAGCAATGATAACAGCAGCACACCTGAGACCCTTTGGGGTTCTAGTGGCAGTGGTACTAGTACATCACTTAAGCATAATGATGGCTATTGATTTCAAACTGAAGACTTTTTCATATCTTCCTGATGGTCTATAGTAAAATAATATATTGGATGCAAGTTTTTATCAAATACCTTTTCTACCGATCTTTCCTTTTTTATTTAAATTCAATTAGCCAAGGTATTGTAAGTACATCATTAGTTTTTGCTATGATGTTCAGTGATTCATTACTTGGATATAGCACCCAGTGCTCATCGTATCACATGCCCTCCTTAATTTCCATCACCCAGTTACCCCGTCCCTCCACCCACCTCCCTTTCCACTTATCTTTCTGATCATCATATTGGACGTTTTTTTCCTACTGGAGAATTTACAAAACTTCAAATTCCTTTGCCTTGATGTTTTATTTAGATTTATGCTTGCAAGTCTATATCATTTTTACAGTTTTGAATATTTTATTTATGAATACACACATATGTATATTCATAGTGAGACTGATTACAGGTTTTCTTTTGGTGCTATCTTCTTGTAAAGTTTTGCACCAGTTTCAGGCCAGTTTTGTATAGCTAATTGAGAAGTTTTGCATTAGTTTCTTACACTATGACACTTTAAATAACATTGAATTAAAGTTCTTTCAAAGAATGATTTGGCTTGAACATTCATTTTGGAGAAAGTTCATTGACAACTTTCATTTTCTACCACAGTTAACAGCCTATTTCCCTCTTCTAACTCTTCTTGAATGAATTTTGTTAATTTACATATTTCAAGATGAAAGTCATGCATTTATCAATGAGCTGTATATTATTAAACTTGTAATAACATATTGCACACTATTGTAATTATTTTGTTCATTTTCATGTGTATATCCTACTTTGAATGCATGATGTCATACATTTTTGTGTTTTATTTTTGCCATTTTTCATATTGCCAGAGATACATGCATATTATTTTTCTTTTATAAGAAACAGGTCTTTGATTTCTCAATTTTATTGGATCATAGTCTAGTTTATTCATGTTTGGTTTTATTAAATGTTTTTTATGCCTTTGGAGAAATTTTTCCTTTTTCTTTGCCTCTAGAATTGAATGAAAGTTTATTTTACAGGTTTTTTTCATACTTAATAGTACACTGAATAAGCATATGAATTTTCTTGAGACTAGCTGTGTGTGAGATAATCTGAACTATAATGATAGCTTCACACTGATTTTGACAGAATCTTTAATTTTATTCTTCAATCGAAATTAAAAATTAGGGCACCTGGGTCGGTCAGTGGGTTAAGCCTCTGCCTTCAGCTCTGGTCATGATCTCAGGGTCCTGAGCATCAGGCTCTCTCCTCTGCAGGGAGCCTGCTTCCTCCTCTCTCTCTCTCTCTGCCTGCCTCTCTGCCTACTTATGATCTCTCTGTCAAATAAATAAATAAAAATCTGTTTAAAAAAAGAAATTAAAAATTAAATGGAGATGTTTGCTTAATCCTCTGTTATTTAGTTTTAAATATATTGATTGTTTTTATAATTATAATTTTTAAGTGGGTATTTTGTCAAAGATTGTTATTTAATGTTAAGTGTTTTGTTTGCACTATAGTAAGTCAATTATGATTTGTAGAATTTCTGTTCTTGGGCTCAATGAGGTTCTATTTCTTTTTAGTATTGGATTTGATCTTCCTATGTATAGACTATAGGGACATCAAAAAATGGATTTTTTGTAGACATTTCCTGTAGTTACATATTTGATATATACACACTTGATATATAATGTAACAGTGATTAAAGAAGCTCTATCTAACTTTTAAAAATTTTGTCAGGGTGCCAGGTTGGCTCAGTTGGGTTAGGTGGCCAATTCTTGGTTTGAGGTCAGGTCGTGATCTTATGGGTCATGAAATCCAGCCCACCTTGGGCTCCATGCTCAATAGGGAGTCTGCTTTAAAGATTCTCTTCCTCTGTCCCTCCCCCCACATGCATGCGTGTTCTCTCTTTCTCAAATAAATCTTTAAAAAAAAATTGTCATGTGAGTGTGTCAAACACTAAAATTTGCATTTTTTACTTTTACTATAACTATAGTGTTGTCAATTTCTCTTTAGATTTCTAACAGTTTTTTCTTCACATTTTTGGATGTTTTACTATTCATTTTGTGAATATTGTGTCTTTGTTGTGAATTATTTATTTTAAATATAAAATAACATTCTTGGTATCTTTTTATACTTCGACTCTTCCATTCTCTTTTGTCTGTTATTAATTTTGCTACACCCGTTTTCTGCATTTGCATTTGCCTGATCTATTGCTACTCTTCCCTTCTGTAATTTTCCCCCAGCTTTATTGAGGTGTAATTGGCAAATAAAATTGTAAAATATTTGATGTGTGCAACATGATGATTTGATATACATATGCGTTGTGCAAGGATTCCTCCATCGAAGTAATTAACACATCCATTGTCTGACATACTTACCTTTTTTTGGGTAATAACATTTCAGCTTTACTCTCTTAGCAAGTTTAGTTATACAATACAGTGTTATCACGCTTAGTCACCGTGTTATACCTTAGATTCTCAGAACTTACTCATCCTATAGCTGAAAGTTCGTGCCCCCTACCAACCTTTCCCCACTTCCCCATCCTGCCCCCCAGCCCCTGGCAACCACATTTCTACTCTCTGTCCCTTCTGTAGTTCATGTTTCAGGCTTATCTGTTTGCAGATCCTTTATGTTCTAGTTTATTTGTGTTGAACCCTGCTTGAGGCATCACTCTTTCCTAATTTACGTCATTTTTATGACAGATATGTTTTGGCTTAAACAGTCTTATAATTCCTTACTATCACTTTCCTTTTTCCTTTCCTTCTTGATTTTTTTTTTTTTGAAGTTGTAGCTTTTGTGGATACATCAAAACTGCACTGAGCATTCTATTCAATTCGATAAAAATCTACTTTATCCAGGCAGTGGGTGGATGCCATGGCTGGAAATGAGACAATGGCCTGGGCTCTCTCCTTACCGTCCACCATTGTCACCCCAAGTGCTCCTTATAGGACTAAGGGGGTGTTCTTCAGGTTCAAACCTCAGTTCTTAATGGTCCTCTGCCACTCCATTCTGTCCTGTGTGCCAGCTAATATAACTTTGTTATTATTTTAATGTCTTATTAAAAAAAATTAAACTGGGGTGCCTGGTGGCTCAGTCAAATAAGACTTGGACTCTTAATTTCAGCTCAGGTCATAATTTCATAGTCCTCCCATCAAGCCTTATGTCAGGCTCTCCTCTCAGTACAGAGTCTGCTTAAGATTCTCTCTCTCCCTGCCCCCACCAGTTTGTACTGTCTCTCTCCTAAATCAATTAATTAGTTATTTAATTTGGTCAATTTAATTTAGTTTAGTTAATTTAATTATTTAAAATTAAAATTTAAAAAATTAAGCCTATACAAAAGTTATAAGAAGAGTACAGTGGACATCCACATACTCTTTACCTAGAATGGCCACATGGTAACATCTTCCACATTTACAGTGTGAATGTGTGTGTGTCCTGCATCATTTGATACAGGGTAATTATAATGACCTACGTCCCTAAATACCTTAGTACACATTTCCTAAGGACCGGGGCATACGGTGTAATTGGCAAACAATGAAAATATAATATCGGTAGATTGTTATCACCAATTCTATACCCCGTATGTGCATGTTACTAATGTTAATAATGTGCTTTAGAGCAAAATATTATTTTTCCTCTGGTAGACAAAACCTTAGGCAACTGATCAAAGGTAACATCATCCATATTGAGACAAAACTATATCACGAGCCTCTTGATATGATGCACTGAAAAGGATACAATGCCACTTCAGTTGTGTTCCTGCCAAAAATGTATAACCTGAACCTAATTATGAGGAAACATCAGACAAACCCAAGTTAAACAAAATTCTACAATATAACTGGCTCACATTCTTTAAAAATGTCCAGATTAAGAAACAAAGAAAGGGTGAGGCACGAATCCTGGTTAAAGGAGTTGTTAAGGACCTGAGAACTGAGTGCAGTGCATTCATCTGGAGGGAGCTGGAGTAAACGAGTTCTAAAGCAGGAGCTGGCAAACTGTTTCTGTGAAGAGCCTGATAATAAATATTTTTGGCTGTATGGACCATATGGTCTCTGTTGCAACTACTCAACTCTGTGGTTGTCATGCGAAAGACGCCATAGACAACATGTAAACAAACAGGCAGGATTTTATTCCAATAAAACTTAACTTCTGGAAACAGATGGCAGGGGGAGCTGCAGTGTGCAGATCCTACCTCGAAAGGGCATTGGGACAGTTAGCAAAATTTCAATATGGATAGAGGATCAGATAATATTTTTATTTTGTTTTGTCAGTGCTAAACTTCCTAAAATAACTACGTGATGGTTATGTAAGAGAGCGTCCTCCTTAGGAGACACACACACACACACGTAAAAAGAGATACAGAGAGAATATTATGTATGGAAAAGTAGATAGATAGATAGATCTTTATCTGATCTGTATCCTTTCTTTTTCTGATCCAGACTCTGATCCAAGGTCATGTTCTCATTCCATCTTGTTTAACAGAGAACGGCTTCTCTTCTTTTCTCTCCCTTTCATGATTTTGCTATTTTCGAAGAGTCAAGGTAGGCTTTTTCAGTGACCTGTCGCTCAATCTCTATTTGTTTTGGGCTTAGAGTCACACTGTGATTTTTGGTAGAACTACTGTCAAAGTGATATTCTGTCTCATTCAGCACATCCCATCAGGAGGCACATGATGCCAATTTATTCCATGATTGGTAATGTTAGCATTAATCACTTGGTAAACGTGGGGTTTTCCAGATTTATCCATTCTAAAGGTAACTTGCTTCAGCATTCTTCATTTATTATTTTCTAATTTACTGAAAGAGCCTTTGTCTTGAAATCTGACATCTTCCTCCATTCATAGGAGCCATCATTACCTGCATTTTATACATGTACAAAAAGGAACCAGCTGCATTGTATTGGTGACCTTGAACTCAAGAGATGCTTGTGGAATCTTCCTGTAAGAGTCAACATTTGTTTCTGCCACATGAAAAACTTTTTCCATTACATTTGCACATACAGTGTGACACAAAGCCTGGGCCTTTTAATCGTGGGGGGGTGGGGCTTGCAGAGACCAAGTATGTTTAAGAACACACTCTTCTATTTAAAGATTATTGTGCGAATACCAAATAACTACCACCTCTGGGTGTGAGGTGGCTTTGATTCATAGACCTTTCAGGGCTGCTATGATTTGCATTACTATAGTAAGGATGGTTTTATTAAAAGTTATACATTATAGTAACCTAGATTTTTTTTTTAAAACATGAGTATGGATCTTAGGATATTGATGTGCCAGTATGTGGCTAATTAAAAGCTCGGAAAATTAAAAAAAAATACCAAGATTACGACGTTGAATGTTTTGAATGATTTTTAGAACTGAAAATGTACAGGTTTGGTTAAGAACGTGGCCCACCAAAATGATTTTCTTTGCTTTAGTTGCATACCTTGGGGCGTACTAACAAGGAAGCCAAGACCCCAGGGACATTTCTTTGCCTAGACGTCATGCACATTCACATGTGTGACCAGGTCCACTTTAGCAACTGGGTATTCTGGCACAGTGCTGGGCATGGGATGCGTTACATGTGAAATGAGTACAAGAGTAAGTGAATTTAAAGAAGTGAAGGAGTGGAAGTTCTGAATCCAAACAGAGAAATGGGGTTAGTGGTGCGGATACCTCCTTCGCAGAGGATGAGGCAACATGACGTGCTTACCTGTAATAGAAAATGCCAGGCATCTCACAAAGCCAGTAGATTAAGAATTTTCAAGCTTGACACACTGGAGCTGAAACAGGAAATCATTTGGGGTTCCTCCGCCTTGATGGATGGGGCCGTGTAGTACATTTTGGCTTTGAAAACAAATATACCCGGAAGAGTGAAAGGGAGGCAATTGCCGAGAGTCAACTCAAAGGCCACCATCCTCCCAATTATCTTCGGAAGAGGTAAAGATTTATTGAAGGATGTTTGTTCAGGATGATCAATGGTTTCCTGTCCGGCTCTAGATACCCGGCAGAAAATTTTCATTTTCTATGGGGAGTGGAGGCCGCCAATTTATCTCTCTTTCGGAGGTTACGCTTGACAGGAGGTGCAGAGTGAGTACACCTAACTTAGGCTCTGCCATCACTATCTTCATAGAAAGGGATTCGATAAATCCACTTGAGGAAAATATCCAGCAGTGCATTGGCTTCATACAGGAGGTTGTGATGGTATTCCCCTCAGACTTGGGCCCCAGATCCCTTGGGCAGAAATGAGTGTGGTAGGAATAGGAAAGGATGCCAAGATACAGCCAGAGCACCCAGATACCTGTCATGCTCTGAGATCCGTGGGACAGAATCAGTGCTCAGAAAAATTACCCCTGAGAAATTCAGAGCCACTCCAGCAAGAGCCAGGGAACCAGAACTTCATACTGGAGCTAATTTGTGAGACAGGGGGAGGGACAAGTGAATCCGTTCCTTTTGCTTTCCTTGGCCAGACATATATCGAGTACCTTTCCTCCCAAGAGCACTGTTCATTCCCCAGATGTCCTCCATTTCCTGCAGCCCACAGGAGCCCAACCCAAGTCTGGGCAGTAACCTTCACTGTGGGTCTAAGAGGAGGCAGAGACTCTGGGCAACAACTCACAGTGGGAAACGTAAAAGATTTTCCAGCATGATGCTCCTGGTGGTAATGGGGATTCGTGCTCCCTAGAGAGGCCGCACCGTTTTCTCATTCCTGTTTATCCATCCACCTAAACTATCCTTCCTTCCTCAGAGACCACGCTACCCTATGAAAGCTGCCCTGGGTAGTTGCCACTGTCCTCCACGTGTGTGATCTGCTTCTAACCCAATTTTCCATCTGAGTTAACAAGACCAAGTGAGGTGAAGCAATTTGACCTTGATCCCCAGTGAGCCTGTGACTGAGTCTGCATTTAGAAGAGAACTCACCCCTCTCCAACCAGAGATGCTCACAACAGCCACTGTGTCCCTGAGCCTTCCAGCTGCTCTTAGATATGGTCTAGATTAATAACCACTTAAGCACCAGATGGATGTTTGCCAACCCAGATCTGTTGGCAGACCACTCTGAAAACTTCTTCACTCTTCCTAAATACTGTCCATCCTTCCATCAATCAATTAAGCAACTTTGTCAATTAGTAAGACAAAATTTTCCGAAGGACATTCTTGTCTTCCAGTCATTTCTTTTAGCACCTCCATGCCTGCAGAACATTTGTGCCTGTTTTTTAAAGAGAAGCATGAAGAGGCAAGCATGAGAAACTTCAGTGGAACTTTCTAACTCATTGCCTGGATATGTTATTTTCTAGCTTCTTATTCTATTCTTTCTTTTAAAAATTAATTTCTTTTTAAAGAGCAGCAAAACTATCTATAATCTGATGAATTAAAATAGTTTTCCCCATTACCAATGAAACCAATTTTTAGAACTAGCGTTCAATTTGGCAGTTTTAATTAGGGACATATTTCCAAATTTGATTAGAGTATCCAACATATATTCGACTGTGGCTTTATGTTTTATTCCAGGAGGGAAAATGTCACTTTCCATTTGCCCAGAGTGCTTATTTAGCATAATGACCATCGAGGGCATTGAATTGGTGAAGGACATGGGTAATTCAGTCAAATGGGGACCCTGCCTAGAAGGGCCCTACAGATGCAAAGAGACACAGGCATGGCTTCAGACAAGCAGGGCCAGAGGACAGCCCAGTGTGGTTCAGGGAGCAATCTCTCAGGAAGAAAGAATAGAAATGAGTCAGAAATTCACAGATGCTAGAAACCAAAGGTGAAGGGAGCTCTGGAAAGGATTTGGTTTAAATGTCCCTCCCACTCCAACTCTGGATGTGGAGACATCAGGAAGGATGGAGAGCATGTGACATGTGTAGAGCATTTCAGCTCCCTCAGCCTGGACAGACCCCACTATCTGACAGGGCATTCATTGGGTCACAAAGCAGATCTTATTAGGAAAGGATATGTGAATTCAATTTTCCACATACAGGGATTCCAGTTCCTGGGAAATGCCTAACCCAAGGAGTTGTGTATAGGAGATGAGACATGCAAACCAGTGAGCCCCATGCCTTGCATGGAGCAGAGGCTTAGTATATATTTCTTGGATGATTTAAAGAATGAGTGGATGGATGGATGCAAGTTTATTCCTTTTACTCATTCTGATTCCTGTAGGTTCTATGTATTTGAGACCAAGCAAGGATCCTAAGAGCTCTTGCTAAGATGGCCAATCACCCCGGATCTGACAGTAGGTCTACAGTATCAACCTAGCCTAGCCAGGTCCCCATGCCCAGAAATACTAGTGTGGAAAGACAGGAAGCAGGGATAATAACTAAGACTGGTCCAGAGCACACTGTCTCCCAGGCTGTCTTTCAAATGTACCTCATGTCTTAACCTTTTCGTCCTCACGGCACCTCTGTGTTATAGACACAATTATTAACCCCATTAACAGATGAGAAAACTAAAGCTCAGAAAAATTAAGTAAGTTGCTCAAAGACCCCCTGCTAGGACTGATGCCGATAGCAGTAACCACAGTCTGAAAACCATAACCAGATGGCGGCTGTCCTTGAGGAAGAACATGGACACCGGAATCCCCAGGAAATAAACGGCTTTCCGTCAGGTGGGATGTGGCTTGTGGCTCAAGGCAATCCATTCCGTTTGGTAGAAAACCCTTGTTAGAGATTGGATTTCAGGGAACAAAGACCCCCCCCCCATAAGAGGCGGGTGTTAGAGAAATACGATATTTTAGCAAAAAGTTAGGATGCTAGAAAAGTGTGGAGAGCCAGAAAGCAAAGCAAGAAATGAAAGACAGGTTTCCCTGGGAACATGTGGTGGGGCTTAATGAAAGCCTACAATCTACCACGGATAAGTTATGATCCAAGGTTAGGGCAGCAAGACAAATTCAGTCTCTGTCTGCAAATGGCCTGGCCTGCTGAAATTCGGCCGGTTTTGCTCAGGGTCTGGATGGCCTCCGTGTGAAGGTTCCTGGTCTCAAGGACGCAGAGAGAGCATGACTGCTGAGGGCAGAACCTAATGCAAGTATGCATATGAAAGCAAGTAGGTAAGCTGTCTGTCCAAGAGAAGGGGAAGCAGGTGTCAGGCAAGGGGTCCTGGCAAACGGCTGAGATGGAATCCAGTATCCAGAGTGGCATTCAAGCAGAGGATGAACAGACAATTGGCAGATGGGTGACATCAGGTATTCAGAGAACCTACAGGTGGGCAGCCAGATGGTACCTGTTGATTACCAGAGGTACAGGTAAAAAGACAGTTGGCAACAAGTGACTGTGGTCTACAAGGGGCCCAGGAAACTCACTGATGAGGTCAGAGATCAGCAGAGGCACCAGTGAATGGAGAGATGGCACCACAGAATGGCCATGCATTCAGATAGCACTGTAGGAGCCCATCAATCAGTATATGTAAGTCTCATTATCCAAATTCTCTGTTATCCAAACCCTAGTCTGGAATAGAGTGGGATGGGTAGGATTTCTGGTATCAGGGCCCAGTCCTGTGGAGATTGGGTTTTGTGGAGTAGATTATCCTGAAACTGGAAGGACGGAGAAGGACCAGATGCCAGGTTAGTGAATAAAGGATTCCCAAATAAGTGCTACATAGACATGACCGTGAAGTCTCCACCCTGTGGGCAGGTCAGACAGGCTACAGCATTGACTCCACTGGATAATATGATTATTTAAAGTTCTAATTCCCAGTGCCCCTGTTCTCCACACTGCCCAAGGCCCTGCCTGCACAGAGAGGCATGGACCCAAACCAATGGAAGGCAATTACACGCCAGACCCAAGAGGCTTCCGTAGAGACCCCCGCCCAGTTGTTCAGAGTCATGTGGCCCTCCACCCAGCACAGAGTTCTGGGCAACGCCGATGTGAGGATGGTTGATCCAAGCCTCAGTCCTAAGGGATTATCTGATTTTTAAAAAATTTTTTCCAATGTTGCCATATTTGATAATGAAGGAAATCAAAGCAGGACTCTCCCCCACCACGGTCTTCTATCCACACACACTTTCTGCACCTTTGGGAATGTGCTCTCTGTCCCACAATTGGCACTGTTCTCCCTTGCAGGAACTCTACTTCTTTTGTTCTTCTTAGCCACAGCCCACCTTTCCTGCCAGGCATATTTCAGTCTCCCCTCTCCCACTCCTCCACTAAGCTGGCCTCTGTCTACACTGTGCTTGTTCCTTAACCTCCTTGTGACATCTGGAGTAGACTGTAGACCGTTCTGCAAAGCCTGAAGCCCCATGGAAAATGACTGAGTAAACGACAAGGGCTAGGTGTGGTGGTGTGGTTTTACTTGGCTCAGCCAAGCCTTGCTCCTCTCTGGCCCTCTTGGTTGCATGGCTCCCCGATACTCCCTCACCCTCGAACTCCCTTTCAGCTCTTCACATGGGTCACACTCCCTCCTCCCACAGGGTCTTAGTCTTGTTCTTCTGTCTGCCTGATAGGATCCTCCCTCTCCTCCCCACATGTCCTAGCATCCTTCAGATTGAAGCTCATTCATTACTTCCTTGGCAATGTCTCCTCTGATGGGCTGATGATGCTCTCACTCTGAGAGCACCCTGGCCCACACTTGTGACCGTTGTAATTGTACATCTCTTCGTTTGACTACTTGCTTAGTGTCCAGCTCCTTCTCTGAGCTATAACTTTGCTTATTCCATTCACTCCAGCATCTAGCACAGGACTTGCTACCTCACAGAGGTCTGGAAAATAGCTATTGGATCAGTTAACACCCTTGGGGACCACACTAACAGCACAGAGCCTATATATTTCCATATATGCAGAACAGAAGGAAGATAATGAAAGTAGCCTGCCAGAGGGATGTGGTAACAAGTAAATCATACATTACTTATAAATTTCCTCCCATGGTACCCGGCCCATGGTGGCACCCCATACCTTCCTCCCACTGCATGGGGCTCTAACCTTAATAGAGACACAAAGCACCAGCAGCATTGACTTTGATGTCAGATTGACCTGTGGTGTGGCCATGATAACACTTTTTCTCACTTAAGCCTCACTTTCTCACCTGTAAAGTGAGGATTTTAATAATACTTATCTCACAGAGTTGTCGTTGATCACACGTGGAACAGTGCTTAGAACAGTCACCTGACATGTGGTGGTTTGGAATTAGTGTTTGCTGTTATTATATTTATCTCTATCGCTGGGACCTAATTAGAAACTCATGGGAGAGGTATGAAAACTGGTCCAGAGTTTGTCATGAGCCAAATATTGTGTTAGAACCCCATATAGTTCAGTCAACTAGATGGCTATCTCTCTGGCCAGGCGAGAGGTCCTTCAAAGCCAGGGGACCATCACCATGCTGTTTTGGTTAGAGGACTGCCTTTTGTAAGTTGGCTTCTCAGCCTTGTCTATTCAGCAAAATACATTTTACTGAGACTTGAAAATTCTTGCTTGATCATATTCCCACTTATTCTTTCTGAATACAGCTCTTTGAACCCTGCTAAGATTGGCAATTGCATTTCTCAATTCTCAAAGGACACACCAGAGGATAAAAGAAAATTCTATCCACTGTAGTTGGCTATGTATTATTCAAAAAAGAGTTCATAGGAGACCAGCTTGAGTTCTAGGTGGACAAGGAAAAAATTGCGAAGGACGAGCCAAATAGATGAACAAAGAAAGTGGAAAAAAGAAAGAAAGAAAGAAAGAAATGGAAAGAAAGAAAGAAAGAAAGAAAGGGAAAGAAAAAAGAATTAAAGAGAAACATATACTTTTCGCCATCAGGGACAGACTGTATCTGAGTTCCCGAATAGAGGCAGGACCACCTTAATGGCTAGAATTAAGGAGGAGTCTGTGCTAAACTCAAGATTCTCTCAACACATTTCTCCAAATAGGACATTACAAAGAGAGGGCTGGGAGCCCACTGGCATTCCCTTATTCTCAGACAGAGGGCCTGCACCATCAGCCTGCTGGGAAGACTCATGCCTCTCTATCTGCTGGAATGAGGGGAATTGCTTAAAGAATTTCTGACAAAAATACAAGGTAGAACAGACAGAAGCCAAGTAGATTCCTGGAAATTCTTTGGAAAGATACCGATCTATGAACACCTCTGCATGTGGATTTAACTCCAGGTGATCACTCAGGTCTGGAATTTGACCTGGGACAATTAATGACTTCCTTTGAGTAGTACAGGATTAAGCTCTGCCTTACTCCAGGGGATATGAAGTTGTTGGCCCTGTCTTTCTTATTTATTTATTTATTTATTTATTTATTTATTTATTTATGTTTGAGAGCAACAGAGAGAGAGAAAGAGAGAAGTAGCAGGAACAAACAGTGGGGGATAGGCGGAGGGAGAGGGAAAAGCAGACTCCCCACTGAGCAGGGAGACTGATGGAGGGCTCGATCCCAGGATCCTGGGATCATGACTTGAGCTGAAAGCAGATACTTGACGGACTGAGCCATCCAGGCGCCCCTGTTTAGGTCCCGTTTTGTGGCGGGAGGTGGTAACTTACTCTGTAACCTGCATGGAACATGGATTACGAAGACTTGGATGGTTTTTCTGTATTAACAAGGTCAAAGAGGAATATTTGAGAGCAACTAAACCATACACTGTGAAATGAATGATAGGCAATTATTTGCAGTTATTTCTGTTGTGTGTTTATGTGAACACACACACACACATGCACATGCGTGGGCGCGCGCACACACACACACACACACCCTGTCTCTCTCTCTCTCTCTCATCAGGCTGTATTATTGGGACTATGTATTTTTCCCAACCATTCTCTCAACATCTAATTGAAGAGCTGCTTGACCCTGTTGGTCAGGTATCTCCAAAGACAACCTCTCTTTCCTAATCATGTTTTCTTCCTCTTTTGGACTTCTCCCTTGCTGGAATACTTTTCCATTTTCACCATTGCAGATTGGAAAGTTATTGTAGCCTTTGAAACAACAGAAGTTACTAAGTGAATAACCTTTGGCAAAAACTGTGAAACTCTGAGTCCATTTCCTCCACTAGAAAACCAGAATGATAATCCCCACCCCCCAGAGGATTGCTGTAAGGATTACATGTCTTCATAGAGGTAAATCACCTGAAAACATGGCTGGCAAAAGGAAAGCTAGGTAAATGATAATTCTCATTTTTACCCCTTCCATATTCTAGGGCACATTGGACTTATCTTCTATGTACTTCAAAGTTGCGTACTAGCTACAGAGAACTTTTCAACCTGCCCTTTCTCAAAGTTTGGGTATCGATCTGGAATCTTCAACAACCAGGCAAAAAGCTCTAACTATTGCTTTTCATCAGACCTGAGCCTTCCTTAAACTTTGGGAGATCTCCTCTGTCCTAATTCTAAAATGATTCCTGGAAACAGCTTCGGCTTCCCTTTTTCTATCTGCATCATGTTGGGAGGAGGAGTTTAGGGATTGTCATGGCTCTTCATGGCAAGAGAACCACTTTCAAATTAAATGCCCATTAAACATTTCCCTCTAGTTGACAAAGTCATGACAAATTGCAAACCTGGCCCTAGGTAATTTAACCACCTCTTGTATTGCCACAGTGATCCAGACAAAACAAGAAGTAGCTTCTATTCACACTGTTTTTGGACCTGAACCCTCTTGTGCTTGGAGCTGAGAAGAGGACGCATATGTTTGGGCTGGATGTCAGGGGCTTTGGAAATCAACCATTGTAGTTGGCAGGGGAGTGGATCCCTGGGCTGGTCAGGGCAGAGTGTTCATGTAATTGAGAGTAATTATGTTGACAAAGAGGGGAAGTGTAAGGGCACCTCATAATTATAAACAGATGTGCTTGAATAATGGCAACCGGCCTTTCAGGGGGCCCAACACACTGATGCTTCAGCAAGGACTCCTCTCCCCTGTTGCACGGAGATGCTCCAACACCTTTGATAACCCAAACATGGCAAGCCAAAGAGATTGAGCTATTTTCAGAAAGAATGATACAGATGGAAATCAGATGAGGAGGACAGTACAGTTAGAAAAAACATGGATTTTGGAACCAGATAGACTGGTTTTGACTACTTAACCTCTGGGTGATTTCACATTAGTTCTTTAAGCAATCTGTTTCCTTATCTCTAAAATGGCTAGAATAAGACCTCATGGAGTTGTTAGTAAAACTTAGAAAGTGTAAGTCAACTGTCTAGCATGTAACTGGTCCACAATTCGTTTCTAGTTCAAACCAAGTTCAGTGTTTGCAATCTCCCACCTGGTCTCCCTGCTTCCATTCTGATCCCAGGATTATCTGTTCTCCAGAGGGAATTTTTTAAAACATAATTCAGAACAGAGAACTGCCCAAAACTTTCAAATAACTTTACATTACACCTGGATTAAAGTCCAGGATCCTTATCCTATAAGATCTAGGCTCAGCTCTTAGGACTCTCCAACCCCCTCTTCTCCATTTCCCCCTTTCTAGTGCCCTCCACTCAAGATTCTCTTTTGGTTCTTTAAGCGTATCCAGGAAGGCAAACACTAAGTGTTTGCCTTCCTGGATCCTTCTCGTCACTCATTTCCTAATTTGAATATAGTAACTCAAAAGAGGCCTTCCTTGCCCACCGTCTCAGTTGTTTCCTAGAAAAGAGCTTAAGAGAGAGATTTGGGAACCCATGGTTTATTTAAAGGTGTGTTCAGGGTAAGCCTGCAATGGAGTGAAGGAAGCAGAGAGGGGAAGAGAAAAAGAGAACAAGGATAGAATCTTAGATGTTCTCTTAGATGATATCTAGGCTTGGGCTGATCTATGGGTTGTATCGGGGTAAAGACCTGCTGCATAAATCATTGCTCATAGGTGTCCGGCCTTGAAGTAAAGAGCCAAGCTTTTGTACCATGGAATCAGTCAGTCATTGGCTGCCTCACAGTCATCTCCTACCAGCCAAAGACAATTCTCAGGAAGAGGTTGCAGGTTTAAGCCACTGGCCACAGAATTACCCTCCTGCAGCTGGAAGATGTGTGTACAGGCTTGTAAATAGTCTCCAGCAATGCATCAACTCACCTGCTACAACCACCTGGTCCAGCCTTGCCACGTACATGCTCCATCACCTACACCTGGTTCAACTCTGCGGCTTACGTATTTTTCTTGCTTCATTATTTGTTGATTTTCTGTCTCCCTGACTAGAGTATTGGATTTTGAGAGCAACAACCTTGTCAGTTTTGGATTTATCTCCTAACTCTAGAACAAATCCTGGTTCAATGAGTGAATGTTAATTGCCATGCACTTGCCTTCTTCTGACATGGGAAAAAGTTTACATTCAGACAAAGAACGTGTCAAAAACAAAAGGAGAAGACTGAATCCTCTGTGTCATGGTCACCTGCTCCCTGGAGTTCCTTTGTTTTCTGTGCCATTTTCATGTTCCATCAGTGGAAAGTTGGCTGACTTTTTTTTTTTTTTTAAGCATTCCAAAGAGCATTGCTTATAAACTGTTTTCTAAAACAATGCTATCCCCCACCAGGGAGGCAGCTTTCAGCAATTTTCCTGAAATATTTGCAGAACGGATTTGAAGAAAGAGAACGAAGAAGCTGTCCTCAGAAGCTTATCTCCATAGCTTATTTAACATGACTTCCCCCAAAAGATAGTCTTCGACCAGATAATTGCTACTGGAGCCACATTTATGGAGTACTTTCTACAGAAGATGCTCTTCCCCACCCTGATCTTTCATGTATATCAAAGCACAATTTGTTATGTATGTTACTGTTGTCTCCCTCTTCCTCCTTGTCTTTGAGGAAAGGAGATTATGGAGAAATAGCAACATGTGAGAGGATTAACAGGATAATGAGCTGTGTACCTCTGCCTCATACTGGGTCCACACAAATCATACACACGCAGCCCTCACTGAAAAATGATACTGCCAACAGCTTTTGTAACAGCTTTTCTGAAAGTTCCAGCTTCCTATGGACCCTGTAGCCATCAAAAAATCATCAAAATTGTCTGCAAAATTCTGGGCCATTCAAATAAGGAGCCAGCGGCATAAGGAAAATAAGGCAATCAAGTTGCCTGTAGGAAGGTGTAAGAAGACTCATGAGGCCTGGGGCATTATAATGCAATGTAATAAAAGGCTATTTGGAGGATTTACAAAGCATCAGTAATTGTGAAATTAAGCAATTTCAAATTTGGTGTCATTGGATCCTTAACTAACGCTGTGAGAGATACACTGTACGTTTGCTTTACGTTTGCTTTATGGATGAGCAAACTGATGGACAGAACATATGCAAGCTACCCTATACCACACAGTTGGTTTGGCGGCTATTTGTCATTTTGGCTGGATGTTTTGTACTGTTTTGCATTACTTTCTTTGGATGTCCAGTATCCACTTGCCATTACTGAAGACATAACACTCTTAGTTGCCTTTGAAAATGCCTTTTCCCAACTTTTCATCCATGTTGACTGAGCGGGGCTGACCCCATTCTGTTCTATGTCTAGTTAACCAAATTGTTCCATTATCCTGGACATTTTGTGAGTTCAGGATGGCCACATGGCCCTAGCCAGACCAGTGAGACTCAGTTCCCGAGTTTTCCTGGAAATGATAGAAAAGAAAATGCCTCTTTCTTCTGGCATTGCTCAGGTGAGACACATGTAGCTAAATGTAACCAAGTTGCTACCTGATGGGAGAGTTCAGTGACAAAATGCTGACATGAAAGAAAATGGAAACATGATAAAAGAGAGACATATTCCTGGGGCCATCATCCGAGCACCTGTATTCCCCCATTGCTGAAATTGGTGCTACCCGTGGGACTTTTTAGGAGGTCAATACAATACATTTGCTTTATTCCTTAAGACACTTAATGTGGATTTCTCTTTCTAGCAACTGGCTAAATCTTAATATAGAATTAAGTAAGTAATGTTGACCTTGGATGTTAAGTGAAGAATGGCTGATCCCTCAATGCTCCTGTACGTAGCTGGAAAGCAGATACATCCCAAAAATCATGCAAGGGGAAGGCATTGGATATTCAATCTACTTTTCCTTCTGAATTCTTTGGCTACTTCAGGGAGTTCCAATGGGTGACACAGGGTGTCAGAAAAGGAACATATCCAAGAGACGACTCTTATCCAACTGGCCACAGAACTAGCCTACATTAGAAAGAATGAGAATAGGGATTGAAACACTAAAGGAACTGGGCTTAGAATCAGATAGTGCTAGATATGAATCTCAGCTCTGATGCCACATACCAAATAACTCTGGAGAATTACTGAACCTCTCTGCACCTCAGTTTTCTCATCAGTAAAATGGGATGATAGAGCGTATTTTAGAGGGCTATTCTGAGAAATAAGTAACAGTATGCATGCAGAGTGCTCAACCAGTATGGCCACTCCATGAATACTATTAGTTCCCTACCCTGTCTCAGATGCAGCTGATCTGGCTATTGAAACTCACAAATACTATTATAGGACAGTGGCTAGGAATTCCCCTCCGTGTCCACTCAGAAATAGAGGTTCTTGATTTTAGGACAAGTAAACAAGTAAACAAGACAAGTTTGGGCTTATTGTCTAAGGATTTGAATAACTGGGTATATATTTAGACTTTGTAGAGTCTTAGAAGGAAGCCATGTTTCTAAACAAAACCAACCCACCTATTGGCTATTTTATTTCAGCCAAATAACCGATTGTGCCTTTGACATCTTGTTAAATAATAGTATGACTGATTTGTCTCTTCCCTCTGAGTGAAGGTTGTCTGGATTGATCAAACCAATGAGGTTTCTTGACAAGTTGTAATAATAACAGGGCCATCCTTCATCTCCATCCTGGCCCTTGAATGGGGAACAGGTGTGTCCAAGGTCGTCAGCACTCGAAAGAGTTGCTTAAAGTCGGTGACACATGGTAATGAAAAATCTAGTTGGAGTTAGGGTATAAATAACGACCGGAAAAAAGTTAGAATAGATTTCTTTCCTGAAGGAAGGGACTATGACTTTATCATTGTCCTGCGAAGGGCAACCTAGGGGGCCAGTCAAAGGCTATGTGCATTGTTGGGAGGAATCAAACTGTAAGCGATGGAGAGAGGACCAGGTCCTGGTCTTGACTGGAGTGCATTTATTCCGCACACATTTACTGAGGACCCATTCTGCACCAGAAAGGGGTCTAGGTGCTGGGGTACAGAAAACACTTGAATCCTCATGGAGCGTAATATAGATTGGGAGGAGACAGACAAAACATAAGTAAAATATATCTTGTGTTAGAAAATGATAAGCCCTGTGAAGAAAACAATAAAGCCAGGAAGAGGAATAAGAATGATAAAGAATGATAGATACCAGTGTGCAGGAAGTAAAGGTTGCAATTTAAAAGAGTGTTTACTGAAGACTTCAATGAATTTTTTTTTTTTTTTGGTGGGGAAACAAATAAAGGAAGTGAACAAAAGGAAAAAATAAATAAAACCTGTGTGGATTTCTGGGAGAAGAGCATTTCTCTGAAGTAAAGTTCTGCCTCAAATGCTGGAAACAGCCAGAAGGAATCAAGGGGTGGAGTGGGAGGGTAGGAGCCAAGGTCAGAGGGTAGGCAGTGTGGGGTGAAGTGGGATGGGGTTGAAAGCCAAAAGCTTTCTCCTCCCGAGGGGAGGGAGCCATCAGTGGGCTTTGAGCAGCTCTCACGTAGGCTTAATGAGCCCTCTGTTGCTGCTGCTCTGAGAACAGACTCTGCAGGGGCATGGGGAGGGTAAGCAAGACATAAGCAGACAGACTGGGCAAGTAGTTATCACAACAGTGCAGATGACCCATAAAATCAGCTTACACCGGGATGGCAGCCGTGGAGAGGGTGAGGGACGGCTCATCTTTACAGAATGTTTTAGACTGTACTCAGTCTTCACCTACGGACTGGGGTAAAACACATGGTCATCCCACTAGAAAAGCTCTGGAAGAGAAGTTCTAACGACTTGAATAAAACTGGCAAGGTCTCAGGTCGAGCACCTCAAGGCAGTTTAGCAAAGCTCCATGTTGGAACCATAGCCTAGAGGACAAATGTATAATTTCTCAAGATTTAAAAATGAGGCAAATTTGCGACGACGTGGTTGGAACTAGAGGATATTAGGCTTAGCGAAATAAGTCAATCGGAGAAAGACAATTATCATAGGATCTCCCTGATATGAGGAATTTGAGAGGCAATGTGGGGGGTTTGGGGGTTGAAAGGAAATAATGAAACAAGACGGGATCAGGAGGGAGACAAACCATAAGAGACTCTTAATATCACAAAACAAACTGAGGGTTGCCTGGGGGAGAGGGGTAGGGAGAGGGTGGTTGGGTTATGGACATTGGGAAGGTATGTGCTATAGTGAGTGCTGTGAAGTGTGTAAACCTGGCGATTCACAGACCTGTACTCCTGGGGCTAATAATACATTATATGTTAATAAAAAATAAAAATTTTTTAAAATAATGCAAAAAGGAAATAAAGGATATGGAAGGCATCATGGCTCAGGAACGAGGCCAACCGTGATGACCCATGTGTGGGAGGGTGTTACGGAGCCCCTTAGAGGACATATGTGTAGGAGGAAAGAAAAACAAGAAACTTCCGGGAGCTGCACCCGCTGACAGAGGTTGTCAGGAAAGGAGCACCCCCAAGAATCAAGATGGAGATGAGGTTGACAGAGAGTGACAGCCCAGTGGATGGGCTGCTCTTCGTGTAATGCGGGGAGGAGGGGACTCAGGTGGGGCAGGTATGAAGGGCTGATGGCAGATGCCGAGGGATGGCCTCATCAAGGTTTTCTTTTTGTGGGAAATCAGAGTTAACATATAAAGTGGCTCCTTCTCTTCCCGGCAATGACACTGATTGAAGATGATCCTCCCAAATTTCATTGCAGAAAATGAAGAACGACTCCTGGTGATTGTGATTTTCTGCCTCCCTGACCCAGCGCTGAGGAGGGAGACGGCTCATCCTTCATGCCCCTTCTTCTGCGGCTCTCACCTCAGGGCGGTGGGCATCCTTCACCCGGACAGAGTCCCGGGATCTGACGACGATCAGAGCTCGCTTTGTTCATCTTCCCAATCCTTCAGGCCAGAGCGCAATCCCTTGTAGGGGCCTGAAATCTGAACATAGAAGGAAATAAAAGGGAGAGAAGAACCCACGCGCACTAACCATTTCCTCTCGGTCAGGCGTCATACCAAATACTTCCCATGTATCATTATCAGAGGCCAGGGCTGGAAGGTGACTAAGTCCACGAACTGAAAAGGTCCTGTCCAGGTCCCTCCACCCTAAGGTCACCCCTCAACAACATGATCACCCAGTTCACCCGGTCACCTGCAGTATGGGCTCTCAGCAGGGGAGAGGCAGCCTGTCCCTCTCTATGGCGGTGCCACCGGGAACATTACATACTAAGCAGTGGCACTAGGCTGCTGCTGTCCCCAGCACCGCCTGGCACAAGCCTGGGATTACCGAGGAGGTGAGGGAGTGAGGGCAGCAACTTGTATTTTCCGGGCACATCTTTATGGCAGGTTTTGTCTTCGGTCTTTTAGGTACAAGATTTCATTTAGCCCTCATCAGAGCTCCACAAGGAAGACGTTATGTCCATGAGGAAACTGAAGCGTGAGGTGTTTATCCAGAACCTGTCAGTGGTTTCTGGGGGAGGTAGGAACAGTCCCGAAGAAGCCTGTTTCCAAATTCCATGTTCACTGTTGCTTGAGCCCTGGAGAGTTCTGTTGGTTTGGGCAAGGTCAGAAAGGCAACTCTTTGATCCTTTTCATCAAGAGTCACAGAAATTAAATTCAGAAAATCAGACTTGTCAGAATCACTGAGGTCAGAAAATACCAAAGAGGCATCCTGGGTTTCATGCTCACAGGGGTAAGTGAACAATGAGGAGGGTGGGTGGTCAGCCCCTGACTCTTCAGTGTTCCAGAGAGTGACCACGTGCATGGGCCCCAACACCTGGCTCTGCCAGTCACTAGCTGTGTGACCACACGCATGGTCTTTGTGTTTCTCAGCCTCAAACTGTCTTGGGTATAAGAACTTGCCTCCTCGCAGGTTTTGTACGAGGCTAACAGGAGACACTGCCTTATCGCCTTGAGTCCTGTGCGTGTGGTGTGCTGGGAGGTCCTAGCAGTAGTGCTGGTTGTTGACTAATTAGTACTTTTAACCATAGTCATTTCACTTGGGAGCACTTTGCTTCGCAGAGTCATCATATTTATTTGGAATTATTTAGCATTGGAAGGAAGGGATGAGAAGGGAAGAAAAGGGACAGGAGACTAAGGACAGGGAAGCCGGTGGGTGATGCTTGAGAAAGTGAGTGGGACCCCATTACCATGTGTGGGGCCACCTTAGTCCAGGGGGCTGCTGGCAGCCAGGATTGCCCTTCCAGGAGACAGTAGGGTCCCAGGAATGATGTGGTGAGCATCCAGACCACCTGGGACAGGAGCAATGGGTAAAGGACCTTATCTGCAAGGTCATTTTCTCAGGAAAAGTGTTGGAAGCCCAGCTCTTGGCAGGGTTTAGGCCTGGCTGGAGGTGACCTGACTGAGGGACTCATCTTCCCTTCTGCTTTATCAAGATTCCAAACCACCTCCTTTCAGGTCAGCCAGCCCTCTACTCCAGCCTTTGTATAGGGACAAGCTTCCTGGTTGTGTTTGTTTATCATGCAAATGGTTGCAAATTTTCTGCTTGGCATCCCTCCTCCTCCTCCTTCTCCTCCTCCCTCTCCTTCATTCCCCCCTCCCATCTCTTTTTGCTCTGATGGTTTTAAGAATCATTATTTCTTCTGTGCTTTCTACTGGGGAAAAAAAAAAAGAGAGAGAGAGAGAGAGAAGTCTAATCCTCAACTCAGGCAAAGGCGTCTAATTATCTTATTAAAACTATCTGGAGTCTTTAAGCCTTTTATGCCCATGGCCCTAAGACAATCTTCCTACTTTCTGATGTCAATTTTCGGTGACTTTTAATACCTCCTGTTGAGTATGAGGTGAAGGGAACTTCGCTTTAAAACATATATTTATCAAAATACGATTCTCCAAGCAAACAATCTCAGCTTTAAGAAGCCGACAAGGAGAAGGAGCAATTTGGAGTGCTTACTCTTCACAACAGAGGCCCACCTGAAATGTCATCAGTCTAGAAAACAGGAACACTGGAAGAAGCCAAGCTTATTTTTAAATATAAAATGATAATTTTTAAAAACCGCCTTTGTTGTTTAGTCTGAAGGCAGCTCACCTGATCATTTGTCAAAGCCGTGATTTTTACTGCCAACAAAATGAGAGAAACAGGCAGAAAAGAGAGGAGAGAAAGAATTTATTTTGAAGGGGAAAATAAAGATCTCTTTCTAACACGATTACCAATGCCCTATCTCTCTGATGGCAGACAACACACCACAAATCTGAGTTGTTATATGCCAGCTCCTTTGGATGTGGATTATCTAAGTAGATGTGGGTTAAAGATGGGAAACTCACATCATTAGAAGGCTCCATGGCCCACAGAATAGGCCACCCTGAGAAGAAGCCCAGCTGGCCACGGGATGTCACTAGCCACTTAGTCTGCCCCAGAAGACCATCATGACCCTTTATGTATTTGTACAGCTTTGTCTTTTGTCACTTCAACCCTCCCTCTCAAAGCTTGTGTTCTCTTCATGTCAAATCATGTCTTTAGCCTCCCCACGCCTTCTTGTTTCTATACTTCCAGGTTGGGTGTAACCATGCTTTCCTGTCTCACCTCCTGCCTCACCCCTCTACTCCTCTCCCATCTAGCAAATTCAGCACAAATACCATCTCCCCTGGGAACCTTATCTGATCCCACAGGAGCTGCGTCCTTCCTCCCTGCCGTTTCTGCCCTACTCTGTTGAGCCTCAATCATCCTCAATCAATCATTGTCATGTCAGTCTTGCCACAAGGGGCATATTTTTGTATATCTTCAATTAGACACCATTTAGGCTATGAACTTCTAGGAATTTCTTTTGTACATATGGAAAAACTAAGGCAGAGTGCTATTTTTAGCCTCAAGAAGTCCTGTACTGGAGGGAATACGAGTTAAGATTTTAGTATGCTGGGCGATTCCTACTTGTGGATCAACAAAACTGAGTGAGCCCGGAAAGAACTGTACGAGAACTTTCCATGCTGGATGCCAATCAACACCTGAGCAGTGAATCATTCAATTACATTCAACATGCTTGCCTGTCCCCCACTAGGAGCCAGGCATGTTAGTGGCTACTGGTTTGGAGATGCACCAAATGCTCCAACATGAGGACTGTTCGTTGAGGAACTATACACTGAATGAGCAAGTAGAAGAAACAGCAGTATATTCCATATGGGGTAAATGCCAAGAGTTGGCTTTTTTTTTTTTTTCCTTCTGACAGTAAGACCAGCTGGGTTTCTTGTAGTCTCCACCCACTTTCCCTAGTTCTGCCTCCTGGTGGGATCCACAAACTGTACAGAAGTCTCTATAATACAACAGTGTAACTTTGTGGGCTTTTTTTGTTGTTCTTTTTGTAAGCACTCTTAGGCTACTTTTTACCTTTTGTCTCAGCCATCACTTTTTTTTACTTTTTAATGAAACATCTGTCTTTCATTTGTTTCTGTTCCAAAAGAATGGCTTCCCCATACCAACCACTCTTTCCTACACTCCCCAGGTCTGTCAGGGTTACTCTTCAGAGTATGCTGGCCAGCTCCAGACCCCTAGTCCAGCTGTCCTCTGAACTATGGTGCCTCTACTTTCACCAGCACCTTCCTCTGTGTGGTCAGCTGCTTCCCTAATCCATCTCCTGACGGCATGGGCCATTTTTTCCAGAAAGCTTTGGACCGTGGTCCAGCATATTGGATACCTGCATATTAGAACACTTTCCTATTCCGGTCATGCAGAAACTTGATAGGAATATCATCAGTGCCTTTATAAGTCCATAATAAACATTTGAACAGGATAAAAACTATGTGCAGCCTTTGTCACAAAGCAATGATTTCTATCCAGAGAATCATGGACTAGGGAGGGACGTGGGATATTAACATAAGGTTGTCAATATTTTATTTTGCCAAACAAAGGCATTATTTATAAAAAAAAAAAAAAAAGAAAAGGAAAGGAAAGAATATACTGCCACCTACCATCACCATTATTTCATGGGGGAAAGGACAGGCACACACTCCCACCCCCACCATTAATGTGCTACCTATCATGATGCTACAGCACATGCTTAACAAATATTTGTGAATGAATGGATGTATAAATAAACATGATTTATAGGAAACAGACTCCACTGAGTTAAAAATTATCTCCAACAATTCTTTAGTTCAGTGACTATTGATCTGGTAGCAAGAAAAGGTTCATTTGTCAGAGTGGACATGGCCAAAAGAACAGTTTACTGGCCTTGTGTGACCAAGTGAATTTGTCTTGTGTGATACAGTCTCTTGAGTCCTGCATACACCCTGCCTTCCAGCAGGCCTTACGTCCCAGCATCCTCAACCTACAAGCTTGAGATCCCGTCACTACCAATAGGATGGTACGACCTTTTCTCAGTACCTCCCACACCCACAACTGTGAGACCTTAGAGTTACTGGCAATCAGCCCAAGAGTATGCACACCACGGGGACTCCAGCTCCAGCACTCCTGTGACAAATAACTCAATGATAGCGCTCCTCCCTCAGCCCCCAGCTGATAAGCCTAACTCACTGTCTCCAGCTCCGAATCCTCCCATGGCATAGCACTTCCCTAAAATTCAGCTCTTACCATAGGCGTCTGCATCTCAAAAATCTTTAATGACTTCCCATTAGGCACAGAAACAGGTCCAAATCCTTAGACAAGCATTAAAGGACTCCCATAATCTAACTTTAATGTATCCTTTCAACCTTAATGCCTTCCAGCACTTTGTCCTCAACTCCCCTGTGGTCTTTGTAATATCTGCTGTGCCTCTTTGCAAGTGTCTGTCTCTTCTGTCCTCTGCTAGAGAAGGAGATGGGTGCCTCTCTCACCCCTACACAAAGTCCCGCAAACACTCTCTCAAATTACAACTGTTAGGTGAATGAATAAGGCAGGCAGCCACAGACACACGAAGCTGCATCTTCACTCAGTCACCCCTGGTGTGATCTACCCCAGCACCCAGCCCAGCAATAGGCGCATCGCAGGTCCTCAGTGCATGAGCCTGGCATAAAGAAATCATAGAAAGCAAGAGGAAAGGGAAGGAGGAAATGGAGGAATGAGCTGCAGGGGGTCCTCTATTATAGTTTGTCAATTGCATGTCCTGTCTTGGACCACAGGGTGAAGGGGGGGCTAGATAATGCTGAGACAGTGAGAGTAACTCAGGCACTACAAACCAACTCTGTCCACAAAGACTCAGAGAAGGAGAAACAGTCTCCTGTCACAGGCGCAGGAAGGCCTGTCCTCTGGAAAGGAGAACAAAAATGAATGTCTGGAGTAAAGACAAGTATGCCAAAGACTGGCTGGAGGTCAAACACAGATGGCTTCCAACTGATCCTAGGTCTCATCTGCTCTGTGTCCATATCTTCTGGATGCTGGCTCTGAGAGCTAATAGTGTCCCAGTGGTCCCATCAGACACTGCTCTATGGTCCCTCAAAGGCAGCAGCTGCATAAAAGTGATAGCTTTCCTTGGAAGTCTCCCCCAGGTCCTCTCCACAGTCCACTTTGGTAAAGTTTTTCAGCAGCTTCATCTTGTCCACTTGCTCCATATGTCCAGGAGACTCAGTCTGTGCCTTTCCTCTGTTCATCCAACTTTCCCAGTTAGACCTTCACTGACACAATTTCTCCACAACTGTGGAGGTTAGTTACTATAATAAATCCCACATTCTACAGTACTTGCCGTAGATCTCCTTCATGATCAAACCCTGACTAACGGGTAATGAGAAGACCTCTATAACCCAATCTTTTTTGGACAGGAAGGAGCCTGAGAAAGCTATTCCACTGTAAACATGGATCATTGTTTTAGGTGAAAGGAGATGTAATAAAATGTACCCAGCATTTTTTTTTTTTAATCAAGTATGGTAAGATAGCAGACATGGAAATAACTGTCATGAAAGGCATAGCTTATATTCACAGATCCCTAAAGCAGAAAGCAAGAGGAGGCATGCCAAACTGTGCGGGACCATGGAGATAGACCAGAGATGGTCAGGAAGCAGAGAAGGGCTAGAAGGGAAAGAATGATCCAGAGAGCCTTTATGAGGATTTTTGGAGGAAGGAATGGGTGAGGTAGGGTAGATAAGCTGAGTAAGCCCAGGATTAGATAGTTTGAATAATTTCAGGTGGACTCTGGGTTATTCAAGTGGTCCCTAGTTGGCCCTGGTATGATTTAGGGCAAAAGTGGTATGGGTGTGTAAGAGTTCGGTAAAATACGTGGTTGCGGGTCTCGGCTCTGGATTGGCTGGTGTCAAAGGTATAGTAGAAGAGGAGGGAGTTTCCTATCTCTAAGAGTCAGCTGGCCCTGGGAGGGGCAATCTCTCCAGTCTAAAGGCTCCAATTGTCAGGGCATCGAGAATACAGAAAATAAGAAAATATAGTCAATACAGAAGAGATGACTCAGGGTGAAACCAATGGCTCAGACAATAAAACTAAGATCTGAGGAGAAACAGATCTAACACAACTAAGATCTGAGGGGACAAACCCAGGTCCTGATCAGTATACCTCCCTTACCCCCAGAGCAGGGGGAGTTGTGACATGTGCCAAGTCAGAATTCAGAATTGCTCTGAAATGATGACATTTATATGCCTGGCATTTCCTCCCCCTGTGAACATGAGTTTCTATAGTTGTTGTCCTATGTCTATTACCACTGCCTGCTGGGCTCTCTTTAATTCATAGGCCATCCAGTCAAGAAGAACCACACTAAAGACCTACCCTCAAAGAATGGCATATCCATCAGGGTGTTTTTCATACACTTTTGGACATGATTAAATGATAAGATCCTGATCTTCAAACCCAAGTCTGATGCTATAATTGAATAAGATTTTTATGGTCACTGGGTTGTGGAGAAGTGTGTTTTGCATGTGAGAGGAATGTAAATAATCTGTGTCCACAGGATGAACTCTGAATAATTAAAGATGGTGGTGAATTTTTTTTTTTTTTTTTTTGGCCACTCCCTGCATCTAGAGGTGAGAACAAATCCCCTTCCCTTGAACATGGGCTTGCCTTTGGATCTGCTTTGACCATTAGAACGTGGTGGAAATGACCCTGCATAACTTGCAAATCTAGACCTAAAGAGATATACAGCTTGTGTGCCCTAGGAACGCAGTTGCTACACTGGGAGTAGATCAGGCAGTGTGGAGAGGCTGGGTAGAGGATCAGGCAGCTCTCTGGCTGACCACCCCACTGAGTTCCTAGCCAACAGTGCTCCCAAACATTAATCATTTCAGTGAGTCATCTTGCTTGGTCCAGCCTAGTCAAGCCTGCAAATAATTGCAGTCCTCGCCAGTTGAATGAGGAGCAAAGGCACCCTAGCTAACCCCAGGTGGGCTCTAGAATTTTGAGAGATAATAAACAGTGGTTATTGTTTTTAAACAATGGGAGGGAGAGTTGTTACATAGCAAGAGATAGATGGAATACCAAAAAAACAACAAACATCGAAAGGGCTCAAAAATATCAATCTAAAAGCAAGATTATAGGATTTACCCTGTAAGCTCAGATTTTCCTACTGCACATACTTCTAAGAGTCTACCTGTCTCTACTCTCCAAAGAACCACTTTCCCCTAAGGAGGGGCAGCCACAAATCCAGCATCTGGATAGCCACACTGCACCTTCTCTCTGTCTGGACAAATCTCTGTTCTTCTCCAATTTCTTGTGTTAACACAGACAAAGAAACTCTTTTAAAACAAAATAAAATATTGAAATTTCCTTTGGAGACTAATGCTCCTGGATAGAGAAGTAAAAAACATTCTATGGGTTCCAGCCACTCTATTTTCATTTTGCTTTTCTATTGCTACTGGCAAATCTACATATTCTAAGAGTGTATCGCCATACTCCTATGACAAAAATTTTAAATTCCCTTTATAGATTGATGGCACTGAATGAAGAGGTAACGTGTTTATCTGGTTCTGGCTGCTCTGTTTTCATTTTGCTATTGTATTGCTTTTGGCAAATCTACATATCATAAGAAGATATTTGTTTCTGCTTGCCTGAAGCTTGTTAATACCTTTCTGCAGTTGCCTAAAACATGAGTAAGATTATGCAGGACAGTCACCATGGCTCAGGATCCAAATTAAAGCTACCTAATTTGAATGATGCTCTTGAGCTCTCGCACTCATCAGGCAGGTAGGGCAGCTCAGAGCAGTGAAATGCATGCACAAGGAGGTTACCAGAATTAGGGAGGAAAAATACAAGACTTCCAGCTAAATTTGAAGTTTGAATAAACAATAGATTTTTTTTTTTTTTTTTTTTTAGTGCAAATATATTCCTCTGCACTGTTTGGGCATATTCAAACTAAAAACCTGGTTAACTGGCTGTTTACCTGGCAACTCTATCTGGCGTCTCAGTAAGATCTCGGAAGTTAGGTATGTTTCCTCTGGTTATACATCCTTTTTAAAAACGTGTCCCTTTTTCTACTTTTGTGAGATCCATTGTGATGTGGTTATGCTTTAACACATGGCACAGGAAAGGTGACAGAGATTTCCAGAAACCCGGAGCAGTAGGGAGGAGCCCTCACATTTATTGGGCACGTAAAATCCAGTATTTCACATATGTTATTTCATGTGATCCTCTCAAGAACCCCAACAGATAAGAGTGTCACCACTTTGCTCTGAGGAAACAGACACTCAGAGAAAGCCTTGCCCAGGGTCACCCAGGTAGCTTGAAGCTCAGCTCTCTGACCAGGATTACCTGGTTCCCAAGCCCTTGTGTCCATAACTCCACAACGTGCTGATCTGTAGAGATGCGTATCTGGAGATTGGGGGTGTGAGGACAGATAAAATTCTTGTTATTTTTCTGTCACTCTTGGGTCTCCAATGTGTTCCCTGGCTGTATGACATTTGAGAGGCCTGTTGATAACTATATACTTTATGGAGGACAAATGAAGGTAAGAGAGAAATGGAGAAGATGGGGAAAAGACATAAAATATGCCTCTATTTTAATCTCTAAAGGAGGAATAAATCCTAACCAGTGACTCAAACAGTCCCCTAGCCACTTGCTCTTGTCACATACAGATGGTAGCAGATTCCTCTTCCACAGAAAGAGAGCTTGGTGGTGCGGGTGGGGAGGAGGTTGCTCTGCAGTAAACCTGTGGTTAAGAGATCCTCCTCAGTCCCCTGAAGTCCCAGTGGGACAGAGTCTTTTCTTACATTGAAGAGCCCCTTGGGACAGAGTAGAAATAGTAGGACTCCTCCTCTGAAGCTCCGAATGGGTCTCTCCATTCTGAAATATTGTAGGAGGGAATAAAGGGAGAAGAAAATGAGGACACAGGGCAATGTCAAGTTATGGGTCCCACTGCTGTGTAGTTCTGACCTATTCTGCTTCATAAGGAAGAGGAATCTTAGCAAGCAAAATTTAGGAATTCAATTATAAAAAGGTAGTGAAATATTATATCACCCCCATGTGGAGGTTTCCTTTCCCAAAAAGAACAAGCCAAGATTACAGCCAAGATGTTAGCAGATTGGTGTTTGTTTGTTTGTTTGTTTGTTTTTTCCATGGAAAACTGACATCTCTTAGCCAGGTTAAGTAACTCCAATCTTGGTTTTTATTTTCTATCACTGCTTTTCTTATACTTGAAAGCTTGGAATAAACCAGTCAGCATTTATCCTTGAGTTTGACCTAAATCATTTTCTGGGAGGACGCTGACATGAAGAGAAACCAATGGCCCAAAGCCCAACTGAGCAAATGATTCACGAAATGCTTTTGTCCCTACTGAAGCATATGGTCCCGATGCTGCTGGGAACTGGGAGAAATAATAAGGGTCCTCTCTGGCCCTCAGCCACTCATAGACACCATTCAGGATGCTTTTCTTCCAAGAGTCCCACGTGGTGGGCTTACATCAAGGCCAGGATTAGGACTTGAGAATGTACACAGCAGGCAAAAACCCAGCACATTCAATAAATGTCCTTGGACTTACGTATTGATTCCCCCAGATGATTGTGGAAATGTCCCATCTGCTTTCTGTAGATGTCTTTTTGTAGCTTCTGTGTTTATTTCTGGGATGGGAGCTAAGAGATTTCAGTAGACTGTCTAAGGCCTCTATGACCCCCTAGGTAGAGAAGTTGCAAATTACACATTCCTACTTTAGAAGACCTAAGTGAAGAATGATTTGATATTTTGACTAGACCAGAAACTGCCTCTTATTGTTAGGTCTTAAGGCAGTTTCCAAGGCATGGGTGAATTTTTTGATATTTTGAACTGTATGCCAGGTAAGTGCAGAGTCACGATCTGATAAGTTTTATCCCTTGGAATTTTTTACTCTACCCTGTGATGTGGGCATCAATCCCCTGGCACCCATGTGAGTTGAACTGAACTGAATGAAAAATAGCGAACCCATTAGCTTAAGTCAATCTCTGCCAGGGGACGACATAGCAAACCTACCTAGCCAGGTCTATCTGGTTCCAAAGCTCTGCTCTCTGCTGCCTCTCTGTTGCTCTTGGTCCATTGAAGACCAGCTTGTTCCTTTGTTGTTGGACTCGTGCCCTGCCCCTGACTTACCACCTGTAAGTGCCTGACCTGGTTTGCTGAGGGGCTTCTCCTTCTCTGGAACCCATTTTGCTATGTTCGCTGTGAGCTGGAAGCATAGATCCTCCAGGATCCCCAACCATGACTAGCGAAGTTGGCAGATAAATAGCTAATAGGTAAACACCCGCTCTGTTGCTCCTCAGTTGAGATTATGCTGGTGTGTGCAGTCTACCCTGTTTTCTGGTCCCTGGGAGGTGACTCAGCTTCTGACGTTGGTAGCTGCTTCACTGGCTTATCCTTTGTTGGGAGCCTTCCATTTCTCATGCCATTTCTCTAATCCTTGAAGTTATCTCTTGTATTATCTGTAAAATGGGGCTTCAGCTACTGGAAAGTAGACATGGGGGACAGAAGAAATAAGGTGTGTGTGAGTGTGTGTTTGTGTGTGAGTGTGATGAGAAGGGTAGAGGAAGCTGATAGTCCAAGATAAGAATTACCATTCCTATCAAATATCTACTTTTTTGCTCATAAATGTGATTTTTTGGAAAAACCTACCTCACTTAGCTGTTGAAAGTACAAAATCACATGATTTATAGAAAGTGCTGCCCATCATAAGTGCGCAGTAAGTCTTGAGCAGCTGTCGCATTGAAAGGTCATGAATGTTAAGCTTGACCTAAGTGAAACACTTGGATCTAAATTCTGATCAGTCCCTCCCTAGCTGTAGGAGTTTAAATTACTATGAGTCTCACTGTCTCTATCCAGACAATGGGCATAAAGATATACTCCCCACAAAGCCATACTGAGGACTGAAACAAGTGATGTGTGCAAGCAGCTGCAGACAGGACATTGTAAGTTCCCAAAACGTGGGGACACCTCTGCTTCTGCTTGTCCCACTTCTTCAAGGACACAGACAGAGCCTTTTGGGCACAGTGGCTTCCCAGCGTTCTCAGACCTATTCTAGCAGGAATTAAAATCACACTTGCAATTTTTCTGAGTGATTGATAGGCGTTTCATGATGATTTTATCACTTGGTAGAGGGTGAAAGTCACTCAATGATTACCCGGGATCCTCCATTAAAACCCACCGCCCAAGACATACACTAATTACCCACACATTCCTGTTAGGCTTTATAGTGTAATTGCTATTCATGGTCCAATTAAGGGGCAATTGCAAGCCGAGAAAAAAAAATGTGCTTTATTGCTTCAATTTTGAAATTCGTGTATCTTGGAGCTTTAATCTACTCCTGGTCTATAGGGCTCCACACAGAGCAATGCCCACGCTGCCGCAATGGGGCTTGTGGGATTTTCTTTCCCTCAACAGGCTCCACAGAAGAGCTCTCTGGCTGACAGCAGAGCTTCCACAGGCTCTGATGTTTTGCATTCTAGAAGGCAGACGGACGGATGGACAAGGGAGCCTGTCTTTTCTGATGTGCTCAAGACCTTGAAAGAAAATCATCAGGTCTTTTGAGAGTCTGAGCTATCAGGGTGGGTGGGGCTCCACTAGGCTGGACTGGCCACCCTCCAAGGGAAGGACAAAAGCAGACACCACCCAAGCAGCTGAGAATTCAGGCAAGTCTGGGTACAAATCCCTGTTCTACTATTTCCTAGTGGTACAACCTTGGGCAAGATAGCTCTTGATTGTTCCAGTGTCCCCATCTACTGAACAGGATAATAATAGGACTCACTCTTTATCGTAATTGGGAAGATTAGATGAGCTAAAGCATGCAAAGCACCTAGCACATACTAGTCTCTCAGTAAATTCTGCCATCATCATCACCACTACCACCAGCAATACAACTATTCCAATTTCTACACAATTGCCCTGTTCTGAGCACATAGTTCAGGAAAGGATGTACCTGCTGACTATAGCAATGGTCCCTGGCAGAGCTTAGCAAAGCTGTCAATGTTGTTTCATGCCAAGCAACATTAAATAGGGTTTTTTACTGAGTGCATCTCAGCGCATTTAATCCTCTAATTTGTAAAAAGGAGTTCTGAGTCAGCCTGGAGCATAGTGGCCAAGGGTACAGACTTTGAAGTCAGAGGCACCTGGGTGCAAATGCCTGGTTCTGTACTATCAGTTCTTTGACTTTTAGTCTCTGCACTTACAAAATGGAAATTGTAGTGTTTCTGGTATGAATGTATGTGTGAGGATTAGATGAGATAATACACGATAAGTACTTCCTAGAGTTTGTGCACTTAAACATTCACTAAAGGTTAACTCATGATTCTTCTTATTTTTAAAAAAAGATGAGATTATACTATATTATAGAAGTTTCCCTGAGCCTCTCCTCTGTAAAATTATGGAATCTGAAGAAGAGAATATGTAACCGTCCAGAGGATTCCTGTTGGAAAATCCTGGAGCAGTACATGCTGGGCAAGGACAAACTGATGCCAGTGTGCTTTGCGTGTGATTCACACTTCCGAGAGGAGGCCTAAGGACCCCAAGAGGAGGGACTGTGGACTTGCCACTAATGGATCAATCAGATCTGCATGAGGAAGATACATTTTTGAGTAGAAGAACTGTATTCCCAAGTAGATAAGGATTTGGATATTTGAATATGCTTAAGTAGGGACAGAATGGAAATCTTGACAATCAAATATCCCACCGATTGGCCAGGAACTGTCCTTTTATCAGAAAGGACTGGGGCTTGCTGAATAATCCCTGCCCTCTGAGACACTGTACTGGATGCCATGTCCAACTTCCTAAAGTAGCTTTATCTCCTAATTCCCATCTTTAGGAAGAACCTGAGGAGCATGGAACAAACACTGATCTCCAAACTCTGCCAGGATTGCAGGGACATGATCCAAGGGCTTCTGCCCACTTGTGGAAGAATCCACCATGTATCTCCCATATGACCAGAGGAATATGCTTAAGCATTCCTTCATCTTCCAGAAGTCAAAACCCAGATGCACAGATCTTGCGGTCAAGGAGCACGTGGTTATACTGCCTTTCCTCTGTTTCTGTAGACAATTCATTTCATGCTGAACAAATAGATCATTCTGCTGTGAGGTTGGCCCCAAGGTTCCCAGCTTCCCATTGGTGAAGTATTACCCATTCATACTCTGGCCCATTTGTTTCCGCTGCAAATTTCCCAGAGACTTATGGATATGATGTTCATAGATTTTCCCATTTATGTTGTTTCCTCGTGCATAACAATGATCTGCCGGCTTTCATTTCCTTTAATGATCCTCTGAATGGGGAAATGTTCCTGTCATGTCACATGTCTGAGGCTGGCCTGACTTCAGAAGTTAAAGTCTTGCATGTCGATGACCTGAAAAGGGTCACTCTCCACCATTTGGCAGGCTGGTGACAAGTCCCATTGGGAAAAGGAAAGTGTCAGAGGGAGGCAGGTTAGAGCAGGGTAAAGAGGGAGGCTATTAGCATCAAATCAGCAAGCATGTGATGTATAGCTCTGCTGCTTTCTCCATGTCTGGCCTTTGGCAAGTCATTTAAATGGTTTGTGCCTCAGTTTCCCCACTGTATAATGGAGCTAGTGCTCCAGATATGGTGAGATGGTGGTAAGGCTTGTGATCTTATTGCAACTCTCAGTAATAACAGGAGATCCCTGGGAATTCTGAATCAGATGCTCTATTCCATTTAAACTTCTTCAAAGACAAATTTCAGTAAATGCAAACATTTTCAAATTACAAAGCAATCCTAAAATAATAGACTGTCCTTATTTGTTTACATCTCTCGGTCACTTGCTCACTCCTCTAGATTGTAGATTTCTTACAGGCAGGAGCTATGTCTTATTTTCATTTGTATCCCCAGTAATTGCTAAGAAGTAAATATTTGTTGAATTAATGCAAATGTCAGCTGTGTACAGAGGCTCAAACAAGGATAGTGGTCCCTACTGCAGGAAACAGGGCAGCCTTGAATGGACAATGGTTTAGCCTGGAAAGGGGATGAGCTCTGGGGGGAAAGGCCATAACCTATTCCAACTGAGGCCCTGGGAGAAGGCAAGGCAAGCAGAAGAGCGGAGGCAGCCCAGGGATTGCTTGCCCAGATCCAGGACTTCCTCTAAGGTTCAAGTTTCCAATTTGAGAGACAGTGGGAGCAGAGCTCTGAGGAGCTAGGTAAGACAGCTCAGCCCTTGGGGAGGGAAGGAGAGAACCTGGAGCAGACCCACAGCTCCTTTTGCAATTTGGGATTGAGCTATTTTGCTGTGGCCCTTGGAGGAGTCTTGATATAAAATCCTTCACAGCAAATGAGTTTGCCAATGTTTGCAGATTCCCGTGGAACCTCAGGAGACTCACAGTACAAACATTGCTGCACTCAGAACAAGTCCTCAGAAGGCTTGGCTGGGGTGAAGGATAGAACAGAAGGCCATGCTGAGCCACAAGGCACACACCCGTAAACACACCTACAAGGACAGGCGGAGCCACACGTCAATCTGTGCGATCCCATTCCAAGGGACGAAGCAAGTGTGAGTGTGAAGACAGGCCTCCCACGCTTCTTACCCCTCCTCGGCACCTGCACTGCGAACCCCTGGCAGGCTTGGGCTCGGCGCTCCAGAGGACACCCAAGTCACTAAATGGCTGGGCTCCGAACTCATTAGAGAACGTGCCTGTGGGATTACTTTGCGCTGTCCCAGTAGGAGATGGACAGACTTGAGGAGCAGAGCAGAAAGGGAAGTAGAAGCTGGGGAGCGGGGGAGGGGGGGCGGAGAACAAAGGAAAGGAAAGGAGGGGCAGGGGTGGGGGGAGCTCAGTGAGGAGCAAAAGGACTTCCACAGCGCCATGTGCTCAGCCTAGCCCTAAATAGGTTTCCATTTCCAAAACCCAGCAAAGAGGAATTCATCTTAAGTTCTCCTGAACGCTTTGCGCAGGGAATGCCCCCGCTGAGAGCGCCTGTCTGCACCCGGCGCCAGCTGCCCTGCGTGGCTTCATAGGGGGAGGATGCATGGTAATCATGTCATTGCCTTCTTAGCTCCCATTAGAGACCATAGGGATTATTTCCTTGCAGCCACTGAATCATCCAGGGCTGCCGCCTTTCTCTGATGATGTACATAGCTTTGCCTAGCAAATCATTTTAAACAAGAGACACATTAAGGGCAGTGTGGGAAAGGGTGGGCCCCTGGGGGGTTAGCTCAGGCCTGGTCCACAGGCCCCAGCAGCTGCAGCTGGGGGCCTGCCATCTCCTCCTTTGTCGCTCCCTCCGGAGCAGACAGACGCCGTCATCCAGTTATTGGGTCACATTCTATACAGGGAAACCGAGGGTAATAAAAATAGCACCTTGCATTTGAAAAGTGTTTTACAATTGCCAAAGTGCTTTTCATACCTGTCATCTGACTCAGTCCTCACAATACCCTTTCCCGTGAAGCAGGAGAATATCCTATCTCACAGAAAGGAGCACTGCATGGCAAAACCGACATCCCGCAGCAGGGTCCCCAAAGTCCTGCCTCCAGGGTCTGTCTGCCTTCCGTTGTAGCTTTCCGTGGGGTGGGGGAGAGGCGCGTCCTGTTCGGATGGTGATTTCTCCATTGGCCACGCCCCTTCACCCTCCAAGCCAATGGACAACGGTCTCTGCTCCTGACTCCTCCGAAATATCTCTGTCACTCTCTGCCCCACCTCTGCACCCTGGTGCACACGGTTGACCTCTCCCCCTCGCCCACAGTCTTGTTCACCTTCCGCTACTCCCCACGCTGCAGGCAGAACAGAGAGAGCCTACAGGGACTTTTCCTACACAAATATGAAAGTGTCACCTTGCTACCCAGATTTCTCCGGTGGCTTCTGAAGAGAAAGTCTAGGGCCTGGTCCGGTCCACAGAAGTGTTACCGGGCTCTCAAGTGTTACTGTTTACCACCCCATGAATTCTGTGTGCTTTAGTGCTACCGAACTTTGACCTTTCCATATGTGCCTGGGAGACCACGTGCCCCTGGGTCTTTGCTCATGCGCTTGCCTTCGTGGTCTTACAGTAACTGTAAAAATTGTGATGTAATAGCAACAGTTATGATCATGAAGAAGAAGGATGATGGTGATGAATATAAGCATATTTTATTGACAGTTGAACATCAGAGTTCTTTTTTTTTTTAAGATTTATTTATTTGAGAGAGAGACAGAGACAGAAAGAAGAGAGGGAGAGTGAAAAGAAGAGAGAGGGAGAGAGGGAGAGGGAGAGAGGGAGAGAGAATCCCAAGCAGAGTCCACACCAAGTGTGGAGCCCGACATGGGGCTCAATTCCAGATCCTGAGATCAAGTCCCAAGCTGAAACCAAGAGTCGGACACCCAACAAATGCGCTACCCAGGCAACCCAACCACCAGAGTTCTTAAAGTCATATCTACCTTCATGTCCACCCCCATAGCACAGCTCACATGGCAAATACAGCCTCATTCTCTTCCAGGTCTCAGTTCAGAGCTTCCCTTCTCAAAAGGCCCTCCATGACAATCCCCCTAAAATCATCTGGTCTTCCTTCTTGTTCCCTGAACTTCCCATCCTGATTGCATTTTGTCACAGCTCATTTATGCATCTGCAGGTAATTCTTTGTCTCTAGTCTTGCTGCTGCTAGCAGAGTGTGAGCTTCTTGCGAGCAGGGACAGATTGTCAGGCCTGTTCACTCTGTGGCCCTGTGCTTAGAACATGCCCATGGTCATGGTGTTGAATGACTCAGGACCGCTTAGTTGATGAGGAATCTGAGACTGAAGGAAAATTAACTGGCTTAAGGTCAACCAGGTAGCATGGGGCAGAGCCAGGAGTTGATGCAGTGTTTCCTGTCCCTAAAAGCAATTTCCCAGGTTCAAGGTCACACGTTCTCGAAATTGTTTCTAGCATCCCCAGGACTGTATGTCTCAGTACCCATGTGTACAAATGCTCACCATTTTACTGCCCCCAGTAACTACCCCTCTTGGCAATTACCTGCTTTGTCACTGCCCATTTATGTGTTGATAGACTCTAAGGCACCTGACATCAGGAATTCTGTATCCTGTAATATCTCTAGTTCTTGGCATGGTAACTGAAATCAAGAAGGTGTTACATTTGTTGAATAAGGTTTGGAGGAAAGTAAGTTTCACTTTTCTGGGTGCTCTTTGGCTTAGCATTCCTTTAGACCAGAGCTACTCAAAGAGTGTTCTCTAGACCAGCAGGATGAGCATCCCTGGGAACTTGTTAGGAAGTTTCTCAAGCCCTTCCAGACCCGCTGAATTGGAAATGCTGGGGTGAAGCCAGCCATCTGGGGTTAAAAACCCCTCCAAGTGAGGCTGACACACACTAAGCTTTAAGAATCACTGTTTTAGATCCAGGACTGACACCACTGAGCGAATCTAACACAGATTAGGCTAAATCCCAAATTCCTCAGGCCGCAAGATGCTGTGGTCTCAGAGCTGAAGGCAAGGTCAGCTGCAGTCACCGAGTGCGACCGGCAGAGTCGGCTCCCGCTTTCCTGCCTCCCTCGGCACAGACACAAATGCTCTTCCTGGTGCAATGTCGTGCCGGCCGTCCTTCTGGAAGAACCTCACGCCCACTGCCAAGGGGCCTGAGCAAAGGAAGACATCTCTGCCTGCAACACTCCCTTCCGTTCTCCTTCACCTTCACCTTCCTCCACACCATTTTTATGGAGGGCACAACATTCTGGTTGCCCTTGGTTGGGTCTATGACTTGACCCAGTACTCTGCTCAGAATGAGAAGCTGGTCCTACTCTTTCAGATTCTGGCAAATGTCCTGCTTTGCTTCATTCATTCTTCTGCTCCCTGCTAAGGTGGGTCAGTGTCACCTGCCAGATTCCTGATGCTGAGAACTATTGTCCTTTCCCTACGCCAGTCCAGAATGGCCCCCTGGAGATGGCAAGATTGGGCTAATTGCTAGACCCATCCACATTTGCCTGGTGACTTAAGTCCCTGGGCCAAGCCCAGCCTGGAAAACTCAGCCTGCCTATGGACCAGGTTTTCACTGGGAGAACTCTTCCCCAATAATAGCTATGCTCCAGCTGCCCCAGCTCCACTCCCAGCCACAAGAAATTCACCACCTTCCTAAGTGGTTTCATGTTGGAACAGAGCTGGCTGTTCAAGTGTCTGCATAGGATCACAGTCTGCTTCTTTGTGGCATCTGTCCATAGCTCCTGGCTCAGGCCCATTTGGCTTCCCTTCCCTACAATCTCCCCTTCCCCAGATTATTCACCGGGGGCTTCCAAGTTACTGCCACTGCTCTAGAGATGCTCAGAGTGGTATCTGCTTTGATCCTTACTAAATCTGTATTTTATCTTTCATAAAGTGGAGGGAGAGCTTGCACCCATCATGCAGAGCTACGAGTCCCAGCTGCAATGTTTCTAGGTTAGGGGCGTAGATACAGTGCTGATAAGAGATGGGCCAGGTTCTGCAAATATGTCGGTGACTGCCTGGAGCTTCCCAGAAGCTTAGCTCTGAGCAAATGAATGTTCCTACTTCGGAATAGATTCATTTTATTTTTAGAACATGCCCTGTGGAATTACAAGCTTGGAGGGACACGGGAAGGCACATGAACCTTCTTAAATCACTGCAGACATGTTATGGGGGCATGAAAGGGAAAGCCTGCAAGGGGAGTGAAATGTCAAAGAGTGGGGGAATAAGGAGGGTGAAGCTATTTGCCAGGTACCAGGGACCCTAAGTGGGATGTCTCTGCTCAGGTCAAGGCCTCTAGTGCTCCCCCTTTATCCCTGTGCATGAGCTTCCGCAGGTTCCAGTCCTGTCTCCTCTGGCCATACGCGATCTCGGTCACCTGAGTAGCACCATGGCAAAGAGATCTGACCGGGCAACACAGCAGTAAACTCCTGCCCCACCGGTTCATCAGGTTCAGAACCCACCTTCGCTTCCAGGGGGCCAAAATGCAGCCCCCTGAGTGTCTCCAGAATGTCAGCCTGAGTTCTGGAATCAGACCAATCTACTAAAACGTTGGACAAATGACCTAACTTCCCTAAATCTCAAATTTTTCATCAGAATGTATATCAAAGACCTGTTTGCAAGATGAAAAGAAATAGTATTTGTGAGGTGATAGGAAACCTAGATCACACTCTATCCACCCTGCCACCGGGCTGGGCTTGTAGTGACCCAATTTGATATCGAGAAGAGAAAGCTCGGAGGTTTAAAGTAGCAAAAACCCAGTGGAAAGGAAGTTAAAATGTTTTCCTGCTGTTAGGAATATGCCTGCTGTTAAGTTTTAGGTCTTGGGAATGAGGCATGATGCTACTTTATGGAAAAGAGGTGGGGAAAACAGGTTCACACAACAATTTAGAGTGTAACTAGATCACTGGGGAAGGCAAAATTTGGAAAGGAGCTGAGCCATCAGAGTGTAGCAGGAGGGCAAGGAGGGGTGTCATTGTGGAGCACAGACCTAAGCCTCAAAATAGCCACGGAGAATCCAGGCTAGGCCTGAGATGCTAATGTGGAAAGGTTCTTTGGAGGAGGGAACAAAGCAGGGAATGGATACTGTGCCTGAGCCCTGGAACAAGAGGTTCTATGTGCATAATTGAGTGGGCTTCTGGGCTGCAGAGGAATTCTTGTCGCCTATGTTTCTCCCCAGACTGCCTTTGTGAGTAACTCACATCTTTGCTTCCACGTTGTTACACACCTGTACCGTGGAGTAAAGGTCTTAAAGTCTCTTCACAGCTTAGTCTTACCTTTGCATCCTGCTAGGACTGTAGCTGGCAGAGATGCCGATGTCCTAGACACGGGCCTACCTGGAAGATGGGTGATGTGTTGCAGTCCAACTGGGTGAAAGGGGCTGAGTGTCCAGAGTGACCAGACCTGAGCTTAAGGACAAAGCCCTCCATACACCTGCTAGATGACTTTGTTGCAAGTCCTTAGTATGTTCAAACCTCAGTTTCCTCATTTATAAAATGGGAAAGGAACCACACCTAGGTTCATATTAGATTAAATGAGAAAGTAAGTAGAAATCACGTAACACAGTCTCACAAATAGTGGGATTATTATGTCCTCATACCTTTAGTTTAGGAATAAGAGTATCAAACTTACCATATTTTATATACCTACAAATCATTTGTTAGTGCGGCCCCTTTCATGAAATGACGTGGTACTCAGCTCCATGGGCAAGAAAAAGAAACAAAGCCTGATTCACAGGCTCTAGGGATTTGTGAATGAGCAGCAGAGATCAGAAAGATAATAGTTAGACAAGAAGTAAAGTGAGATCTATAGAAAGAAATCTGAAAGTGCTGAGGAGGACAGAGGTCTCTGTGTGCTGAGTGGCTACTCTGTCCCAGGCACTACACTAGAAGCTTGCAAGCTTTCTTTTTCATGGAACCCTCCCAACTACGCTGTGGGATAGGTCCATTATTGTCCCCATTGATCGTTGCAAGAACTCAAGGCTCAGAAGAACCATAGGGCTTTCTAAAAAGCCCCAACTAGTAAATGATGAAAGGGATTTTACATTGTCTGCCTCTTAAGTTCTACCCTTTCTGGAAAACCTCATTGACTCTAAGGAGAGAGAAAATAGAGAGGAAAGATGTTTATATGGTCCCTAGGGGGAAAAAAAGAACTGTTCTACTGCCATACCTTTCCATTGGATAATAGGGAAACTGTAGGCAATTCTGGTAAAGAGGGATGGGAACCATGGGCACATACGGCCTGAAATGATAGCTGTGAGGACACAAGCTCAGCTTCTCTCATCAGTGCTGAGCGTGCATAACATGGGACGTTTTGCAAAGTAGCCTCATGTGGGATCTCTGATGGTTCAAAGCAGAAGCATCCAATTGGAAATTAGCCTAGAATATCTTCATGAGAAAGTGGGCCATGGATCTTTCCCAAATGGTGGCCTCAGAAAACAGATCATAGATAAAAATAAAAATACCAACATTTATTTTTAAAAATAAAAGAAAAATCAAACAAAGAAACAATGTGGCTGGCAAACATGAGGAATGCAGCCTTGGAGACAGAAGGTGGAAGGAGGTAACATTTACATAGCAGCTAAGGTGCCAGACACTGTGTGTGGTGCACGCCGATCGGACTTCGTACAAGAGGATATTGATGGAGACAGGATCACAATAAACCTAGAGGAGGAAGGGCGTTCCCCAGAGCACTAGGTCTTGAAAGAGCCTGCATAAAACAGAAGATCACACAAGGAAAAGCAGAGCCGCGGAGAAGGGTGGAGGACTAAGAGACAGGGTTGCGATGAAACTCTGTTAGCCTCAGTCCAGGGGCGTGTGAGTTCAGGTCATCCCTGGATTCTGTGCTTGTGCAAGCCCCTGCATCTCCTCTGTGGTTTTCGCTTAGTTTGGGTTTGAATTATTTTTACTTACAACCAAAAGAGTCCTGCCTAATATGGAAATGAAGTCATGCTGGCTCTCCTGCAACGAGGACAACGCGGGGCATAGAGTAGATGCTCAAGGATATTATTGGAATGCGTGAATAATATACTTGAACCTCCGGAGCAATTATGGGCAATGACTCAGAGACACAATGGCTACAGTGACCGAGATAGAAGTAAAACGCTCATGCCTTGAGTTCTAGTTCAGGGCACCTTCCATTAATTTATCTCCTGCCTCTTGTGCATAGGGAGGGATGTTTCTTTTTTTAAGTTATTTTTCCATGCTTCGTGATTTAAAAAATTCTACCCAAATGCTTTCTCATCGTAAAGACCCGCTCCTTGCACTATCCTCCTATTCCATTCTCAGTCACAGTTTGATATGTACCCTAATAGACCTTCGCCCATGCGTTTATGTGAAGTTAATTAAGTATCAAGTCGATAATAATCTTTGAATTAAAAATAACATTTTAATTTGCTTCCAAATAACACAAGGACTCATGAGAAGAGACGGTTGGTGGGTTTCAGATAAAAGAGAGTAGGCTGTGTTGATAAATGTCAAAGCAGCCTGGGGGTTCATGGAAGTTTGTCACTCTGTCCTCTACAATGCATATGTTGGAAATATATAAAACATAAAAATAAAGTATCATAGTATTATAACATTAGTAATGCGTACAGTGTAAAGAATTGAAGAAGAAAGGAAAGAAATGATGAGAAAATTGAAACATGATATTCCTGCTACCCTGAGTTTACCATAGTTAAATGTATATTTCTTGTGTGTCCTTCCAAACTTTCATACATGCGTACACACAGACATACACATACACACATAATTGTTATGTTTTGTTTTTTATTTAACCAATTGTTTCAAGTATGTGTTTAAGAAAATTCCCCGGGATTTTTCTGTTATGGTTACTGCATTTATTTTATTATTTGGGAGGAATAACATTTACCTCTCCCGGTTGCCATGCCAATATTTAGTATTTTTTGTTTCAATAATGCCCATCCCATATTCAAATGTCCCCAGCCATCCTTAATAATTCATCATTTGTCTGAGAACATCCAATGCAGGGCCAGGTACTGTACCTAGTTTTTATACCCTTTAAAACTCATGGGGCAAAAAAAACAAAAACAAAAACCCTTAGCTTTACCAACACATAATTTACATAACATATAATCACCTGTTTAGAGTGTACAATTCAATGTTTTTTGGTATATTCATAGAATTGTGCAGCCATTATAATCTAACTTTCGCATGTCTCCTCACTCCCTAAATTACCAGTCACTTCCAATTCCCCACCTGCCCCTCCCCAGCCCTAGGTCGTTCTCTGTCTCTGTACATTTGCCTGTTCTGACATTTCATATAAATGAAACCATACAATGTATGTAGCTTTTGTGTTTGACTTCCATCCCTTAGCATCACGTTTCCAAGGGCTGCCCACATCGGAGGATATCTCAGCACTTGTTCCTTTCTATTGCCAAATAATATCTCCCTGGATAGCTAGAACACCTTCTATCTAGTTATTCATTGGCTGATGTTCATTGGATTGTTTCTAGTTTTTAGGTATTTATGGCTAATGCTGCTATGAACATTTATGTTCACGTTTTTGTGTGGACTTGTGCTTTTCTTTTCTTTGGGGTAGATACTTAACAGTGGAATTGTTGGGACTCTGGCAACCTTATGTTTAGCATTTCAAGGAACTGCCAAACTGTGTAATCTTAATTGGGGAACTATATCTGTGTAAAGCTTTTAAGATGTTGAATGCTTTTTTCTCTGGGTTTTTTTTTTCAAAGATTTTATTTATATATTTGAGAGAGAGAGAAAGACAGTCAGAGAGAGAGAGAGAGAGAGCATGAGTGGGGAGGAGAGGGTGAAGCGGGCTCCCTGCTGAGCAAGGAGCTGGATTTGGGGCTTGATCCCAAGACCCTGGGATCATGACCTGGGTGGAAGCCAGCGGCTTAACTCACTGAGCCACCCATGTGCCCCTCTAGGTTTGTTTTTAAAGAGTTTAGCCCTACTAGTAAGATTTCCTCCTGGGATGCTTTCTAGACATCCCCGACGATCAGGGAGGCCCCTCTACCCTGACTGGTGGGAGCTAAGAAGTTTCTTGTCCCTGCGTGAGTGTGGACAATTGCTCAGTGTACAAGTCCTTAATCACAATTCCTCAGCTCACAAGTCCTTAGTCATTGTTTGCCTGGCTTTGTGGGGAATCCCCCTCTATATGCACAAAGATTCAGAGGAAAACCTATAAAAAGGTCTGTTGCTTTTTCTCTCTGGCTCCATCCTCTGTGGTACCTGCCCTGGAAATTGTAGCTGTCTCAGCCTCCATGAACTCTAGTATCTGTCCTCAACTCAGTGAGACCATGGTTCTGTACTTGGACTCTCCTATCCTTCCACAAAAAAGCCCTTCTCTGGAAAAGTGGCTCAGAAATCTAGCATGATTGTAGGGCTCACCTTATTTCTTTCTCTTCACTCAAAGATCACAGTCTTTTCCTGCCCACATGAAACAATTTTTTCACCTATTTTGTCCACTTTTCTATTTGTTTGTGCCAGGATAGTCAGTCTGGTATTTACTCAGTCTTGGTTAAATGCTACCTTTTGCCTTTTACCTCCACCACCCTAAACGGATTTCAAGAATAATTTTACTAACAGAACTGATTTTAATTCTTTTTCCTCCGTTTCCTGTTTGCAAATAAGATTTCATAAAGTCTCTAGAACTTGGGTCATTATGGTTCTTAGCTCCTTTCCAAAGGAAAAGTTCTGAGTTCTCATCTTAGAAAACGTTTTCAGAATCATTAGAGAAAGAGTGGTTTCTACGATCTCCCATGAAGAGCTTCTTTTTCCAATTCACTAGTGAAACACCTTTGGAACTTTGGTGGGGAAAATGCTAGAGTTCGTGTTCAAGTAGCTCCCTGTAGGTTGTCACCATCAGGGTTGACACAGCATTCACAAAGCTAATAAAGTTAACAAAGTAATGAGACACAGATGACTACAGAAGCTGAGCTTCTCTGGCTACCCCAGAGCAGAGGATAATTTGACAGTTCTACCCTGTCTGTTTGCCAAAATACTTCTGTGGCTCATTTCTTATTACAGAAAGTAGCCCCGTGAGGGCATGTCATTGTCTAGGTGACAGGGCTCCATGTGGGAAAGTACAGCTCAGCGTGTTTGCTGCTGGGCTTGGCAGGCAGTGAGTGACAGGCGGTGTTGGGAGGAATCCCCGTTCTCAGGCTCTCTTCAAGCCCACACCCTCTGCTCAAGCCTAAATAAAGACATTACTGGAAATGTTCTTCTGCTACTCTGGGCTCAGTTCCTTCTTCCCTCCCTCTCTCCCTTTCCCACTTTCATCAAATATCTATTATCCTAATGAAAAAGACAGTTGAGGTACAATACTTCAAAACGCTTCAAAGAGCACCCGTTGCAGACATAAAGAAGCTTGTCGCAAATAATTGAAACATCCTGAGCCAAGTAGAGTAGGGGGTTATTCAAGGGCACACAGAGGTAGAAGCAACTCGGCTTGGCAGGGAATGCACTAACACTGGGAATTAAACCACCTGGAGAAATGCACTAGGTGGGTGACTTGGGGGAGGATTCGCATTTGCAAACACGCAGGACCTGAAGTTATACTGTGCCTCTAAAAACTGCAAAACCACAATGAGATATCCCCTCACATGGGTCAGAATTTCTAGAATTAACAACGTAAGAAACAGCAGGTGTTGGCGAGGATGTGGAGAAAGGGGAACACTCTTATACTCTTGGTGGGAATGCAGACCAGTCCAGCCACTCTGGAAAACAACATTTTTGGAGTTTGCCCCAAAAGTTAAAAATAGAACTACCCCACAATCCAGCAATCACACTACTGGGTGTTTACCCAAGGAATACAAAATAACTAATTCAAGGGGATACATGTATCCTAATGTTTATAGCAGCATTATCAACGATAACCAAATTATGGAAAGAGCCCAAATGTCCAATGACTGATGAATGGTATATACAATGGAATACTACTCAGCCATAGTAAAGAAGGAAATCTTGCCATATGCAACAATGTGGTTGGACCTAGAGTGTATTACACTAAGTGAAATAAGTCAGTGAGAGAAAGACAAACACCATATGATCACACTCATATGTGGAATTTAAGAAACAAAACAAACGACCGTAGGGGTTAAAAAAGAGAGGCAAGTCATCAAACAGACTCTTAACTCTAGAGAACACATTGATGGTTACTAGAGGGGAGGTGGGTGGGGGAATGGGTGAAATAGATGATGGGGATTAAGGAGCGCACTTGTCATGATGACCACAGGGTATTGTATGGAAGTGGTGAATCACTATATTGTACGCTTGAAACTAGTATTACACGTATGTTAACTAACTGGAATCTAAATAACAACTTAAAAGGAACTGCAAGTAGTTAAATAATGTTGGAAAGAAAGCTAAAGGAGGTACGAAATGGGGGGGGAGGGAACGTGGGGGTGGGGGAATCTTCCCTAATTTATGCAGGTAGTTTGGGCTCTATTCTCTGCAGTTTTCCTCATACTTCTGAGATGTGAACCACAACAAAAAACAGGTTTTACATCAGGATCTACTAGACATACATAGAATTGAAACAAAATTTTCACGAAATACTTTTTAACCTCATTAAGCATCCAAGTTCTTATTATTTTTTTACTCTATTTCATGTTTTAGATACTGGTTATGATTTTATATCAGTGTCTGCTTTCCAGAAGACCCAATCTGTGACAGTGGGTATTCTTGTCTTGCTCTAGATCTAAGGGCTTTCAAAATTTCACCACTAAATGTGATATTTGTTGTATGACTTTCATAGATTTACTTGTCCAATGAAGGAAGTCTTATTCATCTTTTAGTAAGAGTCTTAACACAAATGTTAAATCCCGTGGTGTTTATTTTTTTCTATTAATTTATTAATGTCTATATTAAATTGTTTGGTTTTTCTAATGGTAAAAAATAAACCCCCGTTTTCACATTATAAGCTTAATTTGAGCATATGTATTATCTGTCTTGCATATTGTTAGATTTTTTTTTCTCTCATTAGTTTAGAGCTTTAAAAAATTTACATACAGGAAAATTCACTCTACTAGGTATAGAGTTCTTTGAGTAATGACAAATATAGAGAGTCGTGTAACCACTGTCACAAGCCAAAATATAATGGGCAGTGTTCACATTTCCAATTGTCCCATAAGAGTCATTTTAAAAGTTTCTGTGGATCAGCATTCAGATATACCGGTAAGTTCTGTATGTTGGAGCTTGCTGTTGTGTTTCTTAAGACTCTTCTTAGACCTTAAGTTCCTTTTCATCTTCCCTATCCACCTTGCAATGTTATTTGTTGAAGAATCCAAATCATTTTGTCCTATAGAGCTTCTCATAACCTGAATCTTGCTGATTACAACCCATGGTTGTTTTTGGCATCAGTTGTTCAACATAAAATATCTTGTTCAACATATTGTTCTCATCTCTTCTTTCCTAGATTGAATCTGGGGGCTTGATCAGATTCAGGATTGATTTGGAAGACTGGTTTACACACAGGTTTGCTTGTCTGTTTTCCATTGGGATACATGAAGTGTTTACTTGCCACTTTTTCTAGTGTTAGCAGTAGTAATGACCAGTGCTTCGCACAAGAATTCATTATGTGTTACACAATGATGATGTTCCAATTCTTTCACTTCTTCTTTATTCGTTTGCTAGAATACTTCTATAAAGAGAAACTTTGCTTCATCTACTTTTTGGTGACCTAGTAGTGTGGGAAGACATGATAAAATGCTGAATTCTTTCCTTTTATCTTCAAGTTTCCAATGGTAACCAAGGTTATTTTTTCTTTCAGTATCATATTGCATTCTATAGTTTTATACATATTTCATGTGCTTAAATTCATAGCAGAAATTAATTTTAGTAATTTTGAAATTGTAACATTTTGGGCCAATAAAGACTTCCTTGAATTGACTTCAAATTTGTTTAGATAAAACATTACTCATCTTGATAGGGTTCTTATTATCCCATATAACAATATATTCCAAGATCCCCTTGTACATTTCTTGCCCCTTGCTTGGAATCAGTCATTCTGAAAGGAGTTCTGCTTCCTTTGATGAGAATAGTATTTTAAGACTACAATCTGTGAACTGTGGGGTTCCTTGCTACTGGTGTATTATGATATGTTTTCAAGGCATTTTCGGGGAAACTTGCTTAAAAATATACATACATATACATTTACATATATTTATATATGTATGTGTTTTTATATATACATGTGCATATGAATATGTATGTACCTCTATCTATGGCTATCCATTGATTGATTGATCAATTGATTGGACATTTTAGTTTGAATCATAGGACTCCAGGACACAGGAATAATAGAATACCATATACTTAGCCATTTGATGAATCCCCAAATACACACACCCAACAGTTTCAAAAACAGACAAATAACAAATAAATAATAGCACTATTACTAACAATATGCTTACTTGATATGTTTTGTGCTGTTGTCCCACTAGGACATGTTCAGTCCAGGGAAGAAGATTTGAGAATCAGTTTCATTCTGAGTGATTAGTCACCAAACAGGGAAACATTTAGGATTATTTGGTCAATGCCACTTTTCAAGTTTTCAAGGATTGATTCCAAAATCAATTTCATAGCTTTCTAACTCAGTCCCTCTTATCAGATTCTTATTTCATCCCTCAACTACACTTAAGTTCACACACACACACACACACACACACACACCCCTCACTTTTCTTTAGATAAGGAGTAACAAGCTATACCCTTTTCTAATCATTATTTTATAACAATAAGATACTCTCAAGAACTCTCCCAGCGAAGCTATAGAGATATCCCTCACCGCTTTCCGTGACTAGTTAGCACTCCACTGTGGAGTATCACGGGTTTCTTAATTCTAGCTCCTATTTGGAGATTGTTGGCCACCTGAGTTGTTTCAATTCTACTGATATCTCATATATTCCTGCAAAGAATGCCTAGAGCATGTGACTTTTCATATTTTCACCTGTGTGTTTTTTGGCATCAACTCCTAAAAGGGTAATTGCTGGGTTGAAGGGTAAATGGATATGTAATTTTCCTAGAAATTACCACCTGTGCCTACAGGTGTTTATTAATCTGCATTTCTACCAGGGACATGTGAGAATGACTGATTTCCCCCACAGCTCTGACAGCAGAGTGTGTTGCCAAACGCATCTTATGCTGCCCATCTATCAGGTGAGAAATGGTGTCTTATTACAATTTTAACTTTCATCTCTCTTATTGTGAGAGGATATAAGCACATTTTCAAATGGTTCTATTACACAAATTTTTTATGAGCTTAAAGTTCATTTGTTAATTCATTATTCTTAAGGATATTCTCATTTTTCTCTATTTTATGAGCCCTTTATATATTAAAAATTTTGAGCTTTTGAGCTTTAAGTTGCGAATACTTTTCCAATTTGCCAAATTTCATTTTATTTTCTTTGGCTTTCTTTTTTGTGACCAGACAGAAGTTTTTATTTTTGTGGTACTAAGTTCATCTATCACTTCACTCAAGCCCCCTAGAATTTGATTAAAAGTTAGACAGGTTGTTCACAGTTCCAAATGACAAGGAAACTCCCCCCAAATATTCTTCTATTATATTTTCAATTTTTATTTTGAAATAATTATACATCCACAAAAGATTGCATAATTAATCAAAAAGGTCCCACATGCCCTTCACCCAGATTCCCCTAATGGCCGCATCTTACATAATTATAGTACAATATCCAAATAATGAAATTAACATTAGTACAATCCACACCATATTTAGATGTCATCAGTTTTATATGCATTCATTTGTGTGTGTGTAATTATATGCAATTTCATCACCACCAACACATTCAGGACACAGAGTTGTTTCATCATCTCAAATATCCTATGTAAACTTCCTCTTTATAGACACACTCATCCCCTTCCCCTGACACCTTGTCCCTAACTGCTGATAACCACAGATCCATTTTTTCTAACTCCACAGTATTGTCATTTCAAGAATGTTATATAACCTGAATCCTACCATATATGATGTTTTGAGATTGGCATTTTCATTCAGCAAATTGCCATTGGGATCCATCCAAGTTGTTACTATCAATAGTTTGTCCCTGCTTTATTGCTGAATAGTATTCCATGGTTTGGATGTAATACAGTTCAGGGGTTCGCCCACTGAAGAGCATTTGAGTTGTTGTCAATATTTGGCTATTACAAATAAAGCTACTATGACCTTTCACATAAAGTTTGTGTGGACATAAGTTTTCTTTTCTCTGAGATACATATGCACAAGAGTGTGATTGCTGAGTTGTATAGTAAATTTATATTTATTTATGCATATACATATTATATATAAATATATGAATTTATACTGTGCTCACTTTGGCAGCACATGTACTATATAAATTTATATTTATTTATATTGAACACTATATTTAGTGTTTAAAAAACACTGAAAAAATCTATTAAGTTTGTTAGTTTTTGGTTGCTGCTTTAACAAATTACCACAAGTTTAGGGGCTTAAATACCTCAGATTTCTCATCTTATAGTTCTGGAGGCCAGAGGTCCAAAATGGGTCTTTCTAGACTCAGGTCAAGCAAGTGCCAGCACTGTGTTTCTTTCTGAAGGTGCCAGGAGGGAATCCATTGCCTTGTCTCTTTGGGCTCCTAGAGGTTGCCTGTATCTTGGCTCATAGCTCTAATCCTCAAGATTCAGAAACAAAAATGTCACATCCCTCCAACTCTTATTCTGCCCTCCAACTTTACCTCTGAATAAAGCTGGAGAAGTTCTTTGATTTTAAGGGCTCCATGATTAGATTGAGCCCATCCAGATTATCCAAGATAATAATCCCTTCTCAAAGTCCTTACCCTTAATCACATCGGCAAAGTCCCTTTTGTTAAGTAATGGGACATATTCACAGATTTAGGGATCAGGGTGGGAACATGTTTGGGGCCATTATTCTGCCAACACAGACAGTTTATTTTCCAGAGTGGCTATGCCATTTTATAGCCTCAATAGCGGTGTGTGATAGATCTAGTTTCTATACCTCCTTATCAGCATTTGATACTGTCACAATTTCTTCCCAGTTGTTGAGATAGATGTATAGTAATATCTCATCATGATTTTAAGACATTTCCTTAATGACTAATGAAGTTGAGCCTCTTTTCATGGGCTTAGCTGCCATCCATATATCCTCTCTAGTGATATGTCTCTTCGTGTATTTTACTATTTTCTGATTGTTTATTTTTTCTGTTCAGTTGTGAAACCTTTATATATTCTAAATATGAGTGCTTGGCGATGTATATAATTTACAAACATTTCCTTCTAGTCTGTAGCCTGTCTTTTCATTCTCTTAACAGTCTCTTTTTCAAAGAGCTAAAGCTTTAATTTTGATGAAGCCTGCTTTATCAGTATTTTCTCTTAGGATCACTCTTTGAACATCATGTCTAAGACATCTTCACCTATCGATGTGTCCTGAAGATTCCTCCTATGTTTTTTTCTAAAGGATTTTGTGTGTGTGCATTTTATATCTAAGGATGTGATCCATTTTGAGTTAATCTGTATATCAAATGAGTTTAGGGTGAGGTTCGTTTTCTTTCTCCACAGATGTTCAATTTTTCTAGTACCATTTGTTGGAAGGGTAGCTTTCTTCAATTGAAGTGCTGCTCCTTCATCAAAAATCAGTTACACATACTTGCATGGGACTATGTCTTGGATCTCTGTTTCTTTCATCCATCTCTGTATCTATCGCTATGCTAATTCCACACTGCCTCTGCCTTGATTATTGTAAGTGTGTAGTAAATATTAAAATCAGGTGGACTGATTTCCTCCCAGTTTATTCTTTTTCATAAAGAGCAATGAGGGGCACGTGGGTGGCTCAGTCAGTTAAACAACAGACTCTTGATTTCAGCTCAGGTCATGATCTCAGGGTTGGGAGATCAAGCCCCACAGAGGGCTCCATGCTGGACTTGGGATCTGCTTAAGATTCTCTTTCTCCCTTTCCTTCTGCCCCTTCCTCTCTTTTCTCTCTCTCCTTTCTTTAAAAAAAAAAAAAAAGGAAAGAGAAAATATGAGAAGGTTCAGTCTTATCAGACATTTAAACATACTCCAAACTTTCTATAGTTAAAATAGTGATGTATTGGCAGTTATACCATTAGAATTTAATAGAAAATCTGTAAGTAGAACTTACTGCATTTTGAAATTTGGTATATGAGATCTGATGAGCACTGGGTGTTATACACAAGTAATGAATCATTGAACACTACATCAAAAACCAATGATGTAGTATATGTTGGCTAAATGAGCTTAATAGTAAAATAAAATTAAAAATAAAATAAAACGTGAATCCAAAAAAATTTGGTGTATATTTAAAAAAAAAATCCCAGACCAATCAAAATGGATCAGAAAATTTTAATGAAATCATGAAAGTACCAGAAAAAAATATGAGTAAATCTTTCTATAACCTGTGAATTGGGAAATCTTTATTTATTTCAGTGAGAGAGAGAGAGAGAGAGAACATGTGTAGGGGGGAAGGGCAGAGGAAGAAGGAGAGAAAAACCTGAGCAGACTCCCTACTGAGTGTGGAGCCAGATATTGAGCTCGATCTCACCACCCCAATATCAGACTTGAACTGAAACCAAGAGTGGGACTCTTAACTGACTGAGCCACCCAGGCACTGCAGGAAATCTTTTAAATCTATTATTCAAATTCCAGAAGCAACAGATAGGAATAAATACAAACAACTTTGATTATATGAAGACTTTCTGTGACAAAAAATACTTATTCAAAATAAAAGGGAAAATTACATCCTGAGGGAAAAAAGACTAGTACTAATGAGATAAACAAATGTTGGGTCTTCTTAACATAGAGCTTTCAGACATAGGGAAGAAGAAAGCCATCAACTTCATAGAAAAGGAGACAAAGGAAATAAACAGAAAATTTACAGAAAAAGGAATGAAAATGACTTGCATACCAATGAAAAGATGTTTAAACTTGTTTATACAATAAGAGAGATATAAATTAAAATTAGAATGATATATTATTCTTCATCCATCAGAATGACAAAAACCTCAAAGTTTGGCAACATACTACATGATGAAACTGTGCACTCTTATACACTGCTGATGGGAATGCAAAAGGGTATGATCTCTTTGTAGAGGAATTTGACAATACCTAGGAATATTACATATGCACATTTACCCTGAGACCCAGCAGTTCATCCTCTAGAATCTCTCCTGAAATCACATTACAGTGATTACAAATTTCTAAAATACCATGTATCTTATCAGTGCTTTGAAATTTTTATAGTTTCAAGACTCAGCATTTTACCTTATCATTGAATACCTAAATTAAAAGCAAATATACTATCATATCACAAGTTAGATTTTTAAAATATTTTGATACCCTCTTTCCAGTTATTTGAAATTCATAATAAAATAAGTCTCACTCTTGAGGGAGGCAGCTATCATAACCTCTTAAGCTCTCTTTCTCCCACCAACACACATACATATGTACACAGACACATTTTGGGAATTCTTTTAGACTGCGCAGGGTTCTTTTAGACATCATCATGGGGTGAGAGAAGGTATGGCTTGGGCTAAACATCAAAGAAAAGTATTGGAGCCTGTAAGTTGAGGACTATGGATATAATTAAGTCATAAGGTGTTTGAGCAACCTTCATACATTCAATATTTCTGAAGTGGAGAGGAAAGAAAATCCATCCTCCTGTTACAGGAAGAGACAGTATTTTGGTCTGAATTATTGAGCTTGGCTGTTGACCAAACTCAACTGAATAATTCTCTAAGTCTTAATCTGACCAGTTCTATATGTTGGCCTAAGCATTTGGTTGGGACATGAGATGTTAGCACTTCTTACTGGGCTGAGTGAGATGGGCACAGCCTGGCCTGGGATTGGGCAAGTAAGGCACCTGGGGAGCAACATTTGAGAGGCACTTGCTTACATATGGGATAGATACATACAGGGCCGGTCCTGACAGTGACTGCCCTCTGAATTTTTGTGCCCTAGCACCTTATCACCTCCCCTTAGTCTGAGCTTTGAAACTGATGCCTGTGGGTACGAAGTGTTTGGTTAGTTCATGTGGCTAGTTGGTGATAGAGCTGAAACTAATAGAGATTCTCTAACAGAGATCTGGGATCTTGCCTTCTATATCAGATTGCCTTCACCCTTGGCACTGCTCCAGGGAAATTCTCTCAAGACAGAGTGGTCAGCCCCTGAGCCTGGATAAGATCTTGAGCCCCAATTTGATCATGACATGACAACCAATAAGAGCCAGTAAGACCTCATCCACAACAAGATAATCACACTGTTGAAATGGAGAAGTGTTTACAAGTTGAATCAATAGACAAACAAGGAAAATGTTTATCCTTCATAATGAAGACCAAGAAACTTCAAGTGCTAATGAAATTACTATGAATAGAGTTATTGTAAGCAGACAATGACTTTGCTAATTTCTTTTTTTTTTTTTTTAAGATTTTATTTATTTATCTGACAGATCGAGAGAGCACTAGCAGGGGGGACAATGGGGAGAGAGAGGGAGAAGCAGGCTCCCTGCCCGAGCAGGGAGCCAGATGCGGGGCTCAATCCCAGGACCATGGGATCATGACCTGAGCCGAAGGCAGATGCCTAAGCATCTGAGTCACCCAGGTGCCCCGACTTTGCTAATTTCTAAACCATTCCCCTTATCTAATGATTGAAACATAGAAAATCCAAGGAAAAAAGTAGTTTCACTTTTTAAGACTTGTTTAAGATTTGGAAGAAATAGTTCTGTATTTCTTCAAGAATACTCTAAAACTTAGGGTTTTCAATGAAACAAATAAATAGACCCAGCAATCCTTATTACCCAAGAGAACTGAAAATTTATGATCTCAAATTTTTATAGTATCTCCTTTTCCTAATTACAAAAAGTTTGGCAAAAAAACAAAATGCCCTTCAAAGGGTGAATGGATAAATAAATTATGGGATCTCAACACAATGGAGTACTACAGAGAAATAAACTTAGATGGATCTCATTCATTGTCCTGAATGAAGGAAGACTGGCTGAAAAGACTATATACCTATTCAATTGACATTTATATGACATTGTGGAAAAGGCAAAATTATAGAGGGAGAAAGAGAAAAGTGATTGTCAGGACTGGGGTTCAGAGGAGGTCCTGAGAAAAAAAGACATGTGGGGAATTTTTTGAAGTGACAGACCTGTTTTGTATCTTGTTTGTCATGGTGGTTTCTGAACTATATATACTTGTCAAGAACCATAGAATTGTACACTAGCAAGGATACATTTTACTGTAAAACACACTTCAGTAAATTTTTCAGCATAATTGGCTTCTTTGTATTTGCAACTATTTCATTACATGCATCTAAAAAAAAATATTCTGAGAAGGGATCCATCAGCTTTGATCGACTTTTAAAGGGGTCCATGAGAAAAACCAAAATAAAAAAAAGGTGAAGAATGTCTTCAATGTGGGGTAGTGCCCTGGCCTCTGCCTTTGGTGGACATGAGCTTCTATCCTGTCAACCGCAAGTGTCAACTTAGAGCTTACTCACCTCTCAGCTGTTTTTCAGGGATGCACAGATGGGAGACAGGATCACTGTGTGTGTGTGTGTGTGTGTGTGTGTGTGTGTGTGTGTGTGTGTGTGACAGACACAGAGGACTCTCTCATCTCTATCTTGTTGCCTCCTTGGCTCAACACTGTCCTGCCTCCTGTGTGCTCCATAGCGCCACCTCTTGGTCGTCTCCCTCCGAATTCCTGAGATGTCCGTGGGCAGAGCATTTTGCTCTGTATTTCGTGCTCTTATTTTCAGCCTGGGACTTGGTCCAGTGATCTTCAGTATCTTGCTTGTCCTTTGATGCTGTTAAGACAAAACTTTCTGAATATTTCCACCTTTTTTATTTGTTGTTAATCAAACTATTAGTTTGAAACACCCGGTATGACATAGCATAGCTATGCTTTAGTGGTGTTTCAGTTACCTGGTATTTTACTATAGTTACTGGATACTATTTTATCTAAATTAACTTTTTTTAAGAGCAAAACTGTGTCATTCGTACTCTTAAATGAATGGATAGCAATGATAGGGAATAATTGATTCCCTCCATGATCGATTACATCTCATAATTGCTGATCCAGTTCCAAATATTTATCCATCTTCATTTCTTTTTTTTAAATAATTTTTTAATTTTTTATAAACATATAATGTATTATTAGCCCCAGGGATACAGGTCTGTGAATCGCCAGGTTTACACACTTCACAGCACTCACCATAGCACATATCCTCCCCAATGTCCATAACCCCACCACCCTCTCCCTATCCATCTTCATTTCTAACTGATGTTTCAGTCCTGACTAGATACCATGACCCATAAGAATAAAAAATATTTGATAAATCATAGATATAAATTTGAGATTAGACTTTTGTATTTTTAATGTATTTTTTAAGATTTATTTATTTATTTGAGAGAGAGAGAAAGAGGGCACGAGTGAGTTGGAGGTGGAGGCACAGAAGGAGAAAGAGAATCTTGAAACAGACTCCCTGCTGAGTGCAGAGCCCAAGGTGGGGTTCTATCTCATGACCCTGAGATCATGACCTGAGCTGAAATCAAGACTCAGTTGTTTAACGAACTAAGCCACCCAAGAGCCCCTTTAATTACTATTTCTATACTGATCTCCAATTCTATTCTTCTATGTGGCTTTCGTTACACTTCTAATCCAATTAGGAAAGAATTAAAAGTAATTCTATGCCTCCCAGGGCTTTTGTGAGCTACAGAAATATGTTTTCATGTTGAACAGTGAGGTCGGGAGATTGGGGGAAAATCCTTTATCCAAGCGTTCCTAAGACAGTTAGCATCATGACAGTGAAGATTTAAGAACAAAGAAAATTTTTCACATCTGTGGTATTATGTTGAGACTATAAGGAAAAAAAGAAAACCAAGAAGTTACAAGCCAAAGCCTAGAACCAGCCAGGAACCTTGAGGAGATAGATTTTCAATCACATTTGAAGGAGATCTTTCTAGAAGATACATCCAAAGACAAAACTGTCCCTGCTGTGGGTGGCTGTGATCTCTTCACCAGACTGCTCGTTGCAGGTGGCACAGCTGCTCCCAGAAAGGTTTGAGAGGCAAGTTGGAATCGTGGCACATTGAATTGTGGCCTCAAGGGATCTCTCTAACTCAGAATCAGTGAGTCTCCCATCCTGAAATGCTTGCCTTTTTTTTTTTTTTTCTTTTTTTAGTTGCCTTGTCTAAAGTAATCTAATTAAATACTGGCTTATATCAGATTTTTCTTATCCCCCTTTAAAGGGCAGAGAGTTGAGTTGATCATACTACTTAGTTCTTGGTACAGTATTTTCTCTGGTCTATGCAAAACTCTCCTCTTGTTTATTAATTCAATCATTTAGTTATTCCCTCTTATTTCTACACGATCTATTCCCATTTTCTTCTCCCACATTAGACAAAATTCTAATATATTTAATATGTATCTTCCTATTTATATGAAAAACTGTATCCTTGCAAAATAGGCATTCATTTTACAAAATGTAAACTGTTGTTTTACATGCATGCATTTTCAATTTGCACTAATGATATTGTGTAATATAATCTCATTCCAACTTTTCTCATTAAGCACTCATTCTTCACTATCCATCCATTTTGCTATATTTGGTCCATTGCTTCCAACTATGGTATAGCCCTCCCTGGTATGAATGTGACCAATGTACTCACTACCTACACAAATAAAATGAAGACAGCCTTACCTGTGTCCTCTTGTGAACTGGGAAATGAAGATGTTGGCATGTGTATTAGTCAAGTTTCTTCTGAAAACCAGAACCAATGATATGTGTGTGTGTGTATGTGTGTATATCTGTGTGCATCTCTGTGTTTGTGTATCAGTGTGTATGTAGATATTTACTATAAGGAATTGATTCACACGATCAGGGAGGCTGGTAAGTCCCAAGATCTGCAAGGTGAGTCACCAGCTGGAGACTCAGGAGGCCTGATGGTATAACTCTAAACTGAAAGGCATCAGGCTCAAGACTCAGGAAGAACTGACATGTTTCAATTCTAGTCCAAAGACAAGGAAAAAATGATATCCCAGTTTGAAGGCTATCAGATGGGGAAAAATTGGATAGAAAAGATCAGTCTTTTTGTTCTATTGGGCCTTCAACTGATTGGATGAGATCCACCCACATTGTGGAGGATAATCTGCTTTACTCAGTCTATCAATTCAAATGTTAATCTCCTCCAAAACCACCTTCATAAATACATTGAGAATAGCACTTGACTGAATATCTAAGCATCCCATAAGCTAGTCAAGTTGATACATAGAATTGACTATCACAGTGCATAAAACCAGAAGTGTACGTGCTGAGTCATGAAGCATGTGTACCTTTATTTTGATCAGGTACTGTCAATGTACTCTCCTGATTGGTAGACCTAGGCTTCTCCCACTCATAGTAAATCAAGGTTCTTAATCCCTGCTAACACTTGGTATCACCCCACTTTCTAATCTTGCCAGTCTACAAGTTTAAAGAGAGGTCTCTGTTGTTTTCATTTGCATTTTTCATATTACTAATGAGTTGGAGCAGCTTGTCATGCACATGCTATCTGGTTTCCTCTCTCTTAATTGTGGTTTTAATGTATTTAAATCTCTAATGTCTCTAAATTATTGCCCCATTTCATTTGTTATTTATTTGTATTTTTTTATTTTTCTTGTTCAGTCTTGCCTGAGGTCTGTTTTGTTAATCTTTTCAAATAACAAATGTTGGTCTTTTTAAAATCTTCTCCATTGTTTTTGTGTTTTATTTCCAAATTCTAATTCTAATATTTCTCTTTTTTTATCCTCTTTGAGAAAAGTGATGATGGTTTATTCTACATAGAACCCCCCCCCCATTACAGCAAGGGACCTGACATATAGTATATATACAAGATTGTCAGATAACTGAATTAATGACAAACTATATTATCTTTGAGGTATAGCAATTCGTTCTGTTTTCTAATGTGAGTTTTCTGCAGAGAAATAGGGGTCTAATGATGTAGGTATGGCCAAAGGGGAGAAGTAGAACAAACAGCTTATATTTAACCATGCTTTTCTAAGGTTTGATTATATCCACTGAGTGCAAACCTGTTTAGGAATGTGGGGAGTGAGGATGGCAATACTCTCCTCCAAAAATTATACCAAAGGACCAGTCAACACCATACTTCTTCAAGACAATTTTGTAGAGAACTTATAGATCCACAGCAAAAATTGAGGGGAAGGTATAGAGATTTCTTACCTACCTCTCCTGCATAGTTACACAGCCTCTCCTATGACCAACCTCTCTGACCACAATGACATATTTATTACAATTTGCAAACCTACATGAACACATTATTATCACCCAAAGTTCATAGTTTATGATACAGTTCATTCTTGGTATATATTATACTAGTTTGGACAAAAGTATAATGATATGTGTATATCATTATGGTATCACACAGGAGAGATTCACTGCCCTAAACATCCTCTGTGCTTTGTATATTCATCCTCTTCTCCCCCCAAACCCTGGCAACCCCTGAGGTTTTCACTGTCTCCAAACTATGCTTTTCAAAGATGTCGTATAGTTAGAATCATAAAGTATGTGGCCTTTTTAGATTGGCTTCTTTCACTTAGCAATATGCATTTAAGGTTCCCACATACTTTTCCTGGCTGTTCTAATAGTTCATTTCCTTTTAGCATTGAATTATATTCTCTTGTCTGGATGTACCCGACTTTATTTGTTCATTTAGGTTCCAAAGGACATCTTGGTTTCTTCTAAGTTTTGGCAATTATGAACAAATCTGCTATAAACGACCATGTATGTGTTTTTGTGTGGACATAAACTTTTGTCCCCTTAGGGTAGAAACCAAAGAGCACGACTGCTGGATTGTATGGCAAGAGTGTGTTTAGTTTTTTAAGAACCTGTCCTCCAAAGTGGCTGTACCATTTTACATTCCCTCCATCAATAAATCGTCATTCCTCACCAGCATTTGATGTCAGTGGTTTCAATCTTGTCCATTCTAACAGGTGTGTAGTGGTATCTTGTTTTAATTTGCATTTCCCTGATGACAGATGATGTGAGCATCTTTTCGTATCCATATTTGCTGTCTGTATATCATCTTTGGTGAGGTTGTCTGTTGAGGTCTTTGGCTCATTTATTATGATGTTTGTTTACTTATTCTTGAGTTTAAAAGTTCATTAATTTTGAATAGCAGTTCTTTATCAGATGTGTCTTTTGAAAACATTTTTTTTTGGTGGCGCCTGGGTGGTTCAGTTGGCTGAGCATCTGCCTTTTGCTCAGGTTGTGGTCCTGGGATCCTGGGATGGAGCTGCGCCCCCTTCCCCCCCCCCACCCTCCCACCCCTCTATCCCCCCTAACCCACGCCACCCCTGTCTCATCTTGGGCTCCCTGCTTAGCTGGAAATCTGCTTCTCCCTCTGCCCCTCCCCCTGCTCCTGCTTTCTCAATCATTCTCTCTTTCTCAAATAAATGAAATCTTTAAAAAAATATATGTTTTCTTAATCTCTGGCTTGTCTTTGATTCTCTTGACATTGTCTTTCACAGAATAGACTTTTTAATTTTAAAGAAGTCCAATTTATCAGTTATCTATTTCCCAGATCATGGCTTTTGTGTTGTACCAGGAAGTCATCACCAAACCCAAGGTTATCTAGGTTTTCTCTTATGTGATCTTCTGGGAGTTTTATAATTTTGTGTTTTACGTTTAGATCTGTGACCCAGTTTTAATTGGTTTTCTCTGGAGGGTGTAAAATCTGTGTCATTTTTTGCATGTGGATATCCAGTTGTTCCAGGACTACTTGTTGAAAAGACTGTCTTTGCTCCAAAGTTTTGTCTTTGGTCCTTTATCAAAGATCAGTTAATGAAATTTTTGTGAGAAGATCACTGGGCTCTCTATTCTGCTCTATTGATATATTTGTCTATGCTTTTGCCAATATCAAACTGTCCAGATTATTATAGCTATATAGTAAATTTCAAGTTGGGTACTATCGAGTCTCCACTTTGTTCTTCTTTCAATATTATGTTTGCCATCCTGGGGCATTTGTCCCTCCATATAAATTGTAGACACATTTTGTCAATATCTACAAAATAACTTCCCAGGAGTATGATTGAGATTGCACTGAATCTGTAGATCAGTTTGGGAAGAACAGACATCCTGACAATGTTGAATCTTCTTATCATGAACATGAACTATCTCTCCACTTATTTAGTTCTTTTATTATATTCATCAGAGTTTTGTGGGTTTCCTCATATAGATCTTGTATATATTTTGTTAGGTTTATACCTAAGTATTTCATTTTGGGGAGTGCTAATGTAAATATTATTGCATTGTTAATTCCCAATTCCACTTGTCCACTGCTGGTATACAGAAAGGAGATTGACTTTTGTATGTTAACCCTGTATCCTACAAGCATACCCTAATCATCTATTAGTTTCAGGTGTTTTTGTCAATTCTTCGGGATTTTAGAGATGATCATGTTGTCTGTGAACAAAACCAGTTTATTTCTTCTTTTTCAATCTGTATACATTTTCTTTTCTTTTCTTGACTTATTGCATTAGCCAGAACTTGCAGTATAATGTTAAAAAGGAGTGGTGAGAAAGGACATCCTTGTCTTGTACCTAATCTTAACAAGAAAGCTTCAAGTTTCTCTATTAATTGTGATGCTCATACAGAGTTTTTAAAGCAGGGTTAATGAAAACTCTGATTACCAGAAATATAATCACCAGTAATAATGCGATGAGTTCTGTGGAGCTAACTTATGAAACGAGGATCAGATATACTTTGCACATCACAACTCATGAGGGTCCTAAATCCAGCCATAGAATTATAGAGGAAAAAAATATAGCATAAGCTTGAAACATCAAGTGCTAGAATAAGTTCACCTATGCACTAATGATTCATAGGGAAGTGGATATTAAATATGAGCCAACAAGTTTGACCATAGACCCTCTCATTAAGGGAACAATGGGCAACAAGGGAAGATTTCTGGCAACCACACTTTTTTTTTTTTTTTTGTAAAAGAGAGGAAAAGAGAGGTTGGTGGGGTAGGGACAGAGGGAGAGAGAGAAAGAGTGAGAGATGGAAACGTAACCAGGCTCCACATGCAGTTGCTGAGCCCAACATGGGGCTCGATCTCACCACCCTGAGACCATGACTTGAGCTGAAATCAAGAGTTGGGCACTTAACCAACTGAGCCACCCAGGCACCCCTGGCAACCACATTTTCTAATGAGAAAATAAATAACTTTCCTAAGAGCACAAAGTCTAAAGGTAAGTTTATTACCAGCAAAACACCACAAAGGAGTCAACACACCGAAGGATATGAACGCTGCCGTCATGCATGAAGAACAAGTTCCGACCAGTCTTGTATCAAAAGGCTTCAGTAAAAATATCTAAAGTACCTAATAAATTTGTATGAAGGAAATGAGAATACTTAGTCTCTTAGTCCATTTAAAAAGCTTAAAGAAAAAACATTTATTTTTCATAGTTCTGGAGGCTGAGAAGTCCAAGATCAGTAATTTTGAATAAAGACAACAGGGGTCTCCCCAGAAAGAAAATTTCTAAATGACATGCTTAACATATTACCTTAAAAGAGTAATGCAAAATAAAGAAAGATGGAGGCCATACAAGGAACAATCATGTCCTGAACTTCCATTTTAAAAAAGTGGAAATATGACACGCTCCAGCATAATTGCACAGTTACTAGACAGTGGAAAATGGGGCTGCAATTTGATTCTGCTCCATGGCTGTATGGTCTGTGCTAGATATAAAACTGCCCACTCTGATGCTTAAGAAGGGCTCAAACTCTTCTAAGTGAACCATAAGCCCAAGCCCAAGTCACAAACCACAAGTCAGCAGATCTAGAAGCCAGGTCAGAGAGCAAGCAGGAATATCCAGATCTGTGTTATGCCGCAGACCCCTAGCACCATACCAAGAATAAAATACAATAAATTCAAAATACTGCACTCTATAGCTCAACTTGGCAACCCTACTGAAACACCCTTTATCTTTGGTGATCCGTCCTCATAAAGGGATTCCTTAGGAGGGTATATGCCATCCTGAGGACAGAGGGAGACTCCACCATGAAGCTGAGAGATGTTGGGGCCCAAGACATTGACCTGTTCTTCTGTAACGGTGGTCAGGCAAGAATAGAGATTTAGTGAGGATTTTATACCTATCATGTAATGTGATTATATTTTATCTATTGATATTTTCTTCAAATATTCAATTTTCTTCAAATAATATTTTGTCTACTGATAGTTTCTTCAAATACTTGGTACTTGGTATCCAGTACCAAGAATGTCAGTGAAACTTATATTTTTGCCAGTTTATAGATATTTCTAGGAGTTCTGAGAAAGAAATATTCCCACAAAGGTGACACATCTAAGCTAGTGAGCTAGAGGACCCCCAAATTAAAATACATTTGACCTGACTGAGTGTTACACAAAGATGCAGAGACCTTAAAAAAATTACAAAAGAAAAAATTCCTAGTCTCAGAACTATCAATCTCAAATGAGAGAAACATTTACTATTAAAATATTGTGTAGAAGAACTCCCACAAATGGAAGTACAGAATACCAGAAACACTGATTATAAAAATAGTGAGTATCAGAAATCTCAGTACTGTAAATACGGAGAGATGGAAGCATGGAGTATCAGTGTTGGGAGTGTTCTTGAAAAGTCCTTCCCACCTACAAGGACTTGTACACAGGTTAAAATCTACAAAGTGCTTGTGAGTCCTCCTCAATGATGTGCAATATCCTGGTAGTTATTATCATGGAAACCAAAGAGGCTTTCTCCTCCTTAACCTTTCACTAAATCCTCTTCTTTATCACATCTCTTATGGTGATATTGACCACCTGGTTTTCCAAACTAAAGCCTCTTTTGGCAGATGGTTTGCAGTGTTTTTCAAGAACAGCTTAAAAGCTGAAACACTTCCATTCCCCCATTCATCGACATGTCAATCTTTCAGAGAGGCTCTCTGGTTTCCATGATGAGTAAAAAGAGTTACCAAGATGCACAGTCTTAAAAACTAATAATTACAATGAATTCCTCCATTTGAGAGAATGTACAACACAGGCTAGGGAGAGAGGGAGAGTGTTGGAGATCTCACTGAAAACCTGGGGGTGCTCTGTCCCACCAGGTGCCCAAAGGTACCTAAGCCAACAGATGGGGTATCAAAAAAAGAAACACAGCCCAGACACTTCAGCATCAATAATGTTGCACTACTTGAGAATTCTGCTCATTTGGCTTGTTTCTTTCATTTTGTGGCTTAATCTCCAACATGCTTAAACGATGTCTCTGGTTCTTTTGTACCTTGGGCAAGTGTCTGGGAATCTGCTTGAATCAATGAAGTGCAATTAATATTTCAGTGTGGGCAAATACGGTGTAGAATTTGTAGTGGACAAAACCTTCAACCTTCTGAGCCTCAGAATGAGGCTTACATGAATACACAACACCTTCATAATAGATGATTGTTATTATTAAATGTTCAAAGTGTTCAAAGAATAGCGGGCACTGTTCAAGGATAACATGAGGGCTCAGGTGAGGATTGTATCTGCCTTGTCAGAACTCTGGCCTGCCACTCTGGATCTCGCCTGTCCTCTGATGCTGAGAACACTGCTCTGGGTGTTCTCTGTTCCTTTCCTGCTTCAAGCTCATTATTACTCATGCGGAAGCCCATGGGTTGAATACTTAACTGACCCAGGGTTTCAACATGCCTTTGTGACTCTCACACTCATTCATTCTAGTAGCACATAGTCTCCATGGTGTGAGGCTCAACATAAGTACATTCATGCTTACAGATATGTCAACTGCATATGTATATATTACTATATAGAGAATGTGTAATATTATATGCCTTGTATGTATTGTATGTATATGCTTCTTGGTTGTATCTCCTCCATGGAATGCAAGCTCCCCAAGGGCAGCGAACTTGCTTTGTCAATTACAACACACCCAGGACCTAAAGGACTGCTTGGCCCAAGGGTGCAGGATATTCTTGATACTTCATCAAATAGTTCTTTCTAATAGTTTTCTAGGTGTTTGCCATAGCTTTCCTAGGTGTTTCTACAAATGTTTGTTGAGTAAATGAGTGGATACATCGATGCATAAATTAGAGTGAAACTTTGCAAATCACAGTGGCACTGGTACTAGGTGTGCTTTGGAGAGAGACAGAAGTACTATTTGGCCTCTAACAGTACTGTGTTGACATTTCTTTCTTCCCAATGGTATTAAAATTTATCTTATTGACGCTCAGGTTCCCAACGGGGTATGCAAGTGGTATGCAAGTGCGAGGGATTCATTCATGAAGGAGCCTGACTTTCTGGGGGAATGCATGAAGGGGGAGGGGGAGCAGAAGGGGAGGGAAGGCATTTTTGTCATGCAAGCTAATCACCAGCACTTTTTTTAGAGACTACCTTAAAAACTGTGTCAGCTCAGATGCTGTTTTAGACTAATATTGATAGATCTCCAATAACTATAATTAAGTTTTCTCCTCCCCGGGGGAGAAACAAGTGATCAATGACATTTTCTAAAGTTTCTTGTGATTGTGTAGCAGAATGTGTCTCTCAAATGCTATAATTTGTGAGGGCTTCAATACAGGACTTAATGAGGGTTTGGAGACACACAGACTGAGTAATCATCATTTAGCTGACAAAAATAGTGTTAACATATCTAAAAAGGGCCTAAGGTTAATTGATATTTGGCAAAATGAAAGCCCTGTTTAGTATACTTTTCTTGCCACAAATTGGAGATGTAGTCCTTGAACCTCGTATCAAAATGAGTCTGCTCATTACCTCCTCTGTTCACACGTCTGGTTATGTTTCCAATCCCAATGCAGGAGCTAAAATGGAAGAGGAAGCTGGAAGGCTCTCTCCAACAGTCACAGAACTTAGGGTAAATTCGTAGTATACAATATATATACTCATAACAGAATTTGTAAAACATGAAAATGTAGAGGGACAAAGGGGGAGAAACATAAGTCCATATACCAAAGCCATCATATGCAAATATCTTGATGTATTATGTTTTATATTTCATTTATGCTTATTCCTAGCATATTTTAGATGTTCCTGTATGTACAATTTTGCAATTTTTAAAGACTAACTCAAGGTGTAGTCCTCATCCTTACACATTTAATGGTTAAGTAATGCATCAGGAGCAGATTAGAATTTAAGTGAGCTTTTCCTTATTGCTGAGAATTTAAAATTAGTTTCCTTTTGCACTTTCACTAATGTTCCATTGAACTTTTTTATGTCTATTGGTTTCTGAATTCAGGATAGTGTTCTGACTCTCCAGTCCCACCAGTAGAATGTATGGGTCAAAGATGAGGAAATTAAAAACTCCTTTCTCAAACTTCCAATTTTTCTTTTTTTTTTTTTTTTAGATTTTTTTTTTAAATTTATTTATTTGACAGACAGATCACAAGTAGGCAGAGAGGCAGGCAGAGAGAGAAGGGAGGAAGCAGGCTCCCTGCTGAGCAGAGAGCCCGATGCGGGGCTCGATCCCAGGACGCCGGGATCATGACCTGAGCCGAAGGCAGCGGCTTCAACCCACTGAGCCACCCAGGTGCCCCTCCAATTTTTCTTTTTTCAAAAATTTTTGACCATGTGCTTTTACCTCCTGTAATAGAAATGCAAATAAATTCCTCAAGCCTGAGTCTCTCATGGAACATATGCCATCACCCTGACTTTAAACTTACCCCTGTCCACAACAGATGGCACTTGAACCAACCCAAGAAAAATCTCTCTCTTTTTTTGTTTTTTGCATTATATTTTGCTCTAAGAAACCTAAAACACAGTAGACTTCTGCTCTGCAGTAGGCGTGGTGGTGCCAGGATTGGCTGGAATCACAGCACACGCAAGCCAAAGACATGGGGGACGAGGACACAGAAACCACAGGAGAAAAGTAGGAAACTTGCGGAAGCTGGTTTGCACCCCGACAAGAGGTCACGTGGCCCCAGAGGCAAGGAGAGCCTGAGACAGAAAGTCATGTCAGCCTGGAGGATTTGCACTCCCCATGAGGTCTGGCCTCATGTTCCCTTCTTCCTTAAGCTTCTCTAAGTTTCTGCCCCTTGCAATAGAAAATCGCTGACAAAGCACAAGCCAGTGCCAAAAGGGACAGCATTTTATATATAACTGTTTCCAATTTCTCCAGAGCTCCAGAGAAGTCAAATGTAATGGATATAGGACGACGTTTTGGGGGCTTGCAACAACTTGAGAGCCACTCATTCAGTCTCTGTATAAACATACACACACTTACATATGTGTGTGTTTATGTATATACGTAACATCTATGTCTATATATTTTTGTTATAACATACACATATATTGTTATGACATGCATCTATGCACATGTAGGTTTGCATATATATTTACATATACATACACACTGATAGCTAGTTTTCTAATGGAAAGACCCAACAAAGATTTGAAGGCCAATGCTGGTTACCTACAGGTCGGACTTGATGCTACCCTTCCAGGTCCTGAAACCCAAAGAGAGAAGAATATGAAAAGCAAATCTATTACCCCACCTCTGGAAATATCGTAAAAGAATTTTGTAACCAATCTATAACTTAACCCAGAGAAATTTAAAATTAACTTCCTGGGGTGGGGGGAGGGTGATGTCACATTGTTAAAACAATGAAGCCTGTAATAAACCATTCATGTGCTGCACAATTGTATTTCTGCCTCTGAATTAGCAGACAGGTGATCACAGGGAAGCGTGAACTTACTGGTTATGATTCTTCAGTGTGCCTTCCGTGCGTCCATGTTGGTGCGTGTGTCCTCCGTGGATTACAGGCACAGTGGTTCTTTGTGGTAGGGACGGGCATCCTTCCCCCTCTGAGGGAAACAGAGGCAATGTTAACAGGGTAGCAAGCAGTCTCTCTGTTAGCAAGCTATAGAGCAGGACTATGAGCCTGGAGGCATCCCAGGGGCCATGCACCTTCCCTTCCTCCCTCTGACTTACACATGTTCTATTGGCACTAAATCTGGAAACAGAAAATGCTTCTGTACACATGGTCTTTTCTGTCTTATCCTTAAGCCAAACATATTTTGTAGGGCTTGTTTTTCTATGATCAAGGATTGAATCCTATTCCTCACTCAGCTTGTCATTATCCCTCTAACTTCGTAGCTTTTGAAATTGCAGAATTCTGAAGCGAAGATATATAATCATGAAGATGAAAGGCTGAAGGGACAAGGCTCTCCACAGATGAGTTTCCTGAGATACGTCTGCCTTTAAGGCAGCCTCATGGTGAAGGCAAGAGAAGTAAAGTAGAAGGGGAAAGAAGCAAGAGCCTTCGGGATTGTGGTTCTGCGTGGAGATCTCCCCACCCCACCCGACTTCCACGTGATTGGTCAAAATGAGTCTTCCATTCCCCCAGATTCTGCTGAATGTTTTTTTTTTTTTTTCCAAGTACCACTTCTTCGACTCATCCATTCATCTACCTCTGAGTTCAAGGAAAGATTCACATTACTGATTTTTCTTACCATGAAACTTTTATTTTCAAGCCCAAGTAAATTGATGTTCATCTCCAATTGCCCACATAATCTCCCAGGCACACTCATTCTGTGTCGATGTGCTCTACAAGACGTACAGCTCCACTGTGGGCGAGATGGGATGTAGTTACTGAAATGAAATGTAAAAACCAAGAAGGAAAAATCACTGCCGTGCTCCCTCACCCCATTTTCAAAGGGTCAGCCTGGAATTTATCCTACGAAGTATTCTCTTAGGCTTTATCTCACCCCAGGGGCATCCCTTTGATGGTGCTGTTTGGAGATGCCAGAATTAATTTTCCATCAATAAAAACATTCTACTCTATTATATCTGTGTCTTAATTCATTCACTCACTGAGCAAACATTTATGGAGTGACCTTTATGTATGGGGCACTGTGCAAGTCACTGAAGGGAAAAGATACAGAGCTGGTAAGATAGAGATTCTGTCTGTTGTAGGAAGAAGGAAAGTAAACAATCATAGAGGGGTGAGATAGGGCTTCAGGTGAAAACTCCCGAGTGCCTAGACTAGAGGGCACCCACCCTCTGCCCAGAGGCTACCGGAAGAGATTCAGCCAGGGAACACACTTTGGATTTAGTACTTGCAGAATAAATTAGGGGGAGCATGTACAAAAGTGAATGTGTCTTCCGGAACCAGGGGACTTGGCAATGTGTGATTCTCGTGCTGACAGAGCCCGATGCCAGAAACCACAGGGAGGCTGTGGAGGAGCAGCACAATGATCACGGGGGACCGATCATGCCCAACGAGGCAACAGACTGGGCCCACACCGCAAAGAACCCGCTAAGCGTGAGTGGTAAGGGCTTCTCTTTCCCTCCTGCTCACTAACAGGGTGGGCAATACGAGCACAGCTGCCTTGCTGGTGGTGGCTGTGAGATCTGTATTTTTCCTGGTCCAGGGCTCCTGATGGGTAGTGGGTGTTAAATTCCCGATCCTGCAAGATCCAGAAGGAGGCTCTGAATTCCTGGTCTGAAGGAGGAAATAAGAGTTGAGAGAAAAGAGAACTCCTGCCCTGTTATTTATTAACCGGGAGACCAGAACAAGTAAATTAACTCTCTCATACTCTGTTTACTTATTTGCATACTGAGGGTGAACTGAGCTGCCTTGATAGGTAAATATCTCAGTATATAAAATGCCTTGCTCGCTGCCTTCGTGGAGATAAAGCACGCTGTGATATTTACCCAGATTCCCTCATCGCTGTCCCCTTTCTGGGCTTCCACCTCCGCCACCCGCGTCAATTCCGAGCTTTGGAGGCACAGAAGTCACATCTCTAGTAATAGGCTGAAGTTCAGGAGTCAGTATGTGAAGGGAGGCCAGGGTTGGGCTCTTGGGTGGCTGAGATAGCTGTGTCCTTCTACCTGTCCGCTGCTCTGGGGGCATGGTGATCAGTTTCCTGGGTCGTTTTGGGGAAGTCAAGGGTAGAGGGACCCATGCTCCTGATTCATTTCCTCTGGCTCCTGTAATAAAGTACCACAGAGTCGGTGCTTAAAAGAACACGTTTATTCTCTTACAACTCTTGGTGGATCATAACCAAAGGGGCTGTGATCCCTCTGAGAGCATTAAGGCTGGACCAGTAGAGCTCCTGTTGCTTCCAGAAGCTGGGAAGATTTGCATGTGTGTGCGGGCGCGGGCACGTGTGTGTGTGTGTGTGTTTGTGTGTGTGTAGCAGGACATAGAGTTTAACAGACAAGGAAGAAGATCAAGGGAGCCGCAGAACAATGCCGCCTGAGCACAAGCATTAACACCTTACTCTAGTAATACCCCAGAGTAGAACAGGTTTCACTCGGATGAAGGGGCCTTGCTTCTGTCTGGGAATGGGATCCCAGGCCAGGTGGGAAATGAGACACTCTCAGAGCTTGCCCGCATGGCCGCCTCCAAGGACAAGATGAAAACCATCTGGGAGGTACGTGCGACAGGCAAGGGGGATGGACAGACCGCAGATTGGCGGCAACTGAACCACCTGGGGAATGAGCCCTCCCAGGGAAAATGAAAGGCAGACGTCCTACATCTCATAGATACAACCCCAGCATCTCTCCTGGGGGCCAGAAGGCTGTTCGGGCACTGTCACTTCTGGACTCTCGTTTCCAGAAAACTCAATGAAGACTAGCGCTGTCCCCAGTCCCGGGCATGGCTGTCTTTCTCCACACCTCTTCTCTCTCTCCCTTGTACACTCCCAGTGAGAGGACAGTGACTCATGCTAATTATACAGTAACCGAAGAAAAAAAAATACACTTTTTTTCTTTCCCAGCAGCAGCTGGGACTTTCTATTTATTTGTCTGCTATTTATAACTCACTCAGACAAGGAGGTCTTATCTCCTCCTCCTACCCCTCCTCAAATGAAATTTCTCTGGGGTGGATCCAGCTTTATCTAAATTGGTTGGACAGACGAGCACAGCGTATATAATCCGTACTGAAAGAGATAAGGGTTTCTCCTTGTACTAGATATAAAAATAACCAACAAGCAAAATGAGCATGGATAAGGAAGAATTAATTTACTTCCCTGCCTAATTAGTAGATGCAGGATAAATGTATCTGCTTAGTTCCCTAATTATAATAATACTTAGCAGTTACATGAAACTCTTCATCATCAGAAATACCACCCCCTCCTGACACTATATAATTCATCTTTGGCACCCCTGTGTGGGCATCTTACCTGAGCAAGGGGAGTACCATGAGGTGGGAGGGGGGCAGAGGATCTGGGAGGGTGAGGTGCTGAAGCCACACTCCTTATCATTAAATCAGAAGCTGCTCCCTGTGTCCAGTCCCTGGGTTTCAGGACGGGGGAGCCTGGGGAGAATCTGTCCAGTTGGGCCGGCCCAGGAACCGCCAGAGGCAGGGAGACGTGGGACCTGTGAACTGCCAGCCGTCTGACTGTGTAGCTGGAACTCCTCCATCCCAGCTAAAACAGGAGCCTTTGGCCCAGACCGGGACTCTGGTCTCAGGCAAAAGGGAAATGTACCCTGCTTCTCTGCTCTTTGTCCTGGATACTGCCTAGTGGCTGCAGAGGCCCCTCTTGTTCCCAGATGTCACAACCACATTAGTGTTATGAAAGAAAGAAGGAAAGAAGAAAGGAAGGGAGGAAGGCAGGGAGGGAGGGAAGGAGGAAGGAAGGAAGGAAGGAAGGAAGGAAGGAAGGAGGGTGGGGGGGGAGAAAAGAAAAGAAAGAGAGAAAAAGAAAGAAAGAAAGAGAGAGAAAGAGGGAGGAAGGGAAAGGAAGGGAAGGGAAGGAAAGGGGGAAAAGAAAAGAAAAGAAAGAGAAGAAAAGAAAAAAAGAATTCAGCACAATCATCACTGTGTTTGGAGCTTGATAGACTTTCAGTAAAGTTTGATTAAAAAATTAAATTTCAGGGTCACCTGAGTGGCTCAGTCGGTTAGGCGTCTGATTCTTGATTTTGGCTCAGGTCATGATCTCAAGGTAGTGAGATTGAGCCTTGCATCAGCATGGAGACTGCTTAAGTTTCTCTCTCTCCCTATGGCCCTCCCCGCCACTCACTCTCTCTAAAAAAAATAAATATAAATAAATAAATAAATAAATAAATAAATAAATTTCACATCATTTACTAAGGCCTTGTTTTTTGTGACTTTCCGGGAAAAAGGAACCATATAGCCAAACTATGGAGAGCATCTACAACCATAACATTCTGCCTTATGGGGGAGGGTATCCAGAAGGTATCTTATATGGGTGGGGGCGGGGGAGAGGAGATCAATAAAAACAGTCATTACTTAAATTGCAGCTTTATCGTATTTTTATTTTTTTCTTATTTTTATAAACATAATAGGCCATATAAATATTGCTTAAATTTAAAATTCACTAAAGCTCAAAACTACTATAATGGGATAAGAATTATAAGCTCTAATTATATAGCTTTGAAGCAATGTAATTATGCAACAGTTTTGGGAACAAATGAATGCAACACAAAAGATCTCTCTCTTTCTCTCTTATTTTCTTAATTTGGGGCTTTACCCTTAACCGTGGAAGAAAAGCTAACTCCTGAATTTCCACCAGTCATTCCTCCATAGTTCAGTTAATAATACACTTCTGGTTAAATCCTATGGGTTCAGACAAGGGAGGAGGCAAAGAAACGCACGAGTTTGCTGCATTTTCCCACAATATGCCAACATGTGAGGTGGCAACTCTTAACGCCGTTTCACAAATCAGAAATCTGAGTTCATGGTTTCTGTCTGATGTGAAATCCCCACTGCTTACTTCTGTTTCTCACAAACTGGGCCAGTTCTGAGGGTCTGGGGAAGGTGACAGAGAAAGACCCTGAGGAAGGAAAGACACAGCAGGGCTCAGTGCCACCAAGAAATCACTGAGGCACCAGAATGGGGGAGAGGGTCACCCTCATGCTTCAGGGAACCTGGAGCTGGAATGAGAGTGAGAGCTTCAAGGATCAACTTTCATCTGATACCAACAGGAAACGACTGGGCCATTGGCACTCTCAGACAGTGGACCGGCCTCTGGAGTAGTGTGTTTCTGCAAATGACTTAGCATAGGGAAGGAGGAGACTTGTCAAGGATGACATAGAAGGACTGCAACCTGCAAGCAGATACCGCTTCTCTTGGGGTCATTTCCAACTAAGGGGAGTGCCAGCTCTGTATTTGAACGCTCAATGCTGCTGTTTCCCGAGACTATACAAGTGCTTCAGATTTCACAGATCTGAGTGTGTGTGAGAGCGAGCGAGACCGTAAATGAAACCTACATTGCAGTCCACTTTGCGCAGACACCACATGACACAGCTGCACTCAGCAAGCTAACCACAGTCATCAGAGAACGGAGAGATGGATTGTATTTCCTGACCCGTGATTGGTTGATTAATAAAACCAGTGGGAGAGAAGAGCATGGTTATCCTACTTAGATGGATCAGAAATGACAATCAGCAATGATGTTCTCAGCCGGGTAGCCAGAGGATTTCTCAGAGGATGCCCGTCTTATTTTCATAATAAAAGTAGCCAACATCTATTTCGTGTATTCTGTACCTTCTGCTTTCGAAGGGTATGCTATAGGCTTCCCATATCGAATCTGCACAGCAAGTTGCTATTATTATTAATGACCATTCCTGTTACACAGAACAAGAAAAGGAGCTCAGTTAAGATGGGTTGTGTACCCAAAGCCCCCGGCCTGATTCTAAGGCCCTGATTCTAACTTACCACTGTACCCCCTGCACAAGGATAATCACAGACACCAAAGAGTTAAAGAATCCAAAGAGTTGGGGCACCTGGGTGGCTCAGTGGGTTAAAGCCTCTGCTTTCGGCTCAGGTCATGATCTAAGGGTCCTGGGATCGAGCCCCGCATCGGGCTCTCTGCTCAGCGGGGAGCCTGCTTCCTCCTCTCTCTCTGCCTGCCTCTCTGTCTGCTTGTGATCTCTCTCTGTCAAATAAATAAATAAAATCTTTTTTTTTAAAAAAAAGAATCCAAAGAGTTAAAACATGGTTAAAACATGATTCATTCTCATAATTTCCAAAGAAGCTCCTTTTCTTAGGTAATGCAGACCTGTCAAGATGGTGGCACAGTTTTTGGCGGTGGAAGCCATCTGCCCATCTTTGAGCGTCCCGCATTCTGGACATGGGAGCCCATCAGCTGCGTAGCCGCCTTTATCAGCAGGTGCGCTGCTGAGGCAGCCAATTTCCACTTCACACCCAGACCCCCTCCAAAGAAACCTCAACCTGGATTTCCCCCACACCTCTCTCTTCCTTACTCCTCCCCAGAACCAGCTTTCCTATAATTCCAGAAACCACCATTGGTCTTTGGCTATGGCTCCTTAAGACGCTGAAGACAAACACGTTCTCTTTCTCAGAAAGTTAATTCTGCTTCACACAGACATATGCTGTACCGACAAAGGGCCGCAGGCCTTTCTCTCCCCAAAACTTTCAAAACAGAAGGCCTCCCTCCAAAATAGAAGTGTATGTTACACTGTTCCCGTAAAAGAAGGAAACAAGAGGCGTGTCAGAGCCACAAACATTCTATTTCCAAGTTCAGAGCAAACAAAAAATATGTCAGCCCAGAGGGGATGGATTTGGAGGGAAGAGGGGAGCGAGACAGGCAAACTTTATTCTATGTTTAAATCCCAACATATGGGCCATTCCTATTTTAGGATGACAAATACTGACTTCCATATGATGATAATTAATGATAAAAAAAGAGAAGCCAAGCTATGTTAGAAGGTCTTGGTGGCCTATCCTGCCATCAGCGGTGTGGAGGCCATGTGCCCATTTCTCAGATTAGATTTGAAGAAATCAAGGGGCCCTGCCCAAGGTCACCCAGCTACTTAAAAGAAAAGTACAGATGAGAATCTGGGCCAGGGTACTTACCTCTCCCGATGAATCTCATTTGCTGGGATCACCTTTTAACAACTTGGCGTATCCCTAAGATGAAACCTGCCAAGTTCCCAGGTTGATAGAAGAGTGCTTGCAAGTGCTGGACTGAAGGACAGATGTTGCTGAAGACTAGTGATGGGGACATGGCACCTGGGTCCCAGCAGGGGGAACAGTGCACTGTATGAGCAAAACTTTGGGTTCCCCAGACCATTGGGCCATTCCTACTGGTAGGCTAGCTGGAAACACACTTGAAAAGTCAAAAGAAAAAAATCCTCTCTATCTTTCCCATGAATGAAAGTGGGCTAGTTGTCACAGTCCTTGTTACATGGTGCTACTAGCAAGTCTCTGTCCCGAGACCCCAGACTCTAGCCCTTCTCTGTGCCCAAGCTGTATCCCTGTTCCTCACCTTGACCAACCTTTGATGTAGGAGGTCCAATTAGGACTGCAGACTGAAGTTCTATAGGGATTTCCATAACTCAGGCCCCTTACTCTACCAAAATTCTTGGTCCCAGAATACTCACTTAGCAGTTCACCAACTTAGGTGGATGAAATACACAGCTTTCCCTTTAATTGTTTTTTTCTCTAATGAGGCGTGGTTGGAGTTGGAGACATAACAGGCTTGGAGTTGAAGACATAACAGTCAATTCAGGGATGCCCACCACCCTAGCTCAAAGTTCTGTCTAGGTTTCCAAAGTTTTGCATACGTCAAGATTTTAGGGGGGGGTGGCAAGCGACTTGTCCAAGTTAATCGTATCCTGTGGTGCCCATGCTCAGACTTAGTGACTGTGTTTGGTTTTTGGTTGTCAGTCCACACAGAGGACTACCGTTTCTGGTTTCCTGTCCTCACTGTGCAGCTCTCCTTCAGCTGGCTGTGCTGCCTTTCATGGTACAGGAGAAACGGTGCCTGTGACCACACCACACCAGTTTTGAAAAACTGGCTTTTGACCATGGTCATGTGACTCCCGGTGCAGAGGGATGTTTTCCTTCACTGGAAGTTTCCTTTGGTAGAAAAACTCTGAGACTCTTTCATGACCACCCGCACACACGTGCCTGCTGCCATTTCTGTTCTGGATTTGATCACTTTCCTGGGACTTATCTGAGGAAACAGGCATCGTTTCACTTGGAATTTTCTTTTTGATCATATCAAAAGTGGCAGTTTTTCCAAAAGTTTAACTAAATACCTTGCCCCCAACATCATCCACTCTGTTCTGGCAAGTGGATACAAATTTTAGGGTCCAGATTTTCTTTTGGCTAAAACTTTGAAAATTCACACAGGAAATAAAGGATTGATGAGTAGAATGTGTATGTGTGTGCGTGTGCATGAGAATTCATGAGCATGCATATTTTATAATGCACTAATTAAATCTTTTTGCTACCTTAACTGATCTTTTTAATGTGATCACATGGTTTCTGTCCTTTATTAATGTGGTAAATTATAGTGATTGATTTTACAATGTTAAACCAAACTTTAATTCTTGGAATAAAAATCCTAACTTCATTGAAAGAGTACCTTTGCTTTTCTGTAACTCTGGATTTGGTTTAATAATGAGTGTTTAAGAATTTTGCACCTACGTCCCTCAAGAAGTTGCCCTTCCTTGCAAACTCCTTGTTAGCTTTTGATATCAAGTGATACAGACCTCATAAAATGAGTAGGGAAGGAGCCCCTCTTATTCTATTACCTAGACAACCTTGTTTAACATCTGGGTCATTGCTTTCATACATATCTGCTGGATTTCGCTAGTCAATGCTTGTCAGTCCGCTGTGTGGTGGTTGTGCTGTCGTTTGGTGGGAAGTGTATCTCCCAGAGATTTGATTTCTTTAATTAAATTTATTTTTGGCAGATTACTTATGATCTCCGTGTCATGTTTGGTTAAGTTGTATTCTCTAGGAACTTATCTCACCAAATTTTTCAAAATTATAGGCAGAAAATGGTTCAGAGTGCCCTCTTATTACCTTTTAAAAGTGGCTATGAGGGATACCTGGGTGGCTCAGTTGGTTAAGCATCTGCCTTCAGCTCAGGTCATGATCCCAGGGTCCTGGGATCGAGTCCCACAGCAGGCTCCCTGCTCTGCGGGGAGCTTGCTTCTCCCTCTGCCTGCCGCTCCCTCTGCTTGTGCTCTGTCTCTCCCAAATAAATAAAATCTTTAAAATAAGATAAAGAAATAAATAAAAATCACTCTGGATGCTGTTGGGACGGTTTTCTTTTCCAACAGTGGAGTCATTTATGCCGTCCATACTTGTCTGTTGTGTTCATTGCCTGTAGAAATTTACCAATTATGTCTTTTCAAATAGCTTGGCCTGTGCTTAGTCTCTGGATGATGGATTTATTTTTGATTCTCGTACATTTGTTCTAGTCCTCACTGTAACCTCCTTTTACTTTCTTTGAGTTTAATGTGATCATTTCTTTTGAACTTCTTGAAATAAAGGCCTTACCCTATATTCTACCTTTTCAGGTTATAAATGTACCCATAATCACACCTCTCATCACGTATCACAAATTTAAATACATAATATTTCTATTATCATTCAGTTCATGATTTTTGTTTTGTTTGTTTGGTTGGGGTTTTTTTATTTTGTTTTTGTTTTTGTTTTTGTTTTTGCTTTCTTATTTTTTAGAGCAAGGGAGGGGCAGAGGGAGAAGGAGAGAATCCCAAGCTGACTCCCCACGGAATGCGGAGCCTGACACAGGGCTCCATCTCACAACCCTGAGATTATGACCTGAGCAGAAATCAAGAGTCAGATGCTTAACTGACTCAGACAGCCAAGTGCCCCTGGTTTGCTTTTGTTCCAATTTACATTTTCATGTCTTCTTTTATCTAGTGATTATTTAGAACTGTACTGCTTAATTTCCAAATGTAAAGGAAATTTTAATTGTCTTTTTGCTACTGACTTCTGTCATAACTCCTGTCTGGCCAGAGAAAATATTTTATATTCTATCTCTCTGTCTCTCTCTTTTTTTTTTTTAATTTTGTATTTGTATCTTTCAAATAATTGTTTCCAAAGGCATTTCAGTGAATGTTAGTTTCTAAACCTCCTTTCCATTAAGGGCTTTGAAAAGTTCAACTATTCGGAATCTTAATTTATACCAGCAATTGGTCAATTTTGGTTAATAACCCATGTGCTCCTAAAAATGAATGTGTATTGCATTGCTTTTGTATGCATGCCTTTAATCATTATCTTAATCAAGATTCTTGCTGATTTGTTGGATTCTTATTCTTTTTTTTTTTTTAAGATTTTATTTATTTATTTGACAGACAATGATCACAAGTAGGCAGAGAGGCAGGCAGAGAGAGAGAGGAGGAGGCAGGCTCCCCGCTGAGCAGAGAGCCTGATGCGGGGCTCAATCCCAGGACCCTGGGATCATGACCTGAGCTGAAGGCAGAGGCTTTAACCCACTGAGCCACCCAGGCATCCCTGTTGGATTCTTATTCTTATCAGTAATAGAAGAGTAAGCTATCACTCACATTAATCTTGGTTTCATCTTTTTGTTCTTTTGTTTATTTGTTTTAGTTCCATCAATATTTGCTTTACATGTTTTGAGGTTATCATGGGTTAAACTGAGTCCTCCCAGAGATTTGTTGAAGCCCAACCCCTGGACCCTGTGAATGTGAACTTATTTGGAAATAGGGTCTTTGCAGATGTAAATCAAGGTGAAGTCATGCGGGATTAGAGCACGCCCTAACGCAAAATGATGGTCCTTCTGAGAAAACAGAGACATGGGGAGGAGAGAGCATGTGAAGGCAGAGAGGTGCACAGGGGGTGTGTCATGGGATGGTGCAGGCAGAGACTGAAGTGATGGGGCTACCAGCCCAGGAATCCCAAGGCTTGACTGTCACCACCAGATGCTAGAAAAAGGCAAGGAAGACTTCCACCCAGAATCTCAGAGGCAGCATTGGCCCTGCAGACCCCTCGATTTCAGACTGTCAGCCTCCAGAACCATGAGACATGAATTTCTGTTGTTTTAAGTCAATCACTTTGTTAAACAGCAGTCGCTGGAAACCAGTTGATGGGGTATGTTACTAGATACATAGAAATTCAAGGTTTGTATCTTTTCTGGTGAACTGAAACTTCTATCATGATTATCTATTCCTGTGTACTCATGCTTTTTACCTTAAAGTTGACCTTGATATTATTATTATTCCATCTTTCTTTTCAACACTTCCACGGTATATCTTTCTGCATCTTTTCATTTTCAAACTTTATATACATTTGTCTCATAAGATTTAAAAAATAAGTCCAATAATCTTTGTCATTGAATTGAATTACTTAGTTTTCTTACATCCAATGTTAAATTTTGGGTTTAAGCATAGTGTTTTCTTATTTGCTACTCTACCATTCCCCAACTGGTTTTTTTTTTCCCTTCTCTCTTCTTCCCTTTTTAAGGAATTATTATTATCATTTTCCATTTCCTACATTCACTTTTATTATCTTGTTACCCTGAAAATCTAGCATGTATCCTTGACTAATTAAAGTCCAATGTACTTCTAGCATTTATTAGACAAGGCAAGAGGATCATAACCCCATGTCTATATCTGATCTTCCACTACCATATATGCTCTTTTAAAAATTAATTGAATTGTATATGTTTAATTCCCATAATACATTATTACTATTTTAATAAATGTAATATTCATTTAAATTTATCTACATTCCCCCTTTGCATTGCCTTTTATTCCTTTATGTTCTCTTAAACTTCTCTCTGGGATTACTTTTCCCTTCTTCCTCAAAAACTGGCATTAGCATCTGGTTTAGGGTGTGCCTGCTGGTGATAAACCTTCTCAGATTTTTATGTTTATTTGAATTTGAAAATATCCTTATTTTTGCTTTATATCTGAAGGCTATTTGTATTGGGTCTAGAATTCTAAATTGACAGATTTTTGTTTTCTTTCAGTACTTTGAATATATAATACAGTTATCTTCCCTTTTCCATTGATTATGTTAAAAAATCATCAGCTGGTCTCATTGAAGCTTTAAATGAATATACCTCTCCAGGCTGATTTTGATATTTTTCCTTGTCTTTGGATCATAGTTTTATTATTATGTGAATCTGTATGGTTTCCAAAGCACTTTTTCTGTTTGAGATTCAGCTTCTTGAATATGTGGCTTTTTATTACTTGTCAGCTTATGGAAAATTTTAAGCCATATATTCTAAAATACTAATCGTCCACATTTTCTCTTTCTCTTCTGTTCCTGGGAGTTGAATTATACATATGTCACAGCTTTTCACTGTACTCCATCTGCCTTTTAGTCTATTTTTTGTGTTTGCCTTCACCTTCCCATTTTCCAGCATGAATATCTCCTTCTGATGTTTCATTGACTAATTCTTTCTTCACTTGTGACCACCTTGTTGACCAACCCAAATGGAAATTTTAAAATTCAATTATCTGTTTAAGTTCTAGGTTTTGCATCTCCCCTACTGCCTACGCAGATTAAAAACCTTGTCTGCAGTGTTGCCTGGAGGCATTAATAGGCATTCATGACAGTTGGGTAAAGAAGACAGAGAAAACAAAATGAAAAACAAAAAAAGAAACTAACTCGCTGTGAGGGGCAGGAATATATGTTAGGCACAGCACAAAACCTGGAGGAGGTACAAGATCACAAGAAAGGCTCCATCCTAGTAAGGTAGGGATACAATGCCTACCTAAGATTGATGCTTAATCAGAACATTCGAGAAGACCCCCTCACTTGCTGCCCTCCGAGAGGCTAATAAGTGTGGGGTAGAAAATAACAATGTAATGCTAGCTAACTGTAGGAGACAAATTCCTCTTAAGCAAGAGCAAAGGGGAAGATACAAAGCCAAGAAGGAAGAAGACATTGAGAAATCACCTCTGGAAAACCAGACCACAACCTAAACCCAAGGAATCACCCCAAAGGGATGAAAGACTGTTGGGAAACAAAATTATTCTGTTTCCTTATTGTGTAAGTGGTTACATAAATCTATACATTGAAATAGACACCAAAAGAAGGTCAGTTTGGCTGCACAGTAATTTTTTTTTTTAAAGGGAAAGGAAATAAAACATTCTTTCAAAAACAAACCCTGAGATAATTCATTGCTAGTAGACCTATTCAATAGGAAATATTAATGGAAGATCTTGAAGCAAAAGGAATGAAATATTGTTTGGAAATTTAGATCTAGAAAAAGAAATGAAGATCTCACTGGAAATAAAATATATAGTGGTAAAATAAAAGTCAAATTTTAAATTTATTTCTAATTTCTACAGAAAATAAACTTCCTAAGGTAATTTTAATATAAACATTGTATGTGTTCATAATACAAACATTGTATGTATTGTATGCAAAATATATGATAACAATATCACAAAGGACGGGGGTTGAGAATATATTCCTGTAGTGTACTGTTATTTCAAGGTAGACTCAGATTAATTAAAAATATATATTGTAAACCTTTGGTCTACCCCAAAAATGTTTTAAATGGCATAAATAATAAATCAATAAAGGAAATAAAACTCTCAATCCAACAGAAGTCAGAAAAAAAGGATAAAAAGGAGAGACGGAACAATGAACAAGGTGGTAGATATCAATCTAATCCTATTTATAGTCACATTGAAGATGAATGGTATAAACAAATTATTTAAAAGAATGAAATTGTCAAAGTGGATACAAAGTGAGACCTGGCTATTGCTTTCTATAATAAGTCACATTAAATTAAAAAATAGATGAGTTAAAAGTAAAAGGACAAAAGAATATACCATCCAAAGACTAACTGAAAGAAAGCTACAGAGGTTTAATAATTCCACACAAACTGGACTTCAAAATAAGGAATATTTTCAGGAACAAAGATGGACATTAATTAATGATAAAAGAGTTTAGTTGTCCAAGAAGAGATATATTTTTAAAGACATTTTATTTATTTATTCCAAGAGGACATATATTTCTTAAAGATATATTATATATTTATTTACGAGAGAGCGAGAGAAACCACAAGCAGGGAGAGGTGCAGAGAGAGAGAGAAAAAGCAGACTCCCCGCTGAGCAGGGAGTCCGACTCAGAGTTCGATCCCAGGACCTCAGATTTATGACCTGAGCTGAAGACAGACACTTAACCGACTGAGCCACCCAGGGCCCCCAAGAAGACATATTAATTCTAAAAGTATGTACATCTAATAACAAAGCTTCAAAAAACTTGAGGAGAAATTGGTATAACTGTATCGAGAAATAGACAAATCCATGCCTGGGATCAGAGGCTTCAACACTTCTCTCTTTATAGTACAAGTAGGCAGAAAATCAGTAGATCATAGCAATCCAAAGTGCAGTCTAGACTGTAACAAATGACTCTAACTGTATTACAAATGTATAACATAACCACACTGAAGGGTGTAGGCAAGAAAGGATCTGACCTAATTATCTCTGAGAAACAATGAGCTCAACCAGCTATATCATGAGGTTGAAAACAAAAAGAATTGTATGGAGGGGGCCCCTGAGTGGCTCGGTAGGTTAAGTGTCTGACTCTTGGTTTTAGCTCTGGTCATGATCTCAGGGCTGGGATGGAGCCCCACGTCGGAGTCTGAGCTCAGCACAGAATCTGCTTAAGAGCCCCTCCTCCTCTCTCTCACTTTGCCCCTCCCATGGCTCCTGCATGTGTGAGCTCTCGCTCTCTCTCTAAAATAAATAAATAAAATCTTTTAAAAAACCAGAACTGTATGTAAAGACTGTATTCTAACTGGTAAATTTGTTTCTCGCAGGGGTACACAGTTAGTCATGCTGAAACTATGTTACATATACATTAAGTTTGGACAAAACAATATCTATTTAGACAGTGAAAGCCAGGTTTTTCAGTGTCAGAGAAAGATGAAACAAGTAAGTAATGAGGTAATGTTAGGATGAACCCATGATGCTGGATAGGAGTTGAATATATCAGTGTGAATTTATATTTTATTAATATGTGTACTTAGGCTGCCTGCCTAGCTCAGTTAGTAGAGCACTAGACTCTTAAAGTATGCACAAATATGGAGATGCATAAGTAAGAGTACATATATTTCTGGAAACAGAATGAAAATGAGGGACAAATAGACAGAGACCTTGGTTTCTAACTACCATTCTAGGTTCCATGGGGAAACGGACCATTCCACAGCTGGGAAAGGATGAGTACAGGATATACCCAGATCATCTTTTGGTGCCAGAATTAAGGGAATGATTTAAAAAGAAGGAACACAAAGCATGTTCCAAGGTCTCAGGAACCAATCTTAAAGAGCTCCCAGTGACCAAAATTGGACTCATGTGAACAATAAAATAAAAAAGGTAGTTTTGGGTTTCAACGCAAAGAATAAATATGTAAATACACAACTGAATAAATAAATCAGGTATAAAGGGCCATATGTCCATATAGAAGAATCCTAATTGATAAATATCAAAGAATGAGAGAAATGTAAAATGGCTATTGAAATACCACAATAATAATTGCTGTAAACAAAATCCACTATCCTAAATTTAGTAGAAGCAATGTTAAAGAGAATTAGGACATTTTCATATCTGCAAAGTACGTCCCCTGAAATATTTATTATTAACTAGTATCGTGATTTTAACATATGTCTGCCTGCTCTCTGATACTCCCTCCAAGTAGTGGCAGTTAATTCCTCACCGCTAGACATAGGTTAGACTTAGTCAGTTACAAATAGAGTAAGGAAAGGAAAAAATAATAACTTTACAATAGAGAAAACTGGCAGACACTGTAACTAAGTAATCAAGCAAACATCACCTGTCATATTGGTATCACCTGGGTCTGATAATGATGCCATAGCAAGGGGCCATCACCTCTCAGATGTTCTTCCTCAAAATGTATAGCCTCAATCTAACCAGGAGAAATATACAAACATAAATCAGGGAACATTTTATAAAATACACATCGGAAGTGTCAGGGTCACTAGACAAGGAACAATGGGGGCATTATCATAGATTAGATTGAGGCTATCTAGCTACTAAATGCAATGTACAAAGCAAGATAGGACCCTAGAATTTTAAAAAAATAATAATTCTGGGAAAAATACTGGGGAAAGTGAGGAAATCTAAATAAAGTCTGCACTTTTTGTTATTAGTATTATTGTCATGTTAATTTCTTAGTTTTAGTAATTGAACCATGGTTATGTAAGGTGTAACATCAGGAGAAGCTGTTTGCATGGTATACAGAAACCATCTTGCAACTCCTTTCTATGTCCAAAATCAAAAAAATTAAAGAAAAAGAAATTTCAGGGGCGCCTGGGTGGCTCAATGGGTTAAAGCCTCTGCCTTCTGCTCAGGTCATGATCTCAGGGTCCTGGGATCGAGCCCCATCGGGCTCTCTGCTCAGCGGGGAGCCTGCTTCCTCCTCTCTCCCTGCCTGCCTCTCTGCCTACTTGTGATCTCTATCTGTCAAATAAATAAATAAAATCTTAAAAAAAAAAAAAAGAAATTTCAAAAAAATTAAAGAAAAAAGTGACATGGAGTCTAATAACATTCAACCTTGAAATAAAGATCCCCTGAGTTGGTGTTCTGCTTAGTTGTCCTGTTTTGAATTATCACCAAACTTTAGACAACCCTAGTGGTTTCTATGTCCTAAGAGTATAGAAATTCTCTTCTCACTATGAATTTCTCTTTGGTGTCATCCAAGTAGGAGTAGATTCAATTTGTTACACCTGTTACCCAGCTGGATATAGTTTGGTTCCTGTGAACGTGAATCATAAGTCTCACCAATTTAAAAATAAAAAGTCAGTCTTCCAATCATTTTTTACAATGGCTGGGCCATTTTACTGACTCTTCCCTGAAAGAGCTACTTTTTTTTCTCCTAAATGGTCTAATAGGCATTCTCTAGGCAATGCATCACACACATGCTATGTCTCATTAAAAAAATTTTGTTGTATGGTACTGCAAGGCACTATAGGATTTGTATTCTAAATAGTATACATGTTTACATATTATATTGTATATTTTATTGTGTGTATGTCCTTTGTTTCACTTGTGATTTATCCTATAATTAACATTTCCTAATACATGTAGATACATTCAGTGGCCTTTCTATGTCTCCTTTTCTGAGGCTGGCAGAATTCCAAACCAAATATACCCACAGTAATATAAAAGAGCTCTTCACAAAGTCTGTCGCAAGGAACCTTATTCTTGCAAGAAGGTCCCAAATCAAAGAAACCCATGATGAAATTAATATAAAAACTCTACATATTATATTCTTTTATAGGGGTTTCAAAGCACATTCAAGCCCTTAACAATCTAATAGGAAATATAATTATTTGACCTAGAGATTCCCAGCTTATTTTTTCATATAATACCTATCGGTTGCGGAAGCAATGGGAAACATTGTGCTATAAGAAAAAGAATACACCCAAAGGGACAAACTGGAATCTTGCTGTTCTACGCTGGATTATAGCTCACGGTGGCCAGTCCATGTGTGAAAGCTCTCTGAGCCTGCGGCTGCGCAGATAGACAGATTCGATATACAGATAAATGATAGGTAGGTAGGTGGAGAGGAGGTGGGGAGAGTAAATGGATAGGTAAGAGCCACTGTTTGGACATATTTCATTAGTATCCTATGAAATGAGGAGCGAGAGAGGGGTGGCAGAGGAGAAACACGGAGTTAAGTATTTTGTGTAATGCCTTAAGGATGACATGGGCAAAAAGCAAAGCAAAAGCAATATTTAATATTTGTTCAGCATTTTATGGTACTGCTCAAATGTGCTTCCTTTTCTGTGTTTCCATGGGACCATGTGGTTATTATTTTAATACTTACCACGGTGTTTTAGGCATCCCTACTTAGTAATCTCTTTTTTCTCCTGTGTAATCGCCAAATGGTAAGATAAACATCATAGTCATAATTATACTATAAATTCTAGTCATAATTACACTATAAATTCCTAGTAATGGCCTAGTACGGAGTCAGTAGTAAATGCAATTTATAAAAACACCTTCTCTAGAGTTACATCTTACAGCAAAGGTGCAAGAAAAGGTGAATTCACAGATTAACATTTTTATCAATAACGATAATGATGAAATAATAATAATATATAATAAATAATAATAATAATAACAACAATATACAATAATAATGTTATTAGGCACTGCATGTTTAAAAAAGAAAAGAGCTTATAAAAATGAATATTAAAAAGGTTGAAGTGATTTAGACAGCAACAATAATTTGTGTTTTGAAAAATAAATAGCCAACAAAACAAGATTTAAAGAAGGGAAAATATTCAAACAAAGTAAGAAGAAAGGAGATGGGACAGTGATTTCAGAAGAGATGTTTAATTTATAATAAAATACAATGGTGAATATTGATTGAGCTGAAATTTTATGTAATAGATAATTTTCACAGAATGTTAAAAATTCAAAATTCAAAATACCTAAGTGATGACCAAATGAAGTAGAAAAACAGTATAAATACATAACATGAAAAGTGGCTCAGAAATGTGTTAAAGAGTGACCCAAATGAAGCCTCAGATCTTTTTGGTTATAAAAGCTAGTTCCTCTAAATATTCAGCAGCAGAGAATTTTCACAAAACAGACAATGATCTAACACCCAGAAGAAATAAAGCAGACCAACTTGATTCATAAAGGAAATATGGTCCTGATATCAAAAAAATACAAGGATAATACAAGTCAAAAACAGATCAATGAATATAGATTTGAAAACCCCCAGTTCTTTCTTAATAGCAGCTAGTGTCTCATTAAAACAATTCCACCATGACCAAATAAGGTTTAATCTTTCAAACACAAAAATGGTTAAATATCAAAAACTTTATTGTAACAAACACCAAATCAATCTGTCAAATCAAACACAAAGCAAAACAAAATTAATCTCAATAGAAACCCAAAAGCCTTGTTAAATTATTAAATTCTTTCTAATAAGTGGTATATACTAAGAGCCAAGATTCAAGATGATAATTACCAGTGTGAAGCAATAAAGGAATTTCCATAAACATGAGCAATCAAATAACAACTGTGCCATCACTGCTCTTTACGACTCTCTGGATAATCAAGTCACTCGTGTAATTAAAAACAACAAAAATAATGATATTATTATCAAGAGTTATTTCTTGAATATCCCCTATTTTCGAGTTTAAGTCTGATGTCTATTATCTCATTAAAATGCCATATGTCCCTGAAGTACATAGGTGAGAAAAGACATCATATGACTTGCCCAAGGTCTTTCAATCCTGGCTTCTAATCTGGACTTTGCAGGCAAGTCGTTCCATTGACTTTAGGCAAAGGCCAATGAACAACAACAACAAAAAAATCAGACAATTCACAGAAGAAATGGGAACTAGTAAAAATTTTAAGCAAGGATATGAAAAAAAAAGTTCACTTTTGCTAATAATAAAAAAAAGGCAACCAGTACTTTTTTTTTCATTTATGAAACTGGCAGAATGTAAATACAGTAAATATGTGATCCTAGGAAGAACAAGAATTTTTTTCCTGCATAATTAAGGTGACAATGAAAATGAAAACAGAAAATGTCAAGGAATAAAAAATGACAGTAAGTGTTAGGAAGCATAAATAGATTTTTAGCTTTTGACAGGATTAAATGAACTGTCCACTATTTGGGAAGGAACTCTTATGTTACACAGGTTTGCATGCATGTAGGATTCACAGTGGTGAAAGGACCTAATCTACTGTTTCAACAAGAGTGGAATGGTTGAGTAAGCTACAGTTGATCCAGTAAATCAAATGTTATGTGCAATTGTTAAAATTATGTTTTCAAAAATTATGCAGGAAATTGACATACACTAATTTTAGCTGGGGAAAAAAGGTGGAAAATAGAATGAACACTTTGATTAAAGCAAAGGTATTTGCACATGAAACCGACCATGACACTGGGTATAAAACAAGCAATGATGCCCTTGAGCTGTGGTTTCTGGAGGGTTGTTTCAAGGCGGAATGCAAACGGCACTAGTGTTCTGCACAGTGGACATCTGTTCTCATACCAGCTTCTCCCCGCTGACGTTACTGTAAAGCACTACTTCAATTCCAAAGCTACAGCAGAATGCTGATGACGCCAGAGACCACACAGAGACAGAGAGTCACAGGGGACAGAGAGTCACACCTTCAACCAGCCATGAACGAGAGAAGTGGGAAGTCAGCAGGTTACAATGCACAGGGTAGAGAAGACAAGCATGGTGGGCATGGCTTGAAAAAAAAAAAAAAAGACAGAAATGACCAAAAATTAAGGACTGCAATCTAGACAGTTATTACAGGTTTAGTTATTCTGAATACATCATTTTGGTTTTTTCATAGACCGTGTCATTGTTGCAACAATCGCCAAGCTAAGGGGTCCCAACTAAGTAGAATAAAATTTCTACTTCGGTCAAATGCTTACTGAATGTTTAACTTAAAATGTGTGACATATTGGAAACATAAAAACAAAGTTTGGAGAAACCTTTCATCAAAATTCTCATAACAGGATATTCACTCAAGTTTATGATTCCCTTTCCTCCAGTAACCACCCCTGAAACAATGGGGACTCTCTCCCACCCTCATTAGCCATGTCCATATTAAATGATTTTGCATGAGGAGGTAGTTCTGGTAGGTCCAGAATTGGACTGTGCTTAAGATAGGTTGATCAAATTTTGAGCTGAATCTATTTATATTAACCATTAAGCAGAAGTTTGGTGTATTTCTGATATCAAACACATTGGGTTAGATAAGCTCTTGTTTCCTCCATAATAATGTTTGATTCACTACTTTCTTTGATTCCATGAGACAGCAGGGTGTAATTCCAAATTTCCCATTTATGCTTACACTAGTTACAATTGTTTCATGCCATTTGAAACAAAATGATCTTTATATATATACACATGTATGTAAATATGTATATGTATGCATACATACACATATATACATCATATATATACACTTTTATACATGTAGTATACTAAATGCATGTATGTATGTATATATTATGTATATGTGTATATAAATATGTATGTGTACAATATGTATATATATTTAATAATAGGTTAAAAGATTTATAATTAAAATCAAGTGGTCACAATCTTTTTGTGGCCAGAAAAAAAATTATGTGTGCATTCAGCTTTATCATTATTTGAAGGCTATGGAGTTAGCAAATTAATTTTATAGATTAATTTTTATATTTTTTATTTTATTAATTTAATATCCTGTCAAAGAGAATGATCTTGCTATAACTTTGAATATTTTTTTAAAGATTTTTTATTTATTCATTTGTCAGAGAGAGTGAGCACAGGCAGACAGAGAGGCAGGCAGAGGCAGAGGGAGAAGCAGGCTCCCCGCTGAGCAAGGAGCCCGATCCCAAGACCGTGGAATCATGACCTGAGCCGAAGGCAGCCGCTTAACCAACTGAGCCACCCAGGCATCCCTGTAACTTTGAATATTAAATAAGATCTTAAAAGGCCTTAAATGGCTTTGTATTCCATGTCTTGTTGAGTGACAAACAGTTAAATTGTGCATTTTCTTTGACAACCCCATTCATCACTAACAAAGTGTTCTCTATTTTCTCTTTTCTCAGCTATGTTTTAAAGTCAGGCTTGGTCCACTTAAATAAACACCATCATCAGGAGGTGCCATATCACCTGCTCTGATTTTTCTCATGATCACTGGCAATTGAAAGGTCCACTGTACATTTTAGACTCATCTCCTGTAGGGAATGACAATATTGAAGGGAATTTATTTTGCTTTTAAATTCGGCACAATTATGTGGTAGCAAAGAGAGCACACGCTTTGGGATGAGATGAAAGGTATAATGTTAACCAACTCTGTGACCTGGGCTAAAGCCCTTAAATTTTGTAAGCTTTATATGTGATCTGAAGAGATCAGTGTCAATATAGCAAGGTTGGTGTGCAGATTAAATGTAATATAATGTGAAATGACCTGGATAACGTCTTGTACAGAGTAATCACTCACAAAATTTAGCTTCATGACTGCACTCCCTCCTTTCTTTGCTCTCTTCCTCCCTGGTCTTAGAAACAGATGTTAAGATTTGGCTTTGGGCACCTGGGTGGCTGGCTCAGTTGGTTGGTTAAGTGTCTGCCTTCAGCTTCGGTCATGATCCCAGGGTCCCCATTGGGCTCCTTGCCCATCGGGAAGGCTGCTTCTCCCTCTCCCTCTGCCCTTCCCCCCTACTCTCTCTCTCATATAAATAAATTAAATCTTTTTAAAAAATAAGATTTTTTTTTTAACCTCTGGTGCACACAGTGACTTAGTTTGCTTCCTCAAGGAGGGACCTGTGTGTTGTGGGGGGTGGGTTGACAGACAACGGCATCTAACAAATTATACACTGGAGAAATGAACAATTCCAGAAATGAAGGACATTTTAACCACCCAAGATTCTACAAAAGTGTCCATTTAAATGAAAACACAGAATGTATACGAGTGTCCAGTGAAGAATGAGGGCGGATGAAGATAGGACTCCTGCCTGCAATATCCAGCTTCAATCCAACTCTTGGTCTCTTTGAAAACCAAGGATCTGGGGAGACCTCGCTGCCTAGCCCTCTGCTTCATTAGAAAGAGGTAAACAAGCTTCTTTTTGATTTAACTAAAAATGAAAGGAAAAGGCCCAGTAGGAGTTAGCTCCACTTCAACCTTAGCATATATTTCAGGGGTAAAGCATATTTAATTTATACATCTCTATTTTCATTCCAGGAAGACGAATTGTCATAGTGTCTTTCTATTCATAGGGCACCCAAAGGGTTTTGTTTATAAAAATCAATAAAGCCCAAAGCTCTTTGGTGTTTTTTTCAAGCCAATCTATTTCATGTTTCACCGTCTGCTGAGGGAAGCCATGTATCTTCCCACGAGCTGTTGGATTTTGTCAATTCTTTGTGGTCCATTATCAGCCAGCCAAGATTCAAGGTCACCGTTTTAGTGTCTGCTTCCTGGCACAGCTCCCTGGACCTGACGAGGGCCCTTCAAGTTGGTAAATGGGCACAGATTATTTTGGGTTGTATGAAATGCAATTCATCACCCTGCTTAATGCTCCCCAACTAGTCTAGTTTTGTGTCTGATCATCTGGCATTTTCAGCAAGCGAATGGAGCTCCTCACCTTCTCTGCTTTTCTCTGTAAGGACGAGGGCAGTTCAGTGTGTTGGAGCTATAGAAAGTAAGATTGCTCAATCAGATGTTTGATTAATTATTTGCTCTAAGGCACTCAATTCATGCCAAGGATTATGCAACCCAGTCACTTTCCTGAGTATCAGGACACTGAGAAGTAACCTCAAATTGATTTCATAATTCAAACACGGTGGTATAAATTTTATAAATATTATTTATTAATGTTGTGAATATTAATATAAATACCTCTGCCTTTTTTGTTTAACTTTGTTTTACCTTTTTATGTTATTTTTTAGCTATTATCTTTATTAATTATTTCTGCTTTTTAAAATCACTAAATTGTTCTATTCTAACTTTTTAAATTAAAAGTTCAGTTCATTTATTCCCAAATGTCTTATTTTTCTAATATATTATTTTAAGGTCATATATTATTCAAAGTTTATTGTTTTTTTAACTATGGTATATTTTATATACCAACACTTATATCTAAGTGTTATCTTTGACCAAAGTTTTATAAGTAATAATTTCCATTCTTATATTTTCTCTAACTCAATGTAAAAGTTCTATAAAACTGTGTTTTATATATTTATATGCTTTATTTTTCAGTGAATGCAATTTTTTGCTCATATTTTATTAATTCTTAATTGTATTATGTTATGTTATTGGCTATGGATTACATGAAATCAGTTTTTTGTAATTTATTTGAGATTCCTTTGGGTTCTAATTCATAATAATATTGTGAATGTTTCATATGTATTTTTTAGAAGTATAGCTTTGTGAAAATTGAGGTAATACATGTTTATTTGCTTAATTTTTTTCATTATTCAGATTCACAAAACAATGCAATTTCTATTGAATTCAAATTCTGTTTGTTCAAACATTTTATTTTCTAGTACACCTAGACTTATTTTGGTCTACTTATCTGTTCTGTCATTTCTGAGAGGTGTAATAAACTCTCTCACTAGGTTTGTGGCTTAGTCAATTCGTTCTCCATGGCTAATCATTTCTCCTTTATATATTTCAAGCTATGTTGTTGGGTACATAAATATTATTCACTGTTTAATATTTTCATGTTGGAGTGTTCCTTTCATCAAAATGAAAAATTTTGTTTTTGCCTTTAAAGATTTTCATCCTGAATTTTACTTAATACTGTTTGCTTTATTTTTCTGTAATTTAAAAATGTTTTTCATACATGAATTTTATTCACTCAAAAATAATGTGATTATTAATATATTTGGACATATTCTCTTTCCTATTTAGTGATTTATATTTATCCTGATATCTAATTCCCCCTTCTCCCCACTTTGTGGATTTTTATATATGTCTTTACTTATCATATTTCCTTCAAGGATTTTTTGTTGTTTTTCTTCCTCTAATGATCCGCAAGTTATTAATTCTATTTCCATTTTTCAAGTGTTTACCCTAAGGTGCTAACACATGTACCTGAAGTTATATTTGTCAAACACAATCTGGCTAACATTAATCCAGATCTGTGTTGCCCTCCTCCCACCAACCCTTTTAAATCCTTATCCAGGGAGACAAAGACATAACCCCTTTTATTTTCAACCAGATATAAGGTTTTTGCATTGGCTGAATGTGTTTTCTATCATGGTACAAATTTTTCTTAAATAGCTGGTTATTCTGAGTGTTTTGTTTCTTTGACAGTTCTTAGGCCAGATTGGGAGCGCTCTGTCTGCGCAGTGCGCCTGAAGGCGGTGCTGCGCATAACACCTCCTCTGGATTTCTGGGATAGTCCCACCCTGTGGACAGCGGGCCCCCAACCCACTGCTCCCGCCCTGAGTGAATCAGCTTTGTGGTGTCACAAATGTTGCGCGGGAGAGATGAATTGTACAGGTGTCGAAAAGCTGATTGGGTGTCGCAACTGATTTTACAGCTTAGGAACACTGGGTCCCCGTCTATTCCCAGAATATTGCGTTTGCAGCCTAGAGAGATTCTGGAAACACTTCCACCATGTTAGCAATCTTCCGTGCCCGCTTTTTGCCTGTGGCTTTTCCTCTTTTTCTTTCTTTCTTTTTCTTTTTTTTTCTTTTCTTTTCTTTTTTTTCTTCCTTTCTTCCTTCCCTCCTTCCTCCCTCCCTCCCTTCTTTCTTTCTTCCTTCCTTCCTTCCCTCCTCCCTCCCTCCCTTCCTTTTCTTTCTTTCTTTCTTTCTTTCTCTCTCCCTCCCTTCCTTCCTTTCTTCCTTCCCTTTCTCCTTCCTTCGTTCCTCCCTCCCTCCCTCCTTTTCTTCCTTCCTTCCATCATCCACCCATCCATCCACCCATCCATCCATCCATCCATCCATCTGAAAGTATCTCTCTTATGGGTTTCAGGTATTTGTTTACTTCCTTCCCAATAAAACCTTTTATAATTTCGGTGACTTTTTAGATTAACTCTTATTTCTTTCCACTCTTTGTTGTTAATGTGTTGCTGTTTGGTTTAGTTTGGTCGGTTTTTCTTTGAATATCCTCTACTCTGTGAAGCCATTGGTAGAAGCGGTGGGGTAAAGCGATTGTCATAAACCTCACCCTGCCATCTTAAAACAGGAAGATTTCTTTTTCTGCTGGGCAATTATCTATTTCTACGTGATTGTCACATTCAAAGTGCTAAACTAAATAATTTTTTTAAATAAATCTTTTAATTTGCTTGTATTTGAGTTTGTATCTCCCTTATCATTCCTAATGTTTGAGTCTTGTCTTGTAAACTGAGGCTGTTAGGAATAGATTTATTTTACTATTGCTGGAGGAGAAGGGATTTTATTAATTGTCCTGTCTCACTATTTAGTTGTTTTCTAGTCCTTCAATTTTAGTTCTTAATCTTGAATAATTCCCCCTTTTATTCTTGAATTGTTAACCTTTTTCTATATTTTGTAGGTGAATACCCAATGCATTTTAAATCATTTTTTAATAATAAAAAATGCAGGGGGAGCCTGGGTGGCTCAGTCGGTTGAGCACAGGACTCTTGGTTTCTACTCAGGTCATGATCTCAGGGTCCTGAGGTCTAACCCTGCCTTGGACTCCATGCTCAGCAGAGAGCCTGCTTGAGATTTTCTCTCCTTCTCCCTCCGCCCCTCCCCACTGCGTATGCACACACTCTTTTTCTAAAATAAATAAATAAATCTTTAAAAATAATAATAATGGCATTCTTAATTTCCTATAAGTATATATTTTGCTGTGCTGTATATATTTTAGTGAGTACTTTTCTCCTTTTCAGATAGTTTCCATTCCATTAATGATATCCTTTTTGTCTCAGAGATTATTTAAGGAGTATCTTCATTACTGCGTTAATTTTTCATTTAATTTTAAGGCTGGCATTTTTTACAAATTTAGGAGTAATTAAGGAAGCTAAAAAGAACTCAACTTTTTGGAATTTTAAATGTTATTTAATTTTGTATGTACAAAACAATACATAATCAATAGAAGAAATAAAACTGTCTCTGTCTAAATCTATGACATTCTTTTATTTGATCATCTACACTCTTTTTATCTGTGTCAATTTATTGTCTACTTAATTTTTCCATTCTGAAAGTTTTATTGGTATCTTCCATATAATTTTATGTTGTTGAGCTCCTGTAGTTTTTGCTTTATGTGTTTGGCTGCCATTTGTTTGTTTTTTTTTTTTTCATAAAGAAATATGTATTCATAATTTTTAACACATCATATCTTTTTTCTTCCTGTATGATGCATTTGGCTTTGTGTTTAGCTCTGGCCATGGTCATTTGTCCTACTTTCTTTGTATTACATTTGTTTGACTTATTCTTGCTAGACTGTTTCTTTAAAATTTTTCCTTGATAGTTTCATTGAGCATACTACTTGAAAATATCTAGCAAATTGTATATGTGTATGTATATTTGTGTATAATATTCTGAAAACCATCATAATAGACGATTTCATCTATTAGTATTTATCATGCTGGCTAATATATTTAATTTATTTCCTTTCATCCTAATTTGTATTTTATATTTATTAAATTATCTGTTACTTATTAATGTTGTGGTCTGTTCCTTTCTTATCATGATTTTTGTTGTGATATTGGAGAGACAATATCCCTATTAATTTTGAAATTCTACTTTGCTTTTCTATTATCTAAAATATTATGCTCTCAACCATAATAATAATAATTTCTCTTATTTTATTAGTTAATGCATCAATTACTAAATAATAATTATACCTTTTGAGAAAGCAGTTATGTAACACTTTCTCTGATATTTTCCTAAGGTTTTTATTAGAGCACCTCATCTAACTCCATTCCCTCTAACCCTCCACATAGAATGCAAGGACTTTCTCTCTGCAGAACATGGTGACCAGTCAAAGAGAAATCAAAATACCCACATGCATTTTTATATCCTTCACCTTATCCTGACCTTCCCAGGAATTAAGTTTGTTAATTGAAGACTCATCTTGCTTAAAAACTGTACCACATTTGGTAGAGTTTGTGAATAGAAGTAGAACTTGGAAGATGTGTTCCAGATACCAGATGTATGGGAAGAGTGATTCCCTGAGGCCTTCGTAAGGACGCCAATGAAGACCAACCAACCTTGTATCAACCTCCATTCTCTAGATGAAGATGTGACAAAAAATAGATTGATGGTGGGGTTGTTGGCCTGAGAAGTCCAAGGATCAGGCAGATCTTTGTCATAATACCAGGATTGCTACAGGCAGAATAATGTTCCCCCCACCAAAGATGTCTACATATTAATACTCAGAATCTGTGCATACATTAGTTTACATGGCAAAAAAAGAATTAAGGTGAAACATGGAATTAAAATTGCTAATCATCTGATCCTGAGATGGGGAGATTATCCTGAATTGCCTGAATGGGTCCAATGTAATCGTTAAGTGTCTGTATAAGTGGGAGAGGGAGGCAAAAGACTCAGAGATGGAGAGGTAAAGCAGAGGTCAGAGAAATTTAGTTTGAGAACGACAACTTGACATTGCTGGTTTGGTCATTTAGGACTGTGGGCATCCTGCAGAAAGTTGGAAGATTAGGGGTCAGATTTTCCCTTAGCGCCTCAAAAAAGAAACATAGCTTTGCCAACACCTTAATTTTAGCCCACTGAGACCAATTTCAGACATCCGAACTCAGAAGATGTGAGACAATGTATTTGTGGTGTTTAAGCCCCTGCGTTTGTGATAATTTGTTACAGCAGCCACAGGATACTAATATAAGGGTGGAGTCTGTTTTAGACCAAAAATTGCATTCTTTCCCCCCATTAATTCTATTTTTTTAAAAAGATTTTATTTATTTATTTAAGAAAGAGAGAGAGCATGAGAGAGCTGGAGCAAGCTGGGTGGGGGAGTGGAGGGAGAGGGAGAAACAGGCTCACCAGGGAGATTGACACAGGGCTCAATCCCAGGACCCCAGATCATGACCTGAGCCAAAGACAAATGCTGAACCGACTGACCTACCCAGGCACCTCTCTCCCATTAATTCTTAAATCCTCAATCTCTTTTTGCTCGCCTTATAACCTCCCTCAGCTTTTCCCACTCACTTACCTCCACGTCCAGTCTTGGAAATGGTCCTATACCCACCCTCCTCCAACTTCTGCCTCTCACATCCCTCTTCCCCATTCTCTACATGTCCATTAGACTCTTCCCCTTTCCCTCAGTTCCCTCAAGCCATTTTTTACCCAAAATTCCATATTTTCTATTTCCCACATAATTTTCCTTCCTTGGAGGGAGGTGGAAGTCAGAAGTGCAAAGAAGGCGGTGTAAGGACATCTGAGCTCTCCTGTTGTACACTTTCTTTTTAGAAAGAAATTTCACTGAGCTCCAGTACTTGCTCTGAGAAATGAATGGCTATCAACAAATTCCAGCAACGATCTACAGAACAATAGGAACAATGCATGGCTCATAGAAATCCACGCACATGAAAGCTTGAATTCTGCTGCAGTTTGCTTGCATCTACTGACTCTTGATCTTACCGGAAAGTGGTCCTCCATTAAGCAGTCTCTCAGAGTAGAGCTCTTAAAATGAGAAGATGTCTGTCAAAAGGCACAACTCCATGAAGAATAGTTGAGCACAGGATCAAAATTCTGCAACTTTCCTTCATTTAAAAAATAGAGTAAATATGAAAATTCTATAAGATCTAAACAGAGTAAACATAAAGCCAAGATAGGGTAAACTGCATTCTGACTATTGGGAAATGGCAGTCAAGTTTTACCTTTTATTGTGAATTATTATAAAAATGTTAAATACCTTTCAGATTTGGGTCAAGGGGTCAATTTGGGGTCAAGACATGAAAAGTGCTCAATCCATTTTGTCCTACTTCTGACATTCGATGAACTACAGATATTTCGTGCCTCTCAGAGGACACTAAACAAGATGCTTGATATGACGCATTCCCCCACTGTCTGTAAGGATTAAAAGGAAAGTAACTAAAACGGCTTATACTTTAATTCATATTTTATACCTCAAGCACTGGGTGAAGGAAGAGCCAGAAAAATGCCCATGATAGATTTTATCCATAATCACAAAGACGGAGGGTGAACAGGAGATCAGGAGGTGATAACCAGACCCTGCAAGCCAGTGCTGAAAGCAGACTTTCAAGAAGGGAGCTGAGTTTTGTGAAACAGGTTGTTGGAGATCAAGGAGCCACTGGAATTAATTCTGCTACAAGGTGTTCTCAAGTGGGTAGTTTTGGTCAGATTCAGTTAAAAGAGGTATTAGTGAAGAGAAGGAGAGCTTTTAGAGGATCTGCTCTCTAGCTTTGGCCTTGAGGATGAAGTCGTGATTCTGAAGCATCACTTATACCTAGAATAAATAATATACTCATAGTGACACATCATGACCTGTCCCTGTCTATTCCTCCAACTTCATCATGTGCAATCAAGACCCTATTCACAATACTTCCACCACATTGGCCTTCCTTCTGTTTCAAAAATGCGGTAATCTGAAATCACACATTGATTCATTTGTTTGTATCTTCAATCAACAGAACAAAAGCTCTTTGAATAGCAGAAAACTTATCTGTCCTGGTTGCCTCTATAACCCTATGTGTGTTATAGTAGCCAACACACTATGAAAGCTCAAGGTATATTTTTTGAACAAATGAATAAATGGTATTCACCGTGATCAAGCAGTAAAGCACATGCTACATCCAAAGTCTTGAATATAGAATTTTACTGTAACATGAGAGAAAATTATATTGTGAATTATTTTTCAAATTCAACAATAAAGTCTGTGAATATAGGTTTTTCTTCTCAGGAGAAGGTAGACATCTCTTTACATTTTCTTCTTTCATTTTCCAAATTAACTTTTCCTAGTTCTCACAGCTATTATTGAGTTTCTGTGTTTTCTTCTCTGCACTCTTCCTTTTACTTTACTGAAATTGTGGTGACAACTTCGGATCTGCGCTGACCTTGTACTAGTCTATATGCATCTGGGCAATGGACAAATCATACACCAAATATAAAGCCATCAGAGGCTGGAGTTCAGCTCAGGAAGCAGGCTCTGTGGAAAGGATCAGGCAGCAGGACATGCCTGCCCCCAAAGGAACACTAGACAATCAGTTCTGACCTCCAAGCACAGCTCTATAGAAAGAAACCAGCACTGCATGATTCACAGAGTTCTTTCTAAAGTACCTTTGGGGGATGGTGTTCCTCCAAGACTACCTGTTACTTAACTTACACCAATGCTGACACCACGGCCCTTAAGTGGTGAAGCAGAACAGTGTTCTCAGAGCTAGGGGTGCATTTTCTTACAAGCAGTGGTTATGCACAGGGGCAAATGTACTTGATAAGTGGATAGAGTCTATTCATCAAGGAAAAGAGGGATAGAGAGAGAATGAGGAGGAAGGAAGAGGGGAAGGGAAATAAAGGTGTGACAGCAAAGAAGCAGAGAGAGAAAAAAAGGACAAAGAGAATGAAATTAGAGAGAGGGGAAATAAAAAATAAGAGAGCATAAAATAAAAGATGAGGATTGAAAAGCATTTAAGAAAAAAAAAAATGCAAACAACAATTAGGTGACGTTGCAAATGTCCCAGGATTCTGGTTCCCTCTCTCTGGCTGGGCGGTGCCCATGGCTGCTGCTTGTCTTGATGGTTCTGTCTTTTTGTGATTTCCGGGAAAAGCATAGGAGCTCACTCAGAACTCTCGATTGCCTTCAGGCCCACACATTTGGGGTAAGAGATGAGGTGAAAATGTAAGTGGTATCTTAGATAATGTCCTAAATTACTTCTAAGTTGTTTTCTAGGAATCTTAATCCTCCTCAGGCCTGAGAGGAGGCTTATAGGGGAAATCCTGATCAGACATTTCACTCATGAGAGACAAGTACAGACTCCTCAGCACAGGGAAGTCCTAAAGTGAGGAAGACATTTAGCAGCAGACCTCAAATGGGTATTATTGTATGATTTACCATCCAACTCCACCTTGTGGTATCATGGGAGGAGAAGAGTTTTTAAGTGACCAAGACACCTATGGGCATATCATGAAGTATTCCAGAGCTCTGCTAACTCCAGACACCATGTCTGGAAGAGGCACACTGGGGGTGGCACTGATGGTCAAAATGACAGAGGCAGGCAATCAGCCTTCCTGAAGGGTCCACCCACCTCTTGGTCATCTAATGTTTTCGGTTAGCTTCTACTTCGGCCCATCCCAACCATATTTCTAGGGGTTGAGCACCAACTACATGGTGACCACGGGGGAGGCCATTTTGTTCACCATGACTAGAGGAACCATATCATTCATTATCCAAGTAAGAGGATTTTTGAGAGTGAGAAATTGTTCTATTAATAATTAAACCAGGAGCACCTGGGTGGCTCAATGGGTTAAGCCTCTGCCTTCGGCTCAGGTCATGATCTCAGGGTCCTGAGATCAAGCCCCGCATCCGTCTCTCTGCTCAGCAGGGAGCCTGCTTCCCCCCTCTCTCTCTGCCTACTTGTGATCTCTGTCTGTCAAATAAATAAATACAGTCTTAAAAAATAATAATAATAATTAAACCAGGATAACAAGTTTAAACAGAACCATTTTAGGCAAACCAGGATGCATAGTCACACAACTCTTAATACTTCTTTGGATTGGATCCAAAGTCGGTACTGGATATAAGCTAGGCCAATCAAAGTCTTTTAACAAGAATTTTAGAATTGGTGGTATATATGGATGTCTTTCTCCTTCTGGTGAATAACACCAGCCTGCCAATGGTCATGTTTTCCCCCATGTGTTCTGCAGAGACCAAGGGTGTAGGGATGGGGAAGGAGCAAAAAAACCTAGAACAACCCATGATCTGCACATGTGGCACCAAAGTCCCCCCATCCCACCCCATGACACTTCATATATTCCTTTCTCTGTACATCATCTTGCCCTTTGGAGAAGAGGAGGACATAAAACATACCAGAAATGTGTCTCAAAAGACCAATGTTACACTCATCAACTTTATACTCATCAGCCAACACTCACAAGAGGCTTAAACACCAATGACTTCCAATTTAACCTGAGTCCCCTCTTGTGTCCATCAACTCAACATAGACAAAAAAATGTACTGAGAGCCTGTTATGCTCCCATCCCTGGGCTAAAGTGGTGAGCAGAAATAGAAAAGACCAATTCTCTAGTCTCATGCAATTACCATTCCAGCTGAGGAGAACAAGAGATGACCAAATAGATGCATAAGATAATCCCAGATAAGGAAAAGCATTCAGAAAATAAATTAGGGAAATGGGGTAGAAAGTGACTCTGGAGAGCATTTTCTTTGTGTAAGGTGGTCAGAGAAGCCCTCTTTGAGGAGGTGACATTCGAATTGACACCTTTTTGGTAGAAAGTATAATTTTAATCAGCTCTACTGTGTTCAGCCTTAGGAAAGAGTTGCTCATCCATATCAAAGACTGAGCTGGCATCTTCCTCTCTACCTCTGGTGCTCTTCCTAGAGGTCATAGTAACGTCACTATCCAATTCACCTCTCAAACAGAAACCTTCCATTCTTCCCTTCCTTCACTAGCAACATTTGTCAGCTAAATACACTTGAGCCTGCCTCATCAAAAATCTCAGCAATCCTCAACACCTATTGTTGGGACATAGTACAGTACAGCTCAATACCCACTCAGTACCCTTCTAAGTACCCCAAAGGCAGAAAGCATTTCTGTGTTCTTCACTACTGTCCCTCCAGGGTCTTGCATAGTGCCTGGAACAGGGTAGGCTTCAACATATCTTTTTTGTTGACCAAAAGAACACATCCTTAATTGGTTTCCTGTTTTCTATAGGAAAAAAGCTAAACCATTCATGAATGAACCCCAGCTTGCCTGTCCATCTTTACCTCCAACAACCTGCTCCAGTCACTGTGAACTATTTCTATACCTGTCATGCTCTTTCAAATTCTGACATTTATTAACACCTGCTATATTGAATGTCTAGTTCATGGGGCGGGGGGCAGTTCATCTTGAGGATGAACCTGAAATATCCTCTCCTTTATGGAGACCGTCTTGAATCCATAATTGTATTCATCTGCTATAGCACCTATAACTCTGTATTGTCATCATCTTCCTGCAATACTGTCTCACTTGTTGTGAATTGCTCCAGATAAGAATTCTGATTCCTCCCAATGCTAACTGCCCAACACTTATTATAGTGCTAGGCATAAAAGTAGGTGCACAGAAATGCTAATTGAAAAGACAGCATGAGGCATCTGCTGCTTTATTTCTAAAAATAAAGTTTGCAGGCATTGATCCCATGGATCTATGCCTTCAATAAATCATTGGCTAGGGAAACACTAATTATTAAGAGCTAATAGAAATCATAATGCTCACTCATACAGTATACCCAAAGGTGCCTTGAAAATCTTCAGTTGTTGGATGCTTATATGTATGGAGTGGTTATACTTTTCTATCATCATTTGAGTTCAAAGAAATGTGCCTCACAGCATGTTATAATTAATTGTGTGTTAACACACATACATGCATGCACACACACACACACATGCAGCTGGCCTTAATTTAATTTATTCTGGATTCTTTTTAATATCAAAGATGAAATAATTCCTATATTACACAAACCATTTCAAAGTAGATTTAAAATATTAGGGTAATTTGCTCACTTGTTATAAAGTAAATCTGACTTTGACTGTCAAATATGATGTTAAGAACAAAAAAATAACATTATATTCTCACCTAACTTGTGGCGATCAATGCAAAACTATTTTTCAAGCTTATCTTAACCAACCTAAAATCTTATTTATCTGCTATCACAGAAATCGCTCATTCTCCAAATAGAAGCCTGCTTTAACACAAGCACACTATAATGAAATTTAAGTCCTGTATCCCAATTTTCTCATCTCTAAAGTTGGAATACTGTCTCATGCATATATACCATGGGTTATTTTAAATGAGAATTCACTGAGTTAGATATGTAAATTCCTTTGAAAATAGTGCCTAGCACTTAATAAATGCTATATAAATATTAGCAATTATTATTAATAGTAGTAATAATAGGCATAGACTTAAGCACTCATGTGTATCATGCACTATTCTAGTTTGTTTACATATATTGATTACAAATGCTAGTTATTCTGCATAGGTTATTTAATCCTTTCAATCATTCACTGAGGTAGGTATCAACACATGCTCTTTTTTATAAAAGGGGGAAATAGGCTTAAACACATGAGTTAGAGGTACTTTCTGAATTAAAGACCTGAAAAGTCTCCTTCTCATAGCTAGAAAGTGCTAACACTGGATCTGAATCCATGCAAGTTTCTCTCTGGAAGTTCATGCTTGACAATCCGGTCACACTGTCTTTCACAGGAGAAGGGGCCAAGCTTTCAGAACTGAGCCACTCATATATTAAAACCTTACTACGCTTATTTGTTTTACTGTTCAAATAATTAATACTATATAATGCTCATTCTTACAGTTATGTGATATTATAAAGTATATGTATATTACATATTTTGCTTGCATTTTACACTATATATGTATATGTTACATGGAAAACAATTCTTACGATAACTAATACATAATAGAATAAATTGTAGTTGTAAAATATGGAAGTAGTTATTACATTATGTACATTATAGATCACATAAAATTAAAAGTAAAACAATGAAATAAAGATGAAATAACCAATGTTTATATTTTAAAATTTATTTTACATACTAAATATATGTAAGAACTTTTCACAGTAAATTGTCCCATAAATAATAAAATTGTAATAGGAACAATGTGTTTCAATATGTGTCATTTTTTAATAATACTTGTTTCACTATTGGTGATGTAGAAATTCAAAAGTCTGGTTCTAAGTTCAGTTTATTTTGATCCTTGGTTTAATGGTTACAGTATCTGAAAAAGATGGCTCACAAACATTCATGAATCTAAATGAAGAAGGTCATCATTGGCTGTGCATAATTAATCATAGCATCATTTTCCATTCCAATTATGCAGTGGTATTTGCAGAAATTGGACTTGTATATTTCTATGATTCCTGAAGTCAATCAGCAGTTCCCACACACTAATGAGAAGATATTTCATTTATTTTAATAAATTTGCTCAACATTCATTGAAATTCTATATTTGGAAAATTTCTAAACATGTAAAAATTCAAGTTCTAAGTTTTGTGTTTGTGTGCCTGTGTTCAGACATAAAAGATTTTATAATTTTACTTTATTTCTCTAATTGGTTTGTTAGCTATACTTATTTATTTTGTGTTTTTAATGACTGCTTTTGAATTTACAGCATGCATCTTCAAGTTAGGGCAGTTTGTCTTCAAAGAACATTATAACATTTGATATATTGTATGAGAATCTTACAATAGTACACTTCTGTTTTCCCTTTCCTAGATTTTGTGCTAAAGAGATTTTTATAAAACTAGAAAAAATTCTTTTGTATTTATCCACATATTTGACCATTTCAGTAGTATTCATTATTTCATGGAGATCCAACTTCCATCTCACATAATTTTTCCTTCTGTCAGAAGGACTTCCTTTAATATTCCTTTAGTGTAGGTCTGCTGCTCATAAATTCCTTCAGCTTCTGTATACCCAGAAAAAAATCTTTATTCTACCTTCAACATTGCAGAATATCTTATTAGGCATTGAATTCTAGGTTGACAGTTTTGTTTGCTTTGTTTCTCGGTACTTTGAAGATATTTCTCCAGTGCCTTCTGCCTTATATTGTTTCTAAGGAGACGTCTAATGTATTTTTTTTTAATGTTCATGTATTTGTGTTTTATCTAAGAAATCTTCACCTAATTCAAGGTGCTAAGATCTAAATGAAAAACTTAAACCTATAAACCTTCTGGAAGAAAATAGAGGAGAGAATCTTATGACCCAGTTTTCCTTTGCTTTTCAAGTCACTACTAGTCAAGTAATGAAAAGACCAGACAAGTCACAAAGTAGGGGAAAATATTTATAACACAAATATCTTTATCCTGAATATGGAAAGGAATTTTCAATATAAAGAAGCAAAAATTTAAAAATAAATTAAAAAAAAACAGGCAAACGATTAGAATAGAAATTTACCAAAGAAGATATATGTAGAACAAATAAGCAAGAAAAAATATTAACAATAAAATTAAACACTAGGAAAATTTAAATTATGACCATAATAAGTCACTGCTACTACACAGTCACTAGAAATGATAAACTAAAAAGACTCACAGTATCGACTCTTGTCTGGAGTAACTAGCTCATCTGTTGTTAGTGAGAATGCAATTTGATAATTTCTTATAAAGTTAAAAATGCACTTTCAAGAGTAAACCCAGGAATCTTATTCCAAAATAAATGAAACTCCTGTCCACATGAAAGCTTACATGCAAAAGTTTATAGAAGCTTTATAAAAAAAAAACACCCCAAACCAGGAAAAACTCAAATTTCTATTCAACTGGTAGATGAGAGCAAATTTTAGCATATCCATACAATAAAAAATAATGGGCTAAAGATACATGCAGCTGCATGAGTAACTCTCAAAAACATTATTTTAAATAGAAGAAACTAATAGGGGGGAGGAGTCAACATGGGGGAGAAGTAGCAGGCTGAGACGACATCGGGTAGTAGGAGATCAGCTAGATAGCTTATCTAACCATTGTGAACATCTACAAATCCAATGGGAAATCGAAGAGAAGAAGAACAATTCTAGAAACAGATCACTTTCTGAAAGGTAGGACCTGCGGAGAAGTGAATCCAAAGCCACGGGAAGATAGACCCCAGGGGGAGGGGCCGGCTCCCAGCAAGCGGCGGAGCAATGGAGCACAAAATCGGGACTTTTAAAAGTCGGCTCCACTGGGAGACATCGCTCCAGAGGCTAAACCGGGGGGGGGAGCCCAGGTGGGGTCAGCATAACCCCAGGTCCCGCGGGGTCACAGAAGGACTGGGGGTGTCTGAGTGCCGCAGAGCTCGCAGGTATTAGAGCGGGGAAGCCGGCTACAGCGACAAAGCCGAGGAGTGAGCTCTAAGCCCGGGGTTACCTTGTGCCAGTCGCAGGCTGGGTGGGCTCGGAGCGCGGCCGGAGGGCACGGAGATGGAAGCGACCCGGTGCTTTTCTCCAGCTCCAGCAATTGACTGCTTTCCTCAAGGCGCGACCGCAGGCCAGGGAGGCGGGCCGGTTGGGCGCTTTGCTCTGAGAGCGCACTGAGGAGCGGAACCCCAAGCTCTCGGCTCCTGTGGGCCGAGAGATTGGGAGGCTGCCATCTTCATTCCCGTCCTCCGGAACTCTATGGAAAGCACTCAGGGAACAAAAGCTCCCGAAAGCAAATCTGAGTGGATTACTTAGCCCCGCCCCTGGCAAGGGCGGTGCAATTCCGCCTGCGGCAAAGACACTTGAGAACCACCACAACAGGCCCCTCCCCCAGAAGATCAACAAGAAACCCATCCAAAACCAACTTCAGTCACCAAGAACAGCGGAATTCCACAGCAGGAGAAAGCAAATCTTATCTGGACAAAATGACAAGGCGGAAAAACTCACCTCAAAAAAAAGAACAAGAGGCCATACCGAAGGCTGGAGACCTAATCAATACAGACATTGGTAACATGACAGATCTAGAGTTCAGAATGACAATTCTCAAGGTTCTAGCCGGGCTCGAAAAAGGCATAGAAGATATTAGAGAAACACTCTCCAGAGAGATAAAAGCCCTTTCTGGAGAAATAAAAGAACTAAAACCTAACCAAGTTGAAATCAAAAAAGCTATTAATGAGATGCAATCAAAAATGGAAGCTCTCACTGCTAGGATAAATGAGGCAGAAGAAAGAATTAGTGACATAGAAGAACAAATGACAGAGAATAAAGAAGCTGAGCAAAAGAGAGACAAACAAATACTGGACCACGAGGAGAGAATTTGAGAGATAAGCGACACCATAAGACGACACAACATTAGAATAATTGGGATTCTGGAAGAAGAAGAAAGAGAGAGGGGAGCAGAAGGTATATTGGAGACAATTATTGGAGAGAATTTCCCTAATATGGCAAAGGGAACAAACATCAAAATCCAGGAGATGCTAAGAATGCCCCTCAAAATCAATAAAAATAGGTCCACACCTCGTCACCTGATAGTAAAATTTACAAGTCTTAGCGACAAAGAGAAAATCCTGAAAGCAGCCCGGGAAAAGAAGTCTGTAACATACAAGGGTAAAAACATTAGATTGGCAGTGGACCTATCCACAGAGACCTGGCAGGCCAGAAAGAACCGACATGATATATTCAGAGCACTAAACGAGAAAAACATGCAGCCAAGAATACTATATCCGGCTAGGCTATCATTGAAAATAGAAGGAGAGATAAAGAGCTTCCAGGACAAACAAAAGCTGAAAGAATTTGCAAACACCAAACCAGCTCTACAGGAAATATTGAAAGGGGTCCTCTAAGCAAAGAGACACCCTAAAAGTAGTAGATCAGAAAGGAACAGAGACAATATACAGTAACAGTCACCTTACAGACAATACAATGGCAATAAATTCATATCTCTCAATAGTTACCCTGAATGTTAATGGGCTAAATGCCCCAATCAAAAGACATAGGGTATCAGAATGGATAAAAAAACAAAACCCATCAATATGCTGCCTATAAGAAATTCATTTTAGACCTGAAGACACCTCCAGATTTAAAGTGAGGGGGTGGAAAACAATGTACCAAGCTAATGGACATCAGAAGAAAGCTGGGGTGGCAATCCTTATATCCGATCAATTAGATTTTAAGCCAAAGACTATAATAAGAGATGAGGAAGGACACTATATCATACTCAAAGGGTCTGTCCAACAAGAAGACCTAACAATCTTAAATATCTATGCCCCTAACATGGGAGCAGCCAACTATATAAACCAATTAATAACAAAATCAAAGAAATACATTGACAGTAATAAAATAATAGTCGGGGACTTTAACACTCCCCTCACTGAAATGGACAGATCATCCAAGCAAAAGATCAACAAGGAAATAAAGGCCTTAAATGACACACTGGACCAGATGGACATCACAGATCTATTCAGAACATTCCATCCCAAAGCAACAGAATATACATTCTTCTCTAGTGCACATGGAACATTCTCCAGAATAGACCACATCCTGGGTCATAAATCAGGTCTTAATCAGTACCAAAAGATTGAGATCATTCCCTGCATATTTTCAGACCACAATGCTCTGAAGCTAGAACTCAATCACAAGAGGAAATTTGGAAGGAATGCAAATACATGGAGACTAAACAGCATCCTTCTAAAGAATGAATGGGTCAACCAGGAAATTAAAGAATTGAAAAAATTCATGGAAACAAATGATAATGAAAACACAACAGTTCAAAATCTGTGGGACACAACAAAGGCAGTCCTGAGAGGAAAATATATAGCAGTGCAAGCCTTTCTCAAGAAACAAGAAAGATCTCAAATACACAACCTAACCCTACACCTAAAGGAGCTGGAGAGAGAACAACAAAGAAAGCCTAAACCCAGCAGGAGAAGAGAAATCATAAAGATCAGAGCAGAAATCAATGAGATAGAAACTAAAAAAACAGTAGAGCAAATCAACAAAACTAGGAGCTGGTTCTTTGAAAGAATTAATAAGATTGATAAGCCCCTGGCCAGACTTATCAAAAAGAAAAGAGAAAGGATACAAATAAATAAAATCATGAATGAAAGAGAAGAGATCACAACCAACACCAAAGAAATACAAACAATTATAAGAACATACTACGAGCAACTCTACGCCAACAAATTTGACAATCTGGAAGAAATGGATACATTTCTAGAGACGTATAAACTACCACAACTGAACCAGGAAGAAATAGAAAACCTGAACAGACCCATAACCAGTAAGGAGATTGAAACAGTCATCAAACATCTCCAAACAAACAAAAGTCCAGGGCCAGACGGCTTCCAGGGGAATTCTACCAAACATTTAAAGAAGAATTAATTCCTATTCTCCTGAAACTGTTCCAAAAAATAGAAATGGAAGGAAAACTTCCAAACTCATTCTATGAGGCCAGCATCACCTTGATCCCAAAACCAGACAAGGATCCCACCAAAAAAGAGAATTACAGACCAATATCTTTGATGAACACAGATGCGAAAATTCTCACCAAAATACTGGCCAATAGGATCCAACAGTACATTAAAAGGATTATTCACCACGACCAAGTGGGATTTATTCCAGGGCTGCAAGGTTGGTTCAACATCCGCAAATCCATCAATGGGATACAATACACTAATAAAAGAAAGAGTAAGAACCATATGATACTCTCAATAGATGCTGAAAAAGCATTTGACAAAGTGCAGCATCCCTTCCTGATTAAAACTCTTCAAAGTGTAGGGATAGAAGGCACATACCTCAATATTATCAAAGCCGTCTATGAAAAACCCACCGCAAATATCATTCTCAATGGAGAAAAACTGAAAGCTTTTCCGCTAAGGTCAGGAACACGGCAGGGATGTCCGTTATCACCACTGCTGTTCAACATAGTACTAGAAGTCCTAGCCTCAGCAATCAGACAACAAAAAGAAATTAAAGGCATCCAAATCGGCAAAGAAGAAGTCAAACTATCACTCTTTGCAGATGATATGATACTATATGTGGAAAACCCAAAAGGCTCCACTCCAAAACTGCTAGAACTTATACAGGAATTCAGTAAAGTGTCAGGGTATAAAGTCAATGCACAGAAATCAGTCGCATTTCTTTACACCAACAACAAGACAGAAGAAAGAGAAATTGAGGAGTCAGTCCCATTTACAATCGCACCCAAAACCGTAAGATACCTAGGAATAAACCTAACCAAAGAGGCAAAGAATCTATACTCAGAAAACGATAAAGTACTCATGAAAGAAATTGAGGAAGACACAAAGAAATGGAAAAATATTCCATGCTCATGGATTAGAAGAACAAATATGGTGAAAAATGTCTATTCTACCTAAAGCAATCTACACATTTATTGCAATCACTATCAAAATCCCATCCATTTGTTTAAAGAAATAGAACAAATAATCCTAAAATTTATATGGAACCAGAAAAGACCTCGAATAGCCAAAGGAATATTGAAAAGGAAAGCCAAAGTCGGTGGCATCACAATTCCAGACTTCAAGCTCTATTACAAAGCTGTCATCATCAAGACAGTATGGTACTGGCACAAAAACAGACATATAGACCAATGTAACAGAATAGAGAGCCCAGAAATAGACCCTCAACTCTATGGTCAACTAATCGTCGACAAAGCAGGAAAGAATATCCAATGGAAAAAAGACAGCCTCTTCAACAAATGGTGCTGGGAAAATTGGACAGCCACATGCAGAAAAATGAAATTGGACCATTTCCTTACACCACACACGAAAATAGACTCAAAATGGATGAAGGAGCTCAATGTGCAAAAGGAATCCATCAAAATCCTTGAGGAGAACACAGGCAGCAACCTCTTCGACCTCAGCCACAGCAACGTCTTCCTAGGAACATCGGCAAAGGCAAGGGAAGCAAGGGCAAAAATGAACTATTGGGATTTCATCAAGATCAAAAGCTTTTGCACAGCAAAGGAAACAGTGAACAAACCCAAAAGACAACTGACAGAATGGGAGAAGATATTTGCAAACGACATATCAGATAAAGGGCTAGTGTCCAAAATCTATAAAGAACTTAGCAAATTCAACACCCAAAGAACAAATAATCCAATCAAGAAATGGGCGGAAGGCATGAACAGATATTTCTGCAAAGAAGACATCCAGATGGCCAACAGACACATGAAAAAATGCTTCACATCACTCGGCATCAGGGAAATACAAATCAAAACCACAATGAGATATCACCTCACACCAGTCAGAATGGCTAAAATTAACAAGTCAGGAAATGACAGATGCTGGCGAGGATGAGGAGAAAGGGGAACACTCCTACACTGCTGGTGGGAATGCAAGCTGGTGCAACCATCTGGAAAACAGCATGGAGGTTCCTCAAAAAGTTGAAAATAGAACTACCCCATGACCCAGCAATTACACTACTGGGTATTTACCCTAAAGATACAAACGTAGTGATCTGAAGGGGCCCGTGCACCCAAATGTTTATAGCAGCAATGTCTACAATAGCCAAATTATGGAAAGAACCTAGATGTCCATCAACAGATGAATGGATAAAGAAGACATGGTATACAGACACAATGGAATACTATGCAGCCATCAAAAGAAATCATATCTTGCCATTTGCGATGACATGGATGGAACCAGAGGGTATCATGCTTAATGAAATAAGTCAATCAGAGAAAGACTACTATCATATGATCTCCCTGATATGAGGAAGTGGACATGCAACATGGGGGGTTAGAGGGGCAGGAGAAGAATAAATGAAACAAGATGGGATTAGGAGGGAGACAAACCATAATTGACTCTTAATCTCACAAAACAAACTGAAGGTTGCTGGAGAGAGGGGCATCGGGAGAGGGGAGTGGGGTTATGGACATTGGGGATGGTATGTTCAATGGTGAGTGCTGTGAAGTGTGTAAACCTGGCGATTCACAGACCTGTACCCCTGGGGATAAAAATACATTATATGTTTATTAAAAAATAAATAATTAATTAATTTAAAAATAATAATAATAAAGAAAAGTGAGATAACAAAGTAAAAATAATCAGAGAGGCAGGACCTAGGCAAAGATGTCCAAACATAGGTAGGTAGATCGGTAGGTACGTAGGTAAGTAGATAGATAGATATCACTGTGCAAAGCCAGTGATAAAGAGAAATTCAAAAAAGTAACCAGAAAAAAAGAACAGTCGAAGTACAAGAGGAGGAAGATGAAGATAACAGCAGACTTCTTATAGTGTTAAACCTTCAGACTCTAAAAGAAAATATTCTTTTAAAAATGCCGGTGGAATTTTGATCGGAATGGCATTGAAAGTATAGATTGCTCTAGCCAGTATAGACATTTTAACGATGTTTATTCTTCCGATCCATGAGCATGGAATGGTCTTCCATCTTTTTGTGCCTTCTTCAATTTCTTTCATGAGTGTTCTGTAGTTCAAAATTCCACTGGCATTTTTCAAAGAGCTGGAGCAAACAATCCCAAAATTTGTATGGAATCAGAAGAGATCCTGAATTGCTAAGGAAATGTTGAAAAAGAAAGACAAAACTGGGGCATCATGTTGCCTGATTTCAAGCTTTACTACAAAGCTGTGATCACCAAGACAGCATGGTACTGGCACAAAAATAGACACATAGACCAATGAAACAGAGTAGAGAGACCAGATATGGACCCTCAATTTTATGGTCAACTAATCTTTGACAAAGCAGGAAAAAATATACAGTGGAAAAAACGACAGTCTCTTCAATAAATGGTGCTGGGAAAATTGGACAGTTATGTGGTAGAAGAATGAAACTCAATCATTCTCTTACACCGTACACAAAGATAAACTCGAAATGGATAAAAGACCTCAACGTGAGGCAGGAATCCATCAGAACCCTAGAGGAGAACATAAGCAGTAACTTCTTCGACATCGGCCACAACAACTTCTTTCAAGATACATCTCCAAAGGCAAAGGAAACAAAAGCAAAAATGGACTTTTGGGACTTCATCAATATCAAAAGCTTATCACAGCAAAGGAAACAGTCCACAAAACAAAGAGGCAACCCACGGAATGGGAGAAGATATTCACAAATGATAGTACAGAAAAAGGGCTGATATCCAAGATCTATAAAGAACTCCTCAAACTTAACACACACAAAACAGATAATCATGTCAAAAAATGGGAAGAAGACATGAACAGACACTTCTCCAATGAAGACATACAAATGGCTAACAGACACATGAAAAAATGTTCATCATCACTAGCCATCAGGGAGATTCAAATAAAAACCACATTGAGATACCACCTTACACCAGTTAGAATGGCCAAAATAAACAAGACCATAAACAACAAGTGTTGGAGAGGATGTGGAGAAAGGGGAACCCTCTTATACTGTTGGGGGGAATGCAAGTTGGTGCAGCCACTTTGGAAAACAGTGCAGAGATTCCTTAAGAAATTAAAAATAGAGCTACCCCAATGGTGTTTTTTTCTGTTTTAATTGGCTCTTTGGTTTTAAAATAGAGCTACCCTATGACCCTGCAATTGCAGATGTAGTGAAAAGATACAGATGTAGTGAAAAGAAGGGCCATCTGTACCCCAATGTTCATAGCAGCGATGGCCACAGTCAACAAACTGTGGAAAGAACTAAGATGCTCTTCAATGGACGAATGGATAAAGAAGATGTGGTCCATATATGCTATGGAGTATTATGCCTCCATCAGAAAGGATGAATACCCAACTTTTGTAACAACATGGACAGAACTGGAAGAGACTATGCTGAGTGAAATAAGTCAAGCAGAGAGAGTCAATTATCATACAATTTTGCTTATTTGTGGAGCATAAGGAATAACAAGGAGGATATGGGGAGATGGAGGGGAGAAGGGATTTGGGGGAAATTGGAGAGGGAGATGAACCATGAGAAACTGTGGACTCTGAGGAACTAACTGAGGGTTTTGGAGGGGAGGGGGATGGGAGGTTGCGTGAGCCTGGTGATGAGTATTGTGGAGAGCACGTATTGCATGGAGTACTGGGTGTGGTGCATAAACAATGAATTCTGGAACACTGAAAAGAAATTTAAAAAAAATTTTTTTAAAGAAAATATTCTGCTAAACAAGAATTTTATGCATTTTGAAAATATCCTTCAGAAACAAAAGAAAAATAGACTCTCTTTAGACATACAAAAGCTGAAAGAATTCATCACCAGCAGACCTACCTGACAAAAGTATGTTAAGGAAGTCCTTGGGACAAAAAGTAAAATGATACCCAATGAAAATAATAATTTACATAAAAGACTGAAGAAAATAAAAGTGGTTATTTGGGGGACAAATATAGGATAAATGTTTAATATTTAAATATTTTAAAGGATAATTATTTAAACAAATATAATAACATTATATTAGTGTTAGGTACACATTATAGTAGTGTGAGGCTTAAAAGTAAAATGAATGAAAAAATAAGAAAATCAGAGAATGGAGGAATGAAATATATTTACATTAGATTTTCATACCACACCGGAAATGGTATGTAACTTGAAGGTAGACGATGTTAAAGGAAAAATGTATACTTCAAACTCTAGAGCAAAGATAAAATAACAAATCAAAGAATTTAGCTAGTAAGTCAACAAAGAAATAAATAGAATCATAAATAATATTCAGTTTATTCAAAAAAGAGAACAAAAAGAAGAAAAGGAGTAGATAAAATAGAAAACAAATAACAAGATGGTAAGTTTAAACCTAAGCATATCAATAGATACATTCAATTTAAATGGTTTAAACGAACATCTCTCCCAAATACAAAGAAGCAATTGTCAGATTGAATGAGAAAGCAATATAGAAATACTGGATACAAAAACTCACTTTAAAAATCATTAAACAACCAGGTTAAATGTAAAGGGATGAAGAAACATACACCATGATCAAGCTAAATAAAAGCTGGAATAGCTACCTTAATGGTAGACAAAGCAGATTTCAGAGCAAAGAATATTACCAGTAATGAATAAATGCATTTCATCCTGATAAAGGAGTCTGTTCATCAAGAAAAAAAATGTAACTCTAAATGTTTATGCACATAAAAAGGAGCTCCAACAAACATGAAGCAAAAACTGATGTTAACTGTAAAGAAGGGCAAATCCATAATTATAGTCAATGACTGCAATGCCCTTTTTTCAATAATTGATAAGACAACTAGATGGAAATTCTATGAAGGATATAGCAGACTTGAGTGACCCTAGTGACAATTTGACTTGATTGACATTTATATATCACTCTATCCCACAACAACAAATTGTACATGCCTTCCAGTACATATGAAACATTTACCAAGATAGCCCATATTCTGGCTCATAAAGCTAGTCTCAATAAATTTAAAAATGATTTAAATCATACAAAGTATGTTCTCTAGCCACAACAGAATTAAATTTGAATCAATAAAAAAATATCATCTGGAAAATTCCTAAATATTTAGAAATTAACTAATGCACTTCTAAGTAGTAAATGGGTCAAAGTGGTATTCAAAAAGGGAGTTAGAACCCATTCTAAAATTAATGAAAATGGAAATACAGCATAGAATTTGTGGGATACTGCCAAAGCAGTGCTTAGAGGGAAATTTATAGCACTAAACATTTATATTATAAAAGGATAAAGATCTCAAATCAACGACCTAAACCTCCATTTTAGGAAACAAAAGAAATAAAAATTAAAATTAAAAAAGAGGTAATAAAGCCCAAGATTAAAAGATTAGTGTTTGTTTGTTTGTTATTTTTTTAAGATTTTATTTATTTATTTGACAGAGATCACAAGTAGGCAGAGAGGCAGGCAGAGAGAGAGAGAGAGGAGGAAGCAGGCTCCCCGCTGAGCAGAGAGCCTGATGAGGAACCTGATACCAGGACCCTGAGATCAAGACCTGAGCCGAAGGCAGAGACTTTAACCCACTGAGCCACCCAGGCACCCTGTTTGTTTGTTATTTAGAGAGAGAAAGTAAAAGAACATGTGTGCGCAAGCGGGGGAGCTGGGGAGCGGGAGGGTTGTGGGGGCAGAGAGAGGGGGAGAGAGAATCTTAAGTAGGCTCCATGCCCAGCACAGAGCCTGACTTGGAGCTCAAACTCAGATCATGAACATGACCTGAGCCAAAATCAAGAGTCCAATGTTTAACTGACTGAAGCCACCCAGGCACCACAAAGTTTGGAAGTTTTAAAGCTAATTATATACCTAATACATGATTCAGTATTACCCATCTTAAGTATTTACTCAAGAGAAATGAAAGCATGCTTTTTACACAAATGTTTATAGTAAGTTCATTTGTAACAGCCCCCAAATGGAAACAACCTAAGTGTCCATTAACAGGTTAATAAATAAATTGTTGTGTGTCCATGCAAGGGTGAATATTCAGCAATAAAAACAACAACATAGATAAATTTCAGAATAATTATACTGAAGGAAAGGAGCAAAACCAAAACAAGCAAAAAAGTAAAAAAAAAATCCCTACATACTGTGTTATTCCATTTATATGATATATAATAAATATTAAACAAATAAACTAATAACCAATGATGGAAAGCAGAGCAGTGACAGAAATAAATGGTGGCAAAAACCTAAGGAGGACAGTGGATCTGGCAGGGAAAGGAGGGAGGAATTACCAAGGTGTAGGAGAAAACTTTTAGTGGTAATAAATAGGTTGTTTTTTTTTTTTATTTTGGTAGTGGTTTCACAGGTATAAATGTTAGGTCCCCCAATAATGGGTCCGTGATTAAAGGAGCGAGACTGATACAAACTGAAGATCAAGCAAAGCTTTATTTCACGCCAAGCATCAAGAATCAAACTGACTGGCCAGGGCCATCCCTTGCAAAGAGGTGACCCCCTCCCTGCCTTACAGACTAACTTTTATAGAGCAAAGGCCATGTGGTTGGGCCTGGCGACACACAGGTGGCCAATGAGATTGTAACACACAGAGAAAGCTGCACAGTCATGCTAGGTCCCACACGGGTGGCCAACTGAATTACAATTCACCCCATAGTAGCTATTTGAACTAGCCTATCACCTTGGTCAGAATTGGCGCCCAGAAGGAGGGGCCCACACTCCTTGGTAGCTAGGCGGACAGTATGCGTGCTTTACTGATTGGACGTCTCCACCTGACCCAACTCATCCCTGCATTTGGGCTGTTATCTCCACCTGACCTGATCCACCCTTGTATTTGGGCTTTGTTACCTGGGACTGGTTTCCTGGACTTGCTTTTAAGTAAGTTCCCGGGGGGCCAGGGTCAATTTAAGTTTTACTGCATAAACAACAAAATCGCTGTTCAACTGTGGTGGGTCCATTCTGGCTGAATAGGCCCTTACATTAACATACATCAAAACTTACCAAGTTTTGATGTTTATCATATATCACTGAACTCCGAAAACCATATATATTACAAAACTGGAAAAGATAAGAAAATATTGTCATGACTTGGAGTAAGTAAAGATGTTTTCAGGAGATTAACCTGGAAAACAGACTTTTAAATGTGAAAAGATAAGACTTTTTGCAACACATATATCCAACAAAAAGACTTGTGTCCGGAATAAAGAATTTCTACAAATCATGAAGAAAATTTCGACAATTCTATTTAAAAAAAGGGGGGGGGGGCGCCTGGGTGGCTCAGTGGGTTATGCCTCTGCCTTCGGCTCACGTCATGATCTCAGGGTCTTGGGATCGAGCCCCGCATCGGGCTCTGCACAGCGGGGAGCCTGCTTCCTCCTCTCTCTCTGCCTGCCTCTCTGCCTACTTGTGATCTCTCTCTGTGTGTCAAATGAATAAATAAAATCTTAAAAAAAAAACCACTGGGAAAGTAACTTTATTGATACTACCATGGCAAGGAAAATTCCCAGTTTGTGCCAAATATCTCAAAGATGATAAATAATAGGAAAAATACAAAAATAAAGTTGGCTTTTCTGGCTGAAAAACCTGGGAACAGAGTTTGAATCATCCACAGATACTAAAGCCAGAGTGGAGAAACCTATAAAAGAAAGTCAGAGTTGTGAGCAGTTTAAAAAAAAAGAACCATAAAGGAGGCTTAAGATAATACCCACATTTACTGCTGACATGCAGTAATTAGTTCAGAAGTAAGCAAGAGACCCACTTCAGTTCAATGAGACACAAGGGATGTATTAGAGATGGGAGAGGAGTGATTTTTGAGAAGTCTCCTCAACCTTAAAGAGTCACTGGAAATCAAGGTTCATTCATTCGCTGGGGATTGTCATGCAGATGTGAAGTAGGGAGTGGCTTCAACAGGCTTTTCTCCTCTATCAAGTGGACACTGAGAGGAAGGCAAAGCCGAGAGAAAAGGCAGAAATAGGCAGCCAGGGCCCTGCTAAACAGAGCTGTTACCTGACTCAGGAAATCTACTTCATGGAATAAGCCAGTCTGAATTGTTTTTTCTGTTCTCTGTAGCTATAGAACATACTAACGGATACAGCGTCTGACAAGATCAAGTCTCCAGAATTGTGGAAATGACTGCCTTGGTAAGGAACACGGTGACTGCTGTGTGACTTCTCCCTTGTGAAATTGTCCATGGGTGCCTCTCAACATACCTAAATTAGCAAAACAAGGTACAAGTGATAAAAAATGTTGGAAGTTAATGTTGACAAGATTGTGGGGAAACAGGCACATTGTGCATCATTTTTGGCATAGCAAATTGATTCAATCTTTCTAAGGAGAAATCTGTTGCTGTGAAATGAAACCTTTAAAATTGTTCACCGTTTTGACCCAGAAACTCTACTTCTGTGATTATCTCCCAAAGAAATTCTCCTGAATAAAGTAAACAAAAATTTAGGTATTCATAGAAAATTGAAAAAAAAAAACTGGTAAGTAATCTAATTACTAAGCAAAGGGAGAGGATGATAAATCAACATAAGAAAATATGGTTGCTTTTCCAATAAAAAAAAAAAATTAGGACTATGTCCAGCTCAGAATAAACAAGAAATAAAGTGAAATGAAAATAGTAGACCACAAAGTGGTAAGAACACATTATTTTCTAGGACTCAGCTTTTCTTCTTATTTTCATAAACAGTCAAATCATCTTCCTCAGATATGGGGAAGGTTACTCCCCCACATCACACACACCTTACTACCTCCAAACAATTGACAAAATGGCATAAAATCTGAGCAACGTCATATGTGAAACACTGAAATGAGCAATGGAGACACAAAGATGAGAAGGATATGTGTCTTCATAAAGTCCATGGGGTGTGGAGCACAGCAGATCGACAAGAAAACACATGAATGGACATGGTATTCACTGGCTAAGAAGTTTGGTAGAAATAAGCGTAGCAATGAGAAGTGTGCAACTGGCAAATGTGATGGGATTCCTCTGGACTGGGTGGTAAGGAAGGGATATTTAAGCAGATATTTGAAGAATGAAAAGGAGCCTTTCAGAGATCTAGGAGAAGAGATTGTATGGAGGGCGATCAACCAATGTGAAGGTCTGAAGTGAAAAAAGTCTTAACATGTTCCAAGACCAGAAAAGGGGCCAGTGTGGCCAAAGCAGTTGCCGCTCCAGGATAGAAGAGACACCTGACAATCCTTGAGAAGGATCACCTTGCCATGGTGAAGAATTAGATTTATCTTAAGTGTAGTGGGAGGCCACTAAATGGTCTTAAAGTGAAGGAAGGAAATGACCAAATTTATTTTTAAAGGGATCACTCTGGTTGCTGTGTAGGGAGTGAATTATAGGAGCCTATGTTAGGCAGCCAGGAGGTGGTGAGTAGGCTACAGTCAGGTCCTAAGAAACTATGATGGGCAGCTTAGACTAGGACAGCAGCAATGCCACTTAGAGTAGCAGAGGCATGTTTTGGAAGTAGTATCAGTAGGACAGATGAATGGATTCAAGATGGGCGCAGAGAACAGGAGACTCACCAATGCCAGATTCCAGGAATGCTAGGGGACATTCCAAGTGAAGGATTCCGATGTGATCTCCAAATGGAATATGTAAGCAGACACTGTATCTAGGACACTATACCAGGAAGGCATTTGATAAGAAGCATGAACCAAGACATAAAGCCAACAGAGTCTGAAATTGGGGAGTCAAAGCCCAGGAAGAACAGGAGGACACGGATCCAATGAAAACGAGCAAGGAGCTAGGGTCTGTGGTTCCTACTGCAGTGAGCAGAGACAAAGGCTGAGGCAAGCTGTTCGTCTTTGGACTGAGTCCTTGTCAATGACTCTATTTCCCACCTTTGTGCTGAAAGCTTTCAAATCTACACCTCCAGCTCAGAACTCTCTCTCTGAAGACCTAGACAGAGACAAATAGCATTCTCTGGGTCATCTTTATTTGGCTGCTCTCCCAGCATCTGATAATTTACTTGTACAAAAGAGAATTAGCATCTTCTATCATTCTATACCCCACTGTTCCTCCTATGCACCCTTCTTCACTTAACAGGGTCATCTTGCACTGCTAGATTTTTCTGTCATTTCAAAGAATAATAATGCTAGATGAATGGGTCACATAAGGCCTGGCATTGTTTATCTCCCTGTGAAGTCCTCTCTGATATCAGGTCTTTCCTAAGAAGCAGAAGCCATTCTTTCCCATTTCCTGTTATTAGCTCCTACCATATTGTGAGTTATTTGTATACTATCTTTACCTACATCATTCATCTTTGTATTCCAAGATAAGTGACTGAGGTACATTAAATATTAGATGCTGAATGCCTATCTCCTGAATTAACAGATACATGCAAATCTATGCATTAGCAGGCAAGGCCATGAACCAGAAATGAAATACTACATTTGGCAGAAATAGAATGTCCTGGGGAATGGAGCTACCCAACAAGGACTTAGAAGAACCTCTTATTGCAGCCATGTCCTGCAGATTCCTTATTCTGTGTTAGATGGATCCCAGTATACCAGTCAGGGCTCAAGCAGAGGAGCAGAATCACAGAGGTATAGATGTCCAGCAGACGCCAAGGCCCTTTGTTATGGGCCTGGCCCACAAGTTAGAGAAGCAAAGGAGGCTCCAGGGGAAGGTAGAGCAATGGCAGACCCAGTTGAAGCCTCATGTCCACAAAGTGAGTCATTTGATCAGGAAAAATGTGTGTGAGCTGCCAGATGGCTGCTGCTTCCTTTCTGCTCCGATATATTTCAGGAATCTTCCTGTGTCCCACCGTAACTGAAAACATAGATGAAAGGGAATTTGGGGAAGTGTCATTCAGTCTACTCACATTGACACCATCTTACACCCAGAAATGTTGATGTTAGAGTTAAAGAAGAGGATCTTGGAAGCTCTGAGGTTTGATTAATGTTACTGTAGCCTGATACCTGATGCATGAAAACAATATTGGATTTCCTGGGATAATTCCATAGTCAATGTTACTCTTAATAAGGAACACTCAAATCTTGGGCTTAAGATGTTACAGCCTCTGTTAATCCATTCAAGCTGCTGAGAAGTAGACTCAAAGTCAAATTTGACAGAGCCCTTCCTCCAAAAATAGAAAATTGAAGGCCAGCTGGCCCTGGCTCAGAGAACAATTCAGTGTTACAGTACACTGTAAAGCAAGAATAGCCAAGTCCAATCCTACTAATAGGTTTGCTTTACTATATGTACATTGAGGATTATCCTATTGCATAATATAGGTAGAGAGATAGATAAATGGATCTACATCTAATTATTTGCATAGTTCACATATCAATAATGTTTTAAAAATTGCCAGAAATTATGGCCATCCTTGGTTCAGAACTTTTCCTGAGTATCTTCACACAGAGAACCATATATGATCAAATAAACACTGTCCTCAGCAACATTTTGACAGCACTCACAGTAATAAATTTCACAGGGTTATTCCTTATAGTGTCCTTAAATTTAATCAAATGGTGCCACACAAAAGCACAGTTTAATAAAGTGGTTTATAGGGATTCAGTATGATATACCTGAGCTGGAACAACATTTTAATATATTAAGTGGTGTGTTCCTTTTTTCCTGATTCCATTTTTTATTCTCTGGCTTTCCCCAGTTAAGCCTCAGAGAAGGGTTATTAGAGCCTTATAAAGCTTTGAAAGCTTAATCCTGAGAGGACACGGGGCATCAAAAGAAAAAAAAAAAAAGAAAAGAAAGGAAAGGCATTTTGATCTAAATATGGTTTCTACCTCCAGCCACATGCTAGACAAGGTTCCCCAAGTCATGGAGAGGAAAAAGGCTAAGAGGGACATGGCCTAGAGTAGAGGTTGATGAAGTTGGACTTGAGGTGACCAGACCTCAAGGGAACAAAGTGGAAGAAAAAGAAATAGTGACTCAGTCAGAATAGGTTAGGATTATGCTGCAGAATAGGTTAGGTTATGCTGCAGTAACAACCCCCAAATCTCAGAGGCTTCAATGTATATACATATATTTAACCTTTAAGGATCATTTGGAGAATTCTGTCCATTCCAATTTTCAGACCTCGACTGACCAAGCAGCTACCATCTTGAATGTGGCCAGTTGCCATATCAGAGGAAGAGAAATCACTGTTCTCAAACTGAGAATTAAATATTCCAGCCAAGATTTTATATATATATATATATATATATATATATATATATATATAATATATATACTTAAAATATACTTAAAACTCACTCGCCAGAACTAGTCACATAGCTGTGCCCAACTTCAAGGGTCCAGAGGTGCCATTCTCCACATGTCTGGAAAGAGGAGAGAAATGGCTATCTGTAAGAAACTCTGATAATAAGCCTGGTTAGCATCAAGGAAAGTGCCAGCCTCCATCTGATCAAGAATCATGGCAGCACATCCTCAGCCCACCTGGCAGGAATTATTGTGATAATTTTATGTGTCAATTTGACTGCACTAAAGATAGCCCAGATTACTGGTAAGACATTATTTCTGGTGTGTCTGTGAAGGCGCTTCTGGAAGAGATTAGTGTTTGAATCTGTAAACTGAGTATAGAAGATCCGCCCTCACCAACGTGCATGGGGATCATCCAATCCTTAAGTGCCTGAGTAGAACAAAAAGATAGAGGAAGAACAAATGATCTTCTGGCTCTTCTCCTGCCCTCAGACATCTGAGCTCCAGTTCTCCAGCCTTTAGATTGTGGGATTTATATCAGTGGCTCCCCTGCTTCTCAGGCCTTCAGTCTTAGTCTTGGTTTTCACTATTGGTTCCCCTAGTTCTCAGGCCTTTGGACTCGGACTGAATTATAGTGATGGCTTTTGTGGTTCTCTGATTTGTAGATGGCGGATTATGAGACTTCTAGCCTCTAAAACTACATGAGATAATTCCTATAATGCATCTCTCTTTATCTTTCTGATAAGGATCTATCTATCTATTTATCTATCTATCTAGATCTCCTATTGAGGGGCCTCTGGGTGGCTCAGTCAGTTAAGAGTCTGCCTGCAGCTCAGATCATGATCCCGGGGTCCTGGGATGGAGCCCTATGTCAGGTTCCCTACTCAGCAGGAAGCCTGATTCTCCCTCTCCCCCTGCTATTCCCCTTGCTTGCGCTCTCTCTCTCTAGTTCTCTCCCTCTGTCAAATAAATAAATAAAATATTTCAAAAAGAAGGATTTTATTTTTTTTAAATCTTCTCTTGATTCTGTTTCTTTAGAGAACCCTAATTAATTTGGAGAAGTGCTATTTATTTTATCTATATGGAGGTAATATTTTAATATCTTCCCACTGCAAGGTTTCTATGGACATGAGGGTTTCTATGGATCTCAGTTAGTGAGTTGCCTGTTGATGCAGAGGTTTACATTTACCAGTCCTACAAGATACTGCTCCATTTTCTTCAAATGTACCCCAGAATTCTAAGACCCTAAAAGAGAGAGTGGGGCCAAGGGCAGCATGGCCAGAATGAGAAAAGGGAAGGTTATTTCAGGGGAAAATGGACAGGTCCCCCTGAGGTGATAACTCCATTGTTATGGCTATAATCATGCATTTACAAAACATTCATTCAGAGTGGCTCTTATCTCTCAGGTTTCAGAGTAGGCAGTAAGGCATTTTGTTATACTTCTTCATGAAAAAAGATTCCAGTCTTTGGAAGATGTGAAATACGGTTGTATTAATTGAAAATTTCAAGATTTTTCTCAGTTATAACAATTGTATGGTAAACTGTAAATGGTACTTTCTGTATGCATGCAAGAAAGTTTGTGTGCTAATAAAATGCATGGACTTCAGAGTTGGGCAGATTCAAGTTAAATTCCATCCCTAGAGAACTAGTAATACCTCAGATAATATATTTTATCTCTTAACTTTTCTCATCTAAAATGAAGACAGTTGTATTTTTTTTTGTATTGCAAGGTTGGCTTCCCTTATTTTTATTTTTAATTTTTTTGAAGAATTACTCTTTTGTTTTATTTTATTTTATTTTTTAATTTCTTTTCAGTGTAACAGTATTCATTGTTTTTGCACCACACCCAGTGCTCCATGCAATACATGCTCTCCCCAATACCCACCACCTGGCTCCCCCAACCTCCCACCCCCCGCCCCTTCAAAACCCTCAGGTTGTTTTTCAGTGTCCATAGTCTCTCATGGTTCTCCTCCCCTTTCAATTTCCCTCAACTCCCTTCTCCTCTCCATCCCTTATTTTTAAATGGAGATCTCATTTGTATTACAGTGTTGATTCTAGGATTAGTATTTTTATATATAAACTGATGAGCACAAAGCATGGCACATTGGAGAAATGATTGTCATTATGTGATGGCTATTATATTTGCTGATCTGTAAGATGTACATTAATTAGTTATAAAAAAAATGTATGCATTCTAGAATTAGTGAAGTCTCATAGAGACAAATTAGATGTGGTTTGGGGGCTCTCCCTCTCTGGTGATGTAGGGGTAAGGAGCATACAATATTATAACCTGCAGAACATGAACTCATATGGAGATGAGACCATAAGGAGGAACTGATAAAAGTGGGTGAGGACAGGAGACTGACTAGGACAGGAAGAAGCAACTGTCCAATACTGAAAAGAAGGTACTGATGTGTGAGTGTACCTACCCACGGGAAGGTACAATGCAGAGTTTGGAATGGATGAAGGAAAAACAACTGAAAGACATGATTAGAGAAATTTAGGTTAGCTTAATAAATAATGCAGAGACAGACACACATTGGCTTCACTCTTTGCAACTATATAACAAAGTAAGTAATCTGAGGGTTAAGGAGATCCCTTAATTTCAGCGCTATACCTAGAAATTAGGAGTTCTAATATATCTCACAATATATAGGATAAGATAGGTATTTAATTAGTGCTTTCTTTGTGTTCTTTCTGGATTGGCTTTGTTAGGCTATAGAGCATTTTACCAATGGAAATTATGCCATTTAATTTCTTCAATGCCTTCATATATAATATTGACAAGATATCATACATTCCTTTTAATTCTATAATCCTGCTTCAAAATATCTACCTTCAAAACGAATCATGTACATGCCCAAAGGTTTATTGCCATAATGTTCATTTCATCCCAGAGCAAAATGGTTGTAAACTGTTAAACTATTCTGTAATCCAGGTGTGTACATGCAGGTGAGGAGAGTGAGAAGGACTTCAATGATTTGTGGTACACCATTCAATAAAGTATTGTGCAAGTCTTAAAATCTAAGGTTGAGATACTTAGTCACACGAAAGGTAAAACACTCTCCTCTTTCTGCCTTGATGAAACCGTGTCTTCATACTTTCCCTCATCCTGATCCCACTGGCCTCTCTGTTTTCTGTCTTCTTCTCTGACTTTTCCTTCCTTGCCAACTGCAGAACTCCTTCCAGGGTCTCCACTGATACTATATACTCTGTTCTCCAACTCCAGTGTCAAGACAAATGCAAAGGTCAATGTCCCAACTTCTTATATGGGTCTCTCCTATGAACTCTAGATGAACAGATCTAATTGCTTCCTTAAAACCTCCACTTGGGTGTTTCACAGCATCTCAAATAATAACAAATGCCCAAAATGGATATCTCAATTTCCCCATTCCTACTCCTCTGGAGGTAACTCAAAGAAAGAAACTCAAAGTTAGTCTTCATCCAACCTGATCCATATTAGTAAATACCAGACCCTTCTAGAAACCTTGAGGACATAACTGACCATTCACCAAGCCATTAGCACAGACATTTGGTCTCCCTTCCAAAGTATATCTCAGACACATGTACTTTCCTCCAGACCAAGCCACAGTGCCTAGCATGTGACCTGGATTGCTCTAGTAACCTCCTCACTAGTCTCTCTGCTCTTGATAAACCCTCTTCTCTATGTTTCCCACATAGCAAGTCAAAGTGACATTTTAAAATAATTTATAAGATTATGTAACAAACTCGTTTGCTTAAAATCCATTCATGTCTTCCTGCTTTATTTAAATTAAATTTCTTGTGGCTCACCAAACCCTGGCCTCCCCCTCCAACTTGACCTTGTATCTCTAACTCTGTAATTCCCTCTGCTCCACCACACTGTCTTTCCCACACCAAGGCCTGCAGGCTTGGGGTTGCTGTTCCCTCTACCTGGGACACGTTTCTAACTATCCCATCTCAAATGGGTCTCAGGTGTCCCATCACCTGGCTCCAGAAGTTCGGCTCCAACCCTGCTAGGCTCTGCTTCGGTACCTCATTCCACCAGAATAATTAATTGTGAACTCTAGTTTGGGGTTTATAGGCTACTGTATCTTTCTATACCCATTCAATTCCAGGAAGGCTGTTGATGCCACTGTATCCTCAAGCCTAAGAGGCGGTCTGCACAAAGAGGCGTTAGTATATGCTTTATGAATGAATGAATGAATGAATGCTAAAAATCAGGTTCCTAAACAGTACCACCCCATTCTACTGGTAAAACAAGAAATCCTGAATGAGTGCAAGTGGGGTGTGTGTGTGTGTGTGCGTGCGCGCACGTGTGTGGAGGGTGGGGATGTATCTGTAGAAAGTTAGAAAGATAAAAACAAAAATCTTAACACTGGTTATTACCAAGTGAGGTATTGTGGATGATATCAATCTTTCTTATTTCCCAAAGATACTACAATGCATAGATTACTTGAATAATAAGAAAAAATGTTATTTTTTAAAAGACATCAATTTTAAGTAAAAGTTAAAATTTTTGCAGTAGGTAGGAGCGACCTAGCTGATCTCTGGAGGTCATTGGTGAATGCTCAGGTTCCTGGGAATTCCTGTCTCAAGCAGACATAATGAGAACATCCTAGAGTCTGGCCAATTTGTTGATTTAATTTGCTCAGGAGTGAATCTACTTCCCCAAGGTCTGGCTTCTTCCCCTTACATTTTCTTCTTAGCAGGGTGAAGAGGCTCTGGCCTCCACCTGCCTTTCTCTCATTTGAGCTTTTTCTTATCTCTCGCAGTAATTGAAGAAAGTTAACCCAGGATCAGAGGACGGAAAGGAGATAACTCCTGGAGCTTAATTCAACCTGCATTTTAACAAGCTGGATACACCCCACTGAGGTGATTACAGAAGCCAGCCAGTCCTGCCTTGCCTCCTCCTGCTGAGCCTCTCATCTCTCCACCTGCAGGAACTGTCCTGCCCCAATTCCTGGGGCCGTCAGGTGGCAGGGCCCTGAGTCACCCTCCCTGAGGACTGACCTAGAACACTGAGTTCCAACGCTGCCAGCCTGACTTCTTCTCTTTCAGCAGGAAGCATGGAATGCTTCTGGAGACTGGAGCCAGCTCTGGCTTTGCATTTCCAGTTTGATCCATGGGCATTTACCCCCACTTTAATTACACCTGGAATATTTCAAGTTCTCTGCAAGCTGGCTCAGGTTACCTCATGCGACCAGGTTAGTTTTTTTGAACGCTTCTTCCTATAATATGCATAACTTCTCCCTGCTCTTGACCAAGTTAAATTCTTTGCATCCTTAGGACTCATCTCGAGAAGCACCACTGCAAGAAGCTTCCTGGGCACCCTCTTCAGTGTCCTCCTGTCCTTATATGCTCAACTAAAGTCAGTCATGCATCCTGCACCTGGGTTGGTGAAGACAGCTGGCCTTTTCATAGGCACATGAGCACTTGCACAGAAAAATCAGCCACCAACTAGTACAGAAACAGCATGCCTTCCAAGCAGCACTTAAGATGGGTCTCCAGCGCACAGCTCCTCTGTCACCTGGAGCTCCACGGCCTGAATCTGCCATCTTTCTAACATCGCGAGTATCCCATTCCCCATGCCCGCTCTGGCCAACAGATCTGGGCACATGTTTGGACCGGAGGGACATGAATCCCAGGTAGACTCTCGGCAACACTTGCTCTCCAGAGTTTGGAATCATACCCCGGGTGACAGAAAGTCTCTGCTAAAGCCACACACATTCCCCACCTTTCTCTTGGCCAGAGGGGGTGCACTCGGGACCAGGTGAAATGTGTCTATTTACATTTCTGACTGCTCCAGCATACTGGGTCCCTGCGGGCAAAGACCTGTCCCTGTTGTTTGTTGAGACCATGCCTGGCAGAGCACCTCCCAGCTGGGGTGTGTGTATGTGGTGTGTATGTGTGTGTGTGTGTGTGTGTGTGTGTGTGTGTTGGGGGGGGTGGTATTTGGTTCTATTAAGGAGCAAATGGAAGTAGAAAGTAGAGTTGAGAGTCCCTAGTCTGTGGGTACTCAGGCTCCACCTTCTCTGGATGGACAGATCATCTGCTACATTGCTATGACAGTGTGAGAAATGCGATCCCCTTTAGGGCCCCTGTGCTTGACTTCAGGGCAGTGGACCTATGTCTTTGTGTCAGAGCTAAGATCCCATTCATCTCCATCTGTACCTTCATGTGTGCACGTGTGTGTACACGGGGGCATGCATGCGTGTGTGAAGCATGATACTAGAAGACTGAATCCTGGGTTTCCTGCCTAAACTCTAGTTACTCTGCCTTCGTTTGGATCTGTGCCCACCTGTGGTCTCCCCTCAACTTCTCCAAGTCTCCAATGCCAACAGCTTTCCCAGAGCTCAAGATCTTCAAGCATTGACTTTTTTAAAAAACATTCTCCTCCTTTATATGTCAAAGTTATTTCCAGTATTAATCATGATGATAGTAATGGCCAGAAATTTAAAATATAGACAATGAAAATCTTGTATTGAATTTCAATTATGAATTTCTGGAGATAAGAATAAAATAACCAGTTGTTACAACTGTTTTAAAATTTAAACACGAATTTCCACTGAAGTAACTTAGGTTCTATTTGTTCATCTTTAAAATTATCCTTAATTTCTAAATAATTGTTTAAATACAGGTATATGGACAAAATAGAGGGATTAGAGACATAAACTGTCCCAGATAGTAGCCCAAAGGATTCCAAACTTTTAAGAACTTACTCTTAGGGGTGCCTGGATGGCTCAATTGATTAAGCATCTGCCTTGGGCTCAGGTCCTGGGTTTGAGCCCCACATCAGGCTCTCTGCTCTGTGGGGAGTTTGTTTCTCCTCCTGCCCCTACCACTACCCCTACCCCTCTCCCTGCTTGTGAGCACTCTCTTTCTCTCAAATAAATAAAATCTTTAAAAAAAAAAAAAACTTATTCTTAAAATTGATGATATATAGCTTCAGTCAGTGTGTCCTGGGGGTCAAACATATAAGTGGTCTTTCTTTAAATTAGTTTCAATGTTAAATATATTTTTATTAAAGTTTAAGTAATAAAAATTCAATAGTAACTAGAGCAATTGCTTAGAATTTAGATCATAAAAAGATTCTTGGGGAAAGAAAATGTTATTATTGAAATTGTTTAGAATTGCTGGAGCACAAGAATAATATCGTTATGGGCTGCATTGTGTCCTTTCAAAATTCATGTGTGGAAGCCCTAACCCTCAGCACCTCAGAATGTGACTGTTTCTTAGAGATAGGACCTTTAAAAAGGTAATTAAGTTAAAATGAAGTTTTTAGAATGGGACCTTAATACAATCTGACTGATGTACTTATAAGAAGAGGACATTTGAACACACAAAGCAGACACCAGGGGCACGTGTCCAACAGAGGAAAGACCATGTGAGGACAAAGAAAGAAGACGCCATCTACAAGCCAACGAGGGATCCACAGATAAAGCCAACCCTGCCAACACCTTGATCTTGGACTTACAGCCTCCAGAACTTGAGGGTGCTGTCTTCATTCCCCTGGGCATACTTCAGAAGAAGGAAACCCACTGTCACAAAGCATAGTGCTGAGGCCATTTCACAAGGAATGAGGGTTTGCAGAGCACAGAGGAAGCCCAGGAAGGCACACCAAGGTTGAAAAGGCCCCAGATGCTCTCCCTGCAGCCTTCAACACATTGCCTGCTGTCTTTCTGAAGTTAAGTCAGCCCTTCTCTAGGACAGAGTTGGGTTAGGAGCCATAAGTCCCGACCCAGGATGGGTTGCTGAGAAAGGCAAAGAACAGGAAGTGAAGGAACAGTTTACCCAGGAGCTGATAGTCAGAAGACAGGGCGGGCTCACACCTGCGGTGACCCTTTCTTTCTCTCCCTCTCTCTCTCTCCATCTCTCTCCTTCTCCCGTCCCTCTGGTGTAGACATCTGAATCCATACTCCCTCACTCACTGACTCTCCCTGATTCAACCCCCTTGTGCTCCCTACCCCTGTACTCAACTCGGAGTCCCCTTCCTACTCTCCCTGTCCCTGTCCTCCTCTCTCTCCGGTGCGGCAGTGGCAAGAACTGCATTTACAGTCTGGGCCATTATGCTGCCCCTGGGAATCCTGCTGCTGAGCGTTTTCTGGCCGGGAGTTGCTGGAGAGAGGCAAACACCCCAAAGGGAGCTCAGACAGTTTTCAATTATAGATCAGTAGAAATCTCCCGTGGAGTGTGCTCCTCTAGAACATCTGCGGGCAAGCTGGGGGAGGGGCTGGCAAGGGGAGGAGGGTGGGCTTATCTTTAGTAAATGCTAACCATTGCAGGTTTCTGTCCTACTCCCCCTAACCTCGACACCTACTTTGACCCACCTGCAGTGGCATCTAAAGGATGAAGTGGCAGGGGGAGCAGATGCCTCTACAAGGAACAGGGTTTTATCACTGACTTTGAGTGTGGAATTGCAGGAGGATGGTGATAATAAAAAGCAAACCAACTTTTAGTCGTCAATTTTAGCATTGTTTTTTAAATTTTTTTTTAATTTAAATATTTGTTAGAGAGAGAGAGAGAGCGAGCACAGGCAGACAGAGTGGCAGGCAGAGGCAGAGGGAGAAGCAGGCTTCCCGCGGAGCAAGGAGCCCGATGTGGGACTCGATCCCAGGACGCTGGGATCATGACCTGAGCCGAAGGCAGCCGCTTAACCAACTGAGCCACCCAGGCGTCCCTAGCATTGTTTTTTAATTCACTACATACAGTGTATCCCCTTGTTGTGTCCAGCCAAGGCCAACTTCCCCACTGCCTTACCTTTGAGACGCTGCTTGCACCTGGCCATCAGTGACCTTGCTCATGAGTTAACAGTCCCTATCTAAGGACCAGACCTCTCAGACTGGCACGTTCTCCTCCTAAGGTGTGGACCTCTCTGGTTGCTGCAGAAAGTGAGGTGTCTTGAGAACAAGGCGAGGGGAGAAAGCTAAGAGCTCCTATTCCTCGTAGTATTATAGAAATCCTTCAGAAAAGCAAAAACAAACTAGGGCCAATAGAGATGTCTGATGGGACCTGGAGCTCTTAGCCTCATAACAAAAGCGGTTTCTCAGGTCATATGGTCATTTCCAAACCTTCATAGGTGTTCATCTACTTACCTCTAGACCATTTCACTTGGCTTTTCCCACAGGACCGGTAAAGAATCCTTCTATGTGGATGTGTAGGGCTTCACCCAACGGACTCCTCAGGGTGTCTGTGCTGGGAAAAGAAAAAGAAATGAAACAAAAGTTTGGAAGAAGTTCTGAAAGCAAAAACTGGAGACCCAGTTTGTAATCCTGGCTTGTCCCCTCACTAATGGGGTAACCGTGCAAACTGCCTACCTCTTGCTCGGCTTCAAAAAAAATGGGGACAAAAATACTTGCTTAAATCACCAGCGAGTGAGAAAATAATTGACAGGAACATATTTAGAAATGCATACTATAATACAAATTAAAGAAATCACTATTATCACCGAGTAAGATTCAGAATACTAAAGTTAGAATACTTTGAGGAACCAAACCTGAAGGTTTTCTGAGCCTAATCTCCACAATGTAGCCACAAGAAAACTGAGCACGTGAACCAAGTACCAGGTACATGGACTGTGGTGTCAGAAAGACAGGTGTTCTAATCACAATCTATTAGCTATGCGGCATTGTAATATTACTTCACTTGGTATCATTTACTTCACTTGGATAAGGAAAATAACTCTTTTTTCACACCAGTAAAACAAAGAAAAAAGTTGGAGTAGTTACACTTCTTACTGTAGTATTCTGATTTTTCTGTTCCATATTGTTTATGTGGCACTGTCCCAAGCCTACTTACCAGAGATTGTCAGAGGGACCAAACCTAAACCAATCAGTGTTCTTCATCTCTTTGGCCATGATGATTGGATCAAATGTATGTATGTGTGTGTGTGTGTGTGTGTGTGTGTGTAAAACCTAACTTGATCCAATGAAAAGTACATCTAAAACTTTCAGTGAGAAAGAGACCTTCCCTTTCTTCTGTCTATTGTTTCTGGAAGGACAATACTCCATAAGCATGGAACTGTGACTACCATCTTGCCATCTCAAATGAAAAACCTACCTGACTCTGAAAGCAATGCAAAGGGAAACAGGGTTAGGAGATGAGACACGTGCTCCAAATGGCCTCATGTGAGTCCATAGATCCATCCATTCTAAGTCAACTCTTCTCTGGTATTTTTAACTACATGAACCAATAAATTGCTTCCCATCTTTTTTTTTTTTTTTCCTTAAGATATTTTAGGTTGACTCTCTCTTAATTGCATCAGAGAGAGAAATAATTAACAAAGTCATTAGAATTAGGAGTGGGCTATTAAAAGTGATTACCTTTAAGATAGTACTGACTGTTTCATTGGAAGATCAAGGGAACCCTCCATTCATTCCTGGATGGGAAGTTGTTCACTCATGTAGACATGAGTCATACAAACTGACTTACAGCCTGGGACTCAAGCTATCTACCTTCAAAGGTTAGATTTTAAGTGACTTTGAGAGACAGATAAAAAAGACAAGACCTTAGCTTGTGTGTGTGTCTCCCAGTCTTCAGTAGCATTATATTTGTTTTGAATCCCCTTGGAGCAGAAACCAAAATGGAAGCCATTAAAGTCAGGCCTAAGAACACTGACACCTAAAGCTTACTGGGCAGTAAAACCCTAGTGACAGTTTCATCTTCAAGTAGTTGTAAGAAGAGAGAAGAACCAAGAATGGATAAAAGTCTGTGATTACTCAGTTCATAAAAGGACTCTCAGCCTCCATGCCCACAGGCCCTGGAGATTCCCAAATTTTCCCCTGACCAGCCCACTGCTGAAGTGCTTGCTAGGCAGGCGTTTTTCTAAATCCAAGGTAATGAAAGTCTAGTCTTCATAACTACCAGTCTGATAGGCACACACCATACAAATACACACCATTTGTGGTCTCCTCTGGGGCCCAATGGAAACAGGCCAAGATGAGTACAGGGAACTCATTCCTTCTGGGGAGTCAGCCTGGAGATCACTAGGGAATTATGCTGAGAAGATATGCACCAACCCCACAGGCCAAAGGCATTCAGTCTAAATTTCTGGTGAAGTTAAAATGGAAATACTTGAAATAAGTTTATTGCAGCATCCAATGAGAAAAGAAAATAAGGCTGTACAGTAAAACCATTATTACAGGTCCAGTCACATTTAATCATGAGGACAAACTAGATTAAGTGCTCTGATCCAACAAAGAATTTTTTTTTTTTTTTGACAGCAGCTCAGGTCGGGGCAGAGGAAGACAGAGAGAATCTTAAGCAGGCTCCATACCCAGCACAGAGTCTGATGTAGGGCTCGCTCTCATGACTGTGAGACCATGACCTGTGCCAAAATCAAGAGTCAGATGCTTAACTGACTGAGTCATGCAGTGGCCCCCAACAAAGTAATTTTTCTGAAGGACATTAATAAATATGGAGTTACAATAACTGATGTGCCCCGTACATTTACCTTCTGAAGCTTAGTTGTGTTAGAAAGTTGGTTGTCAGGATGATCAACTAGAATTAGTTAAAATCCCAGACTTGGGCCCCTTATTCCCATGGACTTGCCATCCATGTGATTCGGGGGTCTCTTTACCACCCCCACACCCACATGGGCTGCTTCTTCCATTATGAGATGGTATATAACAAATCACAGGCAAACTTAAATGTTTGCCTTTTCTCAGCCCAGTCCAGGAAACCGGTTAGCAGAGAGGATTAGAGGGAAATATTAAGGGGCTGGGCAATTGGAAGTGTGAGCATAATCCCCACTTAGCCTTTTCCGAGAGCTGAGGTCAGGAATCACACAGAGAGCTGTGTGGTTTCCTTCTTGCTTCCTTGCTTCTCGAGTCCCAGGCCACTCCACAGGGTGGGTGAGGGATCTCTGTTTCTTCCCTGGTGGAATATGCAGGGCCATACTACAGATTATTTTTTCCCCGAAATTGTTAGACTGCACCTTTCTTTGTTTGCTTTTAATCTACTTCTCTTTGAGGAAAAAAGTGACCTTAGAAACATGTGCTTTCAGTGCCAAAGGGATCAAGGAAAATCACCCAATATCAATCTGCCTTCCTTTCACTTTTGCTTGGCTTTGGAGCAGTGAACCCATTTTGTACAAGTCCTGCTACGACTGTCTTTAATAATGATGCTTAGGGTCATGTGGCTTCCCCATCAGGGGAGGGTCCGCCTACACTCTCCAGGCAAGGAGGGGCCCTGACTTAGGGCCAGTGCTAAGCTCTCTGGGTCAACAGATAGGACTGGACATCAGGTGTGCTCAGTTCATGTATCTGGAGCTAAAGAGAGCAATCTGGGCAGAGGACCCAGGTAGAAATCAACGCAGACCCCCGTCCGGAAAGGCTCATCCAAAGAAGGAAAAATCTTGCTGCTGACAGTAGTTTCCAGAAAAGTCCAACAGGGGTCAGTGGATCCTTTGGTGCTTTTCATTCACTTCCTCAGTGAAGTAAAGGAGATGGATCTACAAGGAAGGCGAGCAAGATGTTTCCAGGCCTGCTGAAGCAGACATCCCTGCCCAGCCAGGCACTGGGAGACCCCTTTGGTTACCATGGAAACAACTGTGGGAAGTGGAAGAGTGGATAGCACACTTTAACTCCGTTTAAATGCAAATTTTGCAGGTAATTAAGAGGCAAACCACAGTAAGAACATTACAGGAGATATATAGTCACTGGAAAGGTAATAAATGCCTGCCTTGAAATGGATATAATGAAAAATTTGACAGTTTGTCTCCGCAAGAGATTCCATCTTTAAAAAATCTCAACCATTTCTATCTTCCCCTCCAGTTTTAGAAATTGTCATTCTAGGGGTGTTTTTGTTTTAAATAATAAAAACTCAGGCTTGCAATTGTTTTTAAACTCTTCTCATTAGCAGGGGTCTCCCATCTTCCACACAGCCCTCACTGGAGCCTTTCGGGAGCTCGAGCTCCATCGATTTTCAGCTTCAATTTTCCTGTTGTTGTTGAAGAATCAACTGGTTTGAAGGGAAAATTTTCTCTTCTGTTCATTTCCTTTCAGTTGTCCCTTGGAGTGAACATGCATGTGTGTTTCTCAATTAAGAACCCCCACCCGCCCCAACTACCCTCCACAAGCCTCTGATACTTTCCCAAGTAATTGGAAGGTTCATCTCAAAAAGCTCAAGTGAGAGAAAAAGAGAGGATCCAATCAGGGCATGTTTTGGCTGGGAATTAAAATTTCCAGGGCTTACTCCCCTCCAGATGAACGGTCTGAATTAGTTCTGAAATGGCAGCAGGCTAGGCCTGTGTGCCTGTACTTGAAAAAAAGTAGCAGCTCCTTAATTAGGGTTTCATTGCTTTTTGATGCCTACACACATAATGAGGGGCACTTGGCTCTGAGTGGAAGGGACTGATTGGTGAGAGGCTTTCAGAAGAGTGGCCCCCACCCCCACACCTCTTTGCACAGGTGTGATGCTAGCTTCCCCTTCAGCCTTTCCCCATGGAGACTCTGGCCAGTTTCTGCCCTACTTTATCAAATCCACATTTTAGATTTCATACATTGAAGCTGGCCACTTTTAGAGTCAAATCAAAAAAAGTTTTGTTTTGTTTTTTTTAAAGGTTTATTTATTTATGTTAGAGGGGGAGGAGAGGCAGAGGGAGAGGGAGAGGGAGAGAGAATCTCAAGTAGACTCCATGCTGGGTCTGGAGAGAGAAGTAGGGCTTGATCTCAAGACCCTGAGATCATGACCTGAGCTGAAACCAAGAGTCAGATGCTTAACTGACTATGTCACCCAAGCACCCCGAGGTTGGGTTTTTTATTTTTTTATTTTATTTATTTTTTTTTTTAAGATTTTATTCATTTACTTGACAGGCAGACATCACAAGTAGGCAGAGAGGCAGGCAGATAGAGAGAGAGGTGGAAGCAGCTCTCTACCGAGCAGAGAGCCTGATGCAGGGCTCGATCCCAGGACCCTGGGATCATGACCTGAGCCGAAGGCAGAGGCTTTAACCCACTGAGCCACCCAGGTACCCCCCGAGGTTCGGTTTTTTAAAGTTGAATATTGATGGTAAGGATGGAGAGCAGGGTTTTTGGTTTTTGTCTTTTTGTTTTCTTTTTTAATTCCCTGCCTGGAAATCTCATCATTTATATCTGTATAATTAAAACTAAAAATGAATCATAGGAACTAAGAACCAGAAGAGATATTGGAGTTTATCTAGCCTGTGGTTTCTTGATTTGGGTCCATATATTAGTGTCAAGGTAATCATAAACACCTTGAAAAGTAGAATGCTGCTTACTGCTGATGTTAAGCACTAGAATGGATCCATTCCACTAAAAAAATGAAAGATAAAGACCGATGCTTTATTATGACATCTAGTGCTAATAGGTCATCCCTGTTTGTGAACTCTGGTAGGAATCAATGACTAAAACTGTGGTTAAGGTTTAACTAGTCTTCCAAAGACACTCCATCTAGTGTCATCTCCTCTCTCCTCACTCTTATCAGGCAGATAAACACATCATCAAATGATGTGGAACAGGGCCTTGTGTTTGGCTCCCCGCTTGCAGGGAGCCTGCTTGCCCCTCTCCCTCTGCCTCTCTCCCCACCCCTAGAAGTGCTCTTACTCATCCACACTCTCAAATAAATAAAATCTTAAAAAAAATAAAAAAAAATTAAAAAAAGAGGGACACTTGGGTGGTTCAGTCAGTTAAACATCTGCCTTCAGCTCAGGTCATCATCCCAGGGTCCTGGGACTGAGTCCCACATGGTGGGGTGGGTCCTGGCTCAGCGAGGAGCCTGCTTCTCCCTCTGCTTGCTCCCTCTGCTTGCTCCCCCTGCTTGCACTCTTTTCTCCTTCTCTCTCTCTGCCAAACAAACAAAATCTTTTTTTTTTTTTTTAGAGACTATTAATGCAATCTTCAGAGCTGGCCTCAGCAAAGATGTTTCCTCCCCGCAAAGTACCAAACAATGTCTTGAATTGACGGTCTCCAACCACATAGATAGTAAGGTTTCTCACGTTAGGCCAAGGGCAGCGTTGTTAGTGGGGAAAGCAGCAGCCCAGAGTGGCAAGTGTTTCCTACTCTAGGGGAACCAGAGCATCCCCTGATGGAGCCTCCAACCTGCCTCCAATAACAGGAGAGCATACTCACCATCTCCAGGCACTCCAAAGCCTTGCTTTGGCCATTTTTTTCCAAAAGTTTTTTTTTCCCCCTTTTTTTCCTGATAGGACCAAAAACACTTTTCACCCTTGAAACAAATAAAGAGCTCCCCCATTTACATGGCATCTGTGTAATGCACACACGAGCATGTACTGAGTCTCCTGCTTCCCAGAGCTAGCCTCACGTAGGGCATGGGTACGCAGACCAGCCTTCATGACCTATGCAAGCAGTGAGATACCTCAGCTAAAGAGCTTTTTAGGAAAAGAAATGCAGTAATAATGCATCTGAAAATAATCTAGTAAAAAAAAAAACAGTTCCAGATAAGTAATTAAAATGGAAGTTAATGAAAAATGGCCACTCATGATAAGCCTTAGTGACAAAGAGGTACATCATAAACCCAGCCTGTCTACAACCCAGTACCAGGGTTAGGATGGGAGAGCCAACCATGAGCTTTGGCTTAGGGGGTAGCAGTAGTGTGAAGGTTCTGAGTGGTCCCCAAATGACACTGCAAGCCCTGATGAAGAAGAACATTGACCCACAACCAGGCGAAGCAAATAGAGCAAAGCTCTTGGGAAGGATCTCCATCACCTGTGCAGGTGAGAGGTAAGTTAACCTTTCTGAGATGAGTGTGCTTCTAGGTACAGTGGACCAGAAACCACTGAAACTCCTAAACCTTATTCAAGAATAGATCTCCCTACCTCACATTTACCAACCTATTTCATCATCTGCCAGATAAGGGTATTATTATTTCATTTGTTGGTTTATTTTGTGGACTTCATGAAATAACACAGGTAGAGATTTGCTCCCAGCACCCAACGGGTGGTAAGTTCTCAACAGAAGGCAGCCCATCTTTCTCTCTAGCGAGATATCCTGAAATAATGCCCCAAACACCATAGGAAAGCCGTGACTGGGAAGGATTGCTTTTTTGAACAGACCCTCTCCGGTGGCTCCAATTATATCAAGAGAGCTTTTATTTTTTATGGCAAAAATTAATTTTCAATTACCTCTATTTGAAGATAAACTGGTAAAAAGAATCCCAAAGAGATGGCAGAAGAAGATGAATAACAAGGAATCTGTTCCCCCTAACGCTCATCGTTATTACTATTAAATCACCCAATCCGAGGAGTTTACAGCAGCAGCAATTACAGCAGGGACTCATGGGGACTCCCAGGGATGGAAGGCACACTCTATTTTTCCTTTCAGCCACGCCACTCCCACAGCACTGGAAAACAGTGTCTCTATGCAACCATCCCTCCCTGGTGGTGGTGGGAAGGTGCTCCATACCCAGGCGGTGGAGGGTCTAGGAGACAATCTGAAGGTGGTCTTGCCTCTGGAGCTGGTTCAGGAGCAGCTCCTACCTCTCATCCCACCTGTGATCCAGATAGGGTTTCCTAGTGCGGCCAGACAGTGAGGATGTCTCTGTGGCTTTCTCCTCAAGGCTATCAGAGCCATCTCTCCAGCCTCAGTTCTAGGCAGCACTTTATGCTTCTGGTCACATCAGGCAGTTGAGTAAAAACACTCAAGCATCTAGCTGTCTTACTTTCAGCATGTAGGTTGAGGTGAGGCATTATCAGCCCCAAGGTATAGAAGAAAGAGCAAAAAGTGGCTTCCCCCATTGTCGTCTTCTTTAGGACTAGACCCATGCAGGGCAGGGTGGGAATAAGCTTTAAAGCAGCACTTTAAGACAACTGGGGGAGAATGAAGACCCACGCATCACACCAAGTATGAAATTCTGGCTTTTATAAACAAAACATGAAAGCATAGACACCACAACCAACCAAATAAAAATGATCTTGGAATAAGCAAAATGTGGCTTCACAGAGAACCAAATGTTGACATAGAAGATAAACTTGAGAAAAACAGTCTACACACAATCCCGTGTCCCTCAAAAGCCCCCCATCTTTTGTGTTCCCGCCATGCTGGGTAAGCCTCCATTAAAACAAGCCTCCTTTGTTCCAGGGATTTGTGTACATGTGTTTTTACTCTTGAGATCATAAGTGGCCAACTGTACACCTTAGTTATTGTAATGTACTGAATGTTTGTGCCCCTCCCCAATGTTTGCATGTCAAAACTCTAATCTAAATGTGATGGTATTTGGAAGTGGAGCCTTTGGAAGGTAACCAGGTCTTGAGGATGCAGTCCTCATGAATAGGATTAGTGCCCTTATAAGAAGAGACCAGAGAGCTAGCTCACTCTGCTCTCTACCCTATGAGGCTACAAGAAGACAGTCATCTGTGCCCTCACCAGATGCTAGATCTGACGGCACCTGTATCTTGGATGCCCCAACCTCTAGAACGATGAGAAATAATGTTTGCTGTAGAAGCCACCCAGTTTGTTATAGCCACCTGAATAAGACAGTTATCTTTGAATCTCCAGTATCTGGTAGTACCTCTAATGGATATGGATGTTTGGGAACTGTTTATTGAATGGATGAGCAAATTTCTGGCTTAAATACATGAATGGGGGTAGGGAATGAATGATAAAGCAGGACATGAACATTCAGCTCCCAAATGGTCAGTATCCCAAGGATAGGCATCGATAATTACAGATCTAATAAAAAGAACTGAAGAACTGAAAATAAAATATTTTAAAATATATGAGATGAGAAATTTAGAGGGATCTTCACATGCTGGACAGAGTTAATAGTAAGGAAATATGCCCAAGTATATCCTACGGGAAGGAGGGAAAAGCTTTCAGTTTCAAAGATAAAGAAAGACTCCTGGAAGCTTTCAGACCAAATAAGAGGAAAAACTACTTACAAGCCATCCTTCAAAAAGATCCTTTGACTTACAAGAATAAAACCCTGAGTGTTCCTAATTCAACAAAGAAGAAAATGGAGCAGCTCATCTTACAGACGGACAAGGTTTTGAGAAGAGATTGCCTTTTTTTGGCATAACCTGTTATCCCTGGGAATTGTGGTACTCTCCCGCAGGACCTACATCTTCAAAGACTCTAGCAGCATGGCTGAGAACAAGTTGCCTCTGCCTTTGTGGGGGGAATGTGGGCCCCAAGGCAGCTTGTCACAACTCTGGAGCCCTGGGGTCCCACTGAGCTGCCACCTGTCCCACAGAGGAAAATGAGATGAACCAGCATAGGATCCATGATTGTGCAGAGAACAACATCTCGTGTCTCAACTGTGATCCTTGGTAAGGGCTGCTTGCAATGTGGGCTCCTGGCTGGTGTCTGGGAACTTATATTTCAGGAAGATTCCCAGCCATAACTTGATAAGAGTGGCTCACTGTGCTGTTTGTGAAACAGTGTGGTCTATGCTGAGCACCTCCTTTCTTCCTGGGAGTCTAGGATTTTGGTACATCCAGGTAAAGGCTGCCAATGGGATCAGTCCCCAATAAAAAAACCTCTGCCCTGAGTCTCTGAGTTTTCTTTGTTGACAACACCTTACACATGTTACTGTGGGGATGAAGTATGTCCTGTGTGATTCTAGTGGGAGAGGACCCTGAAGGCTGGAGGCTGGCCTCCTCCAGACTTTGCTTTCCGTGCCTCTTTCCTTTGCTGATTAGACTTAGTATCCTTTTGCTTGTAGTACGTCACAGCCACAAGGATGACGATGCGCTAGTCCTACCAGTACTCCTGGCAAAGTTGGTCCCAAGTCCCTGACCTTTCTACTCTACCACTATACCACATGGGATGATCTAACTGTCTCCATCCGGGCAAATAAAAGAACCTTTTAGAGCAACTGTCTCCATGAAATTCTGCAGGCAGACAAGCTGGAGAGCAGCACGGTAAAGGATGGAGGAAGAAGGAGAAGGCAGCCCTCAGGTCCCAGGACTGTCATGCAGATATCTTTAGCAAGAGAGCAGCCTGGAGATGATTCTTGAAAGCTCTACCAACATGTCAGGCAGATGCTCGACATTCTTCTTGAGCACTCCCGTGTCCTGCCAGGCCCTTGCCCATTCCTGCTGGGATGATAAAGAACTTTATAGACCCTCTAAAACACAGACATTTTTTTCCAGCTGTGCCATCTGGTTGTTTTTTTCTTTTTACATGCAGTCAGCAGAAAGACTCATCTGTCGAGACATAGATGGGGCGGTGTGGAGGACGGAGGATGGGGGTCTATGTATGTTTGTGCTCATCTGTTTATGTGCTGAGCAGAGGAGCTGCAGGGTGGGTATGGCATGGGAAGAACATGTGGAGAATATTCTGAGACACATAGGAAAGACTAGGCCTCAGAAGGTCCCTGAAGTATGCATGAACCAGTGCCAAGAATGGTCAGCCCCAGCCCCCTCCTACCCTACCACCCTGGCTGGGACCTCTCTATTGGGCTAGTTTTGCTCTCATTCTGGGACCAAACCAAGCCAGACCCATGAAATCATCAGCAATGGGGCTCTGTGGTATCTATGCCTTTGCCAAATCAAAGCTAGGTGTCCCTGAGACGGGAAAACACTGTTGCCATTGGGATGGTCAAAGACACAATACCCAGCTCTCTCAATCAATTGGCAATTACAATTGGCTACTTTGTGAAAACAACTGCTGTCAATATCTGCCCAACAATGGGGATTGAAGCACTATTTTTTTTTTTAAGAAATCTAATATTACAGACTCAAGAGATTGTCAAGAGGCAGTCTATGGCCTTGGATCAGCCCATATGATCTGCAGTATCTCTGAAATACCCCAAATATTTATCTAGATATACAATAAAAGGAGTACTCAATAATGGTAATTACTTTTCTATAGGTCTCCGAGGAAGACGGTTCTTTGACCTTCTTTTAATTGATATCAAGTGTTATTGAACAATTTACTGCATATCCAGCCACACTGCTGATCCTAGTTACATACTTCTCCAAAGAACTGAGCTTCTGAGAGTACTGTAAGGGCTACAGCAGTGAAGTGGAATGCTCACGGATTGATCCCAGGGCAAGCAGACTGCATATCTCTGTTCCTTCCTCTGTAGCAGAATTTCTCAGCTTCAGCACTATTGGCATTCTGGGCTAGATAATGCTTTCATGTGGGTACCATCCTGTGCTTTGTGGGATGTTTAGCCACATTCCTTGCTTGTACTACCATATGACAGTAGCATCCTATGAGTTATGACAACCAAAAAAATCCCTAAACATCACCAAATATCTGCAAGGAGGGGAGGAAAACCCCCTTTTCCCAACCCCATGTTGAGACCCTGTAGCAAGCTGCATCTAAAGCTTGGCTACTCAAAGTGTGGTCCAGGGGCTAACAGCTTCAGCATCCACATCCTCTAAGAGCTTATTAAGAATGTAGCATTTCATGCCTCTTCTCGATCCTACAGAATCAGAATGTGCATTTTAAACAAGATCCCCAAGATGATCCAAGTATACATTACAGTCTGAAAAGTGCTGTTTCAAGCTATCTCGTGGTCATGCGTTCCCAGCAGATTTTCCTGAACAAATCCAGTTTCTGGAAGTAAGATTCCTTAGCAGATTGCTCATAGGTCAAATCACATTGTTTCCACCAGAGACTGAAAGATTTCTGTCAAAATATCATAGATGTTTTAACTGTCCTTGGTCACAGGAATATTTTCCTAGAAGCAATCACCTTGGGCCAGGGTAAGTAGGGCACTAAACTTTGATCCACTTATCCATTCATTCACTGGTTAATTTTGGTCAAGGAAGTTAATTGTGCAGGGCACTAGAGATACAGGGTGTGCAGCAGCCTGCTCAGCCATCTGGAAGCTCTGCCACTCTCCATGAGGCCCGGCATGAATCTCAGCTGCTAGATGCAAATATTTCTCTGCTTCTCTTTGGTCTCAGCCCATTATTCATGGCCCATACATTTCTGAGGGCACAATCTGGACCCATTGTATCTGCACAGAACCAGCAGTGCAAGAATCTATGGGAAGGGGATCTTGACTTTCAATCTGTCTATTAATCTGCTTGAAATGCACACTAAGGGCCAGCCAGTAACCTTATGGTTAATGGCAGTCTGATTCACAAAGAGAAAGGCTTAGTCCACCATCCACTGCTCCGGAAAAAAAGGAACTGGGAGGATTTGGGTTTGGAAATCAGAGTTGTTCCCTGTTTCCTACCAATAATCTGCCAGAAACAGTTTGAGCATGGTACATTTGCGGTCTATTAACGCTAGATGGTTTTAAAGTAAAGCCTGGGGTAAGGAGAGGGGACTCTGTCCTTAGCGCCATAAGGCCATTGTTAGGAAAAAAGACTAGGCTAGATGGTCTTCTGAATGCAATTCATTCTCATAAAATTAATATTTTCAGGCACAGCCCAGTTTAAAGTTTCCCTGACCATCACCAGTTTTCTTGTCCAGAGCTGATTTGGAACCGATAGGATGTATTGTGAGGCTCTGGGACTCATAAGACATAAGAGGACCTAAAGACTGGAAAGACTAACCTTGTTGTCGAATAGCAGGGAGGCAATGTTTCAGGACACTGGGAGGCAGTCACCTGATGGAGAGGGCTGCAAACAAGAAGAATACAGGAAGACAAAGGAAAATAGGGGGATCCAGGGAAGGAGGGGAGGCCCTTCAGAGATATGAAGTTTTGTGCCCCTTGGGAAATTCATAAACACGGAAGGTTTTTAAAATTAATTGCTGGACCTTCAAGTTGGAAGGCCATTAAGAGGATCTATAATGTCTCCGTTTTCCAAAGCTTATTTACGCTGGTCCTTCACTGCCTTTCCTCAAAATTCATGGAAGAGGAAATGGTTTTAAATTTTTATTAGTAAGACCCAATTCCATCTGTGCATATACAATTTAGCAAGATCAAATTTCATGAAAATATATGGCAATTAGCCAAGGATATTCTTTCAGTCAAATATATGTATTGGATGACTGGGTACCAAGTTCTATAGTTAGCATTAGGAATGCAGAGGTGAGAAAGTCACACTCCAATCTCGAGAGGATGTGGTAGCTTCAGGGAAACAGATCTGGGAAGCAGCATCTCCATTCCAACATATTGAAAGTGCTGGAATTAAGGTGCTAGAGGGGTCCCTGGTGCCAGAGGGAACCCAGCCTTCCTCATATCCTATCTTTTGGTGGTCAAGGTCCTAGAGAGTCTTTGGTCATGCAGAGAACAGAAAGATCAATCTGTCTTGTGGTCATTTGGAAGCTTTATTTGCTTTGTTTCTTATTTGTTTTGATCTCATGATGCCCTTTGCCATCATGGGAACAGACTGGATCATGGCTCCAAGTACTCCATTTTAGCAGAACGTGTATGTATGTACATATTTATATGTGCATGTATATACATATATAGTTTATATGCATGTAAGTACACACATGCGTGTGTGTGTGTCTACACACACATGTATGTGTATTACTGTCGTGGAATGAGGATTTTCAGGTATTAAAATACTGAAAGAAATCTGATATCTGCCCTTCAGTATTGTATGATCCCCTCCTGGTTCAGGTTTCTTTCATTATTTTAATACCCACATCCCGTTATGGGTTGCTGGGGCATTATCCAGAGAGAAGTCTGAAGCGTAAATTTCACTCCACCCCTAGACAAGAATTCTGTACTCTAGAGTCTTGTCTGTGATCTAATTTGCCAACTTGAAGGCCTTAAGCATTTTTGAAATGTAGCATATGGCTAGAGGAATTCAGTTTGTCTTTGTTCTTGCTTTTCAGTTAAGTAAGAGCTCTCTACTTTCTCGGTATTGAGAAGAGAAATGCCTCCAAATTGAACAACAGTAGACAGGAGGGAGGAAAGTCCATAACACGGCCTGAGACCGCAAGCAGAGGTGTAGGCACAGCCTCTTGGGATGAGAAGCTTCGATGATCACAGGGTGGCGTTCTGTAGCGCATAGGTGAGTGAAGACTGATACAGCGCTAGGACACGGTCTTATCAAAGGCAGCTGTATGCCAGATGCTCAGAGCTTTAGCACAGAGATTAGCAAAGCTCCATCTATCTGGAGCCCTCTCAGCGTGGATGAAGTGCGATGGGATCAGAGGGAAGAATACCCACCGAGGAATCCTATAATTATCCTAAAAGAGGGGATGATTACAGCTAGGGGCTATGATCCCTGGAACTGACTGCTAGAACACTTTACCCAATACAAGCCAAAGCAAGTTGCCTAGGCCTTTAAATTGTACTAGCAGCTAGTTTCCCTGGCATTACCAACCCTCTTCCTTCTGATTCACCTCTGGTATTCTCAGATGGCCCATATGGAATACTGGTGCTGTCCTTTCTCCAACATTCCCCAGCTTCACCCCACCCTTGTTTCCACACCATCCTTCCCTCCCGGGTCCCTGCCTCACCTATTATTACAGTGTGAGCAGTGATCCGTTCTGCTTCCACACATCAGTCTATCATCCTCCTTAGGACTGCCCCCTCTTCTATTCCCTTTGCCCCCAGATTCCTGGTACCTTTGCATAATAATTGGAATTCTCACTCAGCTCTTGAATTTGTTCAGATCTGGGTAAGCCCGGGAAAAGAGGATTTTGTATTTGGTGGCCAAGTGTTCTGAGCATATCACTCACCTTTAGCATTTGAACTGGACTTCAGTGGGTTGGCAGGAATGTATTGGGTGTAGAGAAGGAGGAAAGTCCTCTGGGCCGTGAAGGCAGCATGTAAAATGGTGCTGAGGCAGCACTGAATGGCAAGGAGGAGCTAGAGCACAGGGCTTAGGGGGGTAGGGAGTGGTGTGTATGTAAAATATAACTATGACACCCAAAAGACAAAGTCACTGTGGGAGAGACTGTGAAGGATGAACTAGAGGCAGAGAGATAAATAGAGTATTATTCAAATAATCCTGGAAGGCCTGAGAAAAGACAGTGGCGAAGCAAACGAGGGCTTTGAGAGATACTTCTGAGATTAGAGCAGTCACAGCCGTGATAGAAAAGTTATCAGTGGTTAAAGCGAAAGAGGACTTGAGAATGCCCCCTGAGACTAGTAAATTGATTTAACCGAAACTTTAAGAAAAAACAGGGCTGGAAGTCACCCCCATGTTTTAATACCTCTCCGGGCCTGCAAATGGAAAAGTCTGCATGATTTTGACTCAGATTATGCTGAGGCTATTTTGCCTGCCAAAATCTAGAATGTTCTTCTTTGCCCAAGAAGATGCCAAGATTTTGGAAAAACCAGGAAAAGAATGATTCATCTACCCATAGAATAGCTTTGGGTTTTAATATGCTATATGCTATTCCACCAGCTTTGGGGAAAATTACCATAAAATCACTTTTTTTTGGAGAACTGCCAGGGGATATTTAACATCAACCCAGTCTCTTCTTTACGGTGCAGATGTCCACAGGGCCTGACGCGGACTCCTTTGATGGTCAATATTTATGAAATCGGGCCAAGTCGTCCAGATGCAGTGCCAATGGCAGGACCGGCAGGGCCAGACTGGATCCTGGTCCGTTTGGGTCCTTTGTGCCAGGGCTGCTGTCTTGTCTACAGGGAAGCTGCTGGCAAGAAGCATCCCCAAACACTCAGTTGCAGGGCTGTAAATTTCAGCGAGACTATTCAATATTCATGTAATTACCCCGGAAAGCACATTTGACATTTCATAAATACGGCAGGATATTTAGCATTTGTCTCTCCCTCTCTGCTACCTAAGCATACATGGAAAAATAATCCCCAGGGATCCCTGCTGTCTGAAATGGCAACAGTTATTGAATCCATAAATTTGATGGATCAAATTCTTCCTTCTTCATCCCTTTCATAATTTACAAGTGGAAGTGTGATCATATAAATGAGGCTGCCCGCTGTCCTTTTGCATGGAGTTCCACCTACAGCTCCAGTCCCTAATGCTTGGATGCCTTCTCCAGAGTGAACAGTACAAACCCACAGACCATCCCGCAACAGACTCATGGCCATGGTTCAGGGGCACGGGTGGGGAGGCCCCCAGATGCCCAGGTGGCAGTCGGCTGTGTTGATTACAGCCTCACGCTCTAGCCCAGGAGCCACTGAACAAGAATTCAATTTCCCAGGGACTCTGGGACTCTGCTCTTAGTGGGAGGACTCGGGTGCCTTGCACTCCGCATCCCTCCCCCGCCCGCACTGCAAACACACACTCAGGAAGCCAAACTGCAGATCTCCAGCAGTTCACCTGAGAGCATATCACTGAGAGAAGAAAAACACCTTGTACTAACCAAGCCCAGCCTTCCGTGAGCCCGTGCTGAAGACACAGCCTCTGTATGAGAATAGCCCAACTCATGGTTGGCTGGTGATGCTCCCAACGCAGACTGGCTCTTCATGCCAGGCTGGGGAGGTACCTGACTCCTTTCTCCCAGCTGGGAAGTGGGCGTCTCTCCTCCACGCCTGGCATGAAATGATGACCTCCTCCACCACCAAGAGGCTAATGAAGATCACAGATTGTCTTTCCAGAATCCGGGTGTTTTCCCCCCAAAGAAGCAACAGAAATGGTTTTTCATACTTGAGGTAATAAGATCAACAGATCAGAGTGTTATTTTCAGAGCTGTGAATTATCTCCACTTGTCTTTGTATTAGAGATAAATTCTTACTATGTAAAATGTGTTCATGTATTATATAGGTATAGGTGTATACACAGATTCAGATGTAATGCGTATCTATGTGTTCGATATGTATGTATTACATATGTGTGTGTATATATGTCTAATGTGGTGGTGCATTTGAGAGTGAGTTATGTTTAAGAACATATATGCACATGTATGTATATGAATGGTTGTGTTAATACACGGATGTGTGTACAATCATTATGCATACTGGTATTTATGGTTGTGTATGTTCTTTATATATGCAGAGAAAAACGTGTACAGAAACATGTGTATGTGTGCACGTGAAAAAATGTGTGTGAGGACCTATGTACATGTAATCTAATAAAGAGTTTATATTTAGTTTAAATGTATATGTGGCTAAATATCTGGTAGGCACTAAGTTTTTTACAGACACCATCTCAGGTTATTCTCCTGTCGTCTTTGAAAGTCTATAACTACTTTCATTTTATTGATGCAGAAAGTGAACATCAGAGAGCTAGAAAGATTTGTCCAGGATCACCCAGGGAGCAAGAGACAAAGCTGAGATTAAATCCCCAGTCTGACACCCTGTGGACCTGGTGCATCTAATGTGGTGTGACTGTGTGTGAGAGATGTCGGAGACATGTGTATATATCTCCAGGCATGGTGTGTGTGTGTGTGTGTGTGCATGCATGTGTGCATGACAGAGGTCCCCTGCACTGGAGTCTGTGTGCACAGACAGGCCTTGACAGATGCATGCAAATGGGGACCCTACCTGCGTGCCCTTGTAGACTAAGCCACCCACTCACTGATCCATATAGTTTTCATGAAGCCCTTCCTCCCCTCAGCTGTCCCTTCACAGGATGACTGTCTGTCTGCAGCCCTATAGCCCTTTAAGAGCTGCTGCTGCAAATACACCAATAACCACCAGAGTGGCTGGTGGGAGAAACTGAGCTAAGAGAGAAGGACCTGGTGTGAGGCCATACAGATACGGTGCTCTAAAAACCTGTGTTCTCCTCTTGCCGAGGAGACGTGGTCAACTGTAGAGTTTCTGCCCAACAGCAAAGGAGGATATTTTCCTTTCATCTTATTTTTTTGGAACCAGTTCATTTTGTATGAGAGATCGCACTTCCATGTGACCGGCCTCCATGCCCAGGTACAGGGAAGGGAGAAAGACACACAGGTCAGCGGCCAATCCACAGGGATGAACCAGGGGGGTTGGAGGCACGCCAGTGTCTGCGGAGCATCTGATTGCCACGCTCACCCGGAGCCTGTCTCAAGCAGGGCTGGGGATCCCACGCATGCTGGGATGGGAAGGGGTCCACAAAGGAGGACAAAAGTGCAGCTGCAAGAAACAGAAGCAAGAGACGGTATGGTCCCTAGACAGAAGGCAGGGACCTCGATTCTTGATTTTCTAGTTCTGTTTGGCTCCCAGATGCAGCCCCCTACCGCGAGCTAACTACAGTATCTTTCCAAAAGAGCCTCCCTTTTGTTCATTGTATTCTGAGGGGGGTTCTGTTCCTTGCTACTCAGTGGTGCCTGAATAAAAAACTCTCAGCCATTTCTGGGGGACTCTGAGTTCTAGAACATTCCTAGCATTCTCTTCTACTCTTGGTGGGGACACACCAAGTCTGGTACCCCTGTGTTCTTTACCATGTAGTCTCTGGGCTTAGTAGAAAAACTTGAAATGTCAGGGTATCCTAACATCAATGAGCAAGAAAAATGCCATGACAATTTAACGAGCAGTTAAGGATCCCAAGTTTTAAATATCCTCAAAATCAGCCCTCCTCATTTCTCCTGAAGATGTGAGCGCTGTATGTTGTGTTCTTAAAAAGACACCATGCAGGTAAATATCACAGGGGACATAGAACATACATGTGTAGGCAGGAGTGACAGCTTGTGTCTCTCTGTTCTTTAATATGTAAGTAAAATGGATTCAAAGTTTTATGCTATTTCTGTTCTGAAGTTTAATACTTCTGTATTTTTGTGACTTCCCAGGGGCTTTTGGGTTTATGCCCCCTAATTTCTAGTCTGTGCCTTTTTGATACCTCAGCACTTCCAGTGACTTACTTATCTCTGCCCTGAGCTGCCCTGCCCTGGATTTCAGCCCCTGTCCCTTGATTTCCCACAGACACCGCTCCTGCATTTGGGCTGTGCAGCTGCTTTCCCTGAAGGGACGTGACAGAACTGCATAACCATCAGCCTAAAAGCCAGTGACGGACAGCTCATCCTCTTCTCAGCAGCTGTGAATGTCCCTGCCCACCCTCAACCCTCTCCCCGGTGGCAGAGTCGGTCCCCATGCCCCAAGCTCTCCCTCTCCTCACCCTCCCTCCTGGGTCTCTCCACCTGTGCCTCTGCTCCTGGCTCCTGTTCAGCTCTCCCGCCCACACTTCCTGTAATCCCTCCACCACACCTCTCCCAGAAACACCTCAACCCATCCTGATGATCTCTACGAGGTTGCCAATCACATTAAGAAGGGCCTATTAAGGCTTGTTTTTATTTTTTTTTTAACATTTTATTTATTTTTTTGACAGAGAGAGATCACAAGTAGGCAGAGAGGCAGGCAGAAAGAGAGAGGGGGGAAGCAAGCTCCCTACGGAGCTGAGAGCCGGATGCGGGGCTCGATCCCAGGACCCTGAGATCATGACCTAAGCCGAAGGCAGAGGCTTTAACCCACTGAGCCACCCAGGCACCCAAGGCTTGTTTTTAAACAAGCACCGCTCTCTCCCTGAATGGAATTCTGCTCCCAGCACCCAGAAGAACATAATTTCCCTCCCCACTTGCACCACCACTCGAAGGAAATGAGGCCTTGAGGAAGAGCTCCGGGACCTCTTCCTGTCCCTGCTTTCCTTTGCAGGCCCGACCCCTGGCACATCCCTCTGACCACCTTTCTGCCTGGAGGCACAACCTCACCTTCCCCAGAACAAAACACAGGCCTTGCAGGGCTCTGCTCCTTCCCACGGGCCTTTCCCTCTGCCTGGAATACCTGCCCTTTTCAACTGTCAAATTCCCCTCATCCTTCTAAACAGAGCTCAAATACCACCTCCTCTGCAACATCCCCCCACCCGACTCCGGACTAGGGCCAGAGAGGGAATTAGATGCTTCTGCCCCGAGATGCCTCAACCCACGTTTTCACCTCTGAAGCAATCCCCCCATCAATCATGATGTACTTCTTTCCTGTCATTTTCCCCCCTTAGCAGGAGAGCCATGTGTGGAGGGGCCGGTGCGCTAATCTCAGCATCTCCGCCTGGTTTGCAGGTGGCAAGTAATTGCTGCTCTGAAAATGTGATTTAAACGGATTTATAAATGGAGAGAGGGTGATGTGTCTACATATCCGTTTGCCAGGCAGGTAGGAACTCATCCCCGCACCTACTTCCTCACCCCAACACTGTAAACAGTACCGGGTATTTTACATGTGAGCACCCTGAGGCTCATCGGTGTTAATGTACTTAGAAACGACACGTCAGGTACAAAGTGCGAGAGCGGGAATCTGAAGGCAACCCTGGCTCCTGACATTCATGCTGGTCTCTGAGAAATGAAAATTTTGTCTGAGGGTGGGGACAGATGGAACGGTTCTGCATGGACTGTGGTTTCGGGGGGTTATGTTGATACTGTGCTGTGATTCCACCATGTTCTTCAAGAGCTGGGACTGCCAGGCTCTCCAAAATCAAGCAGTTTGGGTGGGAATTCCTGACTCATCCTCCCACTGCAATAACAAATGTTTATGGTAAATACAGAGGACTCCAGGAAGGATGGCCATTTTCCGTCTCACTGTCATGTAGCAGAACGTGGGAGAAAGACAGGTGCACGTAGGTACGCACAGGTGAGCAATGGTTACCTCAAGCTAGTGAAGGTTGTCGGCCCTGCAGGCTCATGTGAGGCCACCAGAGGTTCTAAAGACTTGGGGAATACCTTGGCCATCCAGAAAGTACCCCCACTGCTCTGATTATAGCCAAGGACCAGAAGGCCCATCGCGGACCCAGAACCATGACTGCGGGCCTCTGGCCTTCCGGACTGACCAGGTTAGAAGGAAGCTGACACTTTCTGATGCTTTCATGCCATTGTAATTGTGTCCTTTTTGCCAAAAGAAATGTTAGCCTCTTTGCTAAAATCCAACTCTAAAGGCCTCATCAAAACATTCTAGTTCCATAAGCCAATATTGACATAAGGACAATGGGAAGCATGTGTAAAGATAGTTTACTTGAGCCCATGGAAACAAAAATTCCCTGCTCCCCTTTGTTGTTAGACTCATCACCCAGTAGCCTGTGTGGGTCTTCTCTTAGGAACATGGGGGGAGAACATGATTTTGCTTATGATATTACTCACGAAAGAGGGAACACTGCTCTGGGGAAAGGTGAGCATGTTTTTGAGCTTCTTCTAAATAGTACTGATGATATTAATTTCCGGTGGTTATCAGCTAGCTATGGTTGCATAAAAAAACACACCAAAATTAATAACTTAAATAACAAATGTCTTATTTGTCAGGAGTCGGACAGGCTGGTTGGGTGGTGGGTTGATCTCAGCTGGGCTTGTTCACGCATGTGTGGTCAGCTGACTGGTCGGGTGCGACTTCCTGGTCCAGGATGGCCTCAGCTGAAATGACTCTGTTCTGTTCCATGTGTTTAGTTTGTTTGTTTGTTTTTGTTTTGTTTTTTGTTTTTGTTTTTGTTTTCCAGCACGTTAGACCAGGCTTGTTCTCCTGGTGGCTGTGAGGGTTTAAGAGAAAAGTCGAACTGTGCAAAGACTTCCTGAGACTTAGAACTGACACACCATCACTTCTGTCACTGTCCTTTGCTAGAACAAGCCCAAAGAACCACCCAGTTTTCAGGGTAGAGAGGTGAGTGTCATTTCTTATTGGGGAGTCCTTCAGAGTCATGTTGTCATCAATCTACCACAACTGTCCCCGGTGACGGGATGAGTGGGTTAACTACTGTGTGTGAAACACTTAAGACCCACTATTACCTAGTGATTATTAATTTTTCTTTGGACTGAAATCTTTTTTATCTGGAATTTTACAAAATAATTAGTAAGAGGGATTCACACACACCTAAACTTCTCACAATATACTCTCAGATGTTAAATCAATTCTATTGTGGTGTGTTGATTATTTTCCTGTCACTAACTTTGGGGGCAATCAGAGTGGAGTAGGATTCCAATTTGGAATTCCAAAATCCTTAGTCGTGCCCCCTTTCTGTCTACCTAGTGATTATTATCTGTACTGATGAGAAAACTGTGACTCAGAGAAGCTAAGTGACTTGGCCAAGACCACAGAGCTGGAGATTCAGAGCCCTGAGATTTGCAGCAAGATTTCCTTGACTCTAAAGCCTGTGCTTTTTCCGTTTTGCCGAATGGACCTGACAGCTCTCTACAGTCTGAAATATTGATGTGAAGAAGCCACTGTGCTTGGCTCTGGGTGTTCATGAGGGATGTGTGACAAGTGGGAGGATTAGTGTAGGCTCTGGGGAATAGGCAGTGTCCAAGCAAACAGGCCAGCACAATGGAAAGAAAAATGGCTTTAGAATTAGACACCCCTGGGTCTAAACAGTTATAAATCTCTTTCTTCATCTGCAAGACTGTGATAGCAGATACTCCCTCACAAGACTGTAGGAAGAATAAATAGGCTCTGAGCCACCTGGTATTGGGTGCAGGCTCCAGCCCCAGCTGGGTGTCTAAGCTCAGAGAAGGTGCTTTGCTTCCCCCTGTTTCAGTTTCTTCAACTACAGAGTGGGCATAATGAGTAGCCTTGTATCCCAAGGTCGTGGTGAAGATTAAATGGATTAACATATACACAGCACCTAGAATATCTGGAACCAAGTAAGTGGTAATGTAATATAATGATTTATAAGAAATATATAGTTGGTCATTCAATGATCAAACTATATTTCTCAGATATATTTGGTCTTCTTCCACTGTCCCTAAAAAGTCTTCAGAGCCATAAAAGTGAAGTGGGTGTCTTCTTACTAATAAAGATGACTTTGGACCCCACCCAAGGATGGGGGCTGGTTGCTAGTAGGACCAATCATGTGATCAGAGGGTTGAAACTTTCAGTTGCACTGACCTCCTGGGGTGGGAGAAGTGTTGAAGGTTGAATCCAAGAATGATCAATGACTTAGTCAATCATGACTATGTAATGAAGCCTCCGGTAAACCCAAGGGAACAGCTGTCTGGCCCTTCTTGAAGAGCTCCCATACTTGGGGAACAAGAATGCTTCTTTGTGCCACTGAGCTGGGCCCCAAGCACCATGAAGGTGGAAGTTCATTTGTTCAGGACCTCACCTTATGTCGCTCTTCATCTGCTAGTATTGGTGTCCTTTACTGGATCCTTTAGTAAGCTGATAAACAGGAGTGTGTCCCAGAATTCTGTGGGCTGCTCCAGCAAATTAATTGAACCTAAGGAAGAAGTCATTGGAACCTCCAATCTGTAGGAAGTCATTCAGAAGCACAGGTAACCCCCCTGGGGCTCCTGACTTGTGTCTAAAGTGATGTCTGGTGGGCAATCTTACAAGGTTGAACCCTTCATCTCTAGAATCTGATGCTATTTCCAAGTAGACAGTATCCGAACAGAGTTGAATTTGAGGACAACCTGTTGAATTGCTTGGTGTTACAGAGGGGGGACCCCTCACTCTGGATTTAGGTCCAGAATCCCAAAAAGAGGCTTATAACAATCAACATGCAAATATGTGTACATACCTATGGGGACACAGCATTAGAAAGAGTCATACAACGTCAATGTGCTAAACCCTATAAAGAACCTGCTGAAGGGCTGAGCGCAGAGTGAGCACTTGGCAAATGATGGCTGTACATTTATGGTCTGAGCAGACTGACGGGCTGACAATCAAAATCAGACCCCGACCTCAGGCCCTCTGTGAAGGGTTCTGCCCAGCCTGGGGGCAGTGATGGAAGTGGGTTTTAAAGCTGGTTTATGTGAATGTGCTTGGAGTTCTGTTGTCCCTCTGAGGCAAGTAACTGTCATGCTCTTTGGAGGTACATAGCTCAGGGGTGTTGTTCATGTGTAGTTGCTGAAAACTAGGGGAAATAGAGTATTATTAGGAGGAAAATAACCATTTTATATTCATGCATAAATACATACACATATACACAAATGCACACATTTCTAAATGGGCACTTGTCATTATTTGAGGGGAAAATGGGAATAGCTAATGCCATGGGTTGAAATCCATCCCCCTAAATTCAGATGTTGAAGTCCTAACTCCCAGCACCTCAGAATGTGACTGTACTTGGAGACAGGGCCCTTAAAGATGTGATTAAGTTAAAGTGAGGTCCTATGGGTGGGCCCTACCCCAACATAGCCAGTGTCCTTAAAAGGAGAGGATATTAGGACATGGACACGCACAGAGGGAATAAGGGGATGATGGCCATCTGTGAACTAAGGAGAGAAACCTCAGAAGAAACCAACCTTGTCAACACCTTGATCTTGGACTTCTTACCTCCAGAACTATAAGAAAATTTCTGTTGTTGAAGCCACTCAGTCTGTGGTACCGTGTTAAGGCAGTCTGAGCAAATTAACACAGTCAATAATTGGCCATTAATTCTATCACAAATTCCTATAAAGAATTTCACCTTCTCTTCCCAGGTCAGGAGTGCTACAGATCCTTGAAGTACAGGGTGGAGGGTCTGGCCCACAGAACTGGAGGGAAAGGCTGAGCTGGAGGCACGTTTCCATCCTCCTCACTTTGCGAGGTCCTTCCGATGCAACCCCCCTTTTCCTGCAGGTTGAACCCTTATTTCTGGGCTCCTTCCCTGGTCTAGGCTCATGGTCAGCCTTTGGCTTCAGCCGACGTCCTGGGTTTTCCACTCTGGCACCAGTCCCGCTCTTCCCAAACATGCCTCCCTGCTCTTCTCCCACTGGACACAGCCAACCTGACAGACACGGACTCCTGTGGGTGATCCCTGCTCTCAGCCTCTCTCCTGACTTCCGGCCTGAAGAAGCGTGAAGGCAGAACGTTGTGCGCATGTCTGTAATACCTGCCGGTTCTGTGGGTAATCCCTTGGCTTGGAACTCACTTCACATTAACATGAACAAGTTGACATTTTTGAGGTTAATGATCCAGTTGCTTATAAGACAGGTGGGGTTTGAAATCAAACAGCTTACATGAAGCGGAAGGCTGTGACACAGCTTTTATTATGCTTCTCAGTAGCATCCGAGAAAATCAACTTGTCCTTTGGCACCAATACAACCAACTAGGACCTGTGTCTTCCATCTAATTTGCAGTTTGAAAAACATGTCCCCAAGTCTTCTCACTTCAGCAAGTGTCTCATGGTTTTTAAATTGACGTCCATTGTGATCCAACTCGTTGCAATTACTGAAGGTAAGATAGAGACTTGCTGGGATTGAAGAATATAATTGCTTTACAAGGAATGGTCTGCGATGGACAACAGTGAAATTATGCTGAGTTATAACAAAGATTAAAAAAACATTTTTTTTTACCAATTACAGTTAAAATTGGGAGCTTTTCAATCACATGACAAACAGCATATCACCATTTTTGTCATTTCTTGACATTAAGAGGCAGTGAAATGGGGGGGGGGGTCTTCTGCATTTCTCCCCATCCCTGACCTCTCTGGACAGTCAGGCCCTCTACCTGTCTGCAAGGCGGGTCCTGTGTCAGTGCGGCAACCCCAATACTTCATAATCACACCACACTGACTTCCGCAAAAGGCCCATTCTTCCTTCCTGAGCCTCAGCTGTCCCCCTGCTCCCTCTTAATGTGGAAAACATGCTGAATTTCACCTCCCTGTTTGATTTTCTATTTTTCCCTTTCTAGGTTGGTTGTACAAATTAAAAGGAGAAAAACAAGGCATGGTACTACCAACAAATGCAGTTGTAAAAATAAAATACCAGTATTGCAACTTCTCCCCACATCTGGATCCCACTGAATAGAGCATTAGCAGTGGGGTCTGTGTGTCTACTCCCTCGCCTTTCTTTCTGATTGGATAAAAATATATACAATGTATAAATGTTGTTTTCCATTTGCAGTAATTTACAGAAATGTGAAGATCTTGTACACACAGCTGTGCACCTTGACTTGTGTTCACATACTAATTCCTTATGGCCAGCCCTCTGACCCACACACGTACCTCAATCTTCCTTTTAAACAATACCATAAAATTTCAGAGTAAGAATGTTCTATGGCTTGTTCAACTACCCCCTTCCAGTGGATATTTAGATTATTTTATCTTCATGTTTTTTGCTTTTCTAAAATATTTTATTTATTTATTTGACAGAGAGAGATCACAAGTAGACAGAAAGGCAGGCAGAGAGAGAGGAGGAAGCTGGCTCCCCACCAAGCAGAGAGCCGGATGCGGGGCTCCATCCCAGGACCCTGGGATCATGACCTGAGCCGTAGGCAGAGGCTTTAACCCATGGAGCCAACCAGACGCCCCTTCATTTGCTTTGTATACTGCAAACTTTGGCATGTCAAACATCCTTGTACACGTATGTTTGTATTATCAATGCCCAGAAGGTTGAAATATATAGATATTTCAATTGCACTTAAAACTGCAATATTACTTTCCTAAAAAGTTACGTGGATTTACAGATCCATCAGCAATGTGTATATTCCCCCATAACTAAACTCATGCAGGTATTATCCAGCTAGGCAGCATATCAAGATGTGGGAATTTCTGATATATTTAGGAAATTAACCTTTAGTACTGTGTGTAATTTCAATTACCAGCTACGATTGCCTCTAAATTTTCTTTTAATTTAGTTTTACTTATATTCTGTCACTTGCAAAAGAAAGATACCTGACTAACATATTATCTATTTTGCTGTAAGAGTATTTTTCCAGTTATACACTCTGAGTTTTCTTCCCTAAAATATGCCTCCATCCAAACATTCAACAAGAATTCTCCTAAATATTCACCTAGAATTTTTTTTAGGTAGTTTTTCTCCTGGTATATTGGGTTAGAGATAAGTGTCCTAACAGTTTAAGATTTTCTTGAGAGCAGGAGGTATTGAACATGTTTTCAGGTCCGTCTGACCCTCAATGCCCTGTACTCTGTATTGCACCTAAAAGTGGTGCAGGAGACATTTGTGGGGAAAAAAAGGAAAGGAAAAGAGCTGGAAGAAAGAAGGAAGAAGAGAGAAGGGTGGGTATAGGTGGAAAGAAGGAAGAAAAACTAGAAATGTGTTTCTAATCCTTTATTTAAAAATTAATTTTTTTCTGTACTAGCCAGGACGGAGATGTTTGTCCCTGAGTCTATCACAATGTTCATGTTTGCTAAGATCTGAGGGGCTGCCTCTACTGATGATAACTATCCTATATTTTTTTTTCTCTTTTTGAAAGTTCTGACAACGGAATCAGGCATCTCTGAGTTTAACATCCTTGATCTTACACTTCTTGGCTGATTATCTTTTAAAAATTTGTCTTGTCTGTTGATCTTGTTCTCCTCACTGTACAGTACAGCTAACAGCACCATCCCAAGAGGGTCTTCATGAGGCTCCAGTGGGATTACAGAGGCAAAAGGCTGACCCAGAAGATACAGTGATGCTGCATACCAACTTCATTCAGTCACTCCTGCCCCCTAGATTTGTTTCAACTGGTCTCTTTTAACACAGACATCTTCAAAAAAAGAAGACATCAGAGTGTGAGGAGGCTGTCATACATTTCATGTCCCTGCCTGCTCTCCTTTCAGTTTCCATGTTTATTGGAGCCCCCAGTGCTTCTGGATTCCAGGCTGCTCTCTCTGTGCTATGGATTGTCATCTAGGACCTGGCATTCCTTCAGTTCTTCTGGATCACGGAGCTCCATGAGAAACTGGTGAATGCATTGGTTCCTTACCTCAGACAGAAGAAAACAAAGCTTTTCATAGCTGTATACATGCACTGCTGGTGCCACAGACACCCCATGTGAAGCCCATCCTCAGACCTCATGTAAGGGCCTGGAGCTAGAGTGATGGGCAACAGGCAAGTCCCACCCCAGCGTCTTCCATGGTAGATGTTCTATATCAAAATGCAAGCTTCCATGGCAACAATATGTTCATCCTCCAACATCTGCCCCATTGGCACTTCGACATTTGAGTTGTAGGGCCTCACCTGCAATGGGGATGGTAACACCCATGTCGGGATTGGCAGAGCTGACTGCCCATTCTCATCCAGCAAGGCCTGGATGGAAGATTATGTCTGGGGTAGATGGGGATAGGGGTGTCCAGAGATTTTCCCAAGCTTTCTCTTTTGCCTACTTGGAAGGATTTCAATTAGAGAAAATACAAACGGGCTGTATCTTATTTAAACCCCCTAACAAACCCGAGAGGGAGGATGTTGTTCTTTATTCCAGATTACGATGTGGGAGCCTGAGAAAGAATGTGACTTCAAGGCAACATCAGTAGGAGAAGAAATCATTCTCTGTTTCACATCTTATGACATTTCCCCAATATTCTTTTCTCACCAAACCTTTTCTTCCCTAATTCTACTGCTCTGGTCAAAAGTGGTACCTCAGGGAAACCATGTCGTGTTCCTGCCCGGCCCCAGTCTCCAGCAACCCCATCTGAGTGGCTGAGGGAGCCTCCTGGCCACCCTCTCCACACTCAGGCATGGTCCTGCCCATCCCAGCTCCTCACCTCCACTGGACCCGAAGCCACAGAACACAGTGTTTAGAAGTGCTGGCTTCAGAGCCACACTCAAGTCCTAGTTATTTAACTTCTTTGGGCCTCAGTTTCCTCCTCTGAAAAAAAATCTGAATAATACCAAGACCTATGTTGTTCAGTTGCTGTGATTGTTAGATGCAATGATGCATAGAACATTTACCAGAGTTCCCATCAAAGCATAAGCATTCAACATGATCCAACCATTGTCATCATCATTACCACCACCTTATGCTCGGAATACTAGTGAGCCCAGCCTCTTCTGGTGGCTGACTGCAGAGCATCGTGAACCTCCATGCATCACAAGCTTAGGAAGGAGATAATCTTGTTCCAAGCTCTTGCCCAGAAGCCCCAAAATGGCATGCTGGCCCCAAAGCCCGTGGCCCTCAGGCTTAGCACCATGACACTTACACAGCAATGGTTGGGAATCAGATGTCACAGCCTGGCATGGAAGGCCATTCCCGGGGAGCCAGAAACCACAGGCACATGGATGAGGCTGAGTTGGAAAAGCAGGAGAAGCAGGCAGGTATCAGGAACAAGATCTAGGAGTACCTGCTACCTTAGAGATACAACCAACCCAGCCCCTAAGCCTGCAAAGCTTCCTGAATCCTTTTCTTGCAGGTGGATAAAATTCCTGGTAAAATAAGACTCAGGGGAAAGTTCTGAATCCATCTCTAGCACTACATTTGCCACAAACACTGGATTCAACAAACCTGGCTTTGAGTGCTTACTCCTTGCCCTGGGGATAGCACGTGACCGAGAGACACGAAGGCCCTGCTCTGCGGACTTACCCTTCAGCTAGAGGGGTAGATAATAACTAGGTGGGACATAAGTAAGTCATGGAACTTTAGAAGACGATCAGATCTACAGGTGAAACAGAGTAGGGTAGTGAGAAGGAGAAGGCTAGAAGGAGAGGGAATCATTCGGCAGGTGGGGGTCAGAGGAGAACGTGGCCACGGGGAAGACACGAACCACTGACATCCAAATCTTGTATGCATGGGACAAGGACACACGAAAACAGGGCAGTGTGGACGGAGGGCACAACTGCTGTGTGTTGGCATCTTGTAGGAACTCTACAAAATACAGGTGTTATTGTGTCAGAATCCGTGGAGGTTTCATCAAGGGTGGCCCGGGCACAGAGTTTCTGGCCTGGGGGAAAAAGAGCCGGATAATAACACCAAATTGCAGGCCCCCCTTTGGGAGGGCAGGGGGCAGGGGGGTGCACTGAAAGCAAGCTTGTGGAGGCCGTCCCCTACCTCCAGCGACGTTGCACCTGCCACGCCCTCTCCTGCTGCCCGGACTGTGGGGCTTCATGTGAGCACGGCTGGCTGTGAGCCAAGGGGCCCTTTTCACATTAAAGGACAGCCATCTGTTTTGTTCTCCTGTCAGGTCATAAGCAAGGGGGCACTGATATCAGAATATGGGCATCCCTGGCTTTGGTGTGAGCGAAGTGCCTGAGGACAGATGATTGTCACTGCACAGGATAACAGAATAGAGGCACATGGCCCCCTCCATGGACCAAGCGGGGCTGTGCATGGGAGCAGCCAGCAGCCTCCCGTGTGCCCCAGGAAGCTACATGAAAAAGGCCAAGCCAGAACACCTGGTGAGGTCAGGGCCCAGGCCAGGCCCCTCCAAGCCTTTGTTCTTGCTCACTAATGGTGCTACTGCTCGTGTCAGGGATCAGCGAGAATGGGCCAGGGCCATGGGCTCAGGAAGCACAGGTTAACAAGTGCACATCCCCATGCAAGCACGAGAAAATCAATTAGGAAAGGCCAGCAGGTGACTGCCCGGCCTTCAGCCTCCTCTCCAGGTGCCTTCCTGGGACCTGGGGGAGATTTGCTGGTTTCCTGTGAGCTGGATCACAGGCAGCAAAATGAATTCTTGAAAACTATGAAGGAGGACATATGGGACCTCCCAAAGCCCTCCCCTCTGCAAGGGCAAGGATGTGGCCTGGAATGTTTAGCAGAGGCTCCAGGGAGGGGTTGCCAGAAAGGGAGAACTGATACGGATAGCTCACTGCCATTCTTTTTTGGGGAAAATTTCATAAATTTCTTTTTGTCTCAAAAGGGCCTGTGATCTAAAAGAACTTAAAAAAGAGTGTGGCTCTTATATAGTTTCACTATTTCAGATGCTAGCCAGAGCCTGGGAATCGCTTCTCAGGAGAGGGATCTGTCCGCTGAAGGGCTGGGAAGTGAAGAAGAACAGTGGGCCAGGCACTGTACCAGCTGCTTCACACCTGGCAGCACATTCAATTGTCCCCCATTAGCTACAAGATTGCATTATTTTCCCCGATTTATGGACAAGAGAACTAAGGCTCCAAGCTGTTAAGCAGCTTGTCCAGGGCGGACACAGGCTATGATAGAATTTGGACCCAGAATGTTGTCTGATTCCAAACGGTGCCTTTCTTACCTCATCATGGTGATAATTTCAAATAGCAAGGGGGCAGAGAGGCTGGACCTCAGGGTAGCACCACATCAACCCACCAGGTCCATTCAGGGCACCCCCAAAGAGACCACGTGAAAGTCTGCCCTCCCACACATGGTATGCCCTTCCAGAACCTGTATCCATCCAGATGGATGGATCAGGGAGCAATGGTCCAGCTGACATAAGAATGGCATACAGGGAACCCCAAGAGCAGAGTTTACATCCCATTCATATCCCCACTTTACAGATGAGGGAATTGGGGCAGAACTCACAAACAACTTAACCAAGGTCATGTCTGGTTTGGGTGCCTACACTTGGCCAGGCTGCCAGGGAGATAGGCCTTGACTTGCGCCATGGGGAGGGTCTCTTCTTGGTCTCTCTTACCTTCTCACACAACCTCTTGGCTCTGGGTCAAACCTAGAGCCTTGTTTCACAGTTCAGGTGTTCTCCTGGCCCCAGTGAAAAGGAACTCTGGACAGAGCATGACTTTGAAGTCAAATCAGTCTGGATTCAATTTCTCTCTGCCACAGATGAGCTGTGTTACTTTGGGCAAATGTCTTAACTTCTCTGAGACCCTCAGTGTCTCTCTTTTTTTTTTTCTTCCTCAGTCTCTTTCTATAGAAAATTGGGCCGGGTTAGGGGGGTGGATATTCATCTGACAAGGCAGTAGTGAAGAATTGATGAGATCAAGCATACGGAGCACCCAGTAGGTGCCCATCACATGCTAGACACCTCTCTTTATATTTCTGCCTTTCTCGTGGCTGCAGCTGAGCCAGCAGGGCTGGTGGACTCAGAGAGACCGCACTTCTGGCCCCAGGTGGAATCCTTGCCCTTGGGCTGGTCACATGCTCTTCCCTTGCCAGTTGCTCTTAAAGAGGAACCAATTTCACACTTTCAGATAGATCCACACTCCAAATTGTGTTTGTTTTAAAATAATGAATAGTGGCATTATTATCCCCACTGCTCTCCAGGGCGCTCTGTGCTGAATGTGTTCCTTTTGCATTAGCAGAGCTTCACTGCAGCAGATAAACGAGCCGGTGCCGGAGCCGAATACACCGAAGAAAGGATGGCCCGCCCTGCCTGCTTCCCGTCTTTCCTGGTGAAACCTTCCCAGGAGGCTGCCAGCCAGGCTTCTGCTGCCTGGGAGGCAGTCAAATGTTTCAGCAGGCTCCCAGAGCGCGGAGCAGACGGCAGAGGAGGCAACAGCCAGGTCTCTGTCATCCCGGCTTCTCCCTGGCTCTCAGGTGATGGCCCGTGGCGGCTGCAACTGTTGAGGAAGCCACGAAGGAACGGAGGGAAGGGCAAAGTCCCATCTTGCATGAAGCAAATCAGCAAAAATGTTGCCTGTGCCCTGAACACCAGGCAAACTCAAGTTTGCTCAAACACGTGACAATAACAAGATGTGGCCAGTTCTGGGGAGGTCACTGGTGCAATCCCTGCTCAGAGAAATCACAAGCCAGGGGAGTCCTGGTGCAGTGGTGGTGCTTTTCCTTTCGTGGCCTCGACCCAAAGCACATCTTCTGGCTTCCCATAGACTTACAGTGTCACAAGGCTTAGGGGCTTTTAGGAGCAGAAGCCAAAGTTACTCTTCCTGCCTCTCATTCCTCGCCCTTGGGTGGGTGGGGTGAGGAATCAGAGGAAACTCCAGTTGGACAGGCATTACGGATGGAGAAGTAGTTTAGTGCTGGGTCAGCGCTAGGATACATGGGGGGATGTTATTTGTTTTACTTACTGTTATGAGCTGAATTGTGTTCTCCCAAAACTCAGGTCTTACCCCCACCCCACCCCACCCCCTGCCGCCCAGTACCTTAGAATGTATTTGGAGCTAGAGTTTTTGACGAGGTAATTAAGTTATAATGATGTCATTAGGGTGGGTTCTAATCCAATATAATTAGTGTCCTTATCACAAGAGGAATTTGGACAAAGCCTTGCACAGAGGGAAAACCACGGGAGGGCACGGAGAAGAGACTGACACCGACAAGCCCAGGGGACAGACATCAGAAGAAACCAATCCTGCCAGTGCCTGGCTGTTGGCCTTCTAGCCTCCAGGACTGGGCGAGAGGAAAGTTCTGCCCAGTCCGTGGCGCTCTGTTATGGCATTTCAATACAAATGCCGTCTTCTCTGCCACCCTGCAGTGACAGACGTGGTTAGAACTGCTCTGAGCCCATAGGGAGGCCAGCGATACAGGAAGACTATGTACACTTTGGATGTTATGCTCAAATACCATTACACGTGCAGTTACAGAACTAAGTTGGCCAACTAAAGGAAGAAGACACCCATCGTAAAACATTAAATGTGTGTTTTTCCTGCCCCACCGTCCTATGACATCGTCTCCATGCAGATGGTTTTTAAAATTCTGGGGTTATATTGCACAGATTTAGCTTTGCTTTGTTTTTGTTAAACCATTAATTTGCTCCAAGGAAACATTTAATATGTATTATTTTTATGACCCTCTTTTCAATTTCTCCGTGCTTTCACTCTATTAGGAGCCTAAAAAATAAGAGTATCTTAACCTCGATTAACTTCTCAGCGGCCCCGTGGGAGTATCTCTCTCTTCTTACCCAACGGCTTTCTCTGGCATCTGTCTCCCAGGACAAATGCTCCCCATCTCTGGCATTCCTCTCTCTTCTTTCCTGCCTGGATGACCTTTCCAGGACTATGGAATGAACCTCTGTGACACATTTGGGTTTTCAGGAGGAGGAGGTCAGAACAGGTGACCCGCCCAAGGTCAAAGATTCCCCAGTGTGCAGGTGACACTCTGCCCTTACTCCCATTGATTGGAACCAAACTGTGTTGGGAAAAAAGTGCTGCTTTGCCTGGCTTTATTCTTTGCACACGTATTTCCCATGAGAACCTTGCAGGGAGAGGTGATTGTCAATGGCATCTACAGCTGACTTGATTGTTCCTGGATCCTTTTTCCAAATATCACAAAAATATCAGCTGATTATCTTCAGACAGCCCAACATCCAGCACAGTTACAGCTATAACGGGATTAACATTTTGCATCTATTCAAACGACCCAATAAAAAGGACCTCTGACCAAGCTGAGGGATTCCGAGGACGCGGCATTGAGCTTTTACTGATCTGTGCATTGATCATTGTCTGTCCCATGCTATATATCAGCCAAAGAGCCGGAGCTGCATCTGCCTAATGAGACCCATGAGCCAGAAGCCTTCAGCTGATGGTGTGTCCTTGGGTTTCTGGCCTTCAGTTTCCTTTCCCTTGCTTGTAGCCTCTGGAGTGTGAGTGTCCCATCCTGATGCCAGAGTCTCGACTCATTCCCTGAGACGTCTGTGCCTGAGCATCTCCCTTAGGTTGGTTTTGTTTAGCAATCACTAGAGACCAAAGCTGTACCAGCTCTGTCTACCTTCGCAGTCTTGGATATGTGCCATGACCTAGAGCCCTTTGTGGAATGCTAAGCAAGGGGCTGGCAGAGCCCAGGCGACCATTCCTAATATGTAGGGCCTGAGTCCCCGCAGAACTATTACCTACTCATCCATCTTTGCTGAGGAATCTCTAGTCTTCAGCCAGCCCAGGCTGTACAAAGAAAGGATTTTGGATGGAATTTAAGGCAAGAAGGCTGACTTTTTTTTTTTTTTTTCATAAGTGCCTTCTACCTTCCCACACCATGCCCTATGTATCATGTACTCCTTGACTGTGGTGCCTGTTCCCTGGAGAGGTAGGAAGAGGGCACTTAATAAATCTTGGATCCCAAAAGGCACTGTCAGAATACATTCTTCTAACTCAGTTCTCATGCCTTAGAAGCCTCAGAATCACTGGACAGCCTCTGCGAACACCCTCCCTGGACTGTTTCCTCAGAGCTTCCAATTCCATACATGATGATCTGCATCCCTCACACATTCCCAGGTGATGCCCATGCTACTGTTCTCAGCCCACACTTTGAGAGCCACTCCTAGAACTCCCTTCAGGATAGAATCACAGTGCACGCTGGAGGCCATGCCAGGCCTAACCCCTATGTCTCCGCTTCAGACGTGTTCCATGGGGCTCCTCTCAGAGACTTTAGTCTTCTGGTACACCAGCTCCTCCAGAAATGTTTTTTCCTTGTCCCAACACAATATTCTGGGGCTTCTTTGAGCGACTCCTCTCTCCCTGTGAATATAGCACAAGTAGTGGTTGAGGAGTGGGAGTGAAGTGAGCATCTTTATTTGGCAGGTTGAGTGAGGTTTCTTTCCAGGAAGTAGTTTTCCACAATTCTGTGTCAGCCAAGAGCTGGGGTTCCATGTCCCCAGAGATCTGTCTATTTCACTCTCTCAGTAGTCTCCAGCCTTGTTTCCCAGGGAAGCCTCTGGGAGCATCGCCATGCTCTTTTCTAGATACCAATTAAAAGAGCATCTCCATGCTCTTTTAATCCAAGAAAGAAACAGAATGGCCTTTGGGGAATTTCATCACATAGATGAAAGCAGTGAGGTTTGGGTAAGAATAAGATTATGTGACCCAAGTTTATAATTCTGCCACTAGCAATGGGCATTTCCGAGATCCAATAACTGTAGGAAAAAGAGAAGTCAGCCATAGCTCTGATTCCACTTCTTTCCGCTGTGCTTTCCCATGCAATCATCATGTACCATGCACTATAGAGACCCAGAGACGCTTGGTGACTCTCGCTCCAGAAGCTCATAAGAGCGACCAAAGTGAAATATGCACTACCATTACAACAGGACTGCTTGGGTGTAGTCCACACAGCCTTCCCACCACAAAGATTTGCTGGAGTCTACATGCTGGGCCCTGCACTGTGCCATGTAGATCTGGAGAGGATAGAGCAGGAGCTCAAAGAATAGCAGACAATTATGCTGTCTGTTGCAGTCCTGTTAGAAAAGAGATGGCACACTCACCTTTGATAGCTTTAGGAGAGCTTAGCAACAGGACTGTTTGAAAAGACACAAGCGTTGTTTAGGAAAAATGAAACAAATCATGGTGTGGTGTCCTATTTGGTTTGCAAGAACAAGATGAGTCTTCACCCTCCACATATGTATGGGAGTATGAAATACATATATGTATAAGTATGAAAGGAGGACCTGAAAGGAGCCTCTTCAAACAAGATAGTAGCCAGCATGTGATGATGCCACCAGAAGGAACAGCCAGAATAAATATCTCTCTTCTTCTCCCTAATCTTCTAGTGGGGTTCCCCATTGGACAAACTCAACCCAAAGCCAGTGGGCAAAGCAAATGATCAATGGAATCCATATAGCTCAACCTCCAGGAACACAGAGCAGGATAGAGAAGCATGAGGAGCAGAATTAGGGGGCATCTGGAAGTTGCCCAGCACATTTCCCATAGACTAGCACTATATTTAAAAGAAAAGGAATCCTGAGGACATTTGACTCCAGATAGGAAGGTGGGGAGAAGTTGGAATTTACCCTAATAAATGACTACCTAACCTAGTATTCCTAGTACTCTTTCAAGTGAAATTAAATGTGCTTATGAACTTTAAGGATTAGGAGAAATGATTCATTTCTCATTACAACCAGAGTTCCACTTCCATATTCAGTACTGGGAAATAAGAGAGGGACATTAATTAAGAAGATCAATAAGAAAATCTCATAAAGGTTTGGAAAAATGTTCATATTTCCTGTAGGTCTGAAAGGAAAAGGAAGCACTTCAGTAGGGAGAAGGTTATAGCATGTAGGGTGTAGTTTGAACAAAGGCATGGAATCAGAAGAATAAAGGTGTATTCAAGGATTGGAGAATCGCCAGGAATGGTGCAATGCATAGTATGTTGGGAGGGAAATGTGGTGGGATTCATATGAAAAAGTAGACTGGTGCCAAATTGGGAAGACTTTGAAATGCCAGACGAAGAATAAGAGACTTTATTATGTATGCGACAGGGTGTGCCTGAGCGGGGAGTGACTTGCTCAGTCTGAGATGTGCTGTGGCACAAAACTCACTAGATATCTCCGGTGTAGGACAGATTGGAGGACACTGATGGCTGGCTGCAGAAGGTCAGTCAAGAGGCAAACAGTAAAGAGGGAAAATGACGGTGGACAGTAAAGGAGGAAGAAGGGACAGCTGCAAGAAACAAAAAAGGTTGGCCTCAAAGCACATTGGCACCTAGACACCAAGGTGGGGTGGAGAAGGAGAAACCAAGCATGCCTCTGCAATTTGAGTATCTTTCTATGAAGATGTTTATTATTATAGCAGGGTTTTCTGGGAGGGAAGTATAATTCAGTTACAGAATTAATTTGCTTCAAGATTTCCAAATTGAGATGCTAAATTTGGTGGCTGAAAGTATGGATCTGATATGAGAACCTGCAATGTGGTGATGGGTTTTTCCAAGGAGTGAAAAGCGAGACAAGGAAGCTGTAGTCTGGGACAAGCTAAAGGCTTGAGATGTCTGACAAAAAGCAGCTCTGGCCTGGGAATGTTACTACAGATTGCCTGACAGATACAATGAATCTTGAAGGGGAAGTGAGGAAGGAAGTGTCCAATAGTGAAGAGGGTTTTGAACTAGGTAATCAGGATTTAAAGATGCCATTTGCTAGATGCTAAAATGCTCTAAGGTAAAGAGAAGGAAAGGGGTAAATGTGCTGGATTACGGGATAAAGCATGGAAGACCATACCCTTCCCACTTTGAAGTCCACTCATCTCTCTGGATCCAACTCACTCTTTCCTTGCTTTGGAAATGAGAATGTATTCATTTCTTATTGCTGCTGGAACAAATTCCCACAAACAGAGTGGCTTCAAACAATCCAAAGTTATTATCTTATGCTTCTGGAGGTCGGAAGTCTAAAATGGGTCTTCCAGGATCAAAACCAAGGTTTCCATAGTGTTCTGTTCCTTCTGGAGACCCTAGAGGAGAATCCATATCCTTGACTTATCCAGCTTAGGAACCGCCAGCATTCTTTGACTGACGGCCCCTCTCCTCCATCATCAAAGTCCACAAACTAAGCATCTGCTGTTCTCCCTCTGATTATGACTCTCCTGCCTCCCTTTCTCACTTATAAGGATGCTTGTGATTATATTAGATCTATCCAGATGACCCAGGATAATCTTCCCGTCTTAAGATCCTAACCTCAAACATATGCAGTCTGCCATGGAGAAGAACCTGTTTACAGGTTCTGAGGATTAAGATGCAAATATTTCGGGAGTCCACTGTTCTTCTTGTCACAAGGAATACACTCTTCCCTACTTGCAATGTCCTGGAATATTCCACACACTCTTCAACATATGGCTCAAGTAGCACATCCTCTAGCATTCATTCAATGACACCCCCAGGCAGAGTTATTGCCTTTCTTCTGCCTGGTATGGCAGGTTCAGATCCTGTTCTCGGATCACCAGGCAAGTTCTACTGTAACTGTGACCATCCCCTCTGATAAGTGAGGGCCAGGAATTTGGGTCAATCATTTTTATATGCCCAAGGACCAGCCCACGTTCTGGTTTTCAGGATGGATAGATTTTTTTAGGAAGATAAAAAGGATAGAAAAAGAAGAGAAAGTGGAAAATAAGAGAAAAATAGGAAGAAACGTGAAAGTGGTTGAGTCCTGAGCCAGGCCTTTAATATATTTTCTTGGCTCATCCTCCAAACAATCCAGCATAACAGGCATTGTAACCCCTATTTTACACATGAGCAAACTGGGCTCAGAAAAGACAATTGCTTTGTCCAAGGTTGAGCTAGGAAACTCGGAGCTGTCCACAGCCTGCCTGGCTTTACCACCTTATTGTCAACATTATCCCCTTAGTGGACCCCACCCCAGTCACACAAGATTTCCCACGAAACACATTAAGTCATTCCCAACATAGTCCCTTTGAATGTGTTGCTCTATCTGCTCAGAATATTCTTTCCTCTGTATATTCACATCACTTGTTCCATAACTTTAGGTTGTCTGGTCAAATAACCTCTCTTTATCAAGGCCTTTAATGACCTTTTTCTCTCTAATAGGTCCTTCCCCCAAATACTCTCAAACTTCTTACTCTAGTGCATTTTTCATCATAACAAGTTTTACCAGCTGAAATCAAATAATGTATTTTTTATTATGACAATAGAGGCACAGGAAGGCAAGGACTTGATAGATTTTATACATTTATGCATCCCTAAAACCTAAAACAAGGGTCTTGCAATATAGTAGTTGATTCTCAATAAATATTTATTCAATGAATGAATGAATGAATGAGGTGAAACATACCATCATGACACACAAAAGTTGAGAGGGAAAGATTCCAGGAAGCACAAGCTAAGGAGGAAGTTACTAGGCTTTAGGCATTTGTGCTGGTTCGTAAGGTAAGATTAGGGATAATACAAGTGGAATATTCCATTTGCACCAGGACCATAGTATGGAGTTTGTCAAATGTGTGAACCTTCCATAGAACATTAAAGAAATGCACTCAAGGTGTATAGGCATTTTGTCCCCTGGCCAGCTTAATTCTGATCCAAATGACACCAAAGATTCTAGAAAGCAGGGCTGTGCATCCATGGATGTGGCTCTGGAGCCAGGCCAGCTTGGGCTTCATAGAGACACTCAGCTGCTTATCAAACTTTAGTAAATCAATTACCCTCTCTGACCCCAGTTTAAATTCTCATATAATTAAGATGATAAATTCTAGTTTCCAGGGTTTTCCCAAATGGGCAGTTAGAGAAGTTATTTAAATCACCAGGCACTTAGAAAAATGCTCAAGAAATCTTAGTTCTTCTCCTTCATCCCAACTTTCCTAACTGGTCTAGACTCAGTCTAGTTTGGTTTTTTTTTTTTTTTTTTTTTTTTTTTGCAAAGTGCGCTAACATGTTTTTATTCTCAGTAATTTCTTTAAACTTCAGGGTTGGATTGCAAAATTATTACTGTCTCCTTCAGTTGCCCCAAGGGGATGGCTGTGTTTTAATGGAATCACATTCCTCCACAGCGCCTACCCAGAAGGGCTGTAACTAGGAGCAGCCATCAGCCCTTGCTGTTCCCCGCTCGACCTTGAGTGAGAAGGAGGGCATGTGATTCCCTTGGGCCAGCCAAGTACACAGGGAATCAGATGATGTGAGGCTAGCCTGAATTTGGCTTCCTGTCAAGAATCCTGCCTCCAGCATCCATCCTCTCCCCATGGACTAAATGTGCCACAGTGGGAGAGAGTTCCTGCAGAACCGTACAGGCCCCTGGGCAAAAAAGCTGATCTCATTACCCATCAGTCTTCATTACAATGAGAGAAATTAGAGCTGGGAGGATCCCATGGGGTGCCCAGAACTGCCTTCTCCCATTTCCTAAAAAGGGTTGTTCCCACAATCAGCCTACAGCAGTGGTTTCTGAGAATCACAAAGGCTAACAGATTTTCTCACGAAAAAATCCACTTCAAGGAGTCCAGCTCTCATCCCTTTCCTGGTTTCTTCCCTGGTCACTTCCTGCTGTTTAATCACATGAAAGAAGCCAAAGTAGATACTGGGATTACCTCTGAATTAGGAGGACAGACATCCAGCCCAGACCACAGATCTTGGCAAAATGCACATCCAGGTTGGAATGCGTAGCCACAGCGAATATGACCCTCTCATGCAGCTGGGGCTCCTGCTTTCCCTCAACGTTTCTAAGCATAAAAGAAAATCAAGAGAGGACATGCTCTTTAGCATTGGTTCCTTTCTCACAGTGAGGCTCCCAGACCAGCAGCATCTGAATCACAGAACAGATTCAAAATGCAGATTCTGGAGCCCCAGTCAAACCTACTGGATCCAAAGTTCTGAGGGAGAAGTCGAACGAGGTATTTCTTACGTACACTGAAGTTTGAAATCCACTGGTCCAGAAATCCTAGCTCTCTGAAAAGTTCCTAAGACTCTAGGGGAAAGGGAAAGCTGTGGAGAGAAGTACACATAGTGAAGGATGAGAACTTATAGTCATTGGGAACTGGCTGGTTCAAGAAAGACCACTGGCTAACCCTAACCCAAAGCCCACTAGTAAACAGGTTTAACCAGGAAGACCCCAGAAAAGACATAACTTTAAGAGTCTTGTTCGAAGTCACAATGAATTTCTTAGCATCCGGTTTAGTTCCAGTTGTGGGGATTATGAATCATGACCCAATATCACCTTTGTGATGACTCTCATGTTTTCCCAGTACCAGATTATAGCATGGAAAAGTGGAACACCCTAACCATCCATCCATCTCTGAGGTTTAATTGGGCTTTTCCCTTTGACTGATTCTTCTTTTTTTTTTTTTTTTTTTTTTTTTTTCCAGTTCTGGTTGCCTCCGTCCTTTGGTCATAGTTCAGTCAAGCCACCAGAATATCTTCATCTAATAAACCATGGGCCTTTTACCTTTTCTGTACCATCTCTTACTTCCTTTCTGAGAAGAAGGAAACAAATTAATATTTAATCATTCACTATTCACTATATACTGTCATTTCACCAAGCCAGTGACATACATTATCCCATGTAATACCCAGTCAACCCTGCAAGGTAAGCATTATGATTCAATTTTTTTTTTTTTTAATGAAGCAACTGAAGCTCTAGGGAATTCCTTACCTGAATAAAGAACCTGCCTACTATGGAATGGAGCTTTGAGTGATTCTGCCCCTACAACTTCTCTCCCCATGTCTGGCTCCAAAGCATAAATGTTCTTTTTATATTGAGAAACTTACTATATACAAGAATAAATACATAAGTCATCTAAGTGCATTGCAGTAGATGAATAACTAGTTTATACTGCAATAACAAACACATCTCAGTAGCTTAGCACATAAACCATAATTCTCACCCGCACAAAGTCCACTACAGGTCCAGAGGTTCCATAGGGCACCCCTTCTGAGTAACTCAGAGGTCCAAGCTGTCCTTATCCTGACATGAAGCCAAGGTGACAGGAGAAGGGAGTCATGTGGTTGCTTTTACTATCTCAGCCTGGAAATGAAGTGCATCCCTCACAATTCCTTGGCTAGAACTGATGTCATGTTTTTCCCTAATGAAAAGAAGGCTAGGAAATGTTGTACTCTTATGTAACCAGGAAGAGGAAAAGATTTAGTGACACAGAGCATATTCTTTGGAAAATACAGCTTCAAGAAAATAATGAAATGAATATGCAGGTACTTATCACTCAGCTTAATAAAAACTTCTACAATATCATAGAAATTCAAATGTGCTCCTTTCATCACCCTCCCACAGGAAAATGCATTCTGAAATTTTGTATTGACCAATCAATTCCTTACTCCTCTTTGTAGTCTCTAACATTTGTCTATACTTCCTAAAAAATAGAGATTTTCTGTTCTTGAGTCTTACATAAACATAGTCAAAATGCATATATTCTTTCATGGCTGCTATTTTGGCTCAATATTATGCTGCTGAAATTTATTCACACTGAAACATATAGCTCTAATTTATTTATTTTCATTGCTTGCCAGTATTGTGTTATATAAATATACCAACATTTATTTTTCTGTTCTACTGTTGAGTAAATACAGATTTTTTCCATTTGTTTGGTATTATGAATGATGGTGATATGAACATTTGTGTATGTATGTTCTCATGAACTTTCTCAAGAGTATTTTAGAGTATATCCGGTGAAATTATTTGCTAAGCTATATGGTATTCTCATTTTCAGGTTCACCAGAAAATGACAAATTGTCTACCCCTAAATTGAATAGGATGATAATCAGTGTTGTCGGGGATGTGTAGCAATGAAGACTATCATCTACTTGAACAGAAACATATAATGATAAAAACCACTTTGAAAAACAGTGTAGAAATGAGTCCCATGCTCAGAAGCAATATTGTTTGGGATAAAAGGATAGTGAATGAATAAGGTATTTCATATATTTCTTGGTAGTAATGCTGGCGAAAGTATTGGGATATTAAAGCAAGTCCATACCTAAAGCAAAATGCTCTCTACTGACTACAAATACATCCATGGTGGAAAGCCCACTATTGATGGAAGAGGTCATTGTAATTAATCTGCCATTAGGTAGATGAGCAATCCTTCTGTAAGAGGTGATTGTATTGGAGGCTTAACATTGGTCTCTGTCGTTGGCAGGTAAACACATAAAAGAAAAGATGTCCAGGTCAGTTTTGGTGAGGGTAAACTGTGTTGTCGAGTCCATACATAATTCTCCATCCCTGCTCCTTTGGTTCTTGAATTCTATGAACAAGTACTTCAGTGGCCAAGGAAAGAGGTCAACTACAGCCACAGTTTTATCATTTTGTCACCCTGAATATTGAAAGGTTCCTCTACAGTTCATCCCTTCTGGTGTGCATTCACACAAAGAAAATAAGTACACTCTCATCCATGCCCATGCCGAGAGATCCTTCCCTATGCCTCTTTTTTAAGATTCTTTGTCACTGATCTTCAAATCTTGTCATTCCAAGTCCCTGACCAGTAGGCATAACCATTAACCATTGCCTATGAAGCACTGCACATTTATACCTCTGGAAATTTCCTCTTTCAAAATGAGGAAACAAGTCCACTGACCAAAGCTTTGCTCACTGAGAGAATATACCTTCCCCATTGTAATTTAGGGCTACTTCTGATTGGGGCTATAAAAACTGGCTGGTGTGGGCACATTGTCAGAACCAACTGTAAATCAGGAATTAAAAATTTGGCCACAGGAAACTCCTCAAAGGTTTAAGTTGTGAGTTGAAGGAGAGATGTTAATGTGAAATAAGTAAATGCCATTGGAATCTGAATCATCTGTTCATTCAACTTACTTGTTTTTGTCAGTGTCTGCTTAATCCTGATTTCACATAAACCACTTCCAGGCACAATTAACACACTGCAGAACATGACTGACATTACAGCATGATTACTTAGATAGTAACTGAAGACATCATTGTCATATAGTCAATTACTACCAGGTTCCAGTAGGGAATCAGAAGGTGTTCCTCAAAAACAAAACAAAACAACTCAACACCAACAACAAAACTTAATGAGAGCCATTAGGGAAAGGGTGAAGTTGGCAACTATGGCAATTACAGGCTCCCATCTCTCTACAGAAATACTGACAAAACAAGCAAACACAGTAAGAAGCAACCTTATTAGGACACCTGGGTGGCTTAGTCAGTTAAGCACATCATGATCTCAGGGTCCTGGGATCCAGCACCACATCAGGCTCCCTGCTCAGCAGGGTGTCTGCTTCTCCCTCTCCCTCTGCCTCTGCCCCTGACTTGTGCTTGCTCAATCTCTCTCTCAAATAAATGAGTAAAATCTGCTGCATTGTAAGGCACAGGTGATAAAACAGGAGTCCAGCCCTGCTACAGAATCTCTTTTGCTGTGTCGCTCTCAAAGCCAGTGGACTTTGGGCTCTCTGCATTGGGCTCTCTGCTCAGTGGGGAGCCTGCTTCCCCCTCTCTCTCTGCCTGTCTCTCTGCCTACTTGTGATCTCTCTCTGTCAAATAAATAAAATCTTTAAAAAAAAAAATGGATTCTTAGATTACTTAGTAAATGCTTCATAGCAGACACTCAAATGAGGTATATCTAGCCTCCGTAATCCAAAACTACCACAAAACATGGCTCTGTGTCTCTTTCCATGGATAGGGACAACATGTCCCTTATTTTGGAAAAAATAACTCAGCATATCATAGACCGCAGTATCTCTGGAAACTTCATCCGTGTGTCAGTCTTCGGTCATTTCATCGTGTTTAACTCCCACTTCCTGCCCTTTATTTCTATTTCACAATGGGGATTGTACTGATATCATCGATCACATTAAAGTGAGAAGACAAAAATATGATAAAGCTTTAGTAACAACTTCAAAAGTTAGCCTTTTTTTAATGATGCCTGTGGATGATGATTTAATTCATTCATGAGAAAGTTATATTTATACAATGAACGTGACTTTTTACATAGATCAAATGACTGATTTTCTAAATTGATTTCATTTATATCTGATTTTTGTATGAATATAAAAAGGGGTGCAAAATAGTTGCTAATAAGTTATCTTCAATAGCAAAAGGTAGATTTTGCAAATAGTTAATTTGCAATTATGTAAGTATCATCAGATGCTTTAAAAAAAAAAAACTCAGTCAATTCCAATAATGGGCCAAATTTTAGTCTATTCAGAGAAGCTAAACAAAAGCTGGTTAGAAGTTCATTTTGTGGAAGGTAAAACATCTGATGTTACTATGAATGCAATTTTAAGTTCAGCTAAAAAATTCAACTTTAAGAATTAATTAGTTTTTCAGTAAAAATACAAATAAAAATTTCAGTAAAGCACAGCCTCATGAAAAATAGAGTGTTTTTACTAATTTAATATACCAACGGAACAAAAATGTACTCAGAATTGTTTGCAGAAACACACTGCTTTCAAAGAAGCACCAATATTCTAAAGATTGAGGTAAAAACTATAAAAAAAATTTACACATACACAGAAGAAATGAATTACAGAATTAGTGTGACAAAACTGTTGACTACAAAAATTCAGGTTTCAGGGGTTATAGCTCAGTGGTAGAGCATTTGACTGCAAAAATTCAGGTTTCAGCATGCATTTTCAGCATGCATTTTCACTCTTCCTTTCTTAACACCAGCCAATTTCTAGTGATGTTTGGGCTTTTGAAGAACTACTTTGTAAATCAACTTAAATGTCCTACAGCGGTATTAAACATGGTTTAAATCAACTTTCTATATCTGACACGCATTTTATTAAAAATCAGCTCTAAATCTTTAATCAGCATATTCAACAGGGGGAGTACAAAAAAATCCAGTCTTTGAATTTTCAGTAAATTGAGACTTTTGAAAGTCAAGCTTGCAAACAGATAGACATTTAAATTTAATCCTACAAAAGCAGAAGTGAAATTGAAAAAATTATACAAAGATAATTCAAATGGTGTTCAAGATTTAAGTTTCAAATTCTGTAATTACTCTTTCAAATATCTCAACTGTAAGAAGAATCTTTTGATAGAGCTCCTATTTTTGTTTCAATAAATTGATATTTAACACGAGAGCAGAATGAAATTGAGATGGCCTCTGGTTTTGGAGCATCTCCATTTGGTGAAACATTGAACAAAATTTGACAAGATTTTAGTTGTAAAAATATTTTTCAAAGAAAGGTTGACTTGACTGAGGCAAAATAACAGTCCTGTGAAAATATGTAGTCTAAAATAGACACCAGTTTCATTGCAAAAATTAAAATTATGAATAGCTTCCATTTAGACTGCTAAATGGAAACATTATCTTTGAAATTGCAAGTATCTCAATGCTTGTAAGACAATATTTTTTCATTTAAAAATATTATGGTCAACAGAAAACACTAATTCAAAATATCACAATTTAAAGTTTATTAACCATAAAATTCAATCTTGAAGAACTTTTCAGATAATTTTATTTTAATAATGTAATTAAGACTATATGAAAAAATTCAGTGTTTAAAAATCCAAGTGAGATACATAAAGGTACAAAATTGCTTAAGGTACAAGAGCCTATGCCAAGAACACATTATTCTGTTTAATGTTACTTTTTTCATTTCTGATAATCAATATAAAGTTTGTCTTGTTTTAATGTACACAGAAAGACAGCATTGTTTTGTTTTAGAAATACTAATGAAAAATAATTTTAAAAGAACTATTTTGTATGTCTAAGAATAAAGTAAATCCCAGTTGTTGATCAGAAACAATTGAATTTTATTCAGTAAATTACATGGTCAGCCTAGCCATCAACCTCTGCAATGCCTGACCTTGAACTAGCAAAAATCCAGTGCCAAAGATGGATCATCATGTTATCTCTATGACCAGCTAAATAAATACAAATAAACATAAAGCATGAGAGAGAATATAGCTTGGGGGTTTAAGAACATGGATCCTGGTGCCATACCACTGGGGTTTGTGGCCGCCCCAGAACTGCCACATTCTAGCTGTGTGACCTTGCTTTAATATCCTCACCTGTAAATGAACAGTCTTGACCTTGTGACAATCCAATCAGTCAATATATCTAAAGCATTTAGGCTGTGTATAGTGCATAGTGAGAACATAGTAAGTGGGGCCGATCTCAGTTTTATAACCCAAATATCTACATTATTACAGCTTCATTAGAATTCTCTGCTATCCACCATCTCCCTTCCATTCATACTCATGTCCCTAAACCCCTTGTTTCCATAAACATGGGAACTGCCACTGGCTAACAACTTGAATTCCACCAACTTCCTTCTCTTCCTTATATCACTAGATACTTTTTCAGTTACTCTGATTCCTTTCATATTTCAGCCTGTCTTTTGGCAAGCTAAGCTCCATTTGTGAGTTTTGCCAAATCTGTGCTTGATTTGCCAAATCTGTGTCTCAACCTTAGTGTATGTGCAGCAAGGACATTCCTAAACCCAATCCGTCAACAGATAAGGAGGTTGTACGCGTGAATCAAAATTCTCTGATGGGACTTGCACAGGCTCAAAGGGAAACTACAGTGGATTTCCACTGTCACTGATGTCTGAGCAAGAAAACAATAGATTCACGGATGGTGTGGTTGTTCACAAGTCCCCAGGCTTCAGTCCAGTAGTCCTCTTGTTCTGCTTGAATCCATGGGCTGTGCTAATTACGGAGATGGCTTCACGTGTGATAATACCAAACACCACCTTTATTTGTCTGGATTTAGGATTTTAGCAAAAGGGAAACAAGAATGGCTTCTAGCCCAGGGATGCATTTGCAAAAAGACAAAGCGAACAAAAGGAACGGGAGAATGACTGGCCAGAAGTTCTAAACAAATGCTTTCCTTTAATAACACTTAGTGGTGAAACAAACACTGAGTGGGATGACTGTGCTTGCCTCTCTAGGTAAGATAAGCCAAGCGTTTTTAGTCAAAGTCTCATCTGCATTAGAGAGGTTAAGCCTTCCTGGGTGCTAGGAAGTGAGCTCTTCATTGTATCCGCAAGTTGCACGGGCCTCTGGGTCTGGGTATTTGAATCACAGGTGGCACTCAGTTTTATGAAAGCTAAAGCCTAATAACAGGAGCAGTATCTCCCCCAGTTTCAGAATCCTGGGAATTCCAGGAACAATTTCTCTTCTCTTCCTGAGGCATACTCATGGCATGATTGTGACGTGTTTGTTTTATCTGTGTTCAAATATATTCACCTTATGGCTAAGAACTGCCATCCTTCTTTGTTCTTCCTTTTCCCTGGTGGTGATGACCCTCCCACTCTCCCCTCTTAATACTCAGCCTGTTGCTGGGGCGGCTGGGTGGCTCAGTCGTTGGGCGTCTGACTTCGGCTCCGGTCATGATCCCAGGGTCCTGGGATCAAGCCTCGCGTTGGGCTCCCTGCTCAGCAGGAAGCCTGCTTCTCCCTCTCCCACTCCTCCTGCTTCTGTTCCTTCTCTCGCTGTGTCTCTCTCTGACAAATAAATGAATTTAAAAATCTTAAAAAAAAAAATACTTGGTCTGTTGCACGGTCTTGTCTTCTCTCAATCCCAGGCATTGGCCACATTGGTTCCTAGTTTCCTGTTGTGATGTTCTGGTTCTTTGGGCTCCCACATTTATGCATCCACCCAACTCTTTCCATGACTATGAAGTAGGGAAAAATCTCTCCTCTTTCCCAGAATCCCCTTGAGCAGAGAGCCATAAGCAGGGCTGCCATGTGCTCTTTCTAATCTAATCTTTGGTCCTCAGTCTTTTTTTTTAATTGTTTATTAACATATAATGTATTATCAGCCCCAGGGGTACAGGTCTGTGAATCGCCAGGTTTACACACTTCACAGCACTCACCATAGCATAGAACCTCCCCAATGTCCATAACCCAACCACTTTTTCCCTACTCCCTTCCCCCCAGCAACCCTCAGTTTGTTCTGTGAAGATTAAGAGTCTCATGGTTTGTCTCCCTCCTGATCCCTTTGGTCCTCAATCTTTATTGCACTCAGCAAATGACTAATCAACCCCAACACACACACCAAGCTTACTTGTCAGACCTCCTTTTTGCTTTGATCATTCATTCAACAATCATTTCCTGAAAATTCACCTTGTGCCATGAGTTAGAAGCTAAATGTATGGATATGAAAGATATTTTTTCCATTGGTATTAGTTTCCTAGGCTGCTTTATCAGAGTACCACAAGCTAGGAGGCTTAAATAACAGAAATTTACTGTCTCACTCTTCTTAAGTCCAGAAAGCCAAAATCAGCCTGTAAATAGGGTTGGTTTCTTCAGGAGGCTCTGGAGGAAAATCTGTTCCTTTGCTTCGTCCTAGTTTCTGGTTGTTGCTGGCAATCCCTGGCATTCCTTGACTCCCTTACGCATCACTCCAATCTCTGCCTCTGTCTTCACAGAATCTTCTTTCATGGATTTGGAGTCCACTCTAGCCCAATATGACTTCATCCTAAATTAAGTAATTATATCTGCAAAATTCCCATTTCCAAATAGGTTACATTCTGGTGTTGCAGGTGGACAACAATTTGGGGGTAACACTATTCAAGTAAGTACACTGCTCTTAAGGAGTTCAGTCTAGTGGTAGACTGAGATAATTAAGGAAGAAATTAGCACTCTGTTCAATGTGAGCTGTGGGACAAATAAGCTAGGATGCTGTAAAAGCATGAAGGGGGAAGCCCACCTAACTGGGTATCAGAGAAATTTTTTCCTAAATAGTTATATTCTTAAATGAGAGTGGGAAGATAAATTAAAAGATCAGTTAAGGCAGGGCCATCTGGAAGGATTGCCAGAAAATACTAGTGTCCCAACAGATAATGGTGACCATGAATCCAAAGTAGCACCAATGTTCTGGCTTGTCTAATGTTCTGTAGGTATACCCAGCAGTCCCAGTGCAAGAAAAATGAAGGTGGATATTTTTACTTACCCAGGCTTAGGGAATCATTTAGGGACAGAGGGGATAAAGGGATGAGGGTATTAGCCAGAAGGCTCTATAGAAAAAGAATGAATTTGAAAGGACACTGATAGATGGGATAGCATAGAAAGGCAAAGTTCTGTCATATTAATAAACTGAAGGATGTGAGAAAGGGCCTAAATGACAGAAGGCATAGAAATTGGAGTTCAGAGAGTAGTAGGTTCCAGGAATGGGATGATCCCAGGTGTAAGGAGGTCGGATGGATATTTCTGCATGTGACCTTGAGTGAAAGCAGGTCTTGGAGGTATTGAAGACTGTAGACCAGGTGTCCAAATGGCTCAAATTGTGATGAATAACTAAGCTGATGGTAAAAAGAAAGAAGCAGAAATTTTTGTATTTGGACATCATGAACCTCAAACAATAACCGCCATAATTGCTAACACTTATGAAGTGTTTTCTGTGAGCCAGGAAGTAATACCTCTATTAACTTAATCCTCAAAATGTCCCTATGGGGGATCTACTGTTATTCTCCCCAATTTACAAATGAGCACTGGTCAAATAACCTTTCAGTGAGCAGTACAGCAGGATTTTCTTCCAGGGTATCTGACTCTCAGTTGGACACATTTAGCCACTGCTGCAAATGGGGGGCAGGGGGAGGTGAGGTGAGTGTGAATATAGAGTGAGAGACTGAAAGGGGAAATGAGGACTAAAGGGATAATGAACACCTGCTGAAGAGGGTGGCCAGAAATAGGGGGTGTGGCGGTGTGCCTGGGTGGATCAGTCAGTTAAGTATCTGCCTTTGCTTAGGTTATGATCTCAGGGTCTTGGGATAGGGCCCAAGAGAGTCCAGCTCCCTGTTCAGCAGGGAGTCTGCTTCTCCCTCTCCCTCTGCCCCTTCTCACCGCCCATACCTTCCCTCCCTCCCTCTCTCTCTCTTCTTCAAATAAAAATAAAATCTTAAAAAAAAAAAAGAAAAGAAATAGGGTGGTTGGGTTATGGACATCGAGGATGATATGTAATATGGTGGGTGCCGTGAAATGTGTAAGCCTGACGATTCACAGACCTGTACCCCTGGGGATAAAAATACATTATATGTTTATTAAAATAAAAAAATTAAAAAAAAAAAAAAATGTCATATAACAATTCTATATATCTAGGAATATACAAAAATTCAATTTATGAGCCCAGTCATACACTCTCAAAAAAAGATTAAGTAGCAAATATTGACAGAATTATGTATTTTCGTTTAAACAAATAAGTAATCATATTGCAGATAATGGGACTCGTGTTTCTCTTCAGGAGAGAAAATTACAAATAAGAAAGCAGAAGAACCCAGAAAAAACACTTAGATTTGATTTGCATTGGGAAGTATGAATACAAACTTAAGATTTTTAACATAAAAAGAGATAAATAGATAACATAAGTAGATGATTGACAGATGGATAGATGGATGATAGATAGATAGTTACAGATGGAAGGAAGGAGGGGAGAAGGGAGGTAGATTGTCTAGAAGCAATACCACCATTATAGTAATAAGCATACCTAAACCCACATCATGATTTCTAAATACGTTTTCAACTAAAAGGAACCAGAGCTCTTTGAAGAATAGTCAGGTTCCAGGATGGAGGAAGAGGAAAATACAGAATCAATCTGGATCATCATTTTATACTATTCAGTGAGGAAATGTCAATAGAGACATTTATTTTATTGAGATATTATTCATGTAACATAAAGCTCACCATTAAGTTTTAAAGTGAATAATAAGTGGGTTTTAGTATATTCACAAATTTGTGAAATCATCATCACTATATAATTCTGTAACAGTTTCACACCTCAAAAAAGAAGCCCCAAACCCTCTAGCAGTCACTCCATATCCTCCTCCCTGCAGTACCTGGAAACAATGAAACCATCTACAGTGCCCATGGATTTGCCTATTCTGGACATAGCATGTAAATGAAACCATATAATACATGTCCTTTTGTGACTGGCTTGTCTCACTTAGCATAACACATTCAAGGCTTATCCATGTTATAGTATCTATCAGTACTTTACACAGTTTTATAACTGACTCTATTGTATAGCACAGACACAGATATGGATAAATTCTCCATTGTATCGATACACCGTATGCGTTATTTACGCATGAGTTGAGTTGTTTCCATTTTGAGGCATTATGAACAATGCTGTTATGAACACTGCTGTGGACTTTCACAAATGTGGAGGCATAAGAGGTTTGAGGATAGATAACTCGGCTTTGGAGGCACTGGTAATGCACTTACTGTTCATAAACTGTTTGTAATACCACCTTCCTTGGTCTTCTCTGCTGGGCTTAGTGTGGGGTGGGAAACAGAATCATGGGTAAACCATTTGCCAAGGGTAAAAACTGACCTTAAAATTTAATTTAATTAACGACTCATTCTAACCCATTTCAGTCTTCTGGGTGGGAGAGAATATGTGAGCTTCTACGTCTAATCAGGAGTGACCTCGTGAAGGGAAAGACAGGCCTGCCCTGAAAAGTCAGAGAGCTCCAGCCTCAAATGACAGCCACAGGGCTGACTCACTGTATGCACTCAGATTCAGTACATGAACATGAAATGTTTTGGAGAATGTCAGTGAATATATACCCAGTATTTCCCTGTGTTCACTTTGTCCATAAAAAGGGGGACTTTTCTTTAACTTCCCAGAAGATGAAAATATTGGAGTGAACACTTGAGCTCTTCTCCAAACTCATATTTTCTCTTGCTATACTTAGAGTCTAGGACAGTCCCCAGCTTTGAGGGAGCACTTAATTTGCTCCAAAACTATAATAAGACACAACCACCCCCTCATCCTCACCTCCCCCCCACACACCCCTTTACTTCCTGACATGTGGATCTATTATAAGAACATTGGACTCTGTTTTCTTACCTCATGTGCTAAAACCTGGGCAAGTCTTTGCTCCTTGTCCCCTCCTTCACAGGAGAGAAAACTGGTGGCCCTGTTTCGCCTTTAGTTCACTGGAACCCTGACACTTAAGGTTACAGGTGCATCCCAGAAACACATTAGTCATAAAGATATTCATGTTTTTGCTTTTACTCTGTTAGAACTGGAGAAGGAGAGGATATCTTAGTCACTCTCTCCCAACTTCAACAAAAGCACTTCTGTAATTCAAGCCTTCAGAGATTCCAGATCAAAATTAGGTATGAAACAGTTTTTTAATATTGCAACATATCCCCGTAGATCAGCTTCATCTTCTGTCAAGAATAGAATGGAGAGAGAGTAAGGGAAGACCTAAGAGAGAGCTGGTCGAAGGGGAGGGAAGGGGGTGTCAGAAAGCCTGGGGTTTTAGAGTGGGTAGGGCCTCCTAGCCCCAGCTGGACAGCCCCAGAAGGAGGTGTGTGGGCTGACTGTCGAATTAATTGAATTTCACAACTTGCCTCCCGTTCCTGCTGACACAAAGTGCCTTGCAAGGAGGGAAGCATCACAGGAGGCCAATACAATGACAAGACCAAGGCTGGGCACTGCTGGGAGCCTTTCCTTATACAACTCCTGGCCCAAAATAGCTTGTCTGTTAGCACCCCAGCCGAGAGCCCCCACAGGCAAAGCAGGAAGAAGTGTGCTGTCTCTAAGATACAGGCTGCCCTCTGCTTCGAGAGAAAGCCATAGGCCTGCAGTAGCCCTTCCCCTCTCGGAGTCACAGAGGCCTCCCCCGTAGAGAAGGTACTCTGACTACACGAATCTTAAGTTCCTTCTAGCTGTGACACCACGTTTATCTCAGGATCAACTCAGGACTTGCGTCAGCATCAGTCCCCATCCCCAGGAATGTGCAACATATGTACATACGTAGGGCACATGCTTCTTGCCTCATTTCTCCACTTAGATATTGACCAAGGGGAGGACACAGCTTCGTACCAGGCACCTTACATGACTTTACATATGTTGCCATATGCCATCTTCACAAAAAATAATGTAAGGGATGAACGAGGAGTCCCGTTTTACTAACAAGGAGATAGAGGCTCAAAGAATTTAGGGGACTTACCCAATGCCTACAAATTTGTAAGAAGAGCTGGAATTAAAATTTACGCAGTAAACCCCAAAGCCAGGGGCTGTTTCCACAGAGCTCTTCTACCTACACGAAAACCGAAATGCTTCTGTGACCATTCCCATAATGTCATTACTAAATACATGTTTATTAATGAATGGCTGTCTAAATGAACATATGATTTATTAGGTTAAATATATTAGAGCATTTGATCAGTGAGCAGAAACATTATTGCTAATAACATTTTTTGCCAACACATTCTGACTTCTTCAAATAATGTTTCTAAAAATACTCTGGGCGACCTTCATCTATTCACGCGTTCATGCATTTAAAAAATGGCACCTACAAGACGGAGGCATTGTGCCAGGGGTTGGTCCAAAGAAGAAATGCTCTCTGAATACATAGCACACACTGTCTTGTGGGAGGACAGCCTAAATTAAATGAATGTGAAGTCACAATAGGGATATGTGCTGGGAGGGAAATCTGCCCTGGGAGCTAAGAGTGTGTTCTGGGGAGTCGGGTCTGGCTTTCCTGTGTATAAGGTGGTGGAGCTGAGATTGGCCCAATGGGCAGGCCATTCACGCAGTGGAGGGGGCAGAGAGTACAGTGGGTGCAGCAGGGAGCATGTGCAGGGGTGTTTCAGGAGGAAGGAGCTTGAGCCTCTGCAGGAATAGAAAGGAAGCTCCGGGAGAGGTGAGCCTGTGAGGGAGAGGAGGTGCACATCTCACCAGGGAACGAGCTGGCCTTCCAATACAAAGACCTGCAAACTTTGCTATGCTTACATTCATCTCAACCCCCTCAGGCACCCTACCTCTGGGGGGCTCCTTCTTTTCAAGGCAGATTCCTCCATTCATGCTTTGTGGCTCACTCCAGCCATCTTCAAGGGCTTTGCATTTTATTGTTTCCTCTATGTTCGACATCACTCATTTCCCTTTCTCTTGTGCAGAATTTTTTATAACTTTTTATTTTTTATTAACATATAATGTATTATTATCTTGTGCAGAATTATTGTTAGTGTGCAAACACACCCTACCGTCTCCTATCTTAAACAATAACTGTATTAAGACACACATTCCTTTAACATCTGCCATAATGCTTTCCTTTTTCTACGGTTTTTAAGATTTTGTTTTTTTATTAGAGAGAGAGAGAGAACAAGCAGGGGGAGCCAGAGGAAGAGGGAGAAGCAGACTCCCCTGTTAGCAGGGAGCCCAATGAGGGGCTGGATCCCAGGATCCATGACCTGAGCCTAATGCAGATGCTTAACAAACTGAACCACTCAGGCACCCCTATAAGTGAGATTCCTTTTAAAATTGTCTTCATGAGTAATCTCCCACTTTTCATTCTCCCTCTCTCTTTCTCACACACAGACACAAACAGAGGCACAGTTTTTTTAATTGGAAAATACAGCACACATTTATGTAAATCCAACGACCAATTAATTAACACCCAGGTCAAAAACAGAGTAATGGAAACAGTGTCACCACCTTACAAGAACTAATCCCCTCCCCCCACTCTCCCCTGTTCTCTGTCCGCACTCCAAAGTTAACTATTTTTATTTTACTTAACACTTTCTTACTTTGCTTTGTAGTTTTACCACCTATGATTGCAGCCTTAAATGGATAGTTTAGCTTGCCTGATGTTTTATATTTATATAAATGTAACCATATGGCAGGAAATGGTTTGAATCTGCTTTCTTTGATCAATATCGTATCCCCAAGATTCTTCACGTCGTTGCACAAAGCTGTAACTTACACATTTTGATTACTAAAAAATCTCCCATCATATGAACGTGACTCTTTATTATATTTTTGATAGACACTGGATTGTTCACAGTTTGGGGCTCTTATGAATAATGCTGCTATGAACATCCTTGCACAAGTCTACTGGTATATACCTATAGAGATTCGCTTTGGCTGTACGGATATAAAAGTGAGGGAGTGTGGGCTTTATATATCTTCTACTTTAATAGATAATGCCAGATGTTTTCCAAAATGCTTAGACCAGCCTACACTTCCAGCAGCAGTATAGGAGAGTTCCTTCTGTTCCACATCATATTTGTCAACACTTAGAAATAGTAGTCTTTTTTTCTTTTTCTTAGTCTTTTTTTTTTCCTTTCCTCTTAGCTATACTGGTGAACGGAATGTTGTATTGGATTGTGATTTAATTGCAAGTTCTCTATTGTCATAAAGTTGACCACTTTGTGAAATATATTAATGGCCAATTGGACAAACAACTTTCGTAATTTGTTCAGGTCTCTTGCCGATTTTTCTACCAGGTAGTCTATTATATTTTCTCAATGAAATAGTTACAGATTCTGTATAGAAGCACTTTATTGGTTATACAGGCTGCAAATATCTTCTTCCACTTTGTAAGCTTGGGGTTTTTTTTCCCCCTTCTTTTTTTAAAAAGATTTTATTTATTTATTTGACAGAGAAAGATCACAAGTAGGCAGAGAGGCAGGCAGAGAGAGAGGAAAGGAAGCAGGTTCCCAGCTGAGCAGAGAGCCTGATGCAGGACTCGATCCCAGGACCCTGAGATCATGACCTGAGCTGAAGGCAGAGGCTTAACCCACTGAGCCACCAAGACACCCCTCTTTTTCCCCTTTCTTAATAGTGGCTTTTGTTAAACAAAAGTGCTTCACTTTAATACAGTCCTATATTCAATATTTTCCTTTAGACTTAACAGATATTTATGTCTTATTTTAAAAAGCTCTTCCTATATCAAGATCATGAGCATACTTTCATACATTATCTTCTAGAAAATTTCCATTGTATTATAATTTATGTATAGATTTACAATCCCCTTGAAATTTATTTTTGTGCTAGGTACAAGGCAGGATTCAAATTTCATTTTTGTCCACTCGGACAACTGACCCACTACCACCTATTATGTATTATATTTATGTTTCTTTTCCTTCTGTTCTGTAATTCCTCGTTTGTCTAAATCAAGTGACTATTTATGAGTAGGTATGAATCTGGGCTGTTTGTTATTCCTTTGGCCTACTTGTATAATTTATAAAATATCATACTGCATTATGTATGATATTTGGAATAACATTCTTTAAAGATATTCTCTATCAGATGAAGACAATTCCCTTCTATTCCTAGGTTGCTAAGACATCAAGGATGGATGGATGGTAAATTTTATCAGCATCTTTGCCTCTTTTGCAATGATCATATATTTGTTCTTATTTATTCTGTTAGTGTAATAAATCACACATAGGCATATGTACATATATACATATACATTTACATTTACATACACACACACACACACACACACACACACACACACAATGGATCCGTTTGCAAATATTTGGTAGGCTTTCTGGATCTAACTTTACAAGTGAAATTTTCTTCTGTTTTCATTTATATATTGTATTTGTCACACTGTGTTATTACAGTTTTTTGGGACACACAAAACAAATGCAGCAGTATGTTCCTATTCTGAGGAAAAAAAAATTCGTTTTATTCCAAATCTTAAGAAAGAAATCTTTCATTTTAGTTTTTTTTTAACCAAACAACTATAAAGGATATTTTAGGGAAATTTTGAGTGTAGATTAAAATAATGTTGATTTGGGTGTTACTGGGCAGCTCAGTCAGTTGAGCAAGCAACTGATAATTTCAGTTGAGTTCTCAGGGTTGTGAGATTGAGTCCCACATGGGGCTGCACTCTCAGGGTGGGGTCTGCTTAAGATTCTCTTCCTCTTCCTCTACCCCCACCTCCGAGGACACTCTCCAAAAAAAAAGTGGATTTTTTTTTTAAGGTATAATAATAATGGTGTGGTTGTGTAGTAAAATGTCCTTCCTCAAGGGAAAAACATGCCAAGATATTTAGGAGTGAAGTGTCATGATGCCTGCAGTGTCTGTCCAAATGTTTGGCAAAAGAGTGCCTATGTATATAAAGAGAGGTGGAATGGGGTGGAATGGGTATGGCAAGACATTAAGAACTATCTAGGTAAGGGGTAAATAAGTGTTCACTGTACAGCTTTTAGCCTTTTTATGGGTTTGAAAATCTCTAAAAATAAAAATAATACAGCATTAATGGGGGGAAAAAAGAAAGCAAGCTTTCAGCTCTCACCATTATATTTCCTTAAAAATTGACGGAATTTTCCAGACATTCTACCTAGTTATGAACTTTTCTTTGCTAGAAGGTTCTAAACTCCAGATTCACCTTAACATTTACAGTACTCTTCTATTTTTCTCTTTTTATCAGTCTTAGCATTTTATGTTATACTATTTTATTTTATTTTTTTTAAAGATTTTATTTATTTACTTGACAGAGAGGGATCACAAGTAGGCAGAAAAGCAGGCACCCTGCTAAGCAGAGAGACTGATGCGGGGCTCAATCCCAGGACCCTGAGATCATGACCTGAGCCGAAAGCGGAGGCTTTAACCCACTGAGCCACCCAGGTGCCCCTTTAAAGATTTTATTTATTTATTTGACAGACAGAGATCACAAGTAGGCAGAGAAGCAGGCAGAGAGAGAGGAGGAGGAACTTTTATTTATTTATTTTTTAAGATTTTATGTAGTTATTTGGCAGAGACACAGAGAGAAAGGGAACACAGCAGAGGGAGTAGAAGAGGGGGAAGCAGGCCTCCCGTGGAGCAGGGAGCCCGATGCAGGGCTCGATCCCAGGACCCCGGGACCATGGCCCGAGCCGAAGGCAGACGCTTAATGACTGAGCCACCCAGGCTCCTCAGAACTCTTACTTTTAATCCCCTCCTGCATGTTTTCAATTTCACGTACTTTCTATTCTTACCTTTGTGGTTTCCTTCTCTAAGCTTTATATGAGTTTAACTTGATTTACTTTCCTAACTTCCTGAGGAAGATACTTAGGACACTAACTTTTCAGCTTTAATTTTTTGTATGATATTCATAAATAAAGTCAAATTTTATGTTAAGATTGTGTACTTACATCCCCCAAATTTTGATACAAATTTTCATTATCATTCAGTTCAAGCATTTTCTAATTTTATTGGATATTTATGTTGATACATGGGTATTTGGAATTGTAGTCCTTAATCTGAAGACATCTGCGAATTTCCTAACCATTACTGAGTTCTCGCTCAATGTCACTCTGGTCAATGAGACGACTCTATAGAATTTCAATTCTTAAAATTTGTTCCCTTTGCCACTCAGCATGTGTTCAGTATTGGTAAAGGTTCCATGTACATTTGAAAATAAGGTTCACTCTGTGCTGCATGGAATTTCCTATAGATAGCCTATTCTGCCAACATTACTAATCATTCTGTTTAAATCTTTCATATCTTTACTGATTATTTTGCCTGCTTCTTTGACCAGTTACTGAGAGAGGAATTTTACAATTTCCAGATATGATTTAGATTAGTCTTTTTGCCTTTGTACTTGTCAGGCTTTGCATTAAATTCAAAGCTCTGTTAGTAGGAGCATGCATATTAGAATTGATAATTAAACTGTTAGCATTACGAAATGTCTTCTCCTCCCTGGATATTTCCAGACCTAATCACTCTCTTGAACTCCAGATTTCTACAGCCAACTGCCCACTCAACAGTTCTACCTGATGGTGTAATGGGCATTACATATCTGAAAAACTCACTCTTCCTCCAGATTTCTCTCAGAGCACTGCCACTCCTCCAGTCACTTAAACCATAAGCTTAGAAGTACTACATGATTTCTCTCTTTCTCCCCAATTTACTGGCCTACTACCAAAGTGTTGACCAAGCTACATTCCCTCCAGAGGCTCTAGGGTAGAATGTGTCTCTTTGTCTTTTTCCAGTTTGTACATGTTGCTTACACTCTTTGGCTTGTGGTTCTTCCCTCCATCTTCAAAGCCAGTAGGCTACCAACTTTAACTATGTCTCCTACTCTGTTAGTCCTGCTTCCCTGGTTTGTAGAGATTCTTGCAAATACAGTGGGCCTATGCAGATAGTGCAGGGTCACTTTCCCACCTCACGATTCTTAACTTAATCACATATACAAAATTCCATTTTCCAAATAAAGTAACATATGCACAGGTTTGGAAATTAGTACCCAGGCATCTTCAAAGGTCCAAAGGTTCTGCCTACCACAGTTGGTGTGAAAACAAAAACTTAATAATAAAAGCCAAGCAAACAAAATACTTCCTCCATGAACCAACATTTATAGGGGTTCTATGGTCTTCATGGCCCTGTTGTGTGTGCTGTGGGTATCTCACAACTCGGGAAGATGGTTTCAAGTCTTTATGGCCTAAAATTGAAACCTCTCCAAGTTTCCTCACAGTTTGTTTCACCAAACAGAATGACCAGATATCCCTCCCGCCTCAACCCTGGATCAACATTTTTCCCTCCTTCTCTTCGGTATCCTTTTTTCCAGGCTCTGGATTCCTTCCTTTAATCATATAGTAGCACTCGCTCAAGAGTACTACTTTGGAAAAGACAGGTGTCTTGTAATCAAATGTGTTAATATTGCCTATCGACCTTAAATCTAAGGCTGTCAATTTGGAGGCATTTGATATTTTTTTACATAGAAATATTAGAGGGGAGCCTGCCTGCCTCAGTCTGTAGAGCATGTAATTCTTGATCTCGGGGTTGTGAGTTAAAGCCCCACATTGGGTATAGAGATTACTTAATAAAAAATCTATAAAAAAGAGAAGTATAAGAATTATTGTATTTTTCCTTATCTTCCATAGGACTAGTCCTAGCTTCCCTGTCTCCACGCAGGATGAATATTTTCAATGCCATCACTGGAATCTTCAAAGCCTTGGTACTTGATTTTTTTCTTGTTCACTCTAGGCTCACTCTCTGCTCTGTCCTGAAAACCTGAACATGTGGTCACCTAGGGTATAACAATCCCCTCTTCGATTTTTCCACTTGGATGTCCCTGAGATCTCTGACTCAGTATCTTCAAGTTTCAACGCAGTCTTCCCTGCCAATAAGCAATCTCTTCCAGGGTTGCCTAACTCAGGAAACAGCATCAACTTTCAGTTGTATAAAGAAGAAGACTAATTGTTATTCCTTACATCTGTTTCTCCCTGACATCAAGTTTTCCCTCCCTCTTCACTCTCACATACTTAGGTCAAGTGAACATCAGTTCTTATGTGGACTGGCCTTCGTGCACCCACTCTTGCTTTTCTTGGAACCCTTCTCCATACATCAATCAAAATAATATTTTCAAAATGTAAAAAGATCATGTCAAATTTACCTCAATCTTACTCCCTTTAAAATCTTCCTCACTATTAAAACAAAGCATAAAGTCTTTATAAGGACTTCAAGCTATTTGTTGGTTCATTATTTAACAGATATCTGTTGATTACATGATCTGTACTAAGCATTATTCAGGGCACTGGAGGTGGCTTGAGCAAAAGAGAAAAGCAAACATGGTTCTTCTTTTTTAAGTGGCTGTTTTCTGCTGGGAGATCAAAAAATGAAAAAGAAAACAGCAAAGCAGAAGACATAAAATAATTCTAAGATATGATGACAATAATGGGAACGAACAAGAGAATGAGATATTTAAGGGAATAAGCAGACAGGTAGAATGGGGTGGGGAGGAAGTGCAAGAATTGGGAAGTGTGTGAACAAATCTCCCATGTTGGAAAAGACCATGGGAGGGGCATTGAAAAAAGTAAGGTAGCAAATATAGTGCATGAAGGGGGAGAGAATACAAAATAAAGCAGGTAACATGAAGGGCAGGTCCTGTACAGCTTTGCAGGCCATGCTAAGAAGGCTCAAAGTTTAAGAGGCAGACTCTCAAACCTGCCCTCATACTAATTCCTAAACCTATAAATATGTTACCTTACATAGAAAATGACTCATTTGGGAATATTAACTTCTAGAAATGTAAGAGAAAACACATGTACTATTTTAAGTCAATAAGTTTATGATAATTTATTATAATAACAATAGGAAACTAATATGCCCACACACCCAGGTATGTAAATCAATACACACTTTTTCATGTTCTGCATTCATAAGCAATGACTCTTTTCAAGAAACACATTCCAAGTGCTGAAGTCCCTGCATGCCAACTGGGGCTTTGCCTTAGAAAACTAGGCAAGTACTTACATGCTTTTAGATTTTAAAACCAAGAAAGAATGGAAAATTTGATTCCACAGAAGTTACTTATTTGAATCATGCAGCCAGACATTGCTAAACTAGCAAAAGAACCCAGGTCCTATTATGTCCCCTTCAGTGCTCATTTTTTTCTACTGGCCATTATTCACCAAACCTGTATATTTTCTAAATCAACTAAACTTCATTCACTTTGAAAAGAATGTTTCATTTCCTCCCCCCCACAGAACTATTGATTTATAATTCATATTATTGGGTAAAACTTAAAATGTATAGTTTATAGAAAAGAAAAATTTCTACTCATTCATTTATTCCATCATTTTTTAATCCACAATTCATTTACTTATTCATTCATTAACCAAGAAATTACTGAATGGCAAGGATGTGCCAGACACTGTTATAGAGATTAGGTATGTTGTTGATGAGTTAATTTTCATCCTAAAAGGAGAAGAGACATGATAAAGACCCAAAATAAAAAAACCAAACTGCCAAGTACTAGTAACAAAAAGTAGTGGAGCCCTAGAGTGGTCCTAAGAGGCTCTATGAGGAGATGATTTTTAAGCTTATGTCTAAATGAAAGGAAGAATCCAACCACAGGAGAAGAGCATTCAGGCAAAGGGAATAGGAAGTGGTACAGGGTACTGTGTTATAACGTGGATTTAATATGCTGTATGGAATGCACTGGATAAGACAGACTTGGTTATAAATGATGGTTTTATTGTAAAATGGATATGTCAGGATAAGCAAATCACTTACCTGAGACTCAATTTCTTTATCTCTATGGTGGGATAAAGTGTACTTCATTGAGTTGTGGTGAAGATTAAATTAGATAAAATATGTGGAAGTGCTTGGCATATAGTGGAAAGGCAATGCATTTTAGACTCTTTTCCTTGGAAAGATGAGGAACATAATGCTTACTCTGGTGCAATTCTTTATTTCAAAAGCACACTCCTAAGACTGAAAGGGACACTGGAAAGAGGAGCCAGAGGAAAAGATCAAGGGAAACCACAACCTATCTGCAGTTGATGGGAGAGACTGAATGGTAAGACTAGGTGGCAGTCAGTCATGGCTGAGGAAGAATCCCCACCCCAGAAGAGACAGAACCCTGAGATGAAAAATGGTGGCAAAGATCAGGTGGTCAGCAGCACAGAGGGAAAAAGTCTAATTTGGAGAGCATCCAACTCTCGTTTTCAGTTTTAGAACAATGTCCTATATTTGATTATTTTCCCAAACCAGCTAATTAAAAATGTCTTTGCCCAGTGAGAGCCATGATTGACAACATTGTCTCTTAAACCTACAGCTGTTAAACAGTGTGTTTCCTTTATTCTAACATTTGTACTTATAATTGATGACTTGTCATCACTCTGTGAAATTATCTAAGCAAAACCTTGGGTTGGTGCAATGCCCTCTCTAGCCTCTGTGGGATAATAAGCATCAAGCCTTGACTCGTGAGTGGGTTGGGGTCAACCACAGCAGAGCTCAGGCTTATGGCAGAATACCAAGAGCTCACAATGGTGCACGTCAAGCACCATTAGGAGATGTTGTCACAAGTCTTGCTGCAGGAAACCTAGCCAGTCCTAGGAGGGCGCAGATCAGTTCCCTAGAGAAGAGAAAGAAACCCAGATTCTGAGGGGCCAATGAGAATATTATTAAACATCTGCCATATACCAATTCTCCACAGGAAATTATTGAGAATGCAAAATTCAGCAAGAGATGCTATCTGTCCTTAAAGATCAGGCTTCTTTGTGTCATGATCCCTGATCAACCACTATAATCTGTCTTTCATTCCCACCACTCACTGAGACTGGCCTCCCCAAAGCCATCTCAGATTGCTATGAAAGCAAGTCCTTGACCTTCTTACCATTTCTCTCTCCCTTGAGTAGTATGATAAACAAAGTACCATTTTATTGTTTGTTGTTGTTGTTGTCGTTCTTCGTCTCCATCCTCAGATCTTTGCCCTTGCCTGCCCCTTAGATGTGCTGGTCTCCTGAGACTACTTTTGTGTCTCTTCTATCTTTGCATCTTTCTGAAAGTAATTCCAACCACCCCCATAGAACCAGCCACCAAGCAGATGTTCAACACTCTGGTAGAAATGCTTGTTCCTAAAAAAAACAAGAAATGCTTGTTCCTACTCAAAATTCATGTACCTGGGTTATGAGTAGACAAGTGACCATAGGTTTTATTCTCTTGACAGCTCATGGTATCAAAGGGACAATTTACATTGGTTCGCTACCTTGCAACCAAATGTAGACATCACAAACGCAGATGATTATAATGAATCCAGGGCAACTTTACCTACATGTCCAACTTATTTCCAAACATGTTAGCAATTTTACAATTAGAAACAGCACAATCCTGACTCCATGATAAGGAAAATCACATTAACTCACACATCAACTGGCATCTTCTGACTTTTTGATACCTTATTAAGATAATCCAGAATCCCCATTCTGTATTTGGTGAACTGTTCATTTTCTCAGAGATTGTTTTTAAATATACAAGAGACTGAGGTTCTGATGATGGCCTTTCCTCTGATTTCAGCTAATGTTGGAGTTCAATAGTTTCTGGATTAATGCTGTCTTCTATAATTGTTCATTCTGGTTCTATAGCGTATTGCTGTGAAAAGCATTCTCTTAGGAATGCCTGTGTGGCTTCGTGAGTTACACATCTACCTTTGGCTCAGGTCATGATGCCCATGTCCTCAGGCTCCCTGCACAGTGGGGAGCCTGATCCTCCCTCTCCTTCTACCCCTCTCCCTGGCTCATGTTCTCTCTCACTCTCAAATAAAAAAAAAAAATCTCTTAGATTATTCTCTCTTGCACACTCAGTCTCTCACTCTTACTCTCCCATATACACACAAACACACATGTTCATTCTTAGGTGTGGATTTTAGTGACAATTGTATATGTTTGAGTGTATGATAGATTTTATGAAAACTGGTTGTCAATGGGAATGGAGAGATTAAAAAGATTTTAATTTAGCTGCGATGTGACACAACAGACACCTTTGTTCTTAAAATTTCTTCTCTTGAGAACTTCTTATTCAAAGAAGATGTCATAAGCTAGTTTCTCTCTGATTCTTCTCACTACGAAACACCATAACCCGTAGAAATAATACAAGACCCAATCAGGAACTCTGAAAGGTAGAAAGAGAAAGGCAAATTGGTTAGGAAACCTGGAACTGGAGAAGAAGATAAGGCCAGGTAGTCTTAGGCCCCCTCATTCCATCCAACAAAAGAAACCAATTCAGGCCCAGCACTTTCTAACCTCCCACTTGGCAACAGATAGTCCAGGTAGGATCATTCTTCCATCCGACTGAGTGAAAGTTCCTCTCACAACACCAGGTAAATTTGTGCCAAAGGATATCCTGCCATAACAAGAGGTCTAGCCTGGGAAGCACTCGTCATTTCCATGGGCTGTAGGTTCCCTTTTCTCATCTAGAGGCACCAGGTGTTCCTGCATTCCTCCTCAAGCAGTATCAGCAGAGACCAGTGAAAGTCCCACCAAACACGATAAACCAAGTAAACCAAAATGGCTCTGCAAATTAAATTGTCTTTGAAACTAAAGCCACCAAAGTTGTCCAAAAACTACATGTGAAACCTAAACAGGGGACTGCTTACTAAAATAACAGATTTCCAGGGGCTCCTGGGTGGCTCAGTGAATTAAATCTCTGCCTTCAGCTCAGGTCATGATCCTCGGGTCCTGGGATCAAGCCCTGAATCAGGCTCTCCAGCAGGGAGCCTGTCTACCCCTCTCCCTCTGCCTGCTTCTCTGCCTACTTGTGATCTTTCTCTGCCAAATAAATAAATAAAATCTTAAAAACATAACAGATTTCCATAGGATCCTGAGTATCATAACATGATAATAAAAATGTCAGAATAAAATTGAAAAATCACCCAATTCATACCAAGAATCAAGAAATTTGAAAGAAAAAGATAATCAACTCATAACAACATTGAGATGAATCAGATGTTGGAATTTTGTGACAAGGATTTTAAGTGAGCCATCATAAAACTGCTTCAACAAGTAATAACTCTTTTGAAATAAGTGATAGAAGAATATCAGCAAAAAAAAGAAATTATAAAAAAAGAAACAAAAGAGAATGGTAGATCTGAATAATGCAATAAGAGAAATGTCACAAATTCATGGGATGGGCTCAATACTAGGGTGGATATGACAAAGGATAGAGTCAGTGAATTTAAGAAGAGATCAATATAATCAACACAAACTGAAAAGATAGGGAAAAAAGCAGATTAAAGAAACAAACAGTCTCTACTATTTATGAAACAGTAACAAAATAGTCAACATTTATATGATCAGAGTACCAGAAGACAAGGAAAAAGAGAGAGTGTTTACAAGGGTATTGGGAAAAATAATGGCTGAATATTTCCCAAATTTAGTGAAAGATATAAACCTTTGGATTCATGAAGCTGATCAAAGCCTAAATAGGATAAACCTAAAGAAATCTACACCAGGACATATAACATTTAAATTTCTGAAAACTAAAGACCAAGTATTGAAACCACTCAAAGAGAAACGACACATTTCCTAAAGGGGGAAATTGAACAAAACTGCTTTCTTTTCTGACATCACTGAGAACAGAAGAACATGGCATAATCTTCAAGTGCTTGAAGGAAAGAACTATTTACTGAGCTTTCTATATTTCTATATTCAGTGAAAGTTTCCTTCAAAAATAAAAAGGAGGGGCGCCTGGGTGGCTCAGTGGGTTAAAGCCTCTGCCTTCAGCTCAGGTCATGATCCCAGGGTCCTGGGATCGAGCCCCACATAGGGCTCTCTGCTCAGCAGGGAGCCTGTTTCCTCCTCTCTCTCTCTGCCTGCCTCTCTGCCTATTTGTGATCTCTGTCTGTCAAATAAATAAAATCTTTAAAAAAAATAAATAAATAAAAAAAAAAATAAAAAGGAAACTAAAGACATTCTTAGATGAAGGAAAACTAAAAGAATTTCTCACTAGCAGTCCTGTCTTTAAAAAGTAACTAAAGGAATTTCTTCAAACAACAAGGAAATGAAAAAAAGAGGAGGCACTATCCTTCTCTTCATAAGCTTTTAAAACCACATTTGACAATTGAAACAAAAATTCCACACTTCACTCGAAGTGGTAAAATTTCTTCACTTGACTCACTACCACAGAGTCATCACTGGCACTTTTCTCACAGAGCTCTTAGCCTCACACTATTTTTTCAGGTTTCTTCCCCTAGTTTATTCCAAGAAAGTCCATATTTTACTCCTTACATTAAGCAGTCATTCAATTCTCCCCCCCCACCCCCGCATCTCTAAAACAACCTTCAAAACAACCTTCAAAATATTCAGCAGAATAAGAAGCTCTTTCACCATTTTTAGTAGGAAATTGTGTTTCAAATAGGATTTGCTCTCCTTCCCTAAATAAAATATTCTTACATGAACTTTTGCAAAGATGCTCCATAAAGTCTTCAAACTACCTTTCCAAAACTCCCTTCCTACCTGGTTTCCAGCTAGATTCAGGCAAAGGAAAACATTAGAGGGATACTGAAAGATAGGAAGGAGGGAGAAGCCAAGGTATTTCTTCTCTTCTTTGTTTTAAATTATGTCCATCAGAAGCAGAAACCTTCTGTGGCTGTATCTTCTCCATGATTTCCATTTCCACAAGGCTCCCATTGTGGTCCTGGGACCACAAAACAGCCTGTCACTGCACCACCTTCCATAGACTGGCCTCTGCTCTGGGGCTTTGATAATATTACCTGTTTCTTTCTATCACTTGGAGTGCAGTGGTTAGTTCTAGGTCACCTCATTGTCCTCTACTTAGCTTTTTTAGCTCTTTCAACAATGGCTTATATTCTTTCTTTTGGTTCTCTAGCTCAGCCATTCAAGTAGGGTAGAACTGAACGGCTCTGCTTGATCCAAATAGCTTTGGTTAGGATCCCTCATTGGTTGTATTCAGCTGTAACTGGGTTGAACTTGAAGGTCTAAGAAGGCTTTACTCTCACTTTTGGTACTCTTGTACCAAGAGTAGTCTAGATTTCTTCACATAGTTTTGTGTGGACTCCAAGAAGAAGAAAATAGGAGATACTGATTTGAGCAAATCACAGGAGTAGTGCAAATTCAGGAGAGAAGAAATAAATAGGCCCTACTGACTTGATAGCAGTGGCAGTTTCATTTCAGAAGGTATAAAGAACAGAAAGGAAAACAAATGAGCAGAAGAAAAAAAGGAGGGAGAGAGAGAACGAGACAAACCAAGAAAAAGACTCTCAACTATGGAGAACAAACCGTTATCAGCGGAGAGGTGAGTTGGGGATATGTGAAACAGATGACTGGGATTAGGCAGTGCACTTGTGATGAGCACAGGGCATTGGATGGAACTGTTAAATCACTACATTGTACACCTGAAACTATAATGTTCACTATACTGGAATTAAAATTTTTTAAAAAGGGGAAATATTGCTTTGGTCATCTTTGGAAATAATCTACCATAGAATTTTTTTTTGTTTGTTTTAGACTATTACATACATCTTTTATTAGCAAGCATGTGTGTGTGTTTGTGTGTGTTTTAATGGGCATATAAATACACTTCTTTTGATTGTATACTTACAAGTAGAATTGTGGTTAGATGATTTTTAGTTTTAACAGATAACTGCCAGTTATCCGAAGTATAGATGGTTTTGACTGTTCCAAATTCTCATCAAAACTTGAAATCACTAGTGTTGTTAGTTTTAGACATATTGGTAAGATAGAGACGTATTCCATTTTGGTTTTAATTTTTATTTCTCTAGTGACTAAAGATGATGAACGCATTCTCATGTATCCATTGGACACTTAGATAACCTCTTCTGTAAAATGACTGTTGAAGTATTTTTCCCATTTTTAGTTCTATACGTTAATTTTTTTCTTATTGATTCATATGTTTTCTTATGTCAATTTTTATATAATAGATCATAGATTGATAGGCAATAGGTGATAAATAGATACATAGATAGATGGATGATAGAATGTCATCCCTCAGGCATGCATATCCATTTTCTTGTTGCTGTTTTCGACCAAAAGAAACTCATTCTAGTAAAGTCCAGTTTATTGATTTTTTCTTTAATTATTTGTTTTGCTTATGAAAATTTTTGCACATCTCACAGTTGTGTATATTGCCTTACAGTTTATTCCAGAGACTTTGTTTTTTCAGCTTTCACATTTAGGTCTATGACTACTTCAATCATTTTGTAGATGTTGTATGAGGTCAGAGTTAAGATTTACTGTTTTTTCTCAATACAATATCAAGTTATTCTAGTACCGTTTATTAAAAAAACCAGCTTTCCCTTATTGAATGGAAGTAGTACTCCTCTCCTAAATCACTATGAGAGCATGAAAAACAAAATATTTTCTAACCACAGTAAACTTAAGTGAGAAATAAGAAGGAAGATACTTTTAAGATATCTAAATACCTGAAATTCACATAAAGCATTTTGAAATAACCCATATTTAAGAGGAAATCCCAATGTACAGTAAGGAATATCTTTAAATGAGTTGAACTGAATGGTAATAAAATCCATAATGAAAGTCAAATATTGTTTTTGGGAAAAAAACAAATATGGTAAAATGCTAGCAAGACTAATGATGAAGAAAAAAGACAAAATGAAATTTAAGGACATCAGAAACTTCAAGAGGAACTCATTACTAATCCTATAGGTGTTAGATTATAACACGATATAAACAAGCTTATGACAATACATTTGTTAATTTACATAAGATGAACAAAGTTGTTGGAAAATCACAAGTTACAAAACATGACCCAGAAAGAAAGAATGATAATATAAATGTTAAGTTTAAAATCTTCTGGGTTGCCTGGGTGACTCAGTCAGTTAAGCATCTGACTCTTGAACTCACCTCAGGTCTTGATCTCAGAATCATGAATTCAAGCCCCATATTGGGCTCCACATTAGGCACAGAACCTCCTTAAAGAATAAATAAAAATAAATAAAATAATATCTTCCCACAAAAACAAAACACTTGACCTAGAAGATGTTATTCATAAATTCCTCAAAACTTAAAAAAAATACCAATTTTATAGAAGTCGTTTCAGAGCATACAAAACTAGGAAAAATTTCCTAACCATTTCGATGAGTCTATCATAACTTTGACCCAAAAACTGATAAAAACATCACGAAAAATAAAATTACGTATTTTTTATAAGCAGAGGTGCAAAAAATCCTTTAAAATTTATTACAAATCAAATCAAACACACATACACATACCCACATAAGGGCAGGAAGGACTATGTTTAACACAGCAGCCATATCCAAGAGGAAAATTTAGCACAAGGCAAAAAGGAGCCAATAGAAGCAGGGCTACTAAGAACTGAGATCTTTCCTGAATGAAGGTTTATCCCACTAGTTCAAGAAGCCCAACCAGCCAAGGTGCTGGCTAAGAGCAAAGAGAATATGAAAAGTGTTGTAGGGAAGACACACTAGCCCATGACTTAGTACAGCAATAAGACTATAGCAGCTATGCCTGTTTTTAAGTATAAAATTACACATCAATCAATTCCTTTATTTTTTCTCTTCCCCTATTATTTTGAGGTATGTTAACCGGTGCTCACATTTACATTTCACGTTGTGGATCAATAGACCATATAAAAACCACATCGAAAAGTAATAGGGAAAGCAGCATGTACCCGGAGATGTTAGCCTCTGACCGGGTATAGCTGGCCACCTGTTGTTTTCCCTTCCATCTCATGAAGTCGCTGCTGTATGCAAGTTAAACAAAGACAGAAGTTAAGAGTGAACGCTGAGGAGCAGAAGAGCAGACTGTGTTAGTCTAACATCTGCTGGCTTTTAGACCAGAGTCCAGAAAGGAAGCCATGTGAGGGCATGGAAGCAGGGTTAGAAGAAGCAAAGCTATAGACAGAGAGGAATAATGTTTTCAACGGTAGGTGAGGATTGAGGAGAAAAAGCCAGGATTATAATTCCAATGAATTTGTCAGGGTAGGAGCAGACAGCCAAGCAATGGAGCCCTGAGTGAGTATGTCAACCCAGGCAGAAGATTTAGATCCTTCTTTCAAAAAATGATGATGCATTCTAAGCAGAATGGACTGGCGACCCCAGAAAGAAGCATGGTGCCTGACACGGTAAAGCAGAGAAGGCTGGTCACAGTGTACCGGGGTCAGAGAGAGGAGTCATCATAGTGGGACGGAGAAAATACAACTTTGGAGTCAGGTCGATCTGGACTGGAGTCTAAAAACCACCATTTTGTAGTAGCTTGCCTTCCTTGTCTGGGTTTTGACTTATTTGTACTCAGATGACAATGTTACGAGTTCAAAGGAGGGTGTAAATAGTGTGTGACTACTGGCCAAGACTTAGATACAAGCAAGAGGGGGTAATAGAAAAGGACCACCTTAGCAAGACACAGAGTTCTGGAAACCAAGCCCTTCAAAGAGAGAGAAAAACAGAAAGGAAGTGATGGGAAGCTAGAGGTGACCAGGACTGGAACCGTTGAATGGACAGGAGCTCACAGACAGGGATCAAACAGCAACAGTTAATGGAGAGAATTTCAGAGGCAAAATTAGTTTCATTTGAAGATAAATTGTAGCCCCAGGGTATGCACCAATAGAGTGCTACCAAAGGATATGAAATTCACAGAAAATATCAAATCAAACACTTGGGAGGAAAAAAAAAGGGGGGGGTGGGAAACAAAGGAAACTATCCTACTGTTTTGGAGGCAACTGCCTTCCTCAACTTTAGAGCAGGCAGGTGCCAGCCCATGCAAGCAAAATAGATGGGAGAAGAAAAGAAGGATCTGAAAAGTCAGCAGGGAGAATAACGTTAAACAGTACTGGCCAGCCAGAAAGATGAAATACACTTGATGAGCCTTGAATGGGGGAGGCGGTTGGCCTGGGACTTTTCTGCTCTGTGATGGAGGCTACATCCATGGCCAGAAGGATGCTGTGCACTGAGGCTATGTTGTAGAGAATGTTATTAGTGCTAAGAAATAGGAAAATCTCCCCAGAGCAACTACCCGGTCTTCAGAAATGGTCCAAGGAAAAGAAAGTGTCTGAAGCTCCCTTTCACAAAGACATTGATCACACCCACTGAGCTCTTCCCAGTGATTCTGCTACAAAGTCACAGTGTTTGGTATACACAGAGTTCTGCCAAAAGCAGAGTTCTTAAGCTCCCACTGTTTGTCCTGTATCCTGCAGGGGGGGGGGGGGGGGCTTAGAAAACGTCACTGTCCTCAAGAAGCACGCCGTCTAGAAGGAAAACAGGAGTACTTAAAAAGGTATATAAGGAAAAGTAGAAAATGGTAGGGTCACGGCAGGGAGGGAGAGATGGTACTAATATTTTGTGAGCTTGTAGTACATTTCAGGCTATCTGGTATTGCTCTTTGCAGACTCATCTGGAGAGACTCTTTTCTTTGGCAATTTATTTGTCTTCTCTCTATAGTCACCCCTTTTGCAATCTAGGGGCTTCGCAGTTATATCTGTTATGTCCCCCTGTGTCATCCAGTCCATAAGCACATCTTAGGATGGGTGGCTCGGGGCTCCATCCTGGACTGATGTTGTAAATATCACCTGGCAGATCCTGCAACTGTGTTAGCAGGGAGCTGGGCTCCTAAGGGAACTTCAAAATCTTCCTTCAGCTGGGGCATGCACCACTTATATAAGCCACACCCCAGGACAGGGTCCATGGCATCTTTCCAGCCTTCTTTCCCAGGTCCAAGAACGCTGCCATTACCCTTGTTTCATGCAATGTGCTGGCTTGGGACACCCACCCACATGGAGTGTGTTTTGTTCCCCTTATGACACAGATGTCCCACCCCAGTCTGGGCTGCTTCTGCCTGTTTCCTGACTTGGGCTCAGCAGACTTGTGACTTCACCACAGAGTGCTTCAGCTATGCTCTGGGCTCCCAAGAGTTTGCTCTTGTTCGGAGAACACACCTCATCCATCGTTGATGTGCTTAAAGCAAAGGGAGATTCACAGCATGACCTTGCAGAGCCGTCCTGATCAGTGCGCTTCGTCATCTCATTTAATCTCTCCCGTACTCTGGGGAGGTCAGGAATGCCATAAGTCATAGGCTAGATTTCATAAGGAAATTATTAGAATAAAGAATTCACAGGCAGTTGGTTATACCAAAACAAGTAGAAGTTAATCTCTATATTTTACCAGATGAATAAATCAGCTCAAAAAAAAAAATTATAACCTGACCAGGACCAAGGGTTTACTAATATCAGAACAGAAACATGACTTAATCTCTGTTGAGATCCAGAGCCTGTAAACAATGTTGCTTTAGTGGTTAAGGGGAGCTGGAATTCCTTCCAGGCAAGTGCACATGATCTTTATCAGTCCTTGAAACATGAGTGAGGAGTGGGGGCTTTTTAGACAGAGGAAACTTACACGGGCAAGGTTTTGGAAATCAACAAATATTAGATACTATCCAGAAAGGCTAGTCTTGTGTACTAAAGAATTCCTTACTATGATTATCAGTGAGTTAACGCATCTACGCCCTCAAGTCCAATACATTCACAGCTTTCATTGTAGGTCAATATGTACCAAGTATTAGAGAATGCAAAAAAATGAATAAAATCTTGCTGTCTGTAAGAATCCCACAGGCTGAGAAAAAAGATTTCTTAGCAAAGATGTTCACTACTGTCAGTCTCTTAGAATTTTATTATGATAGCTAAATGACCAAGCTATAGGAGAAGCACACAGGAGGACATTATCAATACTCCCCAGGAAAAAAAAAAAACAGTCTTCATAGAGGAGCTGGTCCTGCAAGTGTATGGAGAGGGTGAGGGCAATGAGCATTCCAGATCAGGGAAGAGCAGATTTCACTTTCAGAGGCGAAAGTGAAAAGCACTCGATCCTCTTTTTATGAATTGAATGTGGTCCTCTTGGTCAGATCCCTGCCCCTCTTGGGAGAGGATGAACTTGAGAAGGAAAGGTTAGGCCCAGAGAAGTGGTTTGGGACTCCTATGTCTTTAGGCTGACTACAGGGGAGGCTACAGCTCAGGAGATCTTAGGAGCACACAGGTCGGAAGCAGGTGGGACACTGGGGCGGAAGGTGCCATGTTGCGGCTCTCCAGTCCCAGGCTTGTCACTGGCTTCATCCAAGAATGCTCTCTGAGCCAGGTGTGCATGGTGTCTGACACTGAAGCAAGAACGTTTGCTTCTCCCACGGCCCGTCCCTGTCTTCACAGAGTGTCGTCCCGGCTACGGCCTTGTATCCACTTCCCGTGTAAGGCAGAAGCCCCGAAAGAGGTGGCTTGTAAGGAATGAGTTCATACCACGGAGCTGTCAAAACACTGTCTTTGTGGATTTTTCTTTTTTTTTTAAATCCAGGAGACTCGCCGCACAAATTGCATGCCATCTGACCTGCTGCTCTCCTGGGTGAGAGGGGAGGGAGGAGCATGCAGGAGGAGACTGACACTGGGCAAGAAAGAGCCCACAAACAGAGGGATTTGGGAAGGTGCTGGCCATGAGGTGGGGCAGGGGTGGGGACGGAGCCAGGGGAGGGGGGAGTTCTCAGCTGAATGCAGTTTTCCTTCTGTTTTTCTCTTTGTTTCCAAATTCTTCACATTGTCTGACATACACAGCACCCCTTCTAAGGCCTGTGATGACTATTTCTAAATGCTATTGTTTTTTGTCACCTTTCTTTCAGTGCAATTCAACAGATTTTACCCAGCTCCACCCCCAATTCAGGAACTCTGCTAAGAATTGGAATTTAAAAGAAAATGAACTACATTCTCATGGAACTCACAACCTAAGGAGGAAGAATGTCACACAATGCAGCTTATTAATAAAGAACTGTGAGTACAACCAAAGAATTAAGCACAGCTGGACTTACCAAATCACTATGTTGTACACCTGAGAGTAATGTCACAGAGCACATCAACTCAACTTCAATAAAAAAACAAACAAAAAAGAGAATTCAGCACAGGTGGCTGAGCAATGTAGGAAAAGGGAGCCTGGGGGGCCAGGGCAAGGCTTCTGAGAGGAGGCACTTCCTGAACTGGATATTTAAAGATAAGTGGGAAGTATATTTAATATTAATAGCATTATTGATAATGATAATTGCTCTCAATGGACATATCACAAAGTGTGTATGTTGAATAACACTGCATTAATAGGACTATAACAACTGCCGAAATATGAGTGGAAATTAATGGAGTCATAATCAAGTTAGGAAACCAAGCCAATTCTCTAAATCTTTAACACATCAAATAGACAAGAACAATGGATTTTAAGGGAACGGGATAGTACAGTAAATAAAACCAATTTGCTAGACGTATATACTTTGTACTCCACAATCTTTTTAAATGATGGTAGGGTATTGGAAACAACATAAAACATCTTACACTCTAGACATACACAGAGCTTAAATAAAGTGTAAAACCTGAAATTATATTAAAACAAAATCCAAATTAAAATGAACACCTTTACAAGTTTTTGTAAATATCAATAAAATAAACAACATTCTGACACATTCAACTAAGGGCTAAAGGAGAAAATGTTGGGAATGAGGAAGCAGGCCCAACTATGGATACAATTGGCTGATATTTTAAGGGTTTCGTATATAGGTTCAGGAGGGATATTTATCTTAGTTTTCATTCTGAATAATATATGTGCTTCGTTTTGGAATCAGGACAATGCTGAATTCGTAACATGACGCAGACATTGTGTAAGAGTTGCATACGACTGGGATTCTTTCTTCCTTGAATGTTCGATAGAATTCGTGGGTGAGACCATGTGGACCTGGTATCCATTTCTCTTGTAGAGCGTAGAGTTGGATCTTGCTTCTCCCCCCACCTCAGTCTGAGAAGCTGTGACTTTGAGCGTTGGGTCCAATTACGTTCCTTATGACTGTTCCTGTGGTTGGTTAAAGCCCACAGTCTTCCTCTCTGTTTGTCACTTGTAGCTACTGTTTTTGTTTTATTGTTCTTTCGTTCTCTCCTTTTTGGGAGGAGTGGGGGGATTTGTCCCATATAATAATCTGTTTTATTTTCTCTTAACTTCTTAGCCATATCTCTTTTGTTATCTTCCAATAGTGGCTGTAGGGCTAACAACATGTATTTTTCACTTTCAATATCTAGTTAAATGAATATTGTGCCACTTCACACCTGAGGCCTTCCATTTCTGATGTTACAACTTTTCACGTTACTCTTCACACCTCCTACTTATCACCTTTCAGATGGAATAACTAAAGGAAAGTGTAATTTTATGTACACAATCCTTTCTTTAGTGCTACTGTGCTTGTTTATTTCTATAGACACAGTAAGTTCCTCCTTTTGATGTCACTATTTTCATTTTAAACAGTTAATATTTATAGTTGTTATAAGTAGAAAAAATGCACATTCTTTTGTGTTTACCTGCTTATTTTCAATTTCTCTTGCCTTTTTTACTTCCTAGATATCTGGGTTTCTCTCTGATATCATTTCCTTCTGGCTTTGGGGATCTTATTTAGAATCTTTTCTATTGCTGGTCGGCCGGTCACAAATTCTCTCACCTTTTGCTTATCAGAGGATTTCTTTATTAAACCCCCATTTTTGAAAGATGTTTTAGTTTATATAGATGCTTGGAAGACTGGCTCCAACCACCTCTCTCCCCTGTGCTTTAAAGACGACATTCCCTGTATTCTGGTCTCTGCTCCTCACCAGAAGTTAATACACTCATCTTTTTCTCATCTACAGAACAAGACTTTTTAGCACTGAGTGCTTTCAGATTTTCTCTTTCTCTTTGGTTTTCAGCAATTTGACTAGGATATGCACATTTCTTTGTATTTATCCTACTTACAGATCAATGAGCTTCTGATAAGTCGATGTTTTTCATCACATTTTGTAACCTTTCAGTTATTATATTTCAAGTGTTTTTTTTTCCTGTATTATATTACTCTCCTCTCCTTCTGGAAATCCTACTTATGTATGCACTAGATGATATGATATTGACCCACATATCCTTAAGTTTCTGTTGAATTTTTTCTATACTTTATCTCTTCTTCTTTTTTTTTTTAAGATTTTATTTATTTATTTGACAGACAGAGATCACAAGTAGGCAGAGAGGCAGGCAGAGAGAGAGGAAGGGAAGCAGGCTCCCCGCCGAGCAGAGAGCCCGATGCAGGGCGCAGGGCTCGATCCCAGGACCCTGGGATCATGACCTGAGCGGAAGGCAGAGGCTTTAACCCACTGAGCCACCCAGGTGCCCCTTATCTCTTCTTCTGATTAGATTATTTCTTTGGATCTGTGATCCAGGTCACTGTCTCTTCCCGCCCCCACCCCCTGACTTATCTCTAATTGGCTAATAGAACCATTTAATGAATTTTTCATCTTAGTCAAAGCCCAAATTTGTATTTGATTAATTTTTATAGTTTCCATTTTTCTATGGAGATCCCTGATATCCTCACTCAATAAGTAATTTCTTTAAATTCTTTGAAAATATTTTCATTAGTTTTTTGAACACTTTCATAGTAGCTGCTTTAAGCTTTGGTTGTTTGCTGCTAAATCCATGTTAATGGCCACCTTGTGGTCAGTCTCTATCGACTAATCCCCCTAACTCTGTGTTATACTTTCTTGGTTCTTTTCTGCAGTCAGCATTTTTGTTACTATACTCTAGATGTGGCTATTTTAAGTTGTATGGACTTTGGATTCTGTTATCTTCCTCTGAAGAGTGTCCTAGTATGTAGTCTGACTTTTGGCTGCTCACCTTGGGATTGAGTAGGTTTGGTTTACATTTTATTATGGAAGATCTGTTGAGAGCCAAATCTGTTTCCCTAGCCTCTCTAATTTGGTAAGTCTCAACCTCCAAACTCTGTCTCTTCTCAGAATCTCATTAGAGTTTGCTTTCGGACTTTGTTAGAGTGATCTAAAGTAGGTCTTGCTTTAGAGGGCAATCCTTCCTTGGGAGACAAGGCCTTTCTGGTGTCTCTGCTGGATGCCTCCAGCATCCCTGAGCACTGCTTGAACTCAGTGTCTGATCCATTCTCCCTCCACCCTGTAGCAGCAAATCCCCTAAGTCTCACTTAGCGCTTACAAAACCATAGCTCTTCACCAAGGATTCATGGGAACTCATGAGGAAACCTGCTCAGGTTCTACCCTCTAGTGCCTGCCTCTCAAATTCCAACACTTTTAACTTCCTCCAACCTTAATATTTGCCTTCTCTGGTCAGTGGAAGTGCTGCTCCCTGCTTGGACTCTAGCTCACTGCACTGCCATTAGGAAATTATCCCCCAGAAGAGACCTGAAGCCACGATGGGGTTTGCCTAATGAATATTCTTTCTTTTCCAGGTGTGGTGTTGTCCTGACTGAAAAATTACTTCATATATTTTGTCCAGTTTTACATTTGTGGCAAAAGAGATAATCTAATGCCAGTTCCTCTGTCATAATCAGAAGCAGAAGTCCTATTATTTTTATTGTGGTAAAATATATATAACATAAAATTTACCATTTTAACCTTTTTTAAAGTGTAAAGTTTAGAAGTATTAAATATATTCACATTTTTGTGCAACCATCACCACCATCCATCTTCAGAACATTTTCATTTTCCCCAAACTGACACTCTAGACCCATTAAACACTAGCTTCCTGTTCCCTTCTCTCTCTCACCCCTGGCAACCATTATTCTACTTTATGTCTCTATGAATTTCACTACTCTAGACACCTCATATAAATGGAATCATATAATATTTTTCCTTTTGTGACTGATTTATTGCACTTAACATAATGTTAGCCTAATGCCTTCAAGGCTCATTCATGTTTTAGCATAAATCAAAATTCCCTTCCTTTTTAAGGCTAAATAATATTCTACTGTATGTATAGACAACATTTTGCTTATCCATATATCTGTGGCTGGAGATTTGTGTTGCTTCCATATTTTGGTTATTTTAAATAATGCTGTTATGAATATGGGTGCCCAAATATCCCAAGTACCTTTTTGTAATTCCTTTGAATATATACTCAGAAATGGAATTGTTAGATCATATATTAATTCTATTTTTAATTTTTTAGTAAGTACCATATTGTTTTTCCATAGCAGTTACACCATTTTATATCCCCACAAGCAATGAATAAACGTTCAAATTCTCTACATTCTCACCAACACTAGCCAGCCTAATAGGTTTGAGGTGGTATTTCATTGTGGTTTTGATTTACATTTCCTTAATCATTAGTGATGTTCAAAGCATCTTTTTATGTTTATTGGTCATTTGTGTATCTTCTTTGGTGAAATGTCTGTTCAAGTTCTTTGTCCATTTTTGACTTGGGCTGTTTTTAGTGGTTGAGTTGTAGGAGTTCTTTATATATTCTGGATATCAATCCCTTATCAGAAGAAGAGCTGATTTCACACAGTAACCAAATAAATGTTTTAAAGACATTAATTATATCCTACCCTTCCTTTGCTTAAAACACTTCAGAGGTTACCTGTTGTATGTAGCATGAAAAACTTGCCATCGCCTACTAGGTCATGGTCAGAACTCTGCCTCTCTAGCATCTTATGATGATTTCTAAAATTTGTAATCAGCCTATTTGCATCTGCCAGATTCCTGGATTTCAACTATCTTGGTGTTTCACCTGATACATTCTTTCTTGGTTTCTAGAAGTCAGCTTAAATATCACCTTCTCAGAAGTCCTCCAGTGATTATATTATAAATGTAGCAAAAACTCTTCCCTGTTATCCTCTGTCACAGACATTATCTATTCCCTTGGTGGTAGTAATCACAGGGCTAAGTGTTGTATTTCTTTTCTCATGCATTATCTATTTCTCCTGCTACCAGGGGAGATATGGACCTCCCTCACAATAATGTATGATCCAGGAAGGAAGGACGGTACATCAGCCATTCACTCTCACATCACCTTGAATAAAATGCACAGAAACTTCAATATCCACAAATTTATTGATATTATTAACTACATTTGCAGGGCAAAAGACTCCTAATGGTTCCTAAGAAAGACTTTGATAAAATTAAGCATCTATGCTTTGAAATCTAAACTTTGAAATCTGAGACCAGGCAAGGTGATGTGCTATTGCCAGTGGTACTGAATGTCAACATGGAAGTGGAACCCAACATAACTGGTGTCAAAATAAGAGTCATAAATGTTAGAAAGCAGAAAACGTACTAACATACTAACCAAAATTACTTCACAGTGGGATTTAGTGACCCTGTTTTTCTTAACAGAATAGGTTAGGTACTATAGGTATATGTACTCTAACATACACACACACACACACACACACACACACACACATACACACACACACATATATACATATATATACACACATATATATACATATGTATATATATGTTAGAGTACATATATAAGTACTCTAACATTAACACACCCTGATTAGAATCCCGGTTTGCCATTTACTTGCTCTACCACCTTAGTAACCCTATTCTTCAGTCTCAGCAGCAATGAGATGTGTAATTCACAGACAGCACTCTGTGTAGGGCCTAGCAACCAAGCAGGAACTTAGTCGATATGAGCGGTTATTTTTCTAAATAATGTTTCTAACATGAGATTTTGTGTGTAAGAGAAAGTCTATTAAAAACAAATAATGCCAAAAAAGAATGAATCCTGAAATTCAGAATTGGCTATAATCCTGCTGTTCCAATCCCTGCTTTCTTGCTGGAACTTCCTCTTTTCATCAAGGTCTCACCCTTTCTTGATGTCACTGACTCTGAAAGATAACAGTAATCACAGGGGGAATGCTGGGGTGGAGCAAGGAGAAGAACATGCTTAGCGTTATTCTGCAGCTATGACCAGAGCTCTGGTCTGCAACGGGTCCTTCTGTGCCGTCCCCTCTGCCACCTGGCCTGTGAACTAGGAGAAGGTCTTGTTCTTGCTTATCTCCTTGTCTTCAGAACCTAGTCTGTGGCCTCGCACTCCACAGATTGTTTTTGAGAAAGGAAGAGGGAATGCATGGGACAAAGGGAAGGAGGAAGGGCGAGTAGAAATTTTCACAGACCCATTCTGTCATGTCACTAGTGTTATTATATTGGGTACCTTGCCTTTTCTTCTTTAACAGCGGTTCTTAAAATAACCTAAACCTATGATCCATGAAACTGAGAAAGAAATCAAATCAGAAGTAATCTGATTCTGCTCTGACTCCCTTTTTCTATCCTCTCTGAGGCAATTGGGAACAACTGAGAGACTGTTCCGAGTGGGGAAAATTAAGTGTGCTCTGTCAGATTTTACGTGTGTAGCTTCAGGATAGGCCTGTGTTTAAAGCAAGCCTTATGGAATTTTCTGGAAAGTATTTAGGTTCAAATTTTCTCTCAATCCTTCAACATCAGGGGAACTAACCCAGTGGGTTAGTTTCTTTATTCGTGCTCTTCATCATAGGTACCTCATGCGGCTGAGGAAAGACTTTTCCATCAGTCAGAGCACAAAGCAATCAGCCAAAGTCTTTGAGTCTTCAGTGACAAAATAAGCCTGACTTGTTTAGATGAATTAGGTCATGGGCAGAGCCTGAATTCACATCAGTGGAGATTCCTAAGAAGATGCTTCAAAGAAACTAGTCACAAGACTTTGCTGTGAAATGGGTCCAGTCCTGTCCTCTGTTTGCTAAGTATGAGGGTGTGTGTGAGTGTGTGAGTGTGCGTGCGAGGCAAGGGGGGAGAGCAGTAAAGAGAGGAACATCACAGCAGAAGATGCTCATCTCTCCCTCCCTTTCTCTTCTGTATTCTTTTTAAGTTTTATTTGTTTATTTATTTTAGAGAGAGAACATGAGTGGGAGGAACAGAGGGAGAGGGAGAGAAAGAATCTCGAGGGGACCCCAACTGAGTATGGGCCTGATGTGGGGCTCCATCCCACAACCCTGAGATCATGACCTGGGCTGAAACCAAGAGTCTGACACTTAACGTCCACCCAGACACCCCTCTCTTCCATATTCTATGCGCTGTCCTAAACTGTTCTGGTCTGGGATCAGCTGGAGGGGCAGATCAGGCCTAGAGCTGCTCTCATGAACTGAGGTGTGCACTCCACTGAGCTGAGAATGAAAGTTCTTCCGTTGAGGGCCTTATAATGCCTCAGAGAAAACAGCTCTAACGCTACCGGTGTACACCAAGCACTGTTTAGCGCCATCAGTGGCCTTGGACTATACAGCTAACAATAAAGAAGGCAGAGATCCTGGGCTTTGAACGGGTCAAATGGGTGTTCTCTGGTACTAGAAACAGTTTAAACAAGTAGAAACGGGTGGGAAGAGAGGACACCTGGAGACCGAACGTAACTAATGTGCCCTTTTGGGTGGGGAGGGGAGAGCGGGTGGGTGACAGCAGGAGGGAAACAGCCAGAGAAAGCCTGCGAGAGAAGAGATGTGTAGAGAGGACTTGATCTGGATCCCCAGCTTCTTAGATTTTAGAATCACTCTGCAAGTTGGAACATTTTCTTTCTTTAAACTTTTATGGCACCATGACAGATGGTTCAGAAATGTACTTTGATTTAATTCTTTCCATGGGCCTGGATGGCAGATATTATTATTCCCATTTTACAAATAAGGAAGCAGAGGAGTTTGAAAGATGTTAAGAAAAGTGTCTACGGTCTATTACAAAACTTCTTGGTTTTTTCCCCCCTTCTAATATATCACCCTGGATCTGGAAAATCCCTCCTGCTGGTAATCAGCTTGTCACATAAGCAACCTGACCTTGGTTTCCAATTCTATGAAGCATGGATATTGACCTAGGGCATCTGTGAGACCTCACCTTATGCCAAATTTTCTGACAGTTCAGGCAAGGACAAGGGGAGAGGAGCTAGTTAAAATGCATGACAAAAACATTCAAAAATTGAGGTTCATTCTTGTGTCCCACAAAACTGATTTGTAGTGTTCTCTATGTAAGTGCATTCAGATATTAGCCCTTCAAACCTCACTTGGATTGGTAACTGTATGAGCTTGCAATTTCTTTAATGTGTCTGAGCTTCAGTTTCTTAATCAACCAAATGGGGATAACGGCACTGACTTAAAAAGCTGTATTAAGGATTGAGTAATATGATCTTTTCATTGCTTTGCATAAAAAGGTTACAGCCCCTTCCTCCCACTTCTTCATGAATCTGGGTCTGTCTGTTGTTAACAAGAAAGGAGCCCCACTCCGCTTGTTTCTGCTGGCCCAGTTCTCTGTGGAAGATGAGAAGGGGATTCACCCATGCCTGCCATTCCTCAAGTCTCCAAGAGAAAGATGAACAATTCTTGCAGATGCAATCCCAGTGAGATCTGACGAGTGAGGGCCGATTCAGAATACAGGGTCACCTCTGGGTTATTGGACAGTGACCATGTGCCCTGGGGGTTGATGCCTGGTGGAAATGTGCCAGAACAGTGGGTACCATGCAGAGCAGAAATGTTCAGAATGCCCAGGTATTTACCTTTAAGGGAGGAAGCCAGGTTGGTGATGTCACAGGCTCTCATATACCACTAGAAGCCAAGCACCACTGGCTGAATTATAAATGAATCAGAAATGATCACTTAGAGTCACCAAAGGTGGCAACCTCTACCTACATTCTGCCCCAGGTTGGCCATACAGAGCTTTGTCCAGGGTCAAAGGGGAATGTTAGAGACTGAATGTTGGTGTGCCCCCAAATTTATATGTTGAAATCCTGCAGGCTTAGAGCTCATTTCTATCCCTGCGTCTCAACCACTCTCGTGAGTTGGCAATCATTACCATGTGCCCCCTGCCTCTCCCACGGGGGTCCACGCCCCATTGCACACCATACCCTGCCTGGAGTTCCCAGCACTATGGCCTGCCTTATGTCCAATACAGATAAGGCTCTGCTCCAAAATGACAATGCCAGGATGACACAGGACATTGCCAGGTGATAGATGCCATCTCCTGTACAGCCCATGCTATGCTCACATCTTCCACAAGAAAGTGTGGCTCACATTTCCACAAGGACCTGTGTCATAAGACACATGACTTTGGACAAGCAAAACGCAGCATCATGGGTGGAGAAGAACCCACAAGTATATCATAGGCGATTTAATTGCAGTTAAATTTATCTATGTTAGATGCCAGAAAATGAAGATAGACCAAAAAGACAATCTCATGTAGGTCTTTGTGCCCAGGCCCCTTCAGCACATCTCACAGCCTACTGGGATGGAGAACACAGCTGGAGGCCCAGAGCCGAGCTTCCCACATCACTGGGTTCCTTCCTCTGTTGGCTCGTTTTCATCTCCTTCCCCAAAGACACACAAACGGAATCCAAAACTACTGTGACCTGAATGTGTGACATACGATGCAATTAGTAAAAGTGCATTAAGGACCAAATTGGTCCTGTACTGGCACTTTCCAGAAAATGAGAGGGAGGAAAGACTGGGAACACAATCACAAAGCAAGTGGCTGGAGCCCTTTGTGCCAGGAGGAAGCCTCTGTGGGTGAGCTCAGTCTCATGATGCAGGGTCATATCTCGAAGAAGACATCTGTAAAATGTCCCCTCCAGAAAACGGCATTTTTGGAAGGCAACTTGGTGATATGCAACCAAAATCTTAATAATGTCTAAAACTATTACCCTGCTAGCTCCCACTCCTAGGAGTTTATTATAGGGAAACCATAAAGAAACATAAACTGAGATTTATTTCAACATTGATCATAACAGTGAAAACTAAAAATAACTTGAAAGAATAGAAGGATGGGAGTAGTTAAGGAATTCATGGTGGAAAATTATACAACCATCAAAAATGATGTTTACAAAGGATTCTTAATAACATAAGGAGATGTTCTAGCAGAATTTTAAACCTATTGCCACACGTAAATCTAACAGTGCTGTGTCATCTCAATTGTTTTATCTACCAGTTGATGGCTACACCTAGCTTAAAAACTCACTGCAAATTACATAAAAATTGTAAATGGCGGTTATTGTTAGATTTTGAGCTCCGAGTAAGCTAAATAGTTCTTTTGTTATTTTAAGTATCTTGCAAATGATTTATAAAAGATACATGATGCTTTGATAAACTGAAGGGAAATGCATCATTTGGAATAAGAAATGTATCTGCTGCCTTGCCTCATCCTTCTGCTACACTAAGTAAGGCTGCCTTTGAGATAAAGGGCTCTAGACTTGTTCTCTATAACCAACACCTTCCCCAGCTCCCAGAAGGAGGCTCCGATACCCCATCATGCAGATTCTCTGAGGTTCTCTAGTAATTGCTCTTTGCCTCTCAGAGGGCTGCTCGGCTGCCCATTCAAAGCAGGGGGGTGGTCAGAGCAAGCAAGATGAGGATCAGGAGGTACTTCCTCTGGAAGTGGTTTTTATCTCAAAAGGGAACTGAAGACTTGGGTCACACTTTGAGGCTCCTAAAACCTTGCTACTCAAAGTGTGGTCCCTGGACCAGCAGCAGCATCACCCAAGAGCTTATGAGAAGTACACTACTTCTACACTACTACTGCCCTCCAGACCTACTAACCTGGAATCTGCATTTTAACAAGATCCCCAGGGGCTTCTGTGCACATTAAAGTCTGAGAAGTATTGTTCTATATGATATATTTCAAGCAATGAGATTGTACAACAAAATAAGCACAAACTGATGAGATGGGATATCTGATCCTTGGTACTAGCTATAGGCATGAAAAATGATTTTTTTTCCCCTCAGCCCCTATTAGGTTCACTGGTTAGGGCCCTATAACTTAGACTGAAAAAGGTGAACAAGAAAAACAAACAGAAGTTTATAAACACATGAGAATATCAGTGATGAGTAACTCGAGGGCGTGGTTAAGACGTGGGCTTATATAGAATCTTCGCAAAAAAAACAACACATTTTTAGAGAAGTAGCATGACCAGAGAAAAGGACTTGGACCTTCTAGGGGTGGCAAACCGTGGAGAAGTAAATATACGGGGGAACTAATGGTAGATAGGGGCTGGTTTGGGCCGGGTTTGTTATCTCTATTCATCTGGTGCTGTTTCTGGCCTGATAAGGGTCTAGAGTTACCTCTGATGATTAACTTCTGTCCTTCCTGGTTGGGTAAGGACACCTTTACAAATGTCTATCCTACTTTTAGGCCACAGGGGGATGGCAGAGAGCTTTTCTTGTACCTGTTTCTTCTCAATTGCCTTCGGTTTAATATACCAAAGTGCCAAAATTGGGGGTGGTATATTCTGCCACCCTCAACTGCTCTGGAACCAAGAAGTAACATGACCTTGAAAAACTGAACGCTCTTGACTGAGGGTCATGACAGACTTAGATCTTCGTTTCCACATCTGAAAAATGGGGATAATAAAATCTCTCCATTATAGGGTTTGAGAGAACTGGATTAGGGAGCATAAAACCTCTAGGATACCACTTGGAATAGATTTAGTATTCAATAATTTTCATCATCATTATTATGATTATACATGACAGTTATAAGGATCAAATAAGATAATGAATATCCAAGGTTGCTACAGATGTAAGAAATTCATACACAGATGTGAAGAGAAATTATTTTACAGATATGAGGAATCAGTCTTATCCAGAAAGCCAGCTGGGAAATGCTAGCTGGGGAGAAAGACAGAAAATACAGGTGCACTGGAGTCCCTGAGTTTCTGGGCACCAGATCTCACAGAGGGAATCAGCAGGAGCTGGGCGGAGCCCAGTGAAATGAAGGCACCTTAGCCATAGGACTTCCCTCACTGTTCTCCCAGGAGGAGGATTTTTCCTTTTGGATTTCCTTATGAGGAGAGTTTAAGGAAAATTATGGTGAATTTGCCCCTGCCTGTCCCCGGGCACCGTTACCAGACAATCGGCTCATCCCTGAGGCTGTGGGTGAGTAATCTTTGCAAACGTTTTCCATTTTCTAATGTGAGGAGACTCTACCTTGATGTCCTTGAACAAGGAGGAAGAAAATGTCTAGGCATTACACAGGTCTCATCAGCTGTCAAGCAAAGTGGCCAACTGTCTTGGACAGAGAATTGATAAGAGAAAACCTTTCAGAAATGATTCATTTCAGCTCAGCCTTGAAGAAAAGCAATAGGAAGTTGTCCTAGGAAGGGGCACAGGGCTTGAAGGTAAAGAATAGAATGGGTCCAAGTTGGGAAACGTGGACAAAGATAATCCAGTTCGCCCAGGGAAGACAGAGGCCAGAAGAGCAGGGACAGAAACCCATGGGGAAATGGCGAACTAGGGGTCTCCCTCTAGACTTGGTTCTTGACAGTTGAAATAAAATTTTAATTTTATTAATTGTAATTCTGGTGGAGAAATCCATAATGAAGTAAATTGACTCTCACAAGCCTGATTCTTGAAATTCAATATTCCTGTCAATGCCATGGGGACCGGCAGGATGGATTTGGTTTTGCTCAGTGCTGCACCCAAAGGAGGCTGCAGATGAGCGTCTTGCCTGATCGTCCTCTGACACTGCACTTGTGGTTCTCACCTTTTCCTCTCCACTAAGGGACCACGCTTTCTCCTGGCCTCCCTCATAATGCTCTCACTTCTCTCTCTCTCTGTCCCTTTTTATTTGGTGGTCCCCAAGCTGAGCCAGTGTCTCCTAGAGTTCCATTATCTGTTTTCCAGCAGAGGTCGTCAACTCTAGCACCTCAAGGGTTGAGGAAGGAGAATGAAGGTGTTCATGAGGCAGGCTGAGAGCCACAGGGCCCAGCAGGTAGCAGGAAGGCTGCCGTGCAGCTGAGCAGCTCATCTTTCTCCACTCTCCCTGGACATCTGGCAGGACTGTTTCAGGCCTAAAAACAATATTCAGGCCTGAAGATTCCCTGCTTTTATCTTGATATGAGCTGGGCCTCCTGGGCTTCCTGGCAGTGGCTGATGATCCCGGAGAACCTAGTCCCAAATTCACATATACGAAGTACACGCACAGGTGCCCCCAGTGCTCCCATCATGCGCTCCCGACCTGTCTCTCATTTCACCCCCAGCTGTGATGGACAGTTTCACATAAGCTCAGGCTCACCTTGAGGGACAGCATTCCACTTCAAGCAGGAGCCAGGCATCAGTCAGCCTTGCTTCTCAGCCAGGACCTTGTCGGACAACACAGTTATCTGCTCAGCCTGTGTGTAAGCACAGCCAGAAGTACAAGGGAATTAGGCCAACCTTTCCATCTCCTTCTCTTGCTTTGTTCCTACACATCACTCAGCCATATCTGAGCTTCTCAATACATCCCTCAGAATATCATGTTCTCAAAAGCCTATGCTTTGTCCTTCGTTTCTTCCCATATCCACCTGGCTGATTTCTACTCATTTTTCACAATTCAACTCACTTTGTGACTTTTCTAGAAAGCTTTTTATCCTTCACCTCCCTACTTCTCTTAAGTCCCTTCTCTGTGTTCACATTCTTCTTTGAATCCCACCAGCATACTTACCAGTTTCTCTTGTCATTAGTAAGATCTTCTTTCTCTCCCATATATATATAGAAAACCCCATAAAGGACAGAAGACGTGTCCGCCATCTCTATATTTGCATTGCTAGTGTGTGACAAACAGCTGGCACTTGGTAAATATTTGTCGAATGAATGAGTGCTTTGCAGTTAGGCTCAGAATCCTATTGCCACCAAATATACCATCTTGCCTACAACCAGTGCCAAAATTAGCAAAGACTTCATGAGAATGTATTTGCCACATAGAAATCATTCAATAAATGCTTAACTCTTATTTGAGCTAGAAAAATAAAAACAGACACAAAACCCTCAAGAGAGTGGGATAAGTGAATATAAATGCAACAGAACTGATCATAAGAGCTTTAATTATTTAATGAGTCAGAGTGTGGGTGAGTGTATGAGCAACCACTTCATGGAACCCAGCGGGTTTCAAGAAAGGACCAGAATTAGCTAGAGACCAATAGTACTAATTTAAGAAATATTTATGGGATGCCTAGTTTATGCCAGGTGAAATGCTTAGTAGGACTGAGCTTTTATGACAAACTATCTCAGGATTCACCAAGCTGAGAGTAAAAGAATGTGCATATTTCATTTGAATAAATTTAAAAAAATTTAATATCCTGAAGGTAAAATTTGAGCTCAGGGCAGTAGGAGATCCTGCCCGTGATTCGTTCTAGTTCCACAATAGGTTTTAACTGACACAGGTCACTTGTGCTTGATGCTTGTCTGCTCCAACCTAATCCTGAGTCTAACCATTAAGGATAATTGTGAAAATTATCAGGACTAACCACAGTTATGTTAAATGCAGATAGAAGAAGGAAATGTCAAAACACTTAGGAACCTTCAGACAAAATTCTTAATTTGTTGCTACCTGGCCAAGGTCCAAAGGTAGAATTGATGTTGCCCTAGTTTTGATTTTGTAACTTCTCTTCATCATCTGCAAATGTCTGGAGCGGCAAACAGAAACAGCAGGGGTTTGGGAACAAAATTGAGTCTGCCTTTTATTTACATGTTCCTAAACTTAAGCAAATTGGTTTTCCTCTTGGAACCTTGGTTTATTTACCTGAAACGTGAGATAAACCGAGGGGGCCTGGCCTGGTAACAAAGATTCTTTAGTTGGCCAAACTTTAGTCAGGCTTCTGAACCTTCTCCTGGGCTCATGTATATGTACTTGCTTGTAAAATCCAGTTTTAGCAAGAGCCTTGCTAAATCACTTTAGCAAGAATCCCTTACCCTCTGTAACTCATCAGCCTCAGCCTCTATATCTCATCCTGCACTGGCTGTCCCCCATATCTGAGCCACCTGCCCTGCCTTCAGCAAGAATCCTGTGAGGTCCAACTAGCCAGAAACCCCTTACTCCTGAGGTTTCTTTTAAGTAATTTTCCACTGACCTCAGCCTGTTCCTTGGCTATAAATTCCCCCTTGGACATCTGTATTCAGAGTTCTGTCCAACCTCTCTCCCCATCCCCCTGCTGTAAAATTCCATTACCGTGAGCCCATGGCAATGGTCCTAAATAAAGTCAGCCTTATCATTTTGGCAAATGTCATTAGATTTTTTTTTTTCCTTACTGTCAGACCCTGGGAGTAAGAGACTGACAAAAGTTTCCCCTTTTCGTTTCCCCAGAAGCAAGATCCCTGCTATTGGGATTCTTGACTTCACCTTTTGAGATTCTTGATGCTTTTGCTTCCTACCTGCTCCTCCAGTCAAAAGTTCCATGTTAGAAAGAATTAAGAGGCACAATAGTTTGGAGCCAAGGACCCAAGGGCAAGTATTCCTTCTCTCCTCTTTGTCCTTTCAAGGTGTTCAGAGAAGCAAAGTTTCTTGAGGGCACTAGCTGTGACTCGAATGAGAAGGACCAGTGTCCTGGAAAGAACTGGAGATGCTGGTATTTCTGCTTTCAGTTTTGCAGAGTGAAAATATTTGAAATGCGTGTGTAAATGTCCATGCGTTATTATAATCTCATACTTTATCTTCATTTCTGATTGTTATTTAATCAGCAATAGCTTGGAACACGTCAGCTTTCCGTCTCTTTCCCTGTTAAGCAGGTAATGATCTGTAAACAAAGGCTTAAAGAAGTGCTACTTAGAGGGACTTCTTCATCCTTAGGTAATATAAAGAATGTTTCCCTCCTGCAAATGAGTCCACACCCACTAATTTAGCTTTTGCTTGCAGTATATTCAGGGGCCCCATTCACCTCTTCTGTGTAGAGTTTAATTACACATGAAAGGGTATGTATGAGCTCTCCCTTGCCACTGTAATAAAATGCTGCAGATTCAGCGTCATAAAACAAAATTTTGTTTATTGGCTCCTACTTCTGTAGGTCAGAAGTCTGAGGGGGCTCCTCTAGGCTCTAGGCTCTGGGTCTCACCAAGGGAAAGCAAGATGTGGCCTGGATAAGGCCCTTCCTAGAGGCTCTGGGAAAGGATCCACTCCCAAGCTCACAGAGACTGTTGACAGAAGTCCATCCTGGCTCTCAGTAGGGGCTGCTCTCTGCTTCTGGAAGAAACCGAGGTTCCTTCTCATGAGGTCTCCTACCTCTCACTCTTCACAGCTCTCTGAGTTTTCTCTCTGCTGCCAGAGAAAGGTCCATGACTTAAGGCTCATATGATTAGATCAGGTCTACCTAAATAATCTCCATTTTGCTATGTGTAGGGGCCAAGGGCAGGCCACCTCAAAATGTGCTACTTTGGTATATTGATTATTTTAAAGAAAAGTTGCTTAAGAGACAGCCTGGATGAGGACACTCAGAGCCTCCTCTATCTCCCTTCTGGAAGCAGGAAAGGAATCTCCTATGGGAAAGGTACCCATACTAGGAGGTAAAGACACACCCTATGGCCAGAGATAGGAAATTTAGAGCCAAGAAGGCTCTTATCAACGACCTTGGTTATTTTTACTAATTTACTCCCCCAGCCCAAACTCTGTGTAAATTCCTTATTAAGTGAAACTCCCAAGTTTCTTTTGTCTTGTCAATTCCTTGCAGATTTGTTGTCTCTGTCTAAAAAGTATTTAAAAATGCCTGCCTTGGTCATTTCTTTAGGTCTCAGTTTCATTATTGGGCCTCCATGTGCAAGCAATGAAACTCCAATTTTTCTCCTGTTAGTCTGTCTTATGTCAGTTTAATTCTTCATTAAAGAAGATCTTGAAGGGTAGAGGAATAATTTTTCCTCCTCTACATAGGTCAAGTGTGCTATATAACACAACACAGCCATGGAAATTCTGCACATCCACAGGTTCCAGGGATTAGGGCTTGACTGCTGTTCCTAGAACTTCTGCCTACCAGTTTTCTATTTCTATTTTCTACCATGTTTCTACAGAAGGATGGTTTCCCTCCTTGCTTCCTTTTCCATGTTCTCTTAAATGTTCTCAAAGAGGATACCTCACATTGCTAGATAAGAAAGACCAGGAGATTGGAGCAGCTGGGTGGCTCAGTTGGGTAAGTGTCTGCCTTTGGCCTGGGTCATGATCCCAGGGTCCTGGGATGGGGTCTGGCAGTGGGCTCCCCACTCTGTGGGGAGTCTGATTATCCTTCTCCCTCTTCTCTCCTCATGCTCTGTCTCTCTCAAATAAATACATAAAATATTTAGAAAGAAAGAAGGGAGGAAGGAAAGAAAGAAAGAGAAAGAGAGAGAAAGAAAGAATGACCAGAAGATTGAATAAAAGTGAGCAGGGCAGAGTGAGAAATCAAATAAAAACAGAGATTGTGCAACAATTTCTTGAGTTAACATCACAAAAATCAGAGCTTGTGTGATGGAGTCAACTCAGTTTCTGAAGTACCTGGCTAACATCGAGGAGGAACATATACAAAGTCCAAGTTCCCTTGGGTTGGGAAGAATCTCATGGAGCCTGATGACTTAGCTGGGTTGTCTGAGGTGCTAGAGTCTGTATATAATGACTGACAATGCCCTTTGATAGGAGTAGGTAGTCAACATTTGTCTATCAACTATTAGATCAGTTAAATAGGACCAGAGCAAAGTAAGAAAGTTCTTAATTAAAACCAGAGGTTTATTTCTTTAGGACTTGATTTATACATTTATTTTCATTATCTATTTATTTATATTTAAATATATGCCACAGTGTGCTATCACCAAAGCTTTTGAAATAGTTTGTTAAAATCTTCTGTTTGCTCTGGGCAGACAAACCATCCGTCACGCAGACAAAATATAGCATGAGAAGTATCTAGCCCATAATTCTGACCACATGCATTCATTTCTCAGTAAATGTCCAGGGTTTACAATATGCTAGACAGTGATGTGGGTTTGGGAAGTCACCAATGTGGGTCTGAGAGAACAAGATCAGCCCAGTCCCTGTCCTCATGGAACTTCTGTTCTAGACCTTTGTGAAGTAAGTGGCCACACAGGTACAAAGTTCAGGCCTTACAGGACAGAGGCAGCTGTCAGAATTGGGTCTGAAGTAGACATATGTCAAGCGCTAGTGATCCTGTGACAGGCCCAGAGTTTGGCCAGAAAGATATTTAAAGCCAAGGCAATGTCCTTGTTATGCGTGCGGAGAGGAAACTCCTGGAAACTCCAAACTTCCCCTGACCCTGCTTGGGAAGGTGATGGAATCCCACAGGAAGAGTTAACTTAGAGGCATCAAGCAGGTTTATCCAGGAAATGTAGGCACATCATATCATTCAAAGTACCTAACAAAATCTGGTCTTGCCGAGGACTTTGGGTAAGATAGTGATTTGAGCACAGGGATCTAAGTGCTTCTATTTCCATTAATTTCATTAGAATGATTGATACATAGTAAAAATATGGAAAATGTCTCATCAGACTTGAGTTGCAATCAAAAGTAAAAAATAAGCTTCAGGGATCTCTAAATTATACCCTATTTTCATCCAGGGAGAAATAAACAGGTGAGCCTGAATCTCCAGAGGGTCATTGAGCAGGCTTAGAAAGCAGAGTCAATGAGAGAATTGGTCTGTAAACAAACTTCAAAAATTAAATTTGACAAATCTTGGCTGATTGGGACTTGCAGATGCCAGTGAAAGATGGGGGAACAACAGGGAAATACTACCTTGAACCTAGCACAGGAGGGAGAAGAGAAAAAACCTGTTATGCTCCCAAGAAGCACATGGTTGCCCTCCTGAGTTTGGTCTGTCCCTGTGAGTGAGAAAACCCTGATGGAGTGTCACTCCCCTGTCACCAGGAGAGACAAAGGGCAAGGCTGTGAGGCAGGACAGTCCTCAGGCAGCTCTCCTCCTCCAATCCTTTTGTTCTTGAAAGCAACTGCATTGAGTGCCCCCAGTCTCATGAGCTTGGAGAAAGTGGCCACTGCAGCCAGCCTGGGCTCTGGCATGGGATCGTGAACAGCCACACAGCAAAAGGAGCTTTTACTGGTGTACACTGCACCTCACAGAGAAGACGGGGATACACCACAATCCCTCCCAGCAGTAGAGAGTCAGTGAGTTACAGAGCTAGGATTCTAAATGAGACAATCAGATCTCAGAGGCTGGGCTCTTCCTGACTACACCATGTCGCCTCTTTCACGAAGAACACTGAGCACTGCAACAAAGGGTAGCCTGGTGCATGGGGAGCCATGGCAGAAATTTGGCCCTGGTGTCACCTCACCAATGAAAAAGAAGAATCGTAGGCATTATACAGGTCTCATGGGACTATGGAAGCCATGACTCCCGTCACACTCTGCTCAAGGCTGCAAAATTGCTGAATTTTTTTCATCAGGTATTAGAAAGAACACTTCTTTCCTCTTTTGTGTGTCCTTAGAGCATTTGGTCAGAGATCATCATAATTCTCTAACAACTCACATCAGTTACTATTTCACTGAAGGACAATACTGGCTAATTGCAGGATTTAGGCTCTAAGAGTGAGCTCATTGAGAGAAACCACACTTCTTGAGAAGAGAGCACTGAATCAGGAATAGAGAAAAGCCCCGCCTGTGGCTAGTATCTTCATCAGGGAGGTAGCAATCCCCAGAGAGAAGCATGTTCTCAGAGGGCCAGCCTCTCCTGGCCAGAGCACGTGTTCTCTGACAACCACCTTGGGCACCCTGGAGGGAGCTGGGGCCTGTCTGTGCAAAAGGCACAAAGTAGCTAGGAGCTCTAACCGTGACAATGACACAAACGCGTCTTGTCCCCATTGCTCAAGGAAGGAATATGGGCAGAGAGGAGAATGCAGAGGCCCTGGCCTTCCTGGGCTCTCTGAAGCAAGGCAGCCACACTCGGGCTATGAATGGGATTCAAGGAGAGCTGAAGTGAAGTAGTCCTGGGTTCAAACCCCGGCTCAACTCTTCCTTACATGGGTGACCTGGACCAGGTTACTGGACTTATTGCAGACTCTTCTGCATGGGAAGACTATTACGTAGCTCCTGGGTTGGTATAGGAATCAAACGTTACAGGATGTTAGCCTAGCAAGTGACTGTCACTCACACAGACCCATTCTTACTTTTGTCCGCTCTGGTTTATTTTCCACACATCAGCACGACACTCAAATGAAACTTTTAATGTCATGGACAGGACCATGCAGTTTCCCCATTCCGGCCCTTGCATGGTTCCTCATCACCCTGAAGCAAATCCACAGGCCTCCCTGTGGTCTGCATAGCCTGTGCACAGCTGCTATTCCAATCCCATCGCATTCCCTCTCCCCTTTGCCTGATGGGCCACCACTCCACTGATGGAATCACTGCCCTTCCCCCCACTTGCCAAGTGTGCCCCAACTGAGGGCCTTTGCACGTGCTGTTCCTTCTTACTCAATACTCTTCCTCAGATATTTACATGGCTCACTCCTTTAGTTCATCAAGGTCTCTGCTCCAAGGTCAATCTTCAGAACACTTCACTGGCCAAGCTAACAAAAATAACTACCTGTCTATGCTTAATCGCCGTGCCCAACTTTCATCACTTTCTTAGACATCACATTATACATTTATTTATTCACCTATTGTCTGTTTTCTGTAACACACTGTGGGTTCTGTCTTCCATACACCAATGTCTAATTCAGTCCAGGCAGACAGAGATAATCTATAAACGTGGGTTAGCTTTGCTCTCCTTTTATCATTCCCCACCCTCTCTCACAATGCCCTAGCCCCTAGGATCTCATTTCAGAAGACAGGACAAGCAGAGTTGCATTTTCATAATTGAAGAAGTCAAGCCATCCATGCTAAGACAGGGACCACCACCTTTGCCTGTGAAATCCACATCAAGATTTCTTGCTGTCTACGTCCTCCTGTGTGTCCTGGCCACACAGAGCTTCCTGAGCTCTGTGTCTATTTCCACCAACAAGAGGAGGCAGGATGACAAAGCTCACTCCCAGGACCGCCGGCCTCATCGTTGTGCCTCCAGTTCCTTCTCCCCCATGAGTGCCCAAATGTATCAGTAAGCTCTGCAGTCTCTGGTTCATATCATCCTAGGCAGCTGGTGAGCCTTATGAAGCTTTATAACACTAGATACAGAATAAATAATAATAAACTGTCCAATGGTTCCTGCATGACTGCTGCTATGATGAACCATTCAGGTTCATGAGCAAATAGAAGGGTAAAGAAACAATCTGTTGTGTTGCCCCTAAAAATAAATCTAGGAACACTGAGATTCATCAGGAGTTTAAATATTTTGTTGACAAAGCCACAGCAATAATAAGTGTGTTTAAATATACCTCTTTTTTTTCACAGCTTCAATGTCTGTCTTAGCATACCTTCCTCCAGTCCTCACAGCCACATGAAGGCAGAGGAGCCACTTGGGGCTAGGGACAGAGCAGGCTTGGACCCCAGGTCATAGTTTGTGAGCTGAGGCAATGACTCAGATGTATTATGTTCAGGAAACTGGTTTCCTTCTGACCCCCAAAGGCCAGCAGATGGGTGTTCAGAAATGGGCAGTAATGAGTGTTTGGTCCTTTAACAGACCCTAGTCACTTTATATATCCAGGGCTACAATTCCTTCTTTTTAAACTCTTGTACATTTTAAAGGGACTTGAGGGAAGGGAGCAATCTTTTGCAGTTTTTGTCCCAGTAAACGTATATTGCTGAATGTTTGAATGCTTAATAGCAGCAAAACACATGGTTCCCAAGATTGGATTCTATTAAAAAACTGATGGATCTACCATAAGATTCCATTTACAGAATAACCTTGAAATGACAAAATTACAGTGATGGAGAACATATCAGTGGTTGCCTGGGGTTAGGTGTGGGGAAAGATATGACCATTCAGAGGTAATACAAAGGAGTTTCTTCATAGGGAAGGAAGAGTTCTGTTTTGACTGAAGTGTGCTGAAATATCATAGTACTATACACCACCTCCACCACCATCAAAACTGATGAAAACCAAATTGGGTTTATAGTTTAATCAATAGTACTGTGCCACTGCCAACTTCCTGGTTTTGAAAATGCACAATGGTATATAAAATACTAACCCTGGGGAAAGCAGGGTGAATACACAGACACTATTCTTTTCACAACTTCCATGAGTCTAAAGTTAGTTTAAAATAAAAAATTTAAAAACTGGGAAAAAAACACCTGATGGCAAGTCTTCAGTTGTGTTAAGTAGAGTCAGTATGCCCCCACGTCTCTCCCACTGCTGTGATTCAATACCTGGTAGAGCTATTTTATGACTCTGAAAAGTAAACAGGAGCAGGTGGATTGGGAAAGAAGACCAGAATTCAAAATGCCATCAAGATAGTAGTGAGTTTACATGTTTTTTTCCTCCAAGATCCCTTGGCCTGCACGTGATTCGAGCCGAAACCTAGCAGTGGCCATCAGCACAGAGAGACCTCTAGGAAGAGCCCTCTGGTCCTCACTCCAAGAGCTGGAAAGGGAAGGTGGAAATTGCAAAGAGAGTGGGAAAATCCTCTGGAGTTTTACTGTTGTTGTTTTGTTTGTTCATTTTCTTTTCTCTGGTGTCTCATGTCCAGTCCCCAAACAATAATGTGGTGGAAGTGGCAGAGGCAGAGGCCCCTCCAGTCAGTGGGGTTGGGACCTTAGGAGTGTAGAGTGAACCACCACTGCTTCACACCCCCCCCCCGCCATGTCCTCTTTCCACTTGACCCCAGACATAGGTGCAGTCTCAGAAGTGCAGGGCGAGGAGAGAAAATAAAGCCACAGCACTTTGTCTGGAGGATAAAAAGGAGGTGCTCCAGAAGGGCCCTTTGTAATCTGTTAAAAATTGATGGATATATTGGAACCGGGTGACTGTGGAGAAGGAGAATATCAAGAAAACTACCCCACAAAGTGGTATCGGAACTCCTGGGCTCACTTCACACTACACACAGACATGGATCCCATTCAACTGAGTATAAGAAACAGTTAGAGAACTGAACTAACAAACAGATCATTGTCCATGTCCCTGACTGAGTACAGGGTGCCACATACCTGGCACAATTCTGAATAGCACTGCAAGACATTAAACACTAAACTGAGATTGGGTGCACAGACCATGGAAGGTAAGTTGAAATTCATAGTCTGTACCAAGCCAGGATAACTAATGACTAAAAGTATAATACCAACATTTTCCATAGAATTTAAATATGACCCAGAAATACATACATCATATTCAAAATACCAGAAACAGTCCAAAACTACTTTCCTTACAAAAAAATAAAAATAAAAACAAAACAGGAAAAGTTCAACTTGTATGGGAAAAAATAACCAACAAATGTCAATATGACAGTGATGTTGGAATTACCTGGAAAACAGTACAAAAGCAGCTATTACACAAATGATCCAATAAACAATAGTAAATACTCAAAAAAAGGGCAAAACAGAAAGTAAGCAATGAAATAGGATATATAAAGTAGATCCAAATAGAAATTTTGGAGCTGAAATGTATAATAACCAAAACTGAAAACTCATTAGATGGACTTAAGAGCAACAACAGAGAGAAAGCAGATTGAAAAAACAATGAACAGAGCTCCAGAGACTGTGTGACAATAACAAGAGATTAACATTAACATTCATGTCACTGGAATTCTAAAAGTGGAGAAGTACAGTGTTGGAAAAGCATTTGAAGAAGAAAAGACTGAAAATGTCCCAATTTTGGCAAAAGATATAAGTCTATAGATCCAAAGTCAGTAAAACCTAAGCAGGATAAACCCAAGGAAATCCATACCTAAACATTATATAATCAAACTGCTGAAAATTAAAGCAAATTAAAAAAATTATAAAAGTATTAGAAGAAAACAATGCATTATCACTAAAGAAGCAGTGATTTCAAATGACTGTATATTTCTCAGAAATCATGAGGGCCAGAAAGAAGTAGCACTTTTTGAATTTTTTTAAAGATTTTTTAAATTTATTTGACAGAGAGAGAGAGATCACAAGCAGGCAGAGAGGCAGACAGAGAGAGAAGGGGAAGCAGGCTCCCTGCCAAGCAGAGAGCCCGATGCAGGGCTCGATCCCAGGACCCTGAGACCATGACCTAAGCCAAAGGCAGAGGCCCACTGAGCCACCCAGGCATCCCAATTTTCTATTTTTTTATTTTTATTTTTATTTTTATTTTTTTGGTCAAGTGCAGTAGTGAGAAGTGGGGAAAGAGTAGAACAGGGAGTTTGATCTGTAACTGACAGTGAGCAATCAGTTGAGATAACTTAATACCTTTAGACCAGCCAGAAGTACCATATTTTTTTTAAATGATGAAAGAAAAGTCCTATTGACCAAGAATTCTACCTACAGGGAAATTGTCCTCTGGAGTGAAGATAAAATAAAAACAGCCCCACATGAAGAAAAATTAAGACAACTTTTGTTAGCACACTTGCTTAAAAAGAATTGCCGATTCTCCAGATGGAAGAGAATGGGGGGGGGGGTGGCGGAGAGAATTGGTATCAGAAGGAACTTCAAACATTAGGGATGAAGGAAGAGCAACAGAAATAGTAGATATCTTAGTCAATGCAACAGACTATTATCTTCTCAAGTTCTAAAAATATATCCAGTGGTTGAAAATGAAAAATTTTAATTGTCTAATTAGGTTTTTAATGTAAATTGTAGTGTGTAAGACTCCTATAACATAAAAGGCAGAGAGTAAAGATTCTATATGAAGACAGATTTTATAAATTCCACTTGATGTGATGTGATAAAATACTTTGGAGTCAATAAAAAATAAAGTATGCGTATTGTAACTGTAAGAATTGCCACTAAAAACCTATATAAACAGATAAAGTAAAAATCACAATAGATATATTAAAATGTAATTTAAAAAACAATATTCACCCAATGACAGGGTAATGAAAAATAGAGGAAACAGTCAGAACACAGACAATCAAATAGTAGACCTAAATCTAAACTTATCAATAATTATATTAAATACCAACAGTCTAAATATAGCAATTCAACGAGAAAAGTTTTCAGAATGGACTTTTTAAAATGACCCAACTATATGCTGCCTACAACAAACTCACTTTAAATATTAAAAAAATGGGTAAAAAGATAGACAGTTATGTCTCATGAAAACATTAATCCAAAGAGAGCTAAAATAGCTATATTAATATGAGATGGGGACACCAGTATGGCTCAGGTCATCATCCCAGGGTCTGTGGATCAAGCCCCACTCTGGGCTTCCTGCTCAGCAGAGAGCCTCTTTCTCCCTCTTCCTTTGCCCCCCCCCCAACTGGTACACTTGCTCTCTCTCTCTCTCTCTCTCTCAAATAAATAAATAAAATCTTTTTTAAAAATCAGACAAAGAAGACTTTGGAATAGAGAAAGTTACCAGGGATTGTGAGGGTCATTGCATGCTGATCAAAGATTCAGTTCATGAAAAAGAAACACAATCCTACACACATATGTACCCAAGAACAGAGTCCATATGCAAAACTGACAGGAATTAAAAGAGAAATGGGAACATTCACAGTTATATTTGGAGAATTCAACACATGCCCTTAAGTAATAGAACTAGAAGTCAGACTATTAGCAAGGATTTTGAAGAATTAACAAACCCACCAACCAACTGGATCAAAATGATGTTTATAGAACTCCACAAAACAATAGCAGAATACACATTCTTCTTGAGTCCAAATAGAACATTCACCAAGCTAGTCCATATTCTTGGTAATAAAAACAAATGCAGTACATTTAAAATACTCAAATCCTAAGTATGTTTTCAGATCTTAATGAAATTAAACTATAAATCAATAACAAATAACTGGAAAATCTCCAAACACCATTAAGTAGAACACTTCTAAATAATCCGTAGGTCAAAGAGGAAATCCCAAGGTAAATTAGGAAAAAAAAGTGAATTAAAATATTAAAATACAATATCTAGAGTTTGAGGTATATTTAAACAATGCTTGGGGTGAAATTCATAGCAACAAATGCTTTTATTGGAGAAGAAAAAAATGTCTCAAATCAATAATCTGTGCTTTCAACATAATAACTGAGAAAAGGAAGAGTAAAAAAAAAACTCAAAACAAGCATAAAGAAGGAAATAATAAAGAAAAATATTTAATAAACTTGAAAACAAAAAATAAATATTAATGAAAGCAAAAGTTGATTCTCTGAAAGATTAATAAAATTGATAAACCTCTATCAAACCTACTGAGAAAAGAAGACACAAGCTACCAATCATAGCAATGAAAGAAGACTTTTCACTAAAGATACTGTAGACATTTAAAAGGATAACAAGTGAATGTTCTGCCTAACTCTGCACTCTGGTCAAAAATTTGCTTAAGATGGTACAATTCCTTGAAAACTGTAAATTATCCAATTCACACAAGTTAAATAGGTAGTCTTATAAATATTAGAGAAATGGAATAAATATTAGAGAAATGGTATTTGTAGTTTAAAAATCTTCTGAGAAAGAAATCCTCAGGTCCAGATGGTTTTACAGGTGAATTACATTAAAGATTTAAAGAATTAACACCATGTCTCTCAGATAATGGAACAACAGGAAACATTTCATAAATCATATTATGAAGCCCACATCTCTCTGTAGCAAAACTAGACAAAAACCATAGAAAAAAAAAAGACAACTACAGACCAATATCCTTCTCAAAAGACTGAGACATCTGGGTGGCTTCAGCAAAAACTGGGGCAAGTTGGTAGTTCAGTCAGTTAAGCATCTGACTCTTGGATTTGGCTCAGGTCATGATCTTAGGATCAAGCCCACTGCAGGCTCAGTGCTCAGCTCAGAGTCTGATTGTCCCTCTCTCTCTGTTCCTCTCCCCACCTCATAAATAAATAAAATCTTTACCAAAAAAAATGCAAAAACTATCAACACAATATTACCAGATTACATTAAGTAATGTATGCATAATCATAATACACCACAACCAAGTGGGATTTATCCCAAGAGAATAAGGCTGATATTTTAAAAGCAATCAATGTGACACACCATATTCAAAGTCCAAAGAAGAAAAGATACATTATCAGATCAACTGATGAAGGAAACTAGTTTGAAGAAATTCGGTATTAATTTATGATAAAATGTAGGAATAGAAGGGAACTGGATAAACTGGGCTTCATTGAAATGTAAAACTTCTGCCCTAAGAAAGACACTGTTAAGAGAATGCAAAAAGTAAAAGACTGGGACAAAATAGTTGCCAAATACATATCCAATAAAGGGCTATGAAGAACTCTTAAAACTTTAAAGCAAGGACACAAACAACTCAACTAAAATGGGCAAAAGATCTGAACAGAGAATTCACCAAAGAAGAAAAACAGATGGCAAATAAACATATGAAAAAATGTTCAACATCAACATCACATGTCCCTAAGTACGGCAAATTAAGATAACAATAATGTACCACTGTACACCCTTTAGCATAGTCTAAATCTAGAACACTTGACAACATGAAATGCTAGTGAGTATTCAGAAAACAGGAACTCTCAAATCATTTCTTGTGGAAATGCAAAATGATACTTGGAAGATAGTCTAGCAGTATCTTACAAAGGCAAACATGGTTTTACCATACATTCCAGCAATAACTCTCCCTCCTGGCCACCCAAAAACCTACACATGAATTTCATAAATGCCAAATCTTGGAAGGAACCAAGATGTCTTTCAGTAGATAAATGGGTAAATAAACTTTGGTGCACCTGGATAATGGAATATTATTCAGCATTGAAAATGAATGAGTTATCAAGCCACAGATGAAAAGACACGGATGAAAAGAGTTATCAAAGACACGAATGAACCTTAAATGCCTATTATTACGTGAAAGAAATCAGTTTGAAAAGGCCACATCTGTATGACTCCTACCACATGACATTATGAATTTTAGGTAAAACTGTAGAGAAAAAAAGATCAGTGGTTGCTAGGGACTAAGGGATGAATAGGTAGAGCACAGGAGATTTTTAGGACAGTAAAGCTATAGTGTATGGTGAATACAAGACATTTGCGTTGGTCAAAACCCATAGAGCTTTACAACTGGAAAAGTGAATCCTAATGTAAACTATAGGATTCCATTAATTAAAATGTATCAATATCACTTTGTCAAGTCAAACAAAACTACCACATTAATACAAGATGTTGATAACTGTGTATGAGGGATGGGGTAGAAGGGGGTATATGGGTGACTCTGTACCATCTGTTGAATTTTCTGCAAAGTTAAAAGTGTTCTAAAATAGTGTCTTAATTAAAAAGTCATAGAACGGTACACTAAAATAAAATCCACTTTACTATATTGGTCACTTAAAAAGCAAGTTGATAATGAAAGTCATGCATTCTTCCTCTTTCACTAATTAGTGTCAGTTGGTCTCCATCTTAAAAGATTCACCAGTCCCATGGAGGTTTTTCCCTTCTTCCATAGTCATTTTAGATTTTCTAGTTGATCATTTTATTTACTTTCTTTTGCCAAACCCACCTGACAATGTGCAACTATTCAACTATTTTCCTTTTCCACCTCCACACAGAGGACACTGAACACTGCTGGAGAAAGCCTCCAAAGCAGATCCTTGGGATGGTAGCCATCGCAGCATCTCTGAATTCCAGGAGGTGCCCAGTGCCCAGCATTACTCAGTGTTCCTATTATATGCTTCCCATGAGATCTTTGTCCACAATGGTGATTTTAAATCTCCATTTTTCTTAAATATCTGACCCTACCATCTTGCTTTCTCTCAGCAGTTGACATTTCATCCCAAATGTAATAGGAGTCATCACATGAGATCCCCCACCAATTCCCACTATTGAACTGACAAAGGAAGCCCTATATAGAATCATTGTTTCTTGTTTCTGACTATTAAAATGAAAAGTTTATTCCTCCAGTTCTGTCTCCTCAAAACTTCACCCTATTAATTACTCTTCCTTCTATTATCATTCTATTATTTTCAAAGGACCCCTTTCTGTAAGATTTTTCCTAAAAGCATTTATATGTCATAAAATTTTTTTCCACTTGGGGAAAAAAATCCCTCTTCAAATTAACATTAGAGCTTTTATCTTATTCTCTCTTTTCCTTATTAATATCTACCTACTGTCATTATCTCTGATTTCTCACCTTCCATTCACAGTTCAATCCAAATTATCTGGTTCTTTTCCATAAAAACTGTACTCACAAAGGTGCCAATGAACAGTTTGATGCCAGATCTAATGGACACTTTTTCATCTTTATTTTTCTTGATCTCTTCTCAGACCTTAAAATTTTCTCCCCTTAGTTTCTGTGACTTAATGATACTTTTATTCCATGGATCATCTTTATTTGTTTGCTTGCCTCATCACAGACTCCATTGTCAGTTTTTATTCTTTTATTCTTCACTTAAACATTGGTCCTCATACTCTACACATGGTTTCTAGACAACCTCTTTCACCCTATACATTTAATTAAGAACATTAATTTCCCTATAGGTTTCTCTCCTGAATTTCAGTTTTACAATCTACCTCCTACCACTCTCCTCTGCTTATATTTCCAAAAGTACCTAAAAATTAAAATATAAATCTGAATTCATTATTCACTCTTCTTCCCTAATCATTCCTGGGATAATTGTCAATCAATCAAATGATCCAAACTGGAATCCTGGGGGGCAATCCAAACATATTTCTCTCTCCAACTCTTCATACCTAGTCAATTTCTAAGCCCTATGTGTTCCACCACAGAAATATCTCTTGAATACTACATGTTTGTCTCCAAAGTCAATCAAACACAAGTCCCCCCACCATCATACCTCATATGAATTGTGAAACTAGTTCCTTAACTGGATGTTGCCTTAAACTTCTTCCTCCCGCAATTTTTTTCCCACACAGTAACCAGGTTTATCTTTCTCAAACACGGTTCTGATCATATCATTTCTCTGATGAAAATATTCAATAATACTTCTTGTGTTTAAACTAAAAACTCCTTACCAGAATTAAACATCTTTCAGTTTGACTCATCAGAAGTCTCCCAACTCAGCCCTCACCACTGCTCATACACACTCTATTTTCCAATCAATCTCAACCATGGGCAGTTTTCAGAGCTCACTGTTCTGTCTCATGCTTCTGGGCCTTTGGAAATGGTGCTCCCATTCCAGAAGACTCTGAGGATTTTTTTTTACACTAGTGTCTATGTATCCTTTATTGCTCAGTCCAGATTCCACCTTCTCTAAACATTTTGGGGGAGGGGATAAGGGCTGCCACAATATTTATTTCTTACAGCCCTCATCACATTATGGTATAATGATTGGTTACTTGCCTGCTCTCACACTAGTGGAACTTGAGGGCAAATTTAAAATGCTGTGTCATATTGATGTCTGTGTTCTTGGTATCTAGCCCAGTAGATAATCAAAAATGTTTAAATAAGTTAGAAAATTGGAGGGAGGGAGGGAGGGAAGAAAGGAGAAAGGAAGGAGGGAGTGTAAGGAAGGGAAAAGAAGGAAAGAAGGAAGAAGAGAGGGAGGGGAAACTGTGGGGGAACTATTCAAGTACAATCCTTCTAAAATTACAGCTATGTAAAACTGCATAAATACTAACAGATAATTTATTCCTGGCATGGGATTATGGGTGATTCCCCCGTAGTTTTGAAGCACTGTTATTTAATATTGTCACATTCCTTCTAAAATTAAAACAAAATTGGGGTGCCTGGGTGGCTCAGTCCATTAAGCAGCCAACTCCTAGTCTCAGCTCAGATCATGATCTCATGGTCCTGAGGTAGAGCCCCACGTTGGGCCCCACACTCAGTGGGGAGTCTGCTTCAGGATTCTCTCTCTCCCTCTGCCCCTCCCCCCACTCATTTGTACACTCTCTCACTCTGTAAAATAAATAAATAAATCTTTAAAAACTAAAAATTTAAAATTAAAACAAAACTAATTGTCTTCTGCAGATGGCTGGCAGGTATTCTTGTTGTGTCAGAGACTGCTCTGTTCTGGCCAAGAGAATGTGAGCAGTAGTGATGTGTGCTACTTTAAAGCTTAGGCCAAGAATAACCTCCTACAGTGAACTCTGTTCTCTTTGCTTTGTGGAAGGTGACTAGCAAGAACTTCAAGAACCTGAAGGAGAGAAGAACCACAGATGGAAAAATGCCAGGTCCTTGAATGATGGCTTTGAAAGCTACCCAACTAGAAACCCTTTGAGTGTTCTTTAAATGGGTGAGAAACTGGGGTGCCTGGGTGGCTCAGTCAGGTAAGCACCCACTCTTGATTTCAGCTCAGGTCATGATCTCAGGGTCATGAGACCCAGCCTCGCTTTGGGCTCCATGGAGTGTACTTTGGGATTCTCTCTCCCTCTCCCTCTTCCCCCCTCTCACATTCACTCTCTTTCTCGAAAATAAATAAATTAAGTCTTTTAAAAAAATAAGTAAGTAAATAAATGGATGAGACAATGGTTTCTATTGCAGTGAATTATTGAGGCTTGAGATTTGATAGTATGGCAGTTAAGCTAAAGTAATACACGTTGTGAACAGTTTAATATGGTCTCAACCTAGATTCTGAGATCACCTTGATTCATAAATGGCTTGGTCTAGGGCTTGTGAAAAATTATCACCAAACTTGATTCCTGCAGCTCTGGAATGATGAAATTAATAAATTGGTTTAAAAAAATTCTATCATAGACTAAGGGGATAATAGAGATTTTACTGTCCATCCCTTTCATACTATCCATGAGAACCCTGAGGTGCATAAAGGGAAAGGCTGAGGGGCGCCTGAGTGGCTCAGTGGGTAGGGGCCTCTGCCCTCAGCTCAGGTCTTGGTCCCAGGGTCCTGGGATCGAGCCCCGCATCCGGCTCTCTGCTCCGCGGGGGGCCTGCTTCCTCCTCTCTCTCTGCTTTCCTCTCTGCCTACTTGTGATCTCTGTCTGTCAAATAAATAAATAAATAAATAAATAAATAAAAAAGGGAAAGGCTGAGCCTGGTATGGCTGGGTTAACTCTTGCTTTCAAGTGTCTCAGAGAGAATGCCCTCTCTGGGACAACTCATACTCCACTGAGTGTCCCAGACAGTTCATGTGCTCTGGTGTTCTAAATTCAGTCCTCTCCCCTCAAACTCTAGGGACATTACTCCTGAAACTGCCCTTATGGTTGAGAAGGATCATTTTCCCAGATAGAGAACAGTTCTTGAACCAAGAAGACTCAAAGAGCTGCACTTCCCTAATAGAATGATAGAACTTTTTGAACAACCTGTCTTCAACTCCAAATACCTTTGCAACCATGGGGTAGCCATGAACTTCCTAAATCAGATGCAAAAACAAAACAAAACAAAACAAAAAAAAAAACAACCCTACATAGTATGAAGTAAAGATGAATTAATTCTTCTACATCACATTTAATAATTCCCATTTGACAAAAGATGCTGTAGATTTTGTTAACCAATGATGGACTAAAAGTTTGTGGGAAAATAGAAACCCTCACCCACTTCTGGTAGATGTATAAAATGAGATGTTATTTGGGACTATCTGATGTAGAGCTATCTGGGAATACCGAGTGAAACTACATACGTGTACATTATATGATCCCGCAATACATGAAGCAACCTCCTACACAGGTCTACAAGAGGACAGGCAAAAAGGTGGAAGGGAATTATCTGTCCTTTGCTGAAAGAATAAAAATAAAATGCAAGTGATGGACACAGCACTCAGAAACATTTAGGAAGATCTACATAGAACTTTACAGGTAATGCTAAAAATGAAACAAAACAAATCCTTTTGGAATAAAGTATAAAACAAAGCAGTGTGTGTCTGTAAGCTTAAATACATAGGAAACAGCAAAAAATATATACTTTTTTTTCCCAAGAAAGTTTGGGGTATAGAAATGTTTATATAATACAACAAAAACCCACATACCGCCACTCAGCTTAAGGAATAAAACATTACTGGTAAAATTCAACCCACATGTAGCTGAAAATTAAACCTCTAAGAACACACTCCCTCCTCCCCTGACCAGAGTTTAAAGCAGGTCTGACCTTACTGATCATTTCCATTCATGTTTCTATATTTTTACCAAATGTGTATTTGTGCAAGAGTAACACATAGTATTACTTTCCATGTTTAAAGCTTTATAAAAAAGACATCATACTATGTATATCCTTTTGAAACTAGCTTGATATATTCCACATTACATTGAAATTTTTTTTCTGTTGTTCCTGGCACATCAGGTATATTCATTTTGACTGTAGAGTATTTCATTGTATAAAGTCACATATATTATTTTCCCTTGTCTTGTTGATGGGCAGATTATTTCAATACTTCTGACATTACAAATAATGTTGAAATGAGCTTTTTTTTTTTTTTTTAACACATGGGCTTACCTATGGCATAAAACTACAACTGGAATTCCTGTGGCTTTGGTATTTACATTTCCCTAGATATTGCTAATGGTTATCCCAAGTGGTAATACTGATTTACGTTCTCAGCAGCCAGGCATGAATATACCTGTTCCTCCGCGTCCTTGTCAACATGTGGCACATTCAGGGATTGTTAGCTGTTGTTTTAGAACTTTATCTGATGAATATGAAGCGTCATCTGAGGTTGAAAATCTTGTTTTTATTTACTCTTTTGGATTTGCCTTTTCATATCTTTTGTCTATTTTTCCATTTTCATCTGTTTTCTCACTGATTTATAGTAACTTTTATATATAGGAAAAACTAGTCCTTTGTCAGTTTTATATATTGCAAATAGCTTTCTTCATCTGCGGTTTATCTTTTTAATATGTTTACACTTTACATACAAAAACTTTTTTAATAGTAAAACTAATCCACATTTTCCTCTATTTGTATTTTTTTTTGTGGATAAAATAACCAACTATACTCTCCTATAAAATAACCTCTCCTATACCAAGATCATGAAGATATTTTGCTATATTTTCTGCTAAACATTTTTGAGTTTTACTTTTCACATTTAGATTTTTTAACTGACTGGGACTGATTTGTTTTTATAGTGTGAAGATGGGCTATAATATTTTTTTCACATAAACTATTGTTCCAGAAACATTTACTGAATTATCCTTTCTTTCCCAACTTATTTGTAAGTCAGTTCTGTCACATATCAATTTTCCATTCATTCAGCATGTTTCTGTTACCTACCATGTGTTTGAATATGTTTGTATAACTATATATATGCATATATGTGTATTCTCTATTCTGTTCCCTTATTTAAGTTGATACCCCTGTTCCTGAAAATCTCAAAGCTTTAAAGCTCTCTTTAAATGATATAATATTTGCTTAATCATAACATCTATCAGAGAAGATCCCTCCTCTTGTTACTCTTTTTCAAATTATTCTGATTATTCTTGGTTCTTTTGTTTTATATATATATATAAAATATATTTATATATAATATACAATATAATATATTATATAATTCATATATTTTATAATAATTTATATTTTATAATAAATCACATATAAATTTGTACAAATATAATATTTGATATATTTAAAATTTACAGTTATTGTTCTATTTATCTATAATATTTAGAATATACTCAAATTACATATACATTTTAAACTTATAAAACCTATAAATCATATAATATTTGCATTTTTATATATATGTGTGTGTAAGTATGTGTGAATCACATTGTTAATTTCTGTGACAAACCAGTGTCTTAGTTTAGATTCTCTAAAAGCAGAGCCTGAGAGAGGGGTTCTTGTGAGGAAAGAATGATGGGAGCAAACAGGGTAAGAGACAGGTCTCCCATGCAGCTAAGAGCAATTCTCCAGACAAGGGGCAACTGGGAATGTTATCAGTCAACATTCATGGAGTTAAGGGATTCATCAGGCTACCAATATTATCTACTACAATCTGATCATTTTAAGCATGAATATATGCTCCCAACCATGTGATGTTTTATATATTATGGTACCTGTTCTGGGAAAAAGAAATGGAGTTAGGAATGGGTGAAATAGAAACTCAAAGGCATGTTACTAAGTGAATTAATCCAATCTAAGAGACTACATACAATACATTCCAACTATATGGCATTCTGGAAAAGGCAAAAGTGTTGAGGCAGAGAACAGATTTTGAGGGAAGTGAAAATATTTTCTATGATACTATAATGGTAGATCCATGTCATTATATGTCTGTCTAAACCCGTAGAATATACAACATCAAGAGTGAACCCTAATGTCAACTACGGACTTTGGTTGGTCTTTATGTGTCAGTGTAGGTTTATCAGTTTTAACAAAGAAACCACTCTGGTGGAGGATGTTGATAACAAGGGATGCTATGCATGTGTGGAGGCAGGAGGCTACGGGGGAGGGGGATTTTGCAGTAAACTCAAAACTGCTCCAAATTTTTGAAGAAAGAACAGGAGGACGTTTCATACTGAGTGATTGAATGGTGGCGTTCTAGTGATGCACATATCTGAGTCTGAGATAGAATAAAAGACTGTAAGCAATAAATACACAATCCTTTCCCCAGCCAGACACTTAAAACTTTAAAAACATTGATTTGCCAAAATCAAGGAAGCCTTGTGAATAGCCAAGGTCTACAATTTAGGTGATTTTTCTAAAGCTTTTGTAACTCTGTACTAATGAGTCTGTGTTCAGCCACCGTTCAGTTGTAGCTTTTAATTGCAAACTTTAGAACACTCTAAATTAGGGGTGAATGAAGCCAAGTTCCCTAAAACCCAATACATGTTGATAGGCTTAAATTCCCAAGTGTAGACTTATATTAAACTTCAAATTCCACATAAATTTGCATTATGGAGAAGTATGATTCTTATGTTCTGATCTATTTATACTTAATTCCACAGACACATTCTTTGCTAAGACTTTTTATATCCAAGGTGTCTTGGGAGTGGCATTTTTCTATGCTGGCTATCTTGCCAAAAGAATAAAATGCATGTTATACAATTCATTCATTTTGTCTTGTTTTCTGATCATCCAAATGTATCCCTTCATTTCTATCATATCCTCATGATATTGCCCTCATTTGAAACATACAAAATAATCAGACTCCAGTCCAACTTTTATAAAGGTAGCCCAGAATCAGAAGTCCAGCAATATGATGAATGACTTAGTATAACCCTCTATCCCAATGAAAGACCTATTCCAAAACTTAAGAGAAAAGCCAGACACAAGGAACAAAATTAAGTAGAATTAATAATAAGCCCTTAGATATCACTGCAGAAGCCTGCAGTAAAGCATAACAGATTGAGGCCTCAGAGGGAAGATCTGGCAATTTAGTACTGTCTTAGAAACAGAATACTTGCAGGGATGCCTGGGTGGCTCAGTTGGTTAAGCAGCTGCCTTTGGCTCAGGTCATGATCCCAGTGTCCTGGGATCGAGTCCCACATCGGGCTCCTTGCTCAGCAGGGAGGCTGTTTCTCCCTCTGCCTCTGCCTGCCACTCTGTCTACTTGTGCTCACTTGCTCTCTCTCTCTTTCTCTCTCTCTGACAAATAAATAAGTAAAATCCTAAATAAATAAATAAACCGAATACTTGGTTTGGGGTTCAAATGAGTCAAGGAAAGCAAATGAGGCCTATTTTAGAATCAAAATCATTGCAGTGTTGTACCTGAATGACAAGAGAAAGAGAATACCTGCCACTTTCCCTATGGCCCTGGAAAATGAGAAGTGCTCCTGCCTAGGGCTTTGGGTGGGTAAAAATGTCCTCTCTCTCCTATTGAAATGAAACTCATGATAATTCACAAATGAGAAAAACAAAAGTAAAATTGAAATGCTTGGAAAGCTATTGAAACTCTTTGGCAAAACCAAACGCAAAGCAATTCATTTTAAGCGCTATATAAATTAGAGAGTATAAGAGGTCTCCAGACAAAAATAGTTTGTGCTGAAGATATGCTTACATAAAATAAGAAAATGAGTGACCATGGGCAAGAATCAGAGACAACAAAAGTAAATTAAACCCAAAAAGAAAGCACAAAAGAAATATATGAAGAAATATCAATATAGTAAGAAAAGAAATGAAATAGAGAACAAAAATATAAAAACAAAAATCGTTTTCTTAGAAAGAGTAAAAAAAGTTATTAAGAATGTTTAATATTAATAATGAGAAAAAAGAAAAAAAATCCCAGAATTAGAAGGAGGAGGATATCACAATTAAAAATGAAGGTATTATGATCAACTTTTGATGATAAAGTTCATAATTTAGACAAAATGAACATATTCTTAGAAAAATCATAACTAAAAAAAAGAAAAATCATAACTTACTAAAATTGACATAGGAACAGGGAAATAATGTAAATGGTCCTTTCTCTATTAAGGAAATTGTATCCTTTTTTTAAAAAGACTTTTTATTTTTTTATTTGAGACAGAGAGAGTGAGTGAGAGCATAAGCCAGGAGGAAAGCCAGGGGTAGAACCAGGCTTGCCGCTGAGCAAGGAGCCTGATGTGGGACTCAATCCCAGAACCCTGGGATCATGACCTGAGCCTAAGGCAGATGGGTAACCAACTGAGCTCTCCCAAGGAAATTGTATCCTTAAAAAAATAATAATGATAATAACTCTTCACAAATGAAAGGGCAGTCCCACAAGATCTCACAAGACAAACTGCTAAACTTGTAATGCTGGAACAACACCAAGCTTATAGAGATCAATCCAGAGGATGAGATAGGATGGAGCACTCGCCATCTTATTTTAGGAAAACAGAATTAAATGGGTTTTAAGACACAATGAAGGCACTATGTGAAAGTAAAAGTACTGGCCCATCCTACTTATAAATAGAAATGATAATTTTAAAAGTTAATATTTGTAAAAACATACAGTAATATATAAAAATTGCAATATTTTATTTCCAATTTAAGTTTATCTCAGGACTGCAGAGTTGGTTTAACATTCAAAAATCAATGTAATATGACTCATTAAGAGAACAAGGGATAAAAATATCTCAAAAGATACCCAGGTATCGTGGGATAAAATTCAACCTCTACTGATGGCACAAATTAAAAACTGCTAGTAAACCCAAAATATAAGCATTTAACTCAATCTTAAAAAAAAAAAACAACTTATGACATTTATTGACATTGTAAGGCAAGAAAAAGAAAGCAAATGTATAGGGATCAGAAAGTAAGAATTAAAGCTACAGATTTTTTTAGATGATGTGTAATTTTAAAATGCAATTTCCAATAGCAAACATCAATGAAGAATAAAGAAGCAAAATTTCATGATATTCATACATTGGAATAGCATGAAGCTATAAAAATGAATGAACTAAGGCTTTTCATAAAACCACTGTTGGCTCTTACAAATACATTGTTGAAAAAATAAGTCAGACACAAAAGAAAGTCTGTACACTTTCACCTATAAAATTTCAAAGCTGGAAGGACTAATTAGTGATGGTAAAAACCTGGATATTTGATTTGTGGCAAAGAAGAGTGTAATAATTTAGAGGGGACATGCGGGAGAGTTATGGGCTTCCATTAATACTTTATTTCTTGGCAATTATAGTGATTACACAAATATGTTCAGTTATTATTATTCACTAGTCTCTATTCTTACCATTATTTTACCTTTCTATGTTACAATCAACTTTAATTTTTGTTGTTATTTATTATCCAACAAAGTAAAAAACAATTTTTAGAATGCTACTTTTATGTAAGAATGGATGTGAAATTAATCTACCTACGTTATCTATCTACATATCACACACACATACACACACATTTATACTGAAAAATAGAAATACTAAAAAAGAGAAGCAAAACACAGACATTATTTTTAAAAGGAGAAAAGAATTAAAATAAAAAATCTCACATTATACTTTTTACATACTTCTGGTTTTGAACCAAATAAATGTTTTACATATTCAAAAATAGACTTTAAAAAGTAATACTCAAAATGAAAAATCAACTGAAATAGACTTTCTCCTCCTGTTAGTATTTAGAAAGTTGCACAAATCCATTGTTTCTACACTACCAACCAAAACAAGCTGGTTATGTAACAAAGTTAAAGTTAAAAAAAAAAAAAATCAGAAACTTGAGAATGCAAATGTACTAAATTCCAGGAAAGGATAAACACATTATAGGATAAATGAAACTGATAGCTCATGGAGAGTTGTAAAGGGGAAAATATTCTATCATGGAGGAGGTTTAGGAGAATATATAGGAACTTCTAAATATTTATCTGAAAGAGAGAAAAGAGGGAGGGGTAAGGGAAGGGGCAGAGGGAGAGAAAGAGAATCTCAAGCAGACCCCCACTGGACACCGAGCCCATGTGGGGTTTGCTCTCCAAACCCTGAGATCAAGACTTGAGCTGAAACCAAGAGTCAAGCACTCAACTGACTGAGACACTCAGGCCCCCAGAATATATAAAAATTTTTGACATACTTGCTATGGTCGTGAGTGGACTTGCATGGTAATTTGAAGTTCTGATCCACCTTAGCTACCATCCCACCCACCAACTCTCTGAAACTGATCTTCACTGAAGGCTCAAGGATAGCATGTGAAAGGCTGGATGCAGGACAAGTACTAGGAGATACTGCAGTGAGGTACATGGGCCCTTCCCCTGCTGCGAGACAATACTCTCCAAGAGCAGAGGTGGGTGGGAGGGGAACTGAGTGAAATTAAATGACCAAGACCAGTCAGGCTTTCAAATGAAAAGCTAAGGGCAGAGCAGAGAGCTAAGAGAAACTACAGCTGGGTATTTTTAGACTCCTTTATGAGTAATTGATAGAGTAAGTATACAAAAGTCAGTAAAAGACAAGATGTGAAAAATACTATCATGAAACTTGACCTAATTGACATTTATAGAACATCTCACCTCAAAACTGCAGATATCCTTTATTTTCAGTTGTATATGGGACAGTCACCAAGGTAGACCAATATTCTAGGTCATTAAATAAGTTGCAATCAATATAAAAGGATGGAATCACACAGAACGTATTATCTGGCCAAAAGGATTTTAAGTTAGAAATAAACAGCATTCAGAGATCCAGGAAATCCTCAATTATGTGGCAATTTAGTAATACCACTTTAAATAACTCATGAGTCAAACAAGTTATCAAAAGAAAATTGAAAAGTATTTCAAACTGAGTGATAATGAAAACATGACATTCCTAAATGTGTAGGTTATAGCTAAAGAGGTGCTTAGAGAAAATGAAATCACATTAAATGACTACAGTAGGCAAGAAAAAAGGGTTGAAACCAATTACTTTACCTTCACCTTAAGAAGCTAGAAAAAAAGCAAATTCTACCAAAAGTAAGTAGAAGGAAAAAAAATAAATACTGGAAGCCACTAAAATAGAAAAATGATAAATACAAAAATCGATAACTCAGTGCTTTGAAAATAGTAATAAAATTAGTCAAAAATATAGCAAGAATGGTTAAGATAAAGAGAGAAAACCCAAACTCCCAATACGAGGGGTAAAAGAAGGGATATTGTTATATGTCCATAAAGATTAAGAAGATAATAAGGGACTAGTGTTAAGAGACTTTATGACAATAAATTCTTTACCATAATTTATGGTATGGTACAAACCTCTGGAAAGGAAAACTGACCAAGGTTAAAAACAAGTAGAAATAGAAAATCTAAAAATCCAGAAATCTAAAAATCTCAATATCTATTAAAAAATTATTTTTTTCATTTTAATTATTTATAACTTTGTAATAATAAAAAATCTTTCCACAAAAAACAATCCAGCCCCAGATGACTTTACAACAATTCAATGAAACATCATGAGAGAAAATGCAAATTCAACATAAAATTTTTCAAAACGCAAAGGGCAATTCCTTATACATTTTATAAAACTGACATGATATGGATACCGATACCCAAGAGAGACAATTGCAGATCAATATCCTTCATGAACATGGACATAAAATACTTAATAAAATATTAGTAAATCTTTCCAGCTGTCTTTAAAAAAGATAATAAATCATCAAGTGCAATTTATCTCAGGAGTGCAAGGTTGTTTTAACATTTGAAAATCAAGCAACACAATTCACATTAATAGGATGAAGAGGGGAAAAAATGATTATTTCAGTAAATGCAGAAAAGCGTTTGATTAAATTCACCACCTCTTCATGATAATAACTCCTAGGAAACCAAGAACAGACGAGAAATTCCACATTCTGATAAAGCACAATTATGCAACAAAACAAAAACAATAACAACAACAAAAACCCTCACTGTAGCTCTTATCATGCTTAATTGTAAAATATTGAATGATTATCCACAAAGATCAGGAAGAAGGCAAAAATATCTGCTGTCCTAATTTGTATTTAACATTTTACTGAAAGTCCAATCTAGTGAAAATAAAGGGTGGGGGGGGAGGTGTTGAGAGGAAGAGGAAAAGGAAAATAAGGATTGGAAAAGAAAAGGTAAAATTGTTGACTTGTTTGCAGAAAATGATTTACACATTCTCTATGGAATCTTCTAAAAAAGTACCACAAGTAAAAATGAAATTTAGCATGGTCCCAAAAAGCAATGTGAATATACAATTAATTCTAATCCTAGCAAATAACAATGGACAAATAAAATTTATAAAATAATAATGCCACCAGGGGAGGAGTCAAGATGGTGGAGAAGTAGCAGGCTGAGACGACATCAGGTAGCAGGAGATCAGCTAGACAGCTTATCTAACAATCGTGAACACCCACAAATCCAATGGGAAATCAAAGAGAAGAAGACCAACAATTCTAGAAACAGAAAATCGACCACTTTCTGAAAGGTAGGACCTGTGGAGAAGTGAATCCAAAGCGACGGGAAGATACACCGTGGGGGGAGGAGCCGGCTCCCGGCAAGCAGCGGAGCAATGGAGCACAAGATTGGGACTTTTAAAAGTCTGCTCCACGGAGGGACATCGCTCCAGAGGCTAAACCAGGGGGAAACCCAGGCGGGGTCAGCATAACCCCAGGTATTAGAGTGGGGAAGCCAGCTACAGTGACAAAGCTGAGGAGTGAGCTCTCAGCCCCGGGTTACCTTGTGCCGGTAGCAGGCTGGGTGGGCTTGGAGCGCAGCCGGAGGCCACGAAGACGGAAGCGACCAGACACATTTCTCCAAGTGCCAGCAATTGACCGCTTTCCTACCCGCATGACCACAGGCCAGGGAGGCGGGGCGGTTGGGCGCTTTTCTCTGAGGGCACACTGAGGAGCGGAACCCCAAGCTCTCGGCTCCTCTGGGCTGAGAGATTGGGAGGCCGCCATCTTCATTCCCATCCTCCGGAACTCTATGGAAAGCACTCAGGAAACAAAAGCTCCCGAAAGCAAACCCGAGCGGATTACTTAGCCCGGCCCCTGACAAGGGCGGTGCAATTCTGCCTGCGGCAAAGACACTTGAGAACCACCACAACAGGCCCCTCCCCAAGAAGATCAACAAGAAACCCAGCCAAGACCAACTTCACTCACCAAGAACAGTGGAATTCCAGAGGAGGAGAAAGCAAATCCTATCTGGACAAAATGACAAGGTGAAAAAACTCACCACAAAAAAAAAGAACAAGAGGCAGTACCGAAGGCTGGAGACCTAATCAATATGGACATTGGTAACATGACAGATCTAGAGTTCAGAATGATGATTCTCAAGGTTCTAGCCAGGCTCAAAAAAGGCATAGAAGATATTAGAGAAACCCTCTCCAGAGAGATAAAAGCCCTTTCTGGAGAAATAAAAGAACTAAAATCTAACCAAGTTGAAATCAAAAAAGCTATTAATGAGGTGCATTCAAAAATGGAAGCTCTTACTGCTAGGATAAATGAGGCAGAAGAAAGAATTAGTGACATAGAAGACCAAATGAGAGAGAATAAAGAAGCTGAGCAAAAGAAAGACAAACAAATACTGGACCACGAGGAGAGAATTCGAGACATAAGCGACACCATAAGACGACACAACATTAGAATAATTGGGATTCCAGAAGAAGAAGAAAGAGAGAGGGGACCAGAAGGTATATTGGAGACAATTATTGGAGAGAATTTTACTAATATGGCAAAGGGAACAAAAATCAAAATCCAGGAGATGCTAAGAATGCCCCTCAAAATCAATAAAAATAGGTCCACACCTCGTCACCTGATAGTAAAATGTACAAGTCTTAGCGACAAAGAGAAAATCCTGAAAGCAGCCCGGGAAAAGAAGTCTGTAACATACAAGGGTAAAAACATTAGATTGGCAGCAGACCTATCCACAGAGACCTGGCAGGCCAGAAAGAACTGGCATGATATATTCAGAGCACTAAATGAGAAAAACATGCAGCCAAGAATACTATATCTGGCTAGGCTATCATTGAAAATAGGAGAGATAAAGAGCTTCCAGGACAAACAAAAGCTGAAAGAATTTGCAAACACCAAACCAGCTCTACAGGAAATATTGAAAGGGGTCCTCTAAGCAAAGAGAGACCCTAAAAGTAGTAGATCAGAAAGAAACAGAGACAATATACAGTAACAGTCACCTTACAGGCAATACAATGGCAATAAATTCATACCTCTCAATAGTTACCCTGAATGTTAAAGGGCTAAATGCCCCAATCAAAAGACACAGGGTATCAGAATGGATAAGAAAACAAAACCCATCAATATGCTGCCTACAAGAAATTCATTTTAGACCTGAAGACACCTCCAGATTTAAAGTGAGGGGGTGGAAAATAATGTACCATGCTAATGGACATCACAAGAAAGCTAGGGTGGCAATCCTTATATCCGATCAATTAGATTTTAAGCCAAAGACTATAATAAGAGATGAGGAAGGACACTATATCATACTCAAAGGGTCTGTCCAACAAGAAGACCTAACAATCTTAAATATCTATGCCCCTAACATGGGAGCAGCCAACTATATAAACCAATTAATAACAAAATCAAAGATATACATCGACAGTAATACAATAATAACAGGGGACTTTAACACTCCCCTCACTGAAATGGACAGATCATCTAAGCAAAAGATCAACAAGGAAATAAAGGCCTTAAATGACACACTGGACCAGATGGACATCACAGATCTATTCAGAACATTCCATCCCAAAGCAACAGAATACACATTCTTCTCTAGTGCACATGGAACATTCTCCAGAATAGACCACATCCTGGGTCATAAATCAGGTCTCAACCGGTATCAAAAGATTGGGATCATTCCCTGCATATTTTCAGACCACAATGCTCTGAAGCTAGAACTCAATCACAAGAGGAAAGTTGGAAAGAACGCAAATACATGGAGACTAAACAGCATCCTTCTAAAAAATGAATGGGTCAACCAGGAAATTAAAGAAGAATTGAAAAAATTCATGGAAACAAATGATAATGAAAACACAATGGTTCAAAATCTGTGGGACACAACAAAGGCAGTCCTGAGAGGAAAATATATAGCGGTACAGGCCTTTCTCAAGAAACAAGAAAGGTCTCAAATACACAACCTAACCCTACACCTAAAGGAGCTGGAGAAAGAACAAGAAAGAAAGCCTAAACCCAGCAGGAGAAGAGAAATCATAAAGATCAGAGCAGAAATCAATGAAATAGAAATTAAAAAAACAATAGAACAAATCAACAAAACTAGGTGCTGGTTCTTTGAAAGAATTAATAAGATTGACAAATCCCTGGCCAGACTTATCAAAAAGAAAAGAGAAAGGATGCAAATAAATAAAATCATGAATGAAAGAGGAGAGATCACAACCAACACCAAAGAAATACAATTGTAAGAACATACTACGAGCAACTCTACGCCAACAAATTTGACAATCTGGAAGAAATGGATACATTTCTAGAGACATATAAACTACCACAATTGAACCAGGAAGAAATAGATAACCTGAACAGACGCATAACCAGTAAGGACATTGAGACAGTCATCAAAAATCTCCAAACAAACAAAAGTCCAGGACCAGACGGCTTCCAGGGGAATTCTACCAAACATTTAAAGAAGAATTAATTCCTATTCTCCTGAAACTCTTCCAAAAAATAGAAATGGAAGGAAAACTTCCAAATTCATTTTATGAGGCCAGCATCACCTTGATCCCAAAACCAGACAAGGATCCCACCGAAAAAGAGAATTACAGACCAATATCCTTGATGAACACAGATGTGAAAATTCTCACCAAAATACTGGCCAATGGGATCCAACAGTACCTTAAAAGGATTATTCACCATGACCAAGTGGGATATATTCCAGGGCTGCAAGGTTGGTTCAACATCCGCAAATCCATCAATGTGATACAATACATTAATAAAAGAAAGAATAAGAACCATATGATACTCTCAATAGATGCTGAAAAAGCATTTGACAAAGTGCAGCATCCCTTCCTGATTAAAACTCTTCAAAGTGTAGGGATAGAAGGCACATACCTCAATATTATCAAAGCCATCTATGAAAAACCCACTGCAAATATCATTCTCAATGGAGAAAAACTGAAAGGTTTTCTGCTAAGGTCAGGAACACGACAAGGATGTCCATTATCACCACTGCTGTTCAACATTGTACTAGAAGTCCTAGCCTCAGCAATCAGACAACAAAAAGAAATTAAAGGCATCCAAATTGTCAAAGAAGAAGTCAAACTATCACTCTTTGCAGATGATATGATACTGTATGTGGAAACCCCAAAAGGCTCCACTCCAAAACTGCTAGAACTTGTACAGGAATTCAGTAAAGTGTCAGGATATAAAGTCAATGCACAGAAATCAGTCGCACTTCTTTACACTAACAACAAGACAGAAGAAAGAGAAATTGAGGAGTCAGTCCCATTTACAATTGCATACAAAACCATAAGATACCTAGGAATAAATCTAACCAAAGAGGCAAAGAATCTGTACTCAGAAAACTATAAAGTACTCATGAAAGAAATTGAGGAAGACACAAAGAAATGGAAAAATATTCCATGCTCATGAATTGGAAGAACAAATATTGTGAAAATGTCTATTCTACCTAAAGCAATCTACACATTTAATGCAATCCCTATCAAAATCCCATCCACTTTTTTTATAGAAATAGAACAAATAATCCTAAAATTTATATGGAACCAGAAAAGACCTCGAATAGCCAAAGGAATATTGAAAAAGAAAGCCAAAGTCGGTGGCATCACAAATCCAGACTTCAAGCTCTATTACAAAGCTGTCATCATCAAGACAGTATGGTACTGGCACAAAAACAGACATATAGATCAATGGAACAGAATAGAGAGCCCAGAAATAGACCCTCAACTCTATGGTCAACTAATCTTCGACAAAGCAGGAAAGAATATCCAATGGAAAAAAGATGGCCTCTTCAACAAATGGTGCTGGGAAAATTGGACGGCCATATGCAGAAAAATGAAATTAGACTATTTCCTTATACCACACATGAAAATAGACTCAAAATGGATGAAGGACCTCAATGTGAGAAAGGAATCCATCAAAATCCTTGAGGAGAATGCAGGCAGCAACCTCTTTGGCCTCAACCTCAGCAACTTCTTCCTAGGAACATTGCCAAAGGCAACAGAAACAAGGGCAAAAATGAACTATTGGGATTTCATCAAGATCAAAAGCTTTTGCACAGCAAAGGAAACAGTTAACAAAACCAAAAGACAACTGACAGAATGGGAGAAGATATTTGCAAACAACATATCAGATAAAGGGCTAGTGTCCAAAATCTATAAAGAGCTTATCAAACTCAACACCCAAAGAACAAATAATCCAATCAAGAAATGGGCAGTGGACATGAACAGACATTTCTGCAAAGAAGACATCCAGATGGCCAACAGACACATGAAAAAGTGCTCCACATCAGTCGGTATCAGGGAAATACAAATCAAAACCACAATGAGATACCACCTCACACCAGTCAGAATGGCTAAAATTAACAAGTCAAGAAATGACGGATGCTGGTGAGGATGCGGAGAAAGGGGAACCCTCCTACACTGCTGGTGGGAATGAAAGCTGGTGCAACCACTCTGGAAAACAGTGTGGAGGTTCCTCAAAAAGCTGAAAATAGAGCTACCCTATGACCCAGCAATTGCACTACTGTGTATATATCCTAAAGATACAAACGTGGTGCTCCGAAGGGGCACATGCACCCGAATGTTTATAGCAGCAATGTCCACAATAGCCAAACTGTGGAAAGAACCTAGATGTCCATCAACAGATGAATGGATAAAGAAGTGGTGTATATACACAATGGAATACTATGCAGCCATCAAAAGAAATGAAATCTTGCCATTTGCGACGACATGGATGGAACTAGAGGGTATTATGCTTAGTGAAATAAGTCAATCGGAGAAAGACAACTATCATATGATCTCTTTGATATGAGGAAGTGGAGATGCAATGTGGGGGGGTTAGGGGGAGGTAGGAAATGAAAAGATGGGATTGGGAGGGAGACAAACCATAAAAGACTCAATCTCAAAACACAGACTGAGGGTTGCTGGGGGGAGGGGGGGCGGGAGAGAGTGGTGGGGATATGGACATTGGGGAGGGTATGTGCTATGATGAGTGCTGTGAAATGTGTACACCTGGCGATTCACAGACCTGTACCCCTGGGGATAAAAATACATTATATGTTTATTAAAATTTAAAAAAAAAGAGAGACTACAAGGTAAAAATAATAATAATAATAATAATAATAATGCCACCAAAAATATCAAACATACGTAGGAAAAATTAAAATACGTAAATTTCCTATACTACATCATATGTAATATACATGTTTCCTATACCAAAGACTACAGAAGGGCACGTGGGTGGCTCAGTCAGTTAAGCAGCTGCCTTTGGTTTGGGTCATGATCCTGGGATCCTGGGATCAAGCCCCACATCAGGCTCCTTGCTCAGCAGGGAGCCTGCTTCTCTCCTTCCTGCCGTTCCCTTTGCTTGTGCTTGCTCTGTCTCTCTCTCTCTTGTTCACTCACTCTGTGTCAAATAAATAAAATCTTAAAAAAAGAAAACATTAAGAACTAGAGAACATTTCAGAAAAAATTTAAAGACAAAAAATTATAGTAGAGTGAGAGAAGAGTATCTATCATATTCACAGTTTAGAAAACTCAATGTGGTTGAGATGTCAACTCTTTCCAAATGACCTCAATTCAATGCAATCTCAGTCAAAATCACTTCAGGATTTTATTATTTATTTACTTACTTATTTCAGAAATTGGTAGTATGATTCTAAAATCAACACGGGCCCAGAATAACTAAAACAATTTTGAGAAAGAATAAAAAAATTAGAGGACTTGAAATACCAAGTTTGAAAATTACAAAAATCATGGGAGTGTATTCTTGGGGTAAAGATAGACAAATAGGTCAACAGAGATACAGGAAATGGAGCCAATAAATCAGTTGATTTTTTTACAAAGTCACTGTATTAGGTATCTATTGTTGTATTGTAAATTACCACAAAACTTAGTAACTCAAAGCAACAAACATATATTATCTCACAATTTTTGTGGGTTAACAATCTTGGCACTGCTAATCTGGGTCTGCTGACTCAGAATCTCTCTCTGGAGTGCCAGCAAGTGTAAGTGTATTTGCAGCCTTAGTCATCTGTAGATGTTACTGGGAAAGGATGGGATTCAAGCTCACTCATTTGGTTGTGAGCAAGATTCAGTTCTCATTGTGTTGTTGGACTGAGGACTTCAGTTCCTTCCATGGGCCTCTCCAAAGAATTCTGGACACTGCAGCTTTGCTTCATCAAAGCAATAGAGGAAGGGTACCTGGGTGACTCAGTCATTAAGCACCTGCATTCGTCTCAGGTCATGATCCCAGGGTCCTGGGATTGAGCCCAGCATCAGGCTCCCTGCTCTGTAGGGAGCCTGCTTTTCCCTCTTCCACTCCCTCTGCTTGCGTTCCCTCTCTCGTGGTCTCTCTCTCTCTCTCTGTCAAATAAATAAAATCTTAAAAAAAAAAAAAAGCAAAAGAAGAGTCTCAGAGGGAGGAAGGGAGAGACCAATGATGTGCAACACTCTTACATGGGCTTACTAATCATTCTGCTATCATTTTTTGATATTTTCATTTAATTATTTGACTTTTTTCATTAAGTTGTTACTGTTCTTTATGTATACTGGATGCAAGTCTTTTGTCAGCTCTGTACTATATAAATAAAATATTTTCTATCTTTGGTTTGCCTCTACATTTTACTAGGAATGTCTTTCAATCAGCAGAATTCTGATGAAGTATGATTTATCTATGCCATTTCCTTTTATGGATTTTGTTATCTGTGCTCTAAGAAATGTGTATATACATCCATATTGCAAAGATATTCTCTTTTCTGCTAAATGCTTTTTATAATTAATTTTAACATGTAGATCCTTGATCCTTCTTGAAGTAAGTTTTATGAAGTAAGAGTTGATATTAATTTGCTTTTCCTTTATGGATATTTCTCTCAATGGTGTTCTCATGCCAATTTTTTTTTTTTTAAAGATTTATTTACTGACAGAGAGAGAGAGAGAGAGAGAGATCACAAGTAGGCAGAGAGACAGGCAGAGAGAGAAGGGAAGCAGGCTCCCCGCTGAGCAGAGAGCCCGATGCGGGACCTGATCCCAGAACCCTGAGACCATGACCTGAGCCGAAGGCAGAGGCTCAACCCACTGAGCCACCCAGGCGCCCCCTCATGCCAATTTTTGAAAAGATTTTTCTTTCTGTATTCTATTGATTCCATGCCAACTCTGCATGTTATTACTTATATGTGGAATCTTAAAAAAAAAAAAAAAACTGAACTCATAGAAACAGTGAATAGAAAAGTGATTACCAGGCCCAAATTGGACATGGAGGAAATAAGGAGATGTTGGTAAAAGGGGACAAACCTTCAATTACAAAATGAGTAAGGTCTGAGGATCTAACATATAATTTGGTAACTATATTGGTAATACTGTATCAATAATTGAAATTTACTAAGAGAACAGCAGACTCCTCGCTGAGCACAGAGCCAGACTTGGGGTCAATCCCACAACCCTGAGAGCACAACTCCAGTGGAAATGAGAGAGTTCAACATTCAAATGAATGAACCACTGAGGTGTCCCTTCATGAAAATTTTTTAAAGACAATTTTCTTCTTTGTTGATTTTCTGTTTTGTTGTTCTGTTCACTCTCATTGCTTTCTGCTCTTATTATTTTAATAATGTTATTTATTACTATTAATTTATGATTGATGACTATTTCTAATGAGTTGATACTTTCTATTTATTTTATTTTATTATGTTATGTTAGTCACCATACAGTACATCGTTAGTTTTTGATGTAGTGTTCCATGATTCATTGTTTGTGCATAACACCCAGTTCTCCATGCAATACATGCTCTCCTTAATACCCATTACCGGGATAACCCATTCCCCACCCCTCCTCCCCTCTTATACCCTGTTTTTTCTCACAGTCCATGGTCTTTCATGGTTCATCTCCCTCTCTGATTTCCCTCCTTTCATTTTTCCCTTCCTTCTCCTAATGTCCTCCATGCTATTCCTAATGTTCCACATATAAGTGAAACATATGATAATTGTCTTTCTCTGTTTAACTTATTTCACTTAGCATAATCCCTTCCAGTTCCAACCATGTCAGTGCAAATCATGGGGATTCATCCTTTCTGATGGCTGAGTAATGTTCCATGGTATATATGGACCACATCTTCTTTATCCATTCATCTGTTAAAGGGCATCTTGGCTCCTTCCACAGTTTGGCTATCATGGACATTGATTCTATGAACTTTGGCATGCATATGGCCCTTCTTTTCATGACACCTGTATCTTTGGGGTAAATACCCAGGAGTGAAATTGCTGGGTCACATGGTAGCTCTATTTTTAACTTTGAGGAACCTTCACACTGTTTTTCAAAGTGGCTGCACCAACTTGCAATTCTTTCACTATTATGAAATATTCTTCTTTCTCCATAACAAGTTCCCATAACTTGAAGCCTATTTGGTCTATGATGAATATTGCCACTACAATTTTCTCAGTTATTGGTTTCATGGCATTATTTTTTATCAATTTTTACTCAACTATCTAAGTATATTTAAATTTCATCTTTTATAGACAGTATATAGCTAAACTGTGTTGTCATTTTTTAATAGCCTAACCTGATAGGCTGTGCTTTTAATTAAAGTGTTTCTTCAGAGGAAGAGCAAGATGGCAGAACAGTAAGAGACCTAAATATCCTTAGGGTCTAGGAGTTCAGCTAGATAGTTATCAAACCATTCTAAACGCCTACAAACTCAAAAGGAGATCGAGAGAAGAAGAGCAGCAATTCTAAGAACAGAAAAGTGACCACTTTCTGGAAGGTAGGATACATGGAGAAATGGATAAGTGAATTTGAGGTGATATATGGGAAGAGACCACCTGGGGAGGGGGGGTGGTGAAGGGGAGGGCCAGATCCCAGCAAGTGGTACAGCAGTGGAGCACAAAACAGGAATCTTTAAAAGTCAGCTCCCCTGAGGGACATCACTCCAGAGTTAGCTAAGCAGTGGAGCCCTTGCAGGGACAGTGTGGTCTCAGGACCACAAAAAGACTGGAAGTGTCTGAGTGTGGCAGAGTGCCCAGGTATCAGAGCGGGGAAGCCAGCTGCAGAGACAGAGCTGAGGAGGGGGCTCTCAGCTCAGGGTTACCTTAAATCATGATCCAAGGCACAGTCAGACCACTGTTCCTCCATCAGGGATCCTACAAGTGGCAGTTCCAGGGAGACTCACCTTCTTTCCCTGGGGGAAGTGCCACGGACCACGCTGCAGGAATAGACTGGGCTTGGAGACTCCAAACAGGGCCATGCACCAGAGATATAAATGCTCAGTTACAGGCTGGGTGAGCATGGAGCGTGGCCAGAGACCAGAGAGACAGGAGGGACTGACTGCTTTTCTCTGAGGGCGCACTGAGGCTCCTCTGGGCAGGAGATTGGGAGGCCGCCACTTTCTGAAAGCATTCAGGGAACAAAAGCTCCAAGAGTGAACCTGAGCAGATTACTTAGCCTGGTCCCTGGCAAGGTGGGTGTATTCTGCCTCGGGCAAAGACATTTGACAATTACAGCAACAGGCCCATCCCACAGATCAGCAAGAACATCCAGCCAAGACCAAGTTCACTGATCAATGAGAACTGCAGAACTCCAGAGTTAAGGAAATGCAGTATATAGAATTTGTGGCTTTTTCCTCCCATGATTCTTTAGTCTTTCAAAATTAATTTTTTTTAATTTTATTTTTTTCTTATTCTATTTTCTTTAATTTTTCCTCTTTCCTATTTTAACCTTTTTGAACTATTTTATCTTATAAATGGCTTTTTAAAAAAAATCTTTTAAAATTTTCATTGCTATAGGCATATTCTATCCCTTCATTGTATTTAACCTTATTTTTTGTATACATATAGGTTTTCTTTCTTTAGAATTTTGGGATACAGTTTCTTCTAACAGATCAAAATATACCCTAAATATAGCCATGGCGTTGTTCTAGTCTCCAGCCTGATCACATTCTTTTCTCTTTTTTTTTCTTTTTTCAACCAACTTCTTATCTCATTAATTTCTTTTTAAGAATCATTTTAATATTCATCTTTACAGTCATACTCCATTGCTTCATCATTTACCCTTATTTTTGTATATACATATAAGTTCTTCATTCTTTAAAATACACCCAAAACCAAGTGTGTGGCTCTGTTCTATTCACCAGTCTAAATATATATACATATGTGTTATATATACACACATATATATAAAATATATGAGAGAACAAAATGCTAAAAGGGTAGCAATGACCCCAGAAAAATATACACTAATGAAATTGGAAGAGACCTGAGAACTAAAACCGGGATGGGGGGGGCGGGAAGGGTTGGGGAGAAGAAAGGAGGGGAAAAAAATAAATAAATAAATTAATTAATTAATTAAAAATAAAAATAGGAAAAAAATATATTTTTCCCCCTCCTTTCTTTTCTTCAACAACCCCCCCCCCCAGGTTTTAGGTCTCAGGTCTCTTCCAATTTCATTAGCGTATATTTTTCTGGCGTCATTGTTACCCTTTTAGTATTTTGTTCTCTCATTCATTTATCCTTATCTGCATAAAATGACAAGGCAGAGAAACTCACCTCACAAAAAAGAACAAGAGACAGTACCAATTGTTAGGAACTTAACTAATATGGACATTGGTATGATGTCAGAAGTAGAGTTCAGAATGACGATTATCAAGATGCTAGCTGGGCTTGAAAAAAGCATGGAATCACTTTCTGGAAAAATAAAATTCCTTTCTGGAGAAACAAAGGAACTAAAATCTAACCAAGTTGAAATCAGAAAAGCTATTAATGAGGTGCAATCAAAAATGGAGGCTCTTACTACTAGAATAAATGAGGTGGAAGAGAGAATTAGTGACATAGAAGAAGACCAAATTATGGAGAATAAAGAAGCTGAGGAAGAGAGAGATAAACAACTACTAGACCACAGAGGAGAATTCAAGAGATAAGTGATACCATAAGATGAAACAATATTAGAATAATTGGGATCCCAGCAGAAGAAGAAAGAGAGAGAGGGGCAGAAGGTATATTGGAACAAATTATAGCAGAGAATTTCCCTAATTTGGCAAAGGGAACCAGCATCAAAAGCCAGGAGTCATAGAGAACCCCCCTCAAAATCAGTAAAAATAGGTCAACACCCTGTCATCTAAGAGTAAAACTTACAAGTCTCAGTGACAAAGAGAAAATCCTGAAAGCAGTTCAGGACAAGAGGTCTATAACATACAATGGTAGAAATATTAGATTAGTAGCATACCTATCCACAAAGACCTGGCAGGCTAGAAAGGACTGGCATGATATATTCAAAGTACTAAACGAGAAAAATATGCACCCAAGAATACTATATCCAGGCAGGCTCCTTAATTGCTTTCTTCTGTCTTGCTGTTAGTGTATAGAAATGCAACTGATCTCTGTGCATTGTTTTCATATCCTGAAGAGGATAAGTTCTAGCAGTTTTGGAGTGGAATCTTTTGGGTTTTCCACAAAAAGTATCATATCATCTGCAAAGAGTGAGAGTTTGACTTCTTTGCCAATTTGGATGCCTTTTATTTCTTTTTGTTGTCTGATTGTTGAGGCTAGGATTTGTAGTACTATGTTGAATAGCAGTAGTGATAATGGACAGCCCTGCTGTGTTCCTGACCTTAGGGGAAAAGCTTTCTGTTTTTCTCCATTCAGAATGATATTGAGGTATGTACCCCTGAAGCAAATAATACCTTATTATGTTAATAAAATAAAAAAAAATAATTAAATAACCTTGAGTAAAGAAGAAAAAAGTATTCTTCCTTTTCTAGTGATTGATTTTAATTTTTCTGTCAGAATTTCAGCTATACATCTTTGTACTACATTTAGTAGTTGTTCTGTAAATTATAGCAAGAAAAGTTAGCATTAGGGGTGCCTATGTGGCTCAGTCACTTAAGCATCTGACTTCAACTCAGGTCATGATCGTATGGTCCTGGGATTGAACCCCAGATCGAGCTCTTGCTCAGTGGGGAAGCCTGCTTCTCCCTCTCCCTCTGCCTGCTGCTCCCCCTGCTTGTGCTCTCTCTCTCTATCAAATATACAAAATCTTAAAAAAATAAAAAATAAAAGTAAATATTATACAACTTTGCCATGAATATAAGAAACTAGACAGAGTATAGCTTTATTTTTCATTGTCCTTTGCACTTTTATCATCATATATATGTAATATAATACTGTATTATATACCTATATCTATATACTTGGTAAATAACTGGGCAGTAATATTTGTCACTATATGAATTTCTTTGTTCCACAAGAATATTTTACCCAAAGGATTTTGCATCCATTTGCCAATATTTGCTTCAGTATGGGTTTTTTTTTTAATTTGTTATTTATTTTCAGTGTAACAGTATTCATTGCTTTTTTACCACAACCAGTGCTCCATGCAATCAGTATGTTTTATATTGGGGGTTGCGAATGGATAATTTTCAAATTCTATATTGATTAGCTGTCACTCTTTCCCCCCTAAGAAACATCTCTATAGAAATTAAAAGCTAATGAATAAAAATTAGAAGATTATCATTTCAAAGATCAACATTTGCAGACCATGTGTTCTTTTTGAGACATCCTGTTGTAGTAATGTTGGAGTGCTATGTGTAAAGGCCAGTCTGATTGGAATTTCCTTCCTCAAAGCAGGGTGGCATCTCCAGGCCTCCATGAAGTTCCAAGAGCCATGACCCAGAGATATCCCATGGAGCTCTGAAGTTCCCATGAGTTGGGTCTGGGAAGGTCCCTCCCTTGTTAATTCAGTTAGAAATGATTAATTTCCCAATGGAAACACTCCCAGTGAGTGGGCTTCTGGATTGCAGTGGATTAAGGTGTATGTATCTCTACCTGGTTAAACGCTTGCCAACTAGCTTCTGTAAAAAGATTTCAAACCCAAAGACATCTTCTCTTCTCTGAGCTGATTATCTTCTTTCAAGCTAAGAAGAAATAATCCCTGACAAACACTCATATGCATTACTGCAGGAGATCCTATTCCATTTTATCTCTGCCTTATTGCTCGGGATAGCCAACTCTCTCCTTAACAAAAATTCCAAAAGTGATTATTTCTCCTTTGAAAGAAATACAAAATTTCAGGTCAAAAAATTCAACTCCTTTGAGACCCATCCAGCACCCTATAGCTTAGACACTTCAAACGAGAGTAACATCATCCCCAGCCATTATTCCCAGTAGCAGGGCTTCACTGGGGTAGTGGGGTAACCAACTCTAGATTTTTCACAAGTCCTACTGGCAAGTAAATTCTTTCAGCTATGTGTAATTCCCTATCCCTACTATCTGGCTCTCAAATGTAACTCTACTACTTCCCAGTCATAGGACTTCGGATAAGCTACTTAGGACCTTAATTCATTTAACTCATTTTTTCCCTTTAAAACAAGGAAAATTGTAATAATAGTACAAGGGAGTACTGAATGAGACTGTGTAGTGCTAGCATGGTTTCGAATGTTCCGTGATTTTAGTCCCTTGTCCCTTTTCTTCCAATCCTTTTTATACCCTTGGCCTCACAGTAACCACACAAGAGAGGAATCCCTCTCTCTACTTTATATTTAAGGATGCTGAAGCTTAGAGAGATTATCCATTATAGTGACAAGCTCGTAGCTGCCCTATCATCTCTCCCTACCTTTTTCCTGAGCCTTTCATGAAATCTACATTGATGACTCATTCCTGACTCATTCCAGAATGAGGGATTCCCAGAAGTAGGGTTTTCAGTGCAAAACCATGCCAGTCCTAGGCAAACTAGATGGCTGAATACCCTCAAGTCCTACTCTTGGACTTAATTGCCATTTCTGTTTTGTTTCTTTTCCCTGCTAAGGGGATATCTCATTGATTCTATCCATTAACCCAATGAAATACCTCTGCCAGAATCTCATGTACCTTCAAACATTACATCCTTATACCACCCCTGTGTCTTTCTGGTCTTCATCTGTCTTCTCAATTTTTCTTAGGTTCTTTAAGCCAAAGAGAAAGATGGATGCCATACCTCCAGTGTGTCCATCTCCTGCTAGATTCAAGGATGACAGACCTTGAACTTTGATTTTCTTGAAACATGCCAGGGGACTTCTTAGAGACTTTGTAAATAACTATCAGCCCCAGTGAGTCTCATCCTCACTTTTCCAATAGGCTTTTGGCTCTTGGACAATGAGTACACTGCTCTTACATGCCAGACGCTCACCTTGGCCCTGGATATTCCCCACATAGGCAGTCTTTCAATCTATAAATACATAATACTTTACGTAATTTGTTCAAAGTGCCCAGTAAGCCCTGAAAAACAAAAACACAGATATACACACACAAAAGAAAAAACCACACTAGCAATCCACTAAGCATGTGTGCCTTAGATTCTGTAACACCTGGATTCATTTCCCAGTTTCACCACTTTGTGTGATCTTAGGCCAGGCGATTACTTCTTCAAGTCTAGTTCTCCTTGCTGTAGGACAGGGTAATGATTAAATGATTTGCTATTAGTAATGTACTTAAAAGAGTACCTGTAAGCAGTAGGCACTTACTAACTGCTAGGTTTCTTTCTTCTCTTAAGCTAGGTACTAGGACTTATCTTCCCCAGGTCTTTCAGGGTATGCTCATCACCAAGATCTGTGGGCTTTATTGGGTTGTCAGCTGGACTATAGGGGTCCCACAGGTGCTGATTTGGTTGGTTTCTGCAGAGGTAACAAAAGTGTCATCTTGCAGGGGCCAGACTCTCTTCATCTTCTATGCAGGACACAAGGTGACCATGCTCCTGAGAAGTACCTGGAGTCACTCTCAGACATACCTGGGTCCTCACTGACTCCACAGTGCTGAAGGCACATGTGGGCACTAATTGAATAAAGCTTTCTCAGAATCAATATGGCTTAACTCCAAGTTAGCCAACTATTTAAATAAGCAAAAAAAAAAATGCTACTCACTGGCCTCTGCTGTTTGTCTCCTAATTATGAGCATATTTGGCTGACTCAGAACCAATTTATGTGCAGAAACCAAACAATTAAAAAGGTCTCATTACTAAAACCTGGGCATCCTTTTATGCAAATGAAGCACTGTGATCTACATGGAATGACAATGAACAAGCAAAGCTGTACCTTCAGTGGCACATGTACAAGCACGTGTACCTTCAGTTGCAAGGAGGTCCCAGCTGGGTTGAGCCTTGGGATGCCTTTGCTAATTTTTTTTTGTGGCATAGGGGAAGCATGAGGACCATCTCTAGTCTACAACTGTGACACTCAGGTCAACCCTAGAGACAAAGCAAGGATATTGTTATCTACCCATGTGAATCATCCTTCTGGTACCCCTGGTCTCAAGTCTTCTCCACTTCCAAATCCTGTACCTCTGCACATCTTCAACTACTCACTAACGGCCACACTCCGAGGTCACATTATGATCACCATATAGTAAGAGGAGAGATATCTACCTACTCCTACAAAGCTTACTGTATCTTACAATTCACGTGCATTATCACATTCAACTCTCACTGCAGGCTTTGGACATAGGAACTAATGTTATTTCTGCAGATTAAACAACTAAGTTCCAAATTCACACAGCTAATAACTAAGAGACAGGACTTATACCCAGGTGCGTCTAATACCACAGTATATATTTTTAACAGTTCCTCATTGCTTCTTTTCTGCAATCTCTGATTTAACATTGCAGCATCTACCTAAAGTCTCTCTCTTCACCTGTCTCAGTAAAACTGCTCTAATTTAAGCCTCGAGGAGAACTCCAGTCCCATGTCCTGCTTTATCTTCCCAATCTACCAATCTCAGCCCAGCTTTACTTTCTTCCCTATCAACCTGGTTATGACGTCAGTCATTTCAGCTGCGTGTCCGCTGATTCCTTAATCTTTCTCAGCACATACTCTAATGATGTCCAGACCTGAATTAATACAACCGCCTGTTTTTCCCTCAGTCACCCTGGGGATACAGAGTGCTATTGGATAAAATCCATGACACATGTATGAATTCAGCCATTGTTAAGCTATCAGTTTCACTCAAAAATCCTTTACCTTGCTCATGTTGGATCCCTTTCCTATTCACCACAGGGGCGACACTTAGTCTTGTCTTTATCTTCAGGCACCCCACCAGGTTCCTGACCTCATTCTCTCAGTTGATGAATAAGTAGTATGTGTCACTGAGAAAATTGAGATCATTAAGCATGAACTCCTTCCACTTTCCTCTAAAATCCCTTTACCTTCTCTATTTATGTACCCACCTGTCCCCTAGATTTCAAATATCCTAGTCTTCAGTAGGACCTCATTTTGTCAAAGAGTTCCCTGGACCCTGCCGTGCCATTAAGTGTCCACTGCAGACTTATGTTTACCATCAATCATTCCATTCACTTCAGAGTCCCCTGCCATCTCCCCATGGTCCCTCTGGAAAGACTAAGTCCATAGTCCCCACTCCATTCCTCATCTTAATGGAAATTTATAACTTTAATAGTGCTTATCATAGCCTCCTTTCGAAAATTCCTCCTTTTGTGACTTCTATGATGATTCAATTTTTTAATCTTAGGGCAGGCTACTCAGGGTCGTATCTTTGACCCTCTTTTCTTCTCATTTTACCTGTTCTTCCTCCTCCACTGAATAGATTTTATTTACATATATATCTGAAAATACCATATATAAGCTGATGATTCCAAAACAATTTCCCAAGCCCAGACCTCAATTTAAGACAGAGATCTTCACTTACATAGCAAAAATTGTATGCCAAAAATTAAACCAAACCTCCTCCTCCTCCTCTTCAAATAGTTTTCTTTAATCTCTATTTTAGTAGATAGCATTAAAATGGATAAAATTGCTCAAGGTCAAAACTTAAGAATGATATTTTACTTTTTTGTATTAGATACTCCCATACACATATGCAATCAATATTAAGTCCCATTGATTTACTCTCATTCATTCATTCATTCCAAAATATTTATTTGAAACCCCCTGCATATGAAGTAAATAATTCCACCTGCAACAATGCACAATTCAGGGGCATCATGCATTTTGTGTTTCTCAGTGATTCTGTGAGATATCATGCTACACATAGGGAATATAAGGGCATGCAATAAATGCATTCTCTCCCTTCATGATTCTTAAAATCCAATGGAATAGCATAGGCATAAATAAGGTGGCTATCAAATAAATGAAACACTGCAATAATATAACAGGCAATGATGAGTGAGCCAGAAATTGAAGAATACAGAAAGATAAGGAGTTGAATAGAGGAGGATAAAATGCCTTGGGGCACAAGCACTGTGAAGCATACTTGTCACTCAAAGGTTAGTGTGGCCGAAGCAGAAATTCAAGAGCCAGAGCAATAGCTGAACGAAATGTGCAACCAAGATTTGACTTGTATTTAATGGGAAGGGCATGAACACAATTAAAATCTAATAGAAAAATCTAGTTAACAGGAGGAATCCATGTATAAGAGAAAAAGAAAAATAATCTGTTTTTTAATGTTCCTGGGAGGCAGGAGCAGATGGAATCTAGTGTTCTGTAGGAGGTTTGGTTTTTGGCTCCAAAGTGGGAAGTCTCCTCTGTTATAACAAGAAAAAACAAAAGGAAGAGCAGTTTGGAGGGAGATGTAAATCATTTTACAGGTTTGTAATTGAGAAGACAAGGGAAGTCTTATTTGGTATCTTCTAGCTGTTTCATTTTTTCTGTAAAGTGGACATGGAGTCAAATCAGTTGAGCAAGAACTTCTGCTTCAAGGAAGATGGAGTAGATATATTTTTCCCTATCACTCCCTCTAAATTGTATTCTAACACTATATAGAATGCAAATAGAAGAAGATTCTCAAGTATGAGGAGAAGGCGGCAGACTGGGCATTAGGATGAGAAGGAACAACATAGTAGTGAGTTCCCTGCGTCTTCTTTTTGTGTTATACATTCCAGAATTGTTGCTGAAGAAGCCTGCAACCTAGACACAAATAAGAACAGACCAAAAAAAAAAAGCCTTCAACAAAAGCCTACTCTTTCTAGCCAAAGAACCAGAAAGTAGGTAGCCTAGCAAGACAGAAAACTATAGATAATAACTGCTCTATTATAGTAAAACCAAACTAAACCAAACAAACAAAAAAAAACAAAATAAAAACCAACCCTCAAAACCATGGTTTTTCCTCAACCCATGCCAACAAAAGTCAAATGAGGATTCTAGACTTCTATTCTTGTCAGGTTGTCTTTGTTCAGTGGGGGCATATTGGAGTCTACAACTTGATTTAAAAAATACAAAAAAACTACATCTAACATTACACTTAATCATCAAAGAATGAATCAGGAACAAAGCATCTTATTTAACATTGTCCTCGGTGTTCTAGCCATGACAAGAAAAGGAAACAAAGGACATACAGATTGGAAAGGAAGAAATAAAACTATCTCTATTTGAAAGTGACATGACTGCCTACACAGACAATTTCAAGAAATCTACAAAAAACCTTCTTAGAACTAATACATGAGTTCAGCAAGGTTGTAGGATATAAAACAAACATACAAAAGTCATTTTTGTGTATAATAGCAATGAACACATGGAGATGACAATTTGAGATATGATACCATTTATTTTAGACCTAAGACACTTCAGTGTAAATGTAATAAAATATGTATAGGACTTTATGCTAAAAAAACTACAAACTGTCCATGAAATCACAGAAGAGATGAATAAAGGGAGATACATACCATATTCATAGGTTGGAAATCAACAAAGTAAAAATGTCAGTTCTCTCCAGATTGACATATAAGTTTAATGCAATTACTATAACATTCACAGCAAGAATTTTGTGTATGAACAAGATTGTGCTTTCTTAAAGATCATTTATTTATTTATTTATTTATTTATTTATTTATTCATTTATTTTCAGAGAGAGAGAGAGGACACACACAAGTTGGGGGGTGCAGAGGGAGAAGGAGAAGCAGACTCCCCGCTGAGCAGTGTGCCTGACGGGGATTCCCAGGACCCTGAGATCATGACCCAAGCCAAAATCTGAGCCACCCAGGTGCCCCTGGATAAGATTGCAAGATAAATGCAATGGAAAGGCAAAGAACTGGAATACCAAAATAATCTTGAAAAAGAATGAAGGGTAGTAAATTCAGCTTTCTGATTTCAAGACTTATCATATAACTACAGTAACCAAGATTATGTGATATTGATGGAGGAATGCACATAGAGATCAGTGGGACAGAACAGAGAACACAGAAATAACTTATATAAATATGCCCAACTAGAATTTGACAAAAGAGCGAAAGTAAGCCAACAGAGGAAAAGTAGCCTTTTTAACAAATAGTGATGGAACAAGCGGACATCCTCAGGCAAAAAACCGAAACTCAACCAAAGTCTTATACCTTATACAAAAAGTAAGTAAACATGGATCACAAACATAAATGTAAAATATAAAACTATAAACTAACTCATTAAAAAGAGAAAATCTTTGAGACCTAAGGCAAGACAAAGAGCTTTTAAACTTGACTTCAAAGCTCCATACATAAAAGGAAAAACTGATAAATTAGACTCCAACAAAATTTAAAATGTTTGCCATATGAGAGACGCCACAGAGAGGATGAAAAGATAAGTGACAGGCCGGAAGAAAATATTTGCAAACCTATTGATTCAAAACCCTTTTGGGAGCTTTCCAGTTGAAGTCTATCACTGGACCCCTTACAGGAGGGTCAGGGAGAGACCAAGGAAAGAGGCAGGCCACTCCAGGTTGGTAAGTGGCAGTTTTAATAAGTAAAGGGAACTTACATAGGATGCTGGTCTTGTGCTGCAGCCAGACTAATGGGTCCCTTAGCCTGCCCTCCAGAATCTCCGAATTTATAGAGAGGCCTTAATTGGGCTCAGTCATGTATACCTTGCAGATGTTTTCAATACCACATCACTATCTCAAGTCTGTGCTCTTGGAGAAGTCCCTGGCAGTGGGAAAGGTAAGCAGAACCCATAACCCAAGGACAGGAGAGGACTGAGGGGGCCTCTAAGTGCCCAGGTCCAGCTCACAAGTCACTTGGCAGTCATGCCTTTTCAAAAACCTCTCCCGGTGAAACCACATATCCGACAAATGACTAGTATCTAGAATATAGAAAGAACTCTCAAAACTAAACAGTAAAATAATCCAATTAGAAAACAGGCAAAAGACACAGGAATATTTCAGTGAGAGGATAATCAGATGAAAAAAAAAAGATGTTCAATATAACTGGCCACTAAGGAAATAAAAAGTAAAATCACAACAAGCTTTCACTACAAACCTATCTCAATGACTAAAATAAAAAATAATGGCAATACCAAATGCTAGAGAGGTTGTGGAGAAACTGGATCACCTCCATATTGATGGTGGGAATGTAAAATGGTGAAGTCACTTTGGAAAGCAACTTGGCAGTTTCTTATAAACCCGACATGTAACCATCATAGCAATTGCAATCCAGCAATTGCACTCCTGGATTTTTATTCCATAAAAATGAATGTTTATGTTCACATTAAAACCTGTGCATGTATTTCTGTAGCCGGTTTATTTGTAATAGGCAAAAACTGGAAGCACCCAAAATGTCCTTCAGTGGGTGAATGGTTAAAGTAAGAGGGGTATAGCCACATCATGAAATATTACTCAGCAATCAAAAAGATAAAACTATTAATACACATAACAACTTGGAAGAATCTTCAGAGAATTATCCTGGGAGATAAAAATCAATTCCCAAAAGTTATATACTACATGATTCTACATACGTAATATTCTTGACAAAGTTATGGAAATGAAGAATGTGTTAGTGGTTGCCAGGAGTTAAGGAGTAGCACAAGGAAATGGGTGTGGCTATAAAAAAATAAAATAAAAAGTCTTGTGATGGCAATGACATTCTCTATCCTAGCTAGATCAATGCCAATATCCTGTGGTGATAACTTGCTGTAGTTTTGAAAGACATTATCATTAGAGAAAACTGACCAAAGGGCACCTTGGATCTTTCTGTATTCTTTTTCACAACTCTGTGTGAATCTGTAATTATCTTTAAAAAAATTTTAAAGACTTCTTTATTTGAGAGAGAGAGAGTGCATGTATAAGGGGCAGAGGGAGAGACTGTTCAAACAGACCCACACTGAGCAGGAAACTGGACATGGGGCTTAGTCTCAGGAGCCATGAGATCAGGACCTGAGCTGAACCCAAGAGCCACTCAGGTGAATCTATCTTAAAAAAAAAAAAATTAAGCTTAGTTTTTAAAATGTTGGGTGAGGGAGAAAAGCCACGTTCATGCATTTTAAAAATATGAACAGTTTCTGGAAGAAAGTGAAGATTGAATTGGCCACAAAGTCCTGGTAGAATTTTCAGGTCTCTTTGAGACTGGGGACCATTCATTAAGACAGCAATCTGCTCACCTGTGCTGTTTTCAGCACCTGCGCTCCACTGTCTGGATGTGGGAATAGAGAAAGCAGGTGATTGGGTTTATTCAGGATATAGGTGTCACCCAACAGGTGCCACAATACCAAGAAAGGAAGGAGAACTTTTCCGAAATCTATCTCTGTCCTTTCCATGCTCGCTGCTGCTGCCTCCACTCAGAATCATGATCTCACTCTCTGAGCTCTGGCCAGCACCCCTTCACTATCTCTACTGTCATCCTTTTCTCCATCCCACCACTTGATCTGCTGCTAGAGAGAGAATTAGGAAAAAGTAAGCTGAACCAGGTTTTGCTCTGATTAAACCCTCCTGGTAGTTCACTTTACCTGGGGAACACTTTATCAGAAGTGCAAACTAGGCTTCGGTCCTTCGGAATTTACACCTCACTTCCTCTTCCAGGGCCTGCCCACCGGTTACCAGGGACACAGAACTCTGTAGAATCCCCAGGTTCTTCTGTCAACTATTCCCTCACCAGCCTTGTTATTTAGACAGCCTGCCCTTCAAATGCTTGAGTGTTGAAGGAACAAAGCCTCTTGCAACTATGTCCCCAAAGGCCCTGATAAGTAAGTCCATGGTATTATTCAGGATGCTCCAGAGAAACAGAAATAGGGTGTGTGTGTTGGGGGGTGGGGTAGGTGTGTGTACTCAGGAAGAAAGAGAGATTTATTTTAAGGAATTGGCTCAAGCATTTATGGAAGAGGCTGGCAAGTATGAAATCTACAGGACAAACTAGCAGGTTAGAGATCCAGAAGAGTAGATGTTGCAACTCGAGTATGAAGGCAGAAGGGAGGTAGAGTCTTTCTTCCCTGGGGACCTCAACTGATTAGATGAGGCCTATTCTCATTATGGAGGGTAACTGCTTTTTCAAAGTTTATTGATTTAAATGTTGATCTGTTCTAAAACGTACCTTCACAAGGACATCTAGACTGTGTTTGACTAAATAGCTGGGAGCTGTGTGCAGGGCAAGTTGACCATGAAACTAACAAATACAACCATGGTAGCTAGAGTAGCCAGGTAATTTGTCCTTCTAATTGAAGCTAGTAATCACTTCTGAAACAATAGGCATAATCTAGGACTGTCTCTGGCAAACTAGGATGCAAGGTCATTCCCATTATAGTCTCCCTACAGTAGGCTTTGATATCTTCATGGGAGTTTCTATGCATCTCTGCATCCCCAGAAGAAGCTGATGCCCTGCATGTTGTTGTGTTTGATAAAAGTTGACCAAGTCTCTTAGCCCATCCTGCTTTTTATTTATTTCTGTGGTCAGATTGGACCATGCAGTCCATTCAGATACATTCTCCCCATCCATCTGAGATCTCCAAGACACATGTAGCAAAGAATGGATTCTGCTAAGCTCTGCTAAGTCACATGTGAAATGCATCCAATAGAATATTATTTAAAAACAAGGAGAGAAGACATAATTAACCCAATTTAAGCATACTCATGTCAAACGCTCAGGTTCAAGGATAGCTGCCATTGGACTGATGGCTATTGACTCAGGGCCCTGCTCTGCTGGTCTCGATATTATACTGAATCTATCAGACCTTTAAAGTGGGGTCCCTGTGTCGTCTTTTGGTGTTACTGCTAGGTTTGCCCAGTCCTTGGAATGTTCCAGCTCCTCTTCCCCAGCTTCCAGTTTTCTTGCAAGGGGATTCCCCACAACTAAGAATATTTGAAGAATCCTTATGAAAGGAATCCATATGAAAGGATGCTCAACATTGTATGTCATCAGGGAATTGCAAATTAAAACAAGATACTACTACATTGGGCCATTTGGAATGGCCAAAATGCAAAATGTTTGGTATATCTTGGTATAAGGAGCTAATAATCACTGATATTTCAACCCAAAAGGATTGAAAATTTATGTTCACACAAAACCTGCACACAGATGTTCATTGCAATTTTAGTCATAATTACCAAGCAAACAAGATGTCCTTCAATAGGCAAATGAGTAAATAAACTGTAATATATCCAGGCAATGGAATATTATTCAGTGCTAGGAAGAAATGAGCTATCACATCATAAAGAGACATTGAGAAAACTTACATATTTATTACTAAGTGAAAGAAGCCAATCTGAGAAGGCACATACTGTATAATTCCAACTATATGGCATTCTGGAAAAGGCAAAGCTATGAAGACAATAAAATGATCAGTGGTTGCCAAGAGTTAGGGGGAAAGATGGGTGAATAGTGGGAGCACAGACTTTGAGAGCAGTGCAATGATTATGTGATACTTTAGTGGTGGGTGCATGTTATTATATGTTTGTTAAACCAGAGAATGTGATCAACCCTGTTGTAAGCTAATGGACATTGGGTGACAGGATGTCTCAATGTGTGTTCATTGATTATGACAAATGTACCACTCTAGTGTGGAGTGTTGATAGTGGAGAATTCTGTGCATGTGTGGGAACTATGAATATATGGGAACTCTAATTTCCACCCCATTTTGCTGTGAACCTAAAAGTACTCTAAAAATATAGCCTATTAAAAATAGTAATACTTACTCTAGTAAGGATGAATATGTAAATATGTGACAGGTGGGAAAAGTTTTTAGAAACATAGAACAAAAAAGGCACATTAAAAACATAAAAATAGAAAAATATAAATAATAAAATCAGACCCATAGGTGATCTAGGATTTAGACAAAGAAAAAAAATTATAATCAGTCTTTAAGACTAGCGAAAGATGGTTATTTAAAAAAATGAAAAATGCAGCAAAAAAAGCCTAAGGGACTTATATAGTATGATTTCTTTAAAAAAAAAAAAATACAAATTCAGTGGCACCTGGGTGGCTCAGTGGGTTAAGCCTCTGCCTTCAGCTTGGGTCATGATCTCAGGGTCCTAGGATCGAGCACTACATCGGGCTCTCTGCTCAGCGGGGAGCCTGCTTCCCCCTCTCTCTGCCTGCGTCTCTGCCTACTTGTGATCTCTCTCTCTGTCAAATAAATAAATTTTAAAAAATAAATAAAAATTTAAAAAATACAAGTTCAAATACACATAGAGCCACAGACAGAAAAGAGGGGTTGAAATTTTACTAAAATGGATGAATGACAATAACTCATAGATTCAAAAAATTCTAAACACCAAGCATAAGAAATTTATTAAAAACCACACCTAAGAATATCATAGTAACATTGCTAAGAACCAAACACAAATAGAAATCCTAAAAGCAGCCAGAAAAGAAGACATATTATGTTCAAAGAAAAACAACAGATAATAAGAAGTGACTTCAGCAGAAATTCTGGAAGCCAGAGGAGGACAAAAGAATGATATTCTTAAGGTGTCAAAAGAAATAAGAAACCTAGAATTCTGTACCCAGTGAAAACATCCCCTAAAAGGAAAAATTAAAGATGAATTTCCAGGCTTCTCCCAAAAAAGGGGGTTGATAATGTCATCAACTGACCAAATGCTAAAGAAAATCTTAAGGGAATTCTCGAGGCAGAAAAAAATTTCAGAAAGAAGAGACACAGCAAAGATTAATATATTGATAAACTCAAATAGTTCCTGAGTGTATATAGCAATGATTCCATCACATCTTGTTAAAAATAAATGGAGAAATAAAATAATAAAGGCCGAGAAATAGAGTGATAAATGAATTTAAAGTATTTTTAAGGTCCCAGCCTTGTCTTGGGCATAGTAAAAATACTATATCTGTTTTTAGGATATTTCCTCTAAGAAATTGGAAAATATGAGAATGCATAACCCACAGGTTAAGAGAGATACAATATTGAATAACAAAGCTTATTTTAACTACAAAGAAGGCAAAAAGGGATATAATTAACCTAGAACAAAAGGAACAAATAGAAAAAAGTAGTAAGGTTATAGATCTAACCCAAATACATCAATTACATTGAATGTGAATGGACTAATCACTTCAATTAAGGATTTAAGAAACTATCATAAATTAAACACGCACAAACACACTTCCATCTGCTTACAGATGCCAGACCTTAAGTACAAGAACACAGAAAAGTTGAAAAGTAGGGAATAGAAAGGTGTCCATTTTCTTCAAGTTTGTTTTTGGATTCAGAGCAGTCTCAGCTAAAATATCAAGATGATTTCTGTGGAAATGAGATGTTGATTCTAAAATTTATGTGTGAGTGCAAAGGACGTGCTTACATGTCAGTATCAAGACTGACCTCAAAGTCATGGTAACTAAGACAGGCCCGTGCCAAATGGACGTACGGGCCAACAGAACAGAATATGAAAAGGGGCCAACACATACAAGATATTTGATTTAAGATGAATGTGACCCTGCGATGTTGATGGCAAAGGGACTTTTTTTTTCCCTGTGGATGGTGCTGGAATAATAAAGATCTGTATTCTAAGAATGTTTTTAACCTCTATTTCACATCATACTCACAGATCAACTCCGGAAGGGTTATAGATGTAAATGTGAAAGGCAAAACAAAAGTCAACCAAGAAAAACAAAGAACACAGAGAGAATACCTCCCCAGCCTGCATTAAGCAAAACTTTCAAAACAGCACACATCAAGCATTGAGGATAAGGGAAAAGTTGATACGTGAACCTACATTACAATGAAGAATTTCTCTTCATCAGAAGATCGCAGAAAGAGAGTGAGAAGGCAGGCTGTGGTGTGGAAGAGACACATTTCCCAGAAGCACACCTAAGGGCTCAATGTCATTACTCATCAGGAAATGCAAGTTAAGGGCACAAGTAGGTATGCTACCTTCCTGCTAGAAGTGCTGAAATTAAAATATTTGACAGCACTAGCAACAGTGAGGATATGGGGACAAATTCAGCTCTCAAACATCACAGATAAAGTACATAAATCATTACCACTATTTCTGAAAACTTTTTAGCAGTGTCTACCTAAGGTCACACAGACCCATAGCCATGGCCTGGCACTCCAACGGAAAAGCATACATCAATTCACCCAAAATCATGCACAAAAAACATTCATAGGAACACGACTTAAATTAATTCAAAATGAAAACAGACCCAAGTCTGTCACCAGTAAAATATATACATTGTGATGTCCATACAGTGAAATCCTCAACAGCAATGAAAATGAACATCACGCAGAAACGTAGATAAGTCTCTAACGCCAATGTCGAGTGAAGAAAAAAAAAATAGACCAAAAGAGATAATTGATTCTAAGTGTATGTATTTCAAATGTATATGAAACTAGTCAGTGATTATAGAACTGATGGTCATGACGACCATTGGGGTTCTGGAGGGTTCAATCAGGAAGGTGATAATTTTTTATTCTTATTTTCGTTCATGGCTATGCAGGAGCACTCAGCTTATTAAAATTAACTGAGCCATACAGCTATGATTTCTGCATTTTTCTGTGTGTATTTTATGATTTTTTTAAAGAAAGTATGTTTGAAAATTGTGATCATCAGGCCCTTTGCAACCCTGTTTCCTACCCTAGTCATGGTCTTCATCGATTGAACACTTGCTCTGAGCCAGCCACTGATGCTGGCACGAGGGGCTTTATTCCAAGTTTTCTTATTTCATCCTTTGAGATGGGACTGCTGCCGTATTGTATAGATTTCAAAGATGCAGAAGCTGATGTTCAGAGGGGTTAAGTGACTTACTCTTGGTCATATAGCTGGAAAGTAGAAGAACCTGACTTCAAAAGCACACCATTCTGATTCCAACATACTGCCTTTATATTTTGGGGGGATCTGTTCAAAAGACTGGCCAACAACCAAGTTAGTTATGCAGGATACAGTCACTGCCCTCGCTGTGAAAAGGTAGATGAGTGTTTTCTCCACATGCTCCTTACTCCACTCTGCCTACCTTTCCCCACAACCTTACAACCCTGGATGGCTGAGCCCCAGATCTTGGGAAGCGACCCTCTGTCTGATGGTTTCTCACATCCATACCTCCTGAACACACAGGCCAATTAAGGGTAGAAAGAGCACAGGTTTTATTTAGGCTGACAGATGACTTGGATCGCCTTGAGCAAACAACTTAGTTATTCTGAGTCTCATTTTCATTTGTCAGAAAGAGATCTTGTAATTTTCCAATGTAAGAAATGAATTAATTCTCCTAGGACATGATAGGCATATAACCTATGTGTATCCCTTTGCTTTCCTCACTGGACCTCCCCGTATTAAATATCTTCTATCTCTCCATCTTTGCTGTACCTCCATACTAATTTCCCATCCGTTTCCACCCTGCTCCGTGCCCCAGGTTGGTCAGGGCAACCTGCCTCAATGGGCTCCCTTTCCTCTTCTCTTGTGATTGGCAGGAGATTGGAGGTGGGGGGGAGACTCCAGAGGATGGGCTCCCCCAGCTCACTCCCTGTTGGATCACTGTCTATGGCTCATTCTCAGGAAAGGGACGGACAGCTCTTCCCAACCTCCTCTCTGGCAGTGAGAAGACACGCCCCTTCCGACCGTCCTTTTTGGCTGTGAGGACTAAAGGGACCCGGCTGTTTCTGTTCCCGGGCGTTTCCATTATCCTGCAGCTTCCCATGACCTGTGGCAAGAGCACATCCTTCTGAGGAGTCCCTCTCCCCAGATCCTTCCGTTTCAGTGTGCCCTCTCTAACTGGGCAGGCAGGACCCATGTTGATTCAGCTGCCTGCTCTGCCATTTCCTCCCAAATGTGAGAAGCATCTTCTCCATGAGATAACGTAGCTTGTCCAGACCACAAGCTGCTGACTGAGGACGATATGGCTATTGTGAGCTTCAGACCGAAGAAAGTGGCAGCAGCTAAAAATGAGGCACAGACAGAGTAAATGTAAAATCATCTCAGCACGTGTACTTTGGGCCGCACTAAATTTATGCATTTAATTTTTGCACAAAATGTGAGGAAGTTGGGTCTTACCTCAGAAGCAAAAGGCTGACATGCCAGGAGGCCCCTGAAGGTCTGAGGATTTATGGAACGTATCCCCATGCCTGCCTCATCAGGGGCCCTACTAACTTTGGAGCTTCTCCTACCCCAGAGCCTGCTTCTACTCCTCGGCATCTCATTAGGAGCACACCTGAAAGTCAGGTGCCGGGAGGGCACGGACTGAAGAGCTTACAACCAAAGCATGCCTCTCCAGAATACCAGGCTGGTTTTCATTTGTTTTCTGGGAGCACTCAGAATTATTACCCGAGTGGGTCTCAGGAACAGATGGGAGGGCTGCTGACACCGTCAGCTCCCTGGGGCAGGAGTGGGGGGGCACTCAGCCAACATCCACGTGCTAAGGGTAGAAGTGCAAACGCTGTTTCTCTCCGCCCAGGCAGGTAATTCCACCTCCCGCCCAAGCTGGAAGGACGTGAACACTTCGGAGGACATGGTAGGCTAACAGAGCCTTGTGATTCCCGTCGAGACATGCGGTGCTGTAGGTATGCTGGCCGCGCCCAGAGTTGCTGTGGGCGAGAGGATATTTGCACAGGCCCCTTACCTGCATTAGCATGGATCCTCACCACGGCTCAGGATGCAGGACTCACTATGGGTGAGGGGACACAGTGGAGGTTTGGAAATGATCACGGTGGGACTGTGGATACCCGTCTGGTGAGTGACAAAAATCAGATTTTAGGGGTGCCCGTTTGGCTCAGTTGGTTATGTGTCTGCCTTCAGCTGAGGTCCTGGGATCGAGCCCAGTATCAGGCTCTCTGCTCAGCAGGAAACCTGCTTCTCCCTCTGCCTCCCCCTCGATCATGCTTTCTCTCTTTCTCTCATAAATAAAATAAAATCTTAAAAAAAAAAAAACAGATTTTAAGCAAGATCTGTCTCATCCCCAGTTTGCACCTATTGTATGAGCACAAGACCATACATTTGACTCTACCTGAATGCAGAAGAAGGTAATTTGACCTCCACGAAGCAAAGGTAAGTAAGCATGGCCTTGCTTGTCAGGAGCCAGTGCTGGCCTTTGAGATCTGTGTAGGTTTCACAAGAGGCTCAGATGTAAGAAGAGAGGAGCTTATAAACTGGGCAAACTTCACTCTATGGATCACAGAGAGCACCTGCTCCTCATTTCAAATCTGAGATCACACAGCTAGAAAATCCAGAACCAAAATTAAACCGAGTTTCACTTATTTTATTGATACTCAGAGTTTGTCTAACTTGGGGTCTAGGAGACACCAATCCCTTCCTCCTGAGCCTGCCACCCCAGGAGCCAGACCAAAGAGAACAAAGCAAGTGCAGAGGACATTGGCACGGCACTAATGCTTGCAAAGTAAGGTGTTGATACCAGGTCATGAGGAGAAGCTCGGGCTCTGTGCAGTCTTCTTCATCCTACCCCTTCTCCACTATGGAAGCACGTCATGACACTGCCCTGAGTCTCGTCGTCCTCATCAGCTATGGTGGACAGGAATAGTAGGAGCAAATGGCATGCTACAGGGAAAGCTCTGGCACGTGGTAAACACTCAATCCCTTCTGGCTTTTGTTAACATTATTAGTTATGAGATTCTCAAAAAAGACAGAGATAGAGTTTACTGTCATCAATATCTGATTGAAGCAGTGAAATTCAAAAAAGTAAAAAAGACAATGTCCTCGCAGTACCCTGGCCAAAACATGCCTGAAGTAGGGCTCCAGCCCAGACCTGGCCAAGTTTCAGTATCCCTTGCCTTGTCAGGGCTGCCTTTCTGCACACTAAGACATCAGCATCGGCCCATTTCCCCGGCACCTTGCAGCATCCCTAATGCCCTGTCAGTGGGATTTCCCTGCTTCTGGGTTAAACCCAGGGGCGGGAGGCTCACTTGCAATGCATTTCCCATGCTCCCTCCTCTGGCTACTGTTCTTTAATTACTGCCTCCCCCGGAGGCAGTAATTAAACAGGAGTGCACCTAAGCACTGGCATTGACAGAATGAGACACAGTGGCCTGACTCCCAGCTCTTCGAGGCACTGGCTTAGAGCGCTTACAAGAGAGTTTTGGTTTTTTTTTTTAAGATTTTACTTATTTATTTGACAGACAGAAATCACAAGTAGGCAGAGAGGCAGGTAGAGAGAGAGAAAGGGAAGCAGGCTCCCCGCTGAGCAGAGAACTGGACGCGGGGCTCGATCCCAGGATCCTGAGATCATGACCTGAACCGAAGGCAGAGGCTTTAACCCACTGAGCCACCCTGGTGCCCCGAGAGTTTTGAGAATATATTGGAAAATATGGGATTTTCTTCCTATATATTCCTACATGGGAATATATCGGAAGATTTCCCTGTTCTGGAAAAAATACATACTATATACTCAGCAATATGACAAGCCATTTTAAATATTTTATTTATTTATTTGAGAAAGAGAGAGAGAGTGAGTGTGTGCCCATGAGCAGGTGGGGGGGAGGGCAAAGAGAGAGGCAAAAGGAATCTCAAGCAGATTCCCCGCTGATCCCAGAGCCCTATACAGGGCTCCATCTCAGGACCCTGAGATCATGACCTTAGCAGAAACCAAGAGTACGACGCTTAACCAACTAAACCAACCCAGGCCCCCCTTGGCAAGTAATTTTAGGAGGTTCTCAAACACCTCTGAGATCTACCCAAGGACTTCAGGGCAGGCATTCCTGCTCTGAGGGAGAATCCTGAAGTCCTTTAGGGTACTCGTCAGCCCCAGAATTTTCCTCGGCCTGATGCACAGTTTATTGTTGGCAGAAGGAGAGGCTCTGAGGAGAGACGAGGAGAAGAGAGACCCCAGGAGAAGCAGCCCATCTTGCCATCTTGAGTGAAACTCACAGACCTGGATGCCCTGCCTGGCTGAGGGCAGTCGCCGGGGAGCAGGTGCCTGGCCCGGGTGCTGTGGTGAAGAATGACCCTGCCAGCCCAGGCTAGCCACAGCCGATGCAGAGGTGCAAAACCAGATACTCACCAGCATGCCCCAAGGCCGCCGGAGAGGAGGTAGCAGACGTGGAGGCCAGGGGAGTTGGCAGTGCTGGTGCCCTTCGCTGAGGGGCAGAGAAAGCCAGCACGTGCTGGGTGGCTGGGGCCGGCCGTGCTCCTGACCCAGGAGAACCAGTAGCTCTGACAGGAACACGTGCTACAGAGGCAGCCAGATGGGGAGGTGTGAATCCCAGCACTGTCACTTACCAGCTTGGGGACGGTGCCTTTGTGAGTCTCATTTTTCCTTCCTATGCATTTAGGATCGTACTTTCTTCCTCGCAGGGCTGGTCTGAGGATGAGAGAGGGATGTAAAGGGTGTAATACAATCCCCGCACCATTATCCTTGATCTATAAACAGCTGCTGATATGAATATGATAATGGGTGTTCTTATTTAGAAACCATTATGATGCCTTGGGGAATACTCGAGACTTCTTGGCATATTTGGGGATTTGGGTGGAAAATCGGGAGGATTTCAGAGCAAGTGTTTGGTGGCAGAAGAGGGGTCATGGTGCACACACCTGGCCAGAGAGAGGCCACTTTGCCGGAGACACATGACCTTCCACAGCAGCTTATGGCACCGCATCACTTGGCTGATTGTTGCTCTGAGATTACGCACTGGGCAGGACAGCTTTGAAACAGCCTCTTTCTTCCCCTGGATTCTTTTTCCACGTCTGGCCAGCGGGACTTCCTCTGCTTGCATTGCCCAAGTGTGTGCCTGCATGCTTTCCAGAACATTATATGACCGTGATTGAACTAATGAGTGTGCAGGGAGGGACCCCAGTGTCCGCATGTGAGCAATGTACAGGTGTACAGGTGTACGTGTGCTTGGGTATACTTACTTTGTGAGTTGAGAAGTCTCGTTGTTGGTGAATATTTTGTTTTCCTCTGAGTTTGGACACCTGGTTGTCCTGGCAACTGTATACTTGAATTTGCCAGCAACTGAACCCCCCTTGAGACATGTTTGCTCACTCACTCTGGCGCCCCCTCTCCCAGATCCTAGCCTTTGGTCATTGCAAATTTCCATAGCAGGAGTTTTTCTTGCTGTGGAGAGAACCTCTCCTCTCCCTAGAGCTCAGCACCCAAGGTCAAGTTCGGAGGTGAAAGAATGAAAGCTGTAGGGAAGGTCTGACTGATATCACTGACAATTTTCCCTTCCTCTTTTGTAGGAGTTGACCTGATTTATTTGCAATTTGTGCACTTTTCTTATAACTAACCTCTCTGGCTACATACCATGCAGCAGGGGAAAAGACAATAATTAAAGTTATTAACATAGAAAATTGTTACCTATTTGAAGTTTCCTGGTATGAAGGGTGAGCATAATAAGAATCAAACTGATTTCATTTATTAAAAGCAACTAATGGGGTGAAATAAAATAATGTTTTAGATATGAGGAATGTTACATCAGGAACAGAAATGTTCTCTCTTTTATTGTGTCTCTAGCAAAGAAAGGTCAGTGAAGAATTCTTGGAGCCTTTATCTATCTTATGTTGCCGAAGCCAGGAGCACAAAACAAGGCTTTTGCTGAGACAGGTGCTAATTTATGAGCATGTACCTACGGGAATGGAAGGTGAGTTCTTCAAGAAAGGGAACTGAAAATACAGGCAGACAGAGACCCATGAGTAAATAACCCCTTTGTCTCAGAAGCATAGTTCACAGAGGGCCCCACATTATCTACCAGACTTTGTTCACTCTATGATTATTGAAGGAGAAAACATAAGCCAGAGGTACCAACTCTCCTTTCCATGCCATCGTGGCCTTCAGACCCAGTGATCTTGTCTTCCTTTGTGTCTTTGTTCTTCTTTCAGTGCTTGAGAAGACAAAATTAAGTATGGAATTAGTTCCACCTTGGCAAGATTTGGGAGGATTTAGAATTTAGGAACTGGGCAGTTCCTTAAGAAAATGTAGCCATTGGGAGTTCTACCCAGCTCTGTCTGTCTATTCAGATAATGTGGGAACGTCTGCTGGCTCTCTGCCTCCCTGCCTCCCAGCCTTTAGAGTTTGTACTCAGCACTGGAGATGCCTCTTGTTGGTGTGGTACCACAAGAACCAGGGCCAGACACTCTCCTCTCAGTTCTTGGAAGTTGAGATCTTGATAATGAAAACCAAACTCCTCTTTGGCCCATGGCTGACAGTACAGTCATTTCTCCCTGGAAGGCCTAGAAGTCAGAGGAGAACCTTGTGATGCACAAGGTGGGGCTGGGGAGCATATGAATCTGGGGGATCCAGGGCCCAGGCTGGTGATTCCAGACAGATGGATATTCATCAGAGAATGATACCCACAGAGCCTCCGAGGGTCTGATACTGAAAAGCCAAGCTGTGGCTCCCCAAAGAATGACAGCCCCTTAGCCCCGAGGCTACAGAGAAACAACTTATCTGTGATCAGAGTGAGTGAGTGTAGGGATGAGAGGAAACAAAGCCAACTGACACTTAAGAGGTTGTTCACTCCACGAGGCCAGGAGAACACTTCTCCATGCCGTATGGCCAAATTCTCTCCTATCAGCTTTCTAGTAACTCATGTTATACAGGAAACTATTAGATTCCCTGAAAATTAGAGTTGCTTCTCCGTCTGTCCCTCACATTGCCCCCTGGTTGATATGGGGGACTCTGGACATAGACCAGATAAGGAGGGTGTGCCTCCACACCCCAGGCCTGTCTGACATCCACTTGGTCAGAGAAATTTCCCTCACGACTGCCCACGCCAATGGGACAGAACTCAGCTCATGACCGTAGCATGCCCGGGAACAAGCAGATAGCATTTCCTCATCCCAGAGAAGAAGAGGGTAGGGAGCAAAGTCAAGTTTTATTATTAAACAACTTTAATCCAAATGCTGATTATTATTTGCAGTGTCTGAAGGCACAAAATATACCTAAAATGTATGGAATAGTCTAAACAGAGTTATAAATCCAAAGAGCAAAGCATGAAAAAAAGATACATTCTGAGCTGACACAGAAATCCAAGTTGGGAATTTTTTTTTTCTGGAGAACTTACTTGAATATCAATCATTTCCCCTCATGCCACGGGTAGGAAATTTTAAAAATAACATAAACATGGTGAAGAATAACACCATAAGATGTTACGGTTTTTTGTTTTTTTTTTTTTAAATATAAGCAGAATACCTTTTCCTCAAGGATGTGTGTGCTCTCTTTCTCACAGGCGCACACACACACGCGCGCGCGCACGGACACGCACGGACACGCACGCACATGCACGCACGCACGCACACCTGCCCTCGCTCTACTGTCCCTCACACCCATTCTAAGCAAAGCTGTCCAAGAAGACATCCATGGTGTACCCCAGAAGACAGATCATTCTCAGCACAAAACAGACTTGGGAGTGAGATAAGGCAGTGAGACCAGAATTTGATTAAAAAAATAGAGAGATATATATGAAAAACTGACCATCCAGGGCAAGGCCCCCAAAGTGCTGATGGAAAGAAAACGAAGCCTGCCCTCCCTCGGGGAAACCGCCGCCCACCCAGGCTTCGCTGTGCGCATGCGCCCGGCTCCTGGCTCTCCACACTCTCATTGGAGAAATGTCAATGGATCGCCTTGGTAGCGCTAATATCAGGCCATTCTCAGTATCCAGAGATAAATAACATAATTATAAACACTCTTCTCCCCGGGGTGCTTTTAGCTGACTATGTGATGCAGCCGTTCCTTTCTGCTCAATCATGTCAGTCAGGACTTCAGGAGAGAAATCAATCCAGGGCTAGTTATCACCCTCCTAAACACACCTCTGGACTAACTCTACAAGGCTAAAAGAGATGTAGTCAATAGTCTCTGTATTTCTCCTTGACCACAGATGGGCTCTGAGCTCCCTGATTACCATCTAGCCCAGAGAGAGGGGTGGGGGGCAGGGAGCCCAGTCCTCTGGGCCCCTGATATGGGCTGTGTTCACCACCCTGGCAGGTTAGGAGAGAAGAATCAACCTTTGTCTTCAGAAGAGCTGAAGTGACACAGCTCTGGTTACTAGATTACCGGGAACTGCTCTGCTCCTAATAGTTCTCTGTCTGGTTCTATACTGTAATTACCCCAGGAAAGATAGGGAGGGGGGCGTGGCTCTCTGGCTGTTCTGGCCTCAAGGAACAGAGCTTCCCAGCAGGTTGGCCAAATTCAGGGATAGTTCTGGAAATCTGAGACCATATGATGCTCCCAGCCAGAGGGACCCCTGCTATGGGCTGGCTCACTGCTTGAGGGCTTCTGGTCTGGAGAAGGGGGCAAGGCAGGTGGGAAGGACTGGGTTCTGGCCATTTGGCAGACCGCTTGCAGGGTTTTAGACCTGAAGACACCCTCTCGCTTTTGGGGCTGCTTCCCTGGGGGATGAGTTACTTGTCTTCACATCACACCAAGTTATGCTGCTCCTTCTCTAGGAGCTAAGGCTCCTTCCTATCTGAATAAACATGGTCCCTTTGATCTATGCCCAGCACTCACCATCACCTAGAGCACTGGTCTGCTCACCAGGGTGCCTCCCTCCACTTCTCCAACAGAATCCTTTGACCTGAAACTACAGGTTGCAAACCCAAGGGGATATCCTCCCTCTCCCTGGCCTCACGTCTTACCACCTCACCTGGCCCTCACACCACACCTAGCCTTTCTCTACAACCACGGACAAGGACAAGCCCACCTCTGCCAAGCCTCCAGAGCCAATGATGGAGCCTATCTGCCTTTTTCCATATTCTATCACTTGTTGATTCTTCTAATTGAGGAAAGAAAGTAAAAAACAAGGCCAATAGTATGACCCCTCTGTATGTCAGCAGCAAAGCTCTCAGAGACAGTCACCTCACTGGGGGGTGCTTCTCTTGGGCCACAGCACATGGTGTCATGTGGTAGGTGACCAAGAGGACTGCCCCCTGTCCCAGGAGCCTCCTAAGTTCCAGGCTGACAGGAACAGCTGATCACCCTATAGCACAGTGGCCTGGGGTCATGCCAAAGCTGGCTCACTGTTGGTCTACCCAAGAGGATTAAAGAGGAACAAAGGGCCAGGAGCAGAGGAACGTGGCAGGAAACCATGGGACATGGGAACAAGCAGCATTTGGGGCTCCTCTAAAGGGAATAGCTGCTCATCTTCCCCTCTCCCCCAGCAGGAAGGGGCTCCTTATCTGATCACCCCCTCCTGCCTTCAGAAAGGCCCAGGAATAGGGGGCTTCTTTGGCACTTCAGAATGATCACAAGTAATTTGCCTTTTTATTCATATAGAACAAAATTTACAAAGTCATTCATACAGTTTTTGTGTTTTTTTTTTACTGACTTCGAAAATTGGGAATATTCAAAATACACTTTTACCCCACTCCATTCTGTCATTATTTACATGTATGTACAAGAAAAATGAAAGAGTCTCTGTGTGTGTGTGTGTGCATGTGTGTGTGTGGTTTGTGTTGTGGTTTTCCTGTATTAAAAAGCTCTGCTGGTCGGGTGGGTGGGTGGACGGGCGGCGGGGCGGGCAGCGCGGTCAGATGGAGGTGCCGTGGGAGGTGTCCAAGGCCTCTGGAAGGACGCCTCCAGGCACAGGCTGGAAGGACATGGGGATGGGGGTCTTGACAGGGCTCTGGCGGAACAGCCCCCCGTTGGGCGACCTGTGTTTGCACTGCATGGACGGCATGGTGGCGGAGCTGCTCAGGGCCAGCGGCAGGCTGCTGCCTGGCCCTGACGACAGTGTCCGGCTGGTGCCGTGGCTGCTTTGCTCGGGTAAAAAAGTGCTGACGGACAGCTGCGTGTTCTGGTACTCTCGCGTGGGCTCCAAGGCCTGGCTTGGAGCCAGGCCCCCCATCTCCAGGGCGGAAAGCTCAATGGACGCTGGGGAAATTTGCTTGTGGGCAATGTCTTCATCCATGAGGCTGTTCATGCGCCGGTGAACCTGCTCCAAATTCACTTCTTTATCCTGGAGGGAAAGCACAGGAAGGTCAGACTGAGCCCTGAGATGAGCCACAGCGGGCTTTCCACCAAATCTGGGAGGCCTGGAGACCCCAGGCCTGTTCAGCGTACGGACACTGGGTGGGCATCCCCCAATCCTCCCAACCCCCTTCACTTGGATGGCCGGCCCTCTGTTATCTGGGGAACCAGAAGCCTAGGACACTGGCCCTGGGTAGAACAGACCCAGCAAGCAGGCCTTGGCAACACGTGCCTCCCCTCCTCACTCTGCTTAGAACCCCTGTCATACCCAGCGGAAACCCTGTGAGAAGATACCTTGCGGAACCAGCAGAGACAGAAGGAGAATAAAGGAGTTCCCATGGGGATAAAGGGAACTGGTCCTCGAGCCCCTGGTGGGCCCCATGTATTTGCCATAGAGTTCACAATGCTCAGAAAGCCTTGTGTGATCATCCCCGTCATCCACAAGAGGAAGCCTGGGTTCGGGAAGATCAGTGGCCTCCCTGGAATCACAACCCTGTGATGGGCAGCCTGGGAAGCCTGGAGTTGGAAGCGAAGTCCCGGATGCCCCTGAAAATCCATTCTCCCTGTGCACAATGTCCAGAGATGCCAGCAAGCAGGCACGCCCCTGCCTCCAAGGCTCATGGGGCTGGTTCCTGGATGAGGAAGATGGAGAAGACGGTGAGGAAGGGGACTTCTCAGGGTTCAGGTGACTTTCTTGGTATCAAGAGGGTTGAGACTGCCAAAATGGTGACCCTCACACTTGACTCTTTCTCCATATGGTAAATGGTAGCAAGAAAATGGTTTTTGTGTGCTTAACAAATATCATTCTTTTCAAAAACCTGATGTTTTGTCTACAATATTAAAATAAATCAAGGAGGCCAAATTACTTGGAAGCTCCTAAAAGACAGAGAAGATGTACTCTAGCTGTTCAGTTCGCCCCAAGGAGGTGGGGCATGAGACCAGGTGTCCACAGAGAAGCCACACCAGCTCCTCGATGAGGTGCTCAAAGTTTCACTCCTATTTTCAGGCAGCATGAATGCCAATGTGGTAGGCACATGTGGTCTGAGACAGAACACTGTGGGCTGTCTAATGGTGGCATCCATTCGGTAGGAACCTGTCTTGTAGCATGGTTAGAAATACCACACAATGGGGAAGCCCTGAATGCGCTTTTGAAAGGAAAAAGAAGGAACCATACACATTTAAGGGCCATTCCAGTGGCTGCTCTGAGCTCCTAGGAGGCTGGTGGGAGACTTTCTCCAGGAAGAGGCCACCCTGAGTAGCTGGCGTGAACACCCCTCTCTCATGGGTGGTTAACCCCCATGAAGTCTCAACCCAGCCTTCCTCGAGCAAGGAAGTTGCTTCTGCACTTTGCTCCTTATTCCCAATGCCTCCTGGAGTGGTGAAGGCAGAGCCACTGCTTTCTCCACACTTTTGCCAAGTTCATGACTGGTAGACAGAGGTTGGCTTCTGTGGGACACCTGCCATCTTTCCCAGAACCTTTCCTGGAATAAGAAAACTAACAACCCCCACAAGAGAGTAAAGAACTCATCCCAGGCCAAGAGCAAAGCTGAGAATAAGAAAGCCAACTGATTTCAGGATGGAAGATACCATGGGGCTTGACACTGTGTCCCAGGTGGAAACATCAGAAGTTGCTGGCAGGGCCCCATGAGCAGAACCAACATTCCAGGGATCTGAAGCCCCACACAGCAGAGCTCAGCTCACTGATGCTGGGAAACCAGCTCCACGTTGAGGACATCTCAGGGTAGCAAGTGTCGTGGGTGACACTGGAGAAAGTGGCTGGAAAGGACCAGACCTTTACTTAGCCTAACTAAATGTGATGCATGGGCTGTCTTTCACAGACTCTTTAAAGCCTGTAAAAAAGACAAGATGCCAAATTCAAGTCCTCTCAACTACCTTACAGCATATTGTTCCAGCTCTGTGCGACCTTGCCTTTTTCTCTGTGTTTTATCTATTGGTTTTTATTCTTGCATATGAATCTATTTTATAATAGTTTTTTACACCGCTATATTAGTCCCTTGTTGTTTTAGGGCCACCATGGATCAATTATCTCTTCCTAAGAAGACCATGGTTTGTGTGCTTTGGGAAATTACTTCTTCCTCACCAGATAACAGTCTGGCAGGTGCCCTGCCCCACCTGTAGCTAAGATGCAGGACCATGACCAAGCAAGGACAATAGGACTGAATCTGAATCCTGAACAAAGAGATAAAAAGAGACAGAAAAGAGTTGATTATCCTTCCAATACAGTAGAAATACTTCAACAAACTTTCTGCTCCATGACCATCCTCCTATCACTTGCCTCCCAGCTCTGTAGACAAGCCTGACCCCTGCCCCCCCACCCCGACCCATCCTGCTTCTCCAGTCTTCTCATGGTTGCTATGTGCTCCAGAAAAACTGCTGATACAGCAACTTTCATTTGCATTGGCTGAAGTCTGTGCCATGACTATGATGGTAAATCTCCGTATCTATTGGTTATTTTCATTTCAAAGTATGGGAAGGATGGAAGACAAATATCAGAGATCCTGGAAGCTGGGGAAGTTGAGAGAGAATTTCAGATACTTCTGGGGTTTACTTAGATAATCCTCCCTTCTCTTTGCAGAGAGCAAAGCTTGTAGAAGGTTGGATGAGCTGAGTGTTGCTGTTGGCAGTGCCTTCAGTTTCTACTGAAGGAAAACCAATGGCCACTGGAATTGGGATCAAGAGGAGAACTGGTTATTTACATAATCTCATCTTTTCCTCCTTTAGATTTTCCTTCCAGGGCTTTAAGGATCCTTTTGGGGATGGAAAGAAGTCAAGTTTAGGAGTGGACTAATTTGGAGGGGACGGCAAGCATCATGGCCCCAGCCCTGTTCACTCTGGTGGTGAGAAGAAAGCACTTTTTCTCAGGAAAGTGTTCAGGAGATGCTCCCCATTTTGCTGGGGTCTAGAGAAAGAGAAAGGGGAACTTCCTGCCCAAGAAGGGCACAAGAGTCGAGAGTGGAGACCAAGTGAAAGGAGCCCTCTCTACCTAATGCCACAGACACAAAACAGAAGGAGAGCTTTGGGAGAAGACCAACCACCCAAAATCCCCTGAAGAAAAATGTGAGCAAAAGAGGTCTCTGAGATGCAGCCATTCACCAGAGAAGTATGAGGGAGAAGGGGTTCGGAGAGTAGGATTCTCAAAGTGGTTGGGTATAGGCACCAATCTAGCATTATAATCACAGCTGTGAGGACTTGGTCTGGTAATACCAAAGCGTTTAGAATAAAAGCCAGCCCAGAGTGTAGGTGTGGAAACAGCCCAACTACCCCCCAAATCAGTATTTTTGGAGGAAAGAGCTTGAATAGTTTCCTAAATCTAAATAATTTTTCTCGTGCCTCAAGTTAAGTGAGAACAGATTTAACTATAAAGCTGTGCCGTGGGGATCGACTTCCAGCTGAGGTCAGTCATGAGCCTGTAACCTCTCCAGGTCAGGACCCAGAGAAAAGGTCCACACCAACTGAACAGATTTCCCAGGGAAAACTTTCCGCCCCAAATGCAGTCAAATAATTCACCCTCTCTGCCCCAGCGGAACCTCACTCTATTCAAATTCGATTACTGCCAGTAGATCCAACACAAACAAACTCTGGAGGAATAAGGTGCCATCGTGAGCTGCCCATATGTGATTGTTTATCTGGACAGCAAAATGAGGAGAACTAAAGAAAATGCCTCACGCCCCCTGAAAACATAGGCAATCTGGCTCTGAGTCAGCCACGACATCCCTCGGCTGCCTGCTTCCTCCGCCGCTGTCTAGTCCAAGTGCAAGGTGGAGAAAACCACCTTGGGTGGTAAAACCCTGAAGCATAATCTTGGGTCACCCGGGGCCACAGATTTAGCATACACGAAGTCATTTCCAGTGGCCCCTGGCCAAGGAATGAGGAGGCGGAAATAATCCGCCCACTCAAGGAAAGAGGCAGGAGTGATTTGAATAATTATCTATATTTTAGACAAAATGGGACATTCTATTATGTTATGCAAATTCAAATAATGGACTTTTTTATATGAACTACATCAGTTTACATCCTCATTATCTCAAGTTTTTGGTGTTCAACCACATGGAAACTTGCTGCTGTCTTCATTAATTTACTGTAGGTAACTGACCTAGTCAAACATCCCTGAATATGACATAAAATTCACAGACTGCATTTATCCCTGAATCGGGCGAATTCTGCATTTCTCCCCTCATATTAAACATGATGACAGATGCACCAACAGAGGTGACTGGGGACCCTCTCCCAGGCATTGTCTTGCAAAGAGATAAAGTTCTGTAATTAAGCTGCTGTTCACCAATGTGGAAATAATTCAGTGTACTGGAAAACGGTAATTAACTAAACTATCATCTATGTAACAGCCAGTTACATGTGGGACTTGTTAGAACAGACTTTGTTTAGTGTCCAACAGCTTTTACTTTAAGTTGGGATGGAACAAAAATGGGATGAGGGACTTCACACCTGACTGGGATGGCTGTAGAGGTGTTCTTCCGTTACCACTGAGACCACCCCGGTTGTAAATGAGACCCAGCAGCTGGGAGAAACACCATCCATATGAGCTTCTTAAGAATTACTCCAGGGTGCCTGGATGGCTCCATAGGTTAAGTGTCTGCCTTCAGCTGGGGTCATGATTATGGGGTCCTGGGATTGAGTCCTACATCGGGCTCCCTGCTCTACAGGGAGTTTGCTTCTCCCTCTCCTCCCTGCTTGTGCTCTCTCCCTTGCTATCTCTGTCTCTCTCTCTCTCTCAGATAAATAAATAAAATCTTAAAAAAAAAAAAAAAAGAATTGCTCCAAAGACTTGCCAGCCCCAAAGGCCTGTGCTGGAGTCTGAGACTAGTGTTTGGGTAAGAGCAAAGAAATTCAACAGCTAATGAAGTGGTCTCAAGAGATGATAGGCAGTTTTCAGAGCATCACGAGAAAGACTTCCATTAGGCTCACTCACACATTTCACAGGGGAAGGTGAAAAGAAGAGAGAGCTAATGGACACCTTCCATCAGAGGTGGTAGCAGCAGGTGTACAAAGAGGTGAAACGAGGCAGGGGTGACGAGATCTGTTCAAGGTCACACAACCGCATGGTAAGTGGAGTGTAAGGATCAGAGTCCAATCTACCCGGCTCCCAAACATGGGCTCTCTCCCACTATGCGGGCTATGTGCTCCCAATTTCCCTTTGGAAGGATGGTGTAGACCCGTGGTTTTCACCCTGGGCAGGATATCAGAAGCAGGCATGGGGCTTTTAGAAATTAGAGTTGTCCATATCCACCCAACCCTACCCTTTGGGGAATGGAGCCCAAGCATCTATATTTCTAAAAAGCTCCAGGATTAATCACCTCTGATGTGCAGCCAGAACTGAAAACCATTGATCCAGCTGCAATGATTACACAACAATTTAACATTAATAACGTTTTCTTTATAGGAGCCCAGACTGGTTCATTCATTCGATAAACACTTTTGAGCTCCTACTACCAGATGAGCTAATGTTCTTGGTAAAGCATACATCTTGGTCCCTGGCATATAGAAGGTACTCGATACTTCAGTTAGATCCATCACCTCGTAATGAGAGGCTCCGCCGTTGCAGCGACTGGACTAAGTAAGTGATGGGAATGCAGAGGTGGAGAAGCGCCAGCAGACTCTGAGCAGGCACAGGCAGGTAAACCATTCGCAGCAACTTGGAATCGCAGCCAGCCTGAATGCGTATGCATGGTGGTGGCAGGGCAGGGGGGCAGCCCAAGGAGGTGAGCAGGGGAGATCAGACAGAGGGGAGTGATGTCTGAACAGGCTATGAGGTCCACACTGGTGTATGACAAGCACTCACAGGCTTCCTGCTGGGAGGCCCTGGAATAAGGGCAGCAACATACACTCACTCTCCTCCCCCTCGTGCTAAGAGGTCTGATATCGGCAGTGTAGCCATCGGGCCAGGCTTGGTTTTCAGCAGAAGAGAGAGAGAAACTTTCAGGTTCAGAGGATGTCAACACCTAGCTAGGAGCCAGGACCCTGGCTCAAGAAAAAGCCCAGTTTATACCTTTCATGGGCCAAATCATCCTGAAGATGTTAGGTAAGAACCCCTGCTCCTGCACATACCCCACCCAGGGGCAGACAGGTCATTTTATTCCAGTTCTGTCCCTGTCACTTCTGCCTCCTCTTTCTCCAGGGCGAAGGATGCCTTCCTCCAATGTTCTTGAAGAGAATCAGGACAGGTAAGAAGGTAACGTGTAACTTTCCCAGCACAGACAAGGTGCCACACGATGTGACCTGTCTTCCCCTGTGCCCGTGACTGCCCATCACAAGGTCCTTGGGAGGGAAGAGCCCCTGGGCTGCCATTCACCAAGCACGGCCCGTGGGCGGGTGCTGTTTCTGGCACTTTGCACACCTCCATTCACTGAACCTCAGGGCAATGCTGTGAGGCTGGTGTAAAGGAAGAGGGGAAAGGTACAGGAGAGCAAATTCTCTACGTGGAGTTGAAGAAGCATCAGGGGAGTAGAGGAAGAGAAGGGTGTGCAGCCAGAGGGAGAGCCCCTTGAAATAAATCTCCCACCAAGTGCAGCTGGCCACCTGCGGCGGTGCCCGGCCACCCGGGCCTCGGTCAGCTCCCGTCTGCAATGGAAGCAGGGCCTGGGGGAGGGCAGGCGAGGCAGGCAGTACAAGCATTCCAAGCTCCCAGCCCTGCGACAGATGATTCATCCCTCACTCTTCATGTCATCTCCCATTTGTGCGGTTCTCATCTTTATTTCATGAATATTTTATTCTCCGAGCAATGGCTCCACTTCCCCCATAAATCTAGAGGGTGGCTCTTTACAGCAGGCACAGAGTCTGCCGCACTCACCTGCACTGGGTAACTACATAATAGTCTGATTCCTTAGAAAAAATATGAGCCCCGATCCACATGAATATTAAGGGTTGAGCGCACATTACTATTCTTCCTCAAGTAGGTGTCTAAAGTCTGAAGGCATCTCAACACAAGCCATTAAACACAACTAGAACTACACCCAAAGACAGCTTTCTGGCTCTTAAGAAATATGGCCAAGGCCCCAGAATGAAGCATTCTAAGACTAACCAGACACTCTCACCTAATTGCAAACGCTGCTCCATAAAACACAGGCAACCAGTACCACAAAGTGGTTCTGGATTAAGGATCATTATTATTCGTGGAAGGTATGAAAGATATGCTTCTAATATTGTGTTGTGTTGCCTTCCCGGTTTCTGTTCCCTATGTGATGAGGTCCCAATCACGTGGCCTGGCACTCAGATCCCCCAGAAAAAGCTGCTCCCTGGCCCAGCCTTCTCCACTCACCCCCTGCTGTTGCTGACCCTCCAGTCCCCAGAGCTCCAGGTGGGGGGCGGGGGGCGGGAGGTCAGTTAGGACTATTTACCTCAATGCTGTTCGCCTTGCCTAAACTTCCGATCTCACCTCCAGCTCTACGATCTGTACCAACCCTTTAACACTGACTTCTAACAACTCCAAGCCCCAAGAACTCTTCATTAACCAGTATCCCTGCCCGCTAAGTCCCCGCCATGCCAAGGCTGGGCTGGGTGCACCTCAGTACGTCCATGGTACCTTCTACTCACTTGAGAATGGTCCTGACCAATGAAGACTGCTTTGGTCAACCTCTCTGCTTGACACATCTGCCCCTGTAGAGGTGAATTCCCTGAGGACATGGGCTATGCCCCTATAGGCATATTAATGAAAGGAAGGAGAAAGGGGAGGGAGAAATTTCATTTGAAAATCAGAAACCCATAAAAACAAGAGAAAGAGGGGATATTTCCTTCTTCTACCAGAAGGAGCTGGCAGAAAGAAAGGCAGCTACTATGCTTTTTAACCTGCCTCTTCGTTGGTCCTCATTCCTACCTGGAAGCAGGTTGGTGGCAGGGGCAGAATTTCCACATTTTCTAGGTAGGACCAATGTACTTCATCCTCTTCTCTTGTGCCTGGGGTCCTGGGCTTATGTAGAAGCCAGAGAGAAGGTAGGATGCTTTACTGGCAAGAAGAGAGCTGTTCCTCGTAGCTAGGTCATTCTTTGGTTTCCTGGTCTTTTCTCTGTGTTTTTCTCTTTCACCTCTGCCTTCTATGTCTCTCCAACAATAGATTCAAATACTTGTCCTTCTGTCTCTCTCTGTCTCTCTGTCTCTCTCTCTCCCTCTCACACACACATACACACACAGACATACACACATGGTGATTATTCATTCTGGGATGTCTAGGTTAGGCTTATCACTAAACCCTAAACAGGGGATGTAAAGGGACATGAAGACTGGAAGCAGATGAGGACACACAATCCAGAGAAGAATGGCCTCTCCCTGCACCTGGCTCATAAGGGACATTCTGGAAGGCTGAGCCTGGGCACCTGCTCTGCTCATGCCATCCCAAGTCAGCCTCTCCATGATGATGAGATGCTCACCCACCCAGAGAGCTTCTGCTGCTCCCCTGACCCAAGGACATTTGTACAAAGGAAATCAGGCTATAGCTGATTGGGTTTGGAAAAACACCAGACCCAAACCAAATAACATGGAGCCTGGATACAATGGGATCTGGTCCTCTCTGGTCCCAGTTGGAGGTAACTCCAGGGCCACCCTTCCTTGGGTGTGTACCCTGATGCCTCTGTGCATATAGCCTTGGTGGTGAGAAGCAGGTTGGTAACAAGACAGATCTGTGGCCTTTCCTTAAAACTACTCATCAGAATAATTCACAGGTACTCCCCATGACTTTCACACACACACACACACACACACACACACACACACACACACACGCATTTCCAGTAGCAAAAGAAGCTTGGGCAGAACCATTAACCATTCCTTTCAGTGCTTTTCCCTTAAGTCTCCTCCCTCCTGCTCTCCTGTGGCCCAGGGGTAACAAGGAGAAGCATGAGGCCACGGGAGACCTAGGCTTTGCACTTCCTTGCAGAGAGGCACACAGAAGGCAGAAGAGGAAGACAGGTGTCCCTGGAACATTTCCAACACACTGAGTCAAACGGCAACGTCCTTCCAGCAAAAGCTAAGTGCGATGACAGAGAGCGGGATGCCTGGTATGAATGGAGAGTCTGTCCCCTCCCCCACCCGGCCAAGGGTTCCATGACAGACTGATGTATGGGCTGTGGCCAACCAGTCCCTCCAGGCTGCAGAGACGGTGGCCATGGCGACGCTGCCTCTTTGGATTTGGGGCTGGTTACTTTGCTGCATCGTGTTTGAAATTTACACCTGTTTGTGTCAACATGATCTGTTGATGATAATTCAGAAGAAGCTGAGCTGTATGTAGCACACAGTGGCAGGCCTACCATGGAGTGGCTGGGCTTACGCCTCCGTGCCAGTGTGGAGGTTTCTGCTGGCAGAATATCAAATAGTCAAATGGCCTGCCTTGCCACCCTCCCTTAGGGGAACTGACTCCAGGGTGTGAAGCCTTCACATTAAAAAAAAAAAGAGCTTGAAGAAGAGCAAAACCCCAGTGGAAGGAAGTGTCGTGGGCAGAATCAGCTCGTGCTCACCATAGATACGGCGGGGAATGTGCCAGAACACGGAGTCTGGACAGAGCCGCCATGTTCCCTGTGCTGGGCGGGCCTGGAGGGGCATAGGCAAGGCTGGGCCCTATCAAGATGAGGGAGGAGAGGGAGGAAGGGAGGATGGGAGAGGCAGGGGCCGGTCCCTACTTGCATGCCGCAAGAGCAGAGCCCTGTGGCCCTTGATGGGAAAGCAAAGAGAACCAGGAAGGAATGAGGTCTCCTCTCTTACCCTACAGTTGTTCTCTCCAGGTCAGGGTGGAGGCACATGGGCGGGGCAGGGTAGGGAAGGGCCCTCTGGCGCTGCTCATGCTGCACCCGCTCTACAGATAAATACAGGACTTTAGTGGCCACGGCTGGGGCCTTGGCCCTTCGGTCAAGCATCAAAACATCCCCTCCATTTGTTCTCTTGCTTTAAAATTGAACAAAAGCAATGACACCATCCCCCCACCCCGCCCCCCAGTAAAACATGGCCGTCTGCACACAGGTGACTCCGGTAAGTACTAACTGGAAGAAAGCCCGCCCCGGGGGACTCTCCTGCCTCTGGGCTGCAGAAGGGAGAAGGAGGGCGAAGGGCACGGACCTCTTTGGGGGTCTCCTGGTGGCACCGGTTGCTGTTCCACCACAACTCCAGGGCGGCCACCAGGCAGGCGAGGAGGAGGCCGATGGCCAGGATGCAGAAGACCCCCGCGAAGCTGTGCAGCTTGAGGGCTTTGCCGTCGGCCTGGGCGCTGGCAGAGCTGGTGAGGTCGCAGCGGCCCAGGTGTGGCCACCACTTCTGCTTGAGCACGTCGAGGTCCCCGGTGTCCTGCAGCTCCAGGATCCTGCAAGACACCAGCCATGGGAGCCATGGCCCCTGGCCTCCTCGGCACGGTCCTGGGGACCCCGGCCCCTTCCGCAGCATGCTGGCCCTCCCGCAGAAAACGCTGAGCTGTGGCAGCTCTTCTTCTGCCCCAGCTGTCCCCTTCCCCAACCCATCCTCCCCTCTGCAGGCAGAGTGCTCTTCCCCTGGCACACTCCAGGTTTCTTCTCTCTCCTCCTTTAAAAGCCTCGAAGCTCCCTCCCACCCTGTCTCATTGCCCGTGGATAAAGTTCGGTGGCAAAGCACATAAGGATCCTTCACATGGGATCGGGGCAACATACAAAACTGGCTGAGGCAACACTCAGACCACAGACTTAAAAAAATGCTTCCTTTCAAACTTCAATAACCACATTGTAAGTCTCTTCCACTAGATTCACTGAATCATTCATTCATTCATTCGTTCATTCATTGAGCATCTGCCTTAGGCTTATGTACGATGTTCCGCACCGCTGGGTAAGGTCCAGAGACATATACACAGACTTTGAAACAATAATATACAGAAAGAGGCTGTGATCAATACTATGATACAAAGATAGAGGTGCTAAGAAATGGTGCATGGGGAGGGTGGTCCAGACGGGGGCATTACAGGGAGGACCTCATCAAGGAGGCGACAGGGTGAGCGCACACCTGAAGGAAGGTTAGTCATCAATTAGCTCCCACTTGTCTAATACATTCTAAGTGCCAGGATATAGCCTAAGCGCTTGACAAATAGTGTTTCATTCTCAAGTCAACGCTTTGAGATGGTTCCTTCCATTTTTCCAGAGAAGGAAAAGGAGGCACAGGGAGGTAAAATATCTTGCCAAGGTTAATTTGTGGCTGGCAGGGATGGCATTGAATGAGGACAGACAACAGCCATGCTTGCAAGTTTGTTCTCAGCTACGTGATCTGTATGTCTGAGATACTACAATATGGCCAGTGAGGCTCCAGAGGGGTAGTGGGGAGAAGGAGGATGGTGAGATATGAAGACAGTAAAACAGGAAGAGCTGAGAATGTGGGTTTAGAGAAGGTGTGAGAGGAATCTGGATTCTATCCTGTTCATCAAGGTAGGGCAACCCGTGCTCTTCCGTTATTCCCCATGTAGGTGTCTGGATGGTGGTTTTCCTTTGTTGTGCGATGTGATGGACTCCCTCTCTAATCCAGGGCTCTGAACAGTGAGCAAGTAGTAGCTGGCAGTCCCCAGGCTCCTCATACCCAAGCTTTTCCTTCTGGGGTGGAGGGTATTTTTTTCAGCCTGATTCATGGTGATACCGCTACGTGATAACACCTGCGGTGACCGCTCTGAGCCCCCCTGGGTGTGCACATTTCAAGGGCAGTGGTTCTTTATAGCCAGGAGAATCTCACTTCCAACTGACCATTTGAGCAGTCTCTGCCCTGGGCCTGTGTTGCAGGCCAGCTATGACTACAGGCTGAGGCTGAGCTCTGTGACCATGCATGAGCTGTGACTTGTGGAGAGGTAAGGGGACAGCCCAGGGTGGGGGTGGGGGGTGGGGTGGGTGTCCTCTGACCTGTCAGCATCATGGGCCCAGCAGAGCATGGCCTCTGACGGGCTGTGATCAGCCTGGCTCAGGGCAAAGAGCAGGCTATGGAGGCACCAGATCTCAGCTGAGTATCACAGGACAAGTGACTTGCCCCTGTTAATCCTGGCTGTATCATCATTGCAAGACAGACCCACGAGCCTTCCAGGTGAGTAAATCCTTTGGGACAGGGGCTATGTATGTGTTACTCTCAATAGTTTCTCCCGAGCAAGTACAGTGACAACCCAACTTGGGCCATCCATGAATGTTTGTTGCATCACCATACAAATGAATGTATTAACCAAATCGTGAAAACTAAGTGAAAATGGTCATGTGAGATAATGAGATGATGTCTGTTAAGGGCCAAGGACACAAGTCAGCACAAAAGACTTAAAATGCCACTGTGCACGGAGGGGCTTGGTGATGACACAGATCCGTGATTGATGTGTGGATCTGTGTGGTTTGGGCTTGGGATCCATATGCCGCTGAGTGCCACAGACCTCTTGCATGGCGCATCCCGTGACGGACTGGGCAGCAGCAGTGTCCCACCACCACTGTGTGGCTCTGGACATGTTAGGGAAGCTGTCCACTGGCTCAGGCTGAAAGGCCATCATCTAAGTCTCCGTTGGCAGGTCCAAGGAAGCTGGGTCTCCTGGCAGTTAGAGGAACCCCAGGACTGGGTGGGCAGGATCTCCGGGCTGTGAGAAGCCTCGTGGGTAGTCTCCTGGCTCGCCGAGGAGAGACAGCAGAACTTTGTATATATTTGTATAGATTCTGCTCTGATGGTCCAAACCCAGACCTGCCATCACACCAGCCATGTCAGGCAACCTCTCCACTTCAGCACTCTTATTACTAAATTTGGAGATCATAATGACTCCTACCACAGAATTATTGTGACAAAATGAAAAAACGGGATACAGGGCCACCCCTCAGCTCAAGATCTGGCAAGTAATCAGAGTTCCCTAAGAGCCAGCTCCAGTGGCCCGGTCTGATGGCCATGTGGACCAGCAGCCCTACACTGCCCTTTACTGAGAACATAGAAGGGACTGATTATTTTCCATTGTCTTAATCTTCCTAACAGCCTATAAAGTCGTTCTTATAATGTCAGTTTCACATATTGAAGACCTGAGGCTGAATGAACATCTAGATGACTGGCCCACAGTAGCAATCAGAAAGTGGCAATGCTGCTCTTCAGAGCTGGGTCATGCTGACCCGGGAGGCCACGCTCTTTCCAGAACATCAGGTTGCTAAGCGCAGTCAGCCTGCTCTTAGAGAGTCAGGCTCTGGTCTAGGGGACCATGAGACTCTGGCCAGAGCATGGCTGTAGGGTCTGATTCCTACTCCTCCACTCACTGACTGCAGCATTAGGCAGGCTGCTAAGTTCTGCTGATGCTTGCCTTCTTCCTGCTCCTTTTAATCGTATGTATTCTTATGCCTGATATTATTCCAGGAAGAATGGAAGGCAATTTATAGGAAAACATAGAATAAAATAAAAACAAACAAATCAAAAGGAAAATTTAAATATGTAAGCAACGGAGGAAAGATAAAACAAGTCACGGGCACCAAATGAGTCCTAGAACAAGGCTAAACTAATGCACACAAGAATAATCCATACTCCTGCTTACGAGTGAGCTGGAGTGATCATAGCCGCTTCCTGAAGCCAGTCATTCTGTTTTTCCAGACAGATGTAATTGCAGGTGCTTTCTTCTGGTCAATAGTTGTGGAGCCCTGCTACACAGTAGGTGCTCCATAAATGGCTCTTAAGTTGTTAAACATTTATTGAATGCCTGCTCTGCACGCCATGGTTCACAAACAGCTTACAGCACTCAACCCCCACCATACTCACTTATAACATGTAGCGTATAGACCCCGTCCTCTGCCAAAGCAAGGGAACATATCTGTACCCAAGGAAATAGCTTAATTCACAGGCCTAAGGGAAAGAAAGTTACTGCAGTTCCAGGTAAGACTGGGGGTCTATTTCTATAAGACCTTTTCTCTGTAAATGGCATGGAGCATTGCTTTCTGGATCTGCCCCCTTCCTGCTCTCCGGCATGATGTCCCCAACTAGGGGCACCTCACAGTTCTGTATGCACCATACAACAGAACCTCTTGAAGAACCACTGGCCATAGTAAGTTGGCAACCCAAGGTTTGAGGGTTCCCTCCAAGTAGAGACCCATCTGCCCGCGTCGGGGAGGGAGGATGCTTCCAGTTTAAGAGGGGCTACAACAAAGAGCCAGGTGATGATAATTCTGGAGGCCAGCACAGCCCACTGGGGACATTTACTTAGAGTCACAGAGCACATGGCCTTCTCATGAAAGCAAAGAGTAATAACCAGAATAACCAGGAAATTGGAGTAGGTACTTTTGTTTCTGGTCACTTCTGGTGTTGGGGGAGCAGCCAACAGAGTCTCTAATGGGAGAAATTTTGAAAAGGACCTCAGGGTCAGCACTTTGATAGATAATGAACAGGCCTGCTCAAGGGCAAGCCTGAATTTTGGGACCCTACACCCCCACATCGGTCCTGGTCAACTGCCCTGTAGGGCCATACAAAGGGCATGGAATTACTCCTGCACCCAGCAAGCAGTCACAATGTTGAAAGTGACCAACCACCCTCTCCCTGCTCATCTCCTGCTCTGGGTTGAATATCCTTAGGTTTCCTCCTGATCTGATTTGGGATTGCTGAACAATCCAGCTGGGAAGCAAGCTCTCTCCTCTTTCTCTCCAGTGTGCCAACAGTCTCTTTAGCAGACTTTGGAGCTCTCTAGACAGTTCAAGTACATGGGGACCCTATGCTTCCCTCACTGGGACCCTGGGCTTCCATGACTGTGGTTTGGGGGTACGTTAGCTGTCTTGGTGCTGCTGCTGGATTGACCCCCCACTCCCAACTCCCCTACCATCTGTTCCAGAAAGGTGCTCACAGGTTGATGGTGTCTGGAATGCCCTGAGCCTCCTGTCTCAGAAAACCAACTGGAGTACACCTCAAGAACACCTATGCAATACACATCCTGGACAGAAGTCATTCCTTCTTCATGCCTTTAATTGTGACACTTGATAAAACTCTACCCCTTCTTCTCCCTGATTATCTCTGCTCCAGGGAGCAAAGGGAGGCACAGAACGTATACTTGATTAAATTCTAGGAAAACAAAACAAAACAAAACACAAAAGCCTCATTTAACTTAGATAATTCTACCCTTCTTCCCAGTTTTGCAAACAAGCTACTGAATGGATGGGTCACAGGGTATCCTCCTCAGCCTATCTCTGATGGGGTTTAGGCTCAAGTGCTCATGGTCACAAAGCCCTAACCCACACCTACAAGGTAGGAGAAGGAAGGCAGTAGGGATTGGAGGTCCGACAGCAATGTGGGTGAAGGAGTGGGACTCGGGGATTTGTATTATCCTCTGGACTCTGCCAGGAGCTGGCGGAGTGACCCTCTGCAAGCTTCAAGGTGTTAAACAAAGGATCTCTAGCCACTCTTGACCCTCCAAATAGATCATCCTTACTGATGGGATGTCTGTGTTTACCAGCCAACTGGTATTGCCCCTAAGCTTGGGTACCATGCCAGTTTTTTCACTTGGATACCATTTTGGATTTTGGTGGGCCAAGGCAGAGCCTGTCCTTAGGGATTCCTCTCTGGGCTCCTCAGTCCTGCCCTTTTTACTCACCAGGATGTCACCTCATAGACATGTGTGAGCAGTGGGACCGAGGCACAGATGTCCTTGGGAAGAGGAGCCCAGGTAGCAGACTAGCTACTGGGAAAAGGCCACTGAGCTGACCCATGTCCTCACTGCCACCTTGTCTGGTAAGGCCAATACACCTAGTCAAAGACTAAGGTAAGCTTCTCTGGCAGAAGCAGTGGGGTGGTGATGACAGATTATTTTTCACAAGGAATCTGGCCAGGTGTGTAGGCTGAGCACTCGGAAACTTGATCATGCCCCAGTGTCCTGAGAAGAACAGGCTCAACAAAGGATGGACTCCCACCAGCAAATTCCATGGGAAGCTAAAAAGGCCAATACACGCTGGACATGCTGTTTCATTTCTGCTGTAGGGTATCCATGTGCCTTTGCTTCGGCTAGAATACCCACCCCTATTCAGCCCTCCTCCCCCACTACCCTGCCCCCTACACCTAGCATTTGCTAGTATTAATTACCAGGAAGCTGTTCTGGGGAGTATGGGAAGGAGGCAGTCATGAGCCACTGGCTCATCAGTATGTGTCATGAGTCATGATTATGGGAAGGCAGGTCCCTTGCCTGCCCCAGCAGGTACCATCGGCCTCCTCAGTCCACATGCCCATGAAGATAGGGTCAATATGCTTGTCTGGCCACATTTATTTTCAAGACTCCACGTTGACTCTTCCCACATTGAGTTTTCCCACTGAAAGCCAATGTCAGAAGTTCCTATTACTTATAATAATAAGTAATTACTGCATCCTTGTTGGGTCCAATTCATTATTCACTTAATTTCAAATAACTGGGCCTATCTGGCTAACTCATACTCATCCTTTAGGCCTCAGGTATCACTTCCTCTGGAAAGTCCTCCCTGGCCTCCCTGGGGGGCTGGTCAGTTGCTTTCCTCTGCCCTCCTCCACCTCTAGAAAATCCTCCCCATTGTACTGAACACCCCAGGCCAGCATGCTCTGCCCACATCATGGCTCCGACCAAGACTGTGAACTTTCATGGGAAGGGACCACATACTTGCTCTTCTCTATCCTGGGCTGGCATGGGACTAGATGGGGTGGGGGGAGCCGTGCAGGGACACAGTCAGGGCTGAGGAAGGTTATAATAAGAAGATTACCCGCCAAGTCCCCCTTGGCTGGCGGTGCTTACCTCTGGGAGAAGAGGTCCCTGTAGGGGCTGCCATGCTGCAGGGCGATGCCATAGCCCTTGCTGCTGACGCTGTTGCCAATGACCGTCACGGAGCAGTCATCATCCGTTAGGGCTGCGTACTCCACCACCGCCACATCCCACAGGAAGGCGTAGTTCCCCTTCTTGGCCTGAAAGACCAAAATCACCATGAAGTCAGGCAGGCTTGCAGCAGTTTTGAGTGGTGAGAACTGCAATCGTGGGATTTGCAGGACCCTTCTACATGGCCCCCTGCCCGCCAGCCAGCACCGCAACCTCTTCTCCTATTTTCTGGCAACAAATTCTGCTGCAAGCTGATGCCACCCACTGTGCTTAGACATAAAAGGCCATGATGCTGCCTCCAGTAGGCTCCAGGGCAGCTCATGTCACACGGAGAGGTGGGGAAGGGGAGCAACAGGTGGGCTCTCCAGCTAGCCTCCTGCTTGCAGTGGCAGGGACCTCATTCTCAGATTAGCAGGCTCACCTTGGAAAGTGCAGAAAGGTTGACCCAGGGAATTAAGGTTTTCTGATCAGAGATTTAGAGGGAAACATAATAGTCCCCATTCAGTATTTGTACTTAGAACCCAACTGAACCCTGCTCAGGGTGAACATGAAAGGCCCTAGGTTTAGTGGCCCTGAGTGGCCATGACCTAGCATCTAGGTCACAAACTTGCTATGCATATGGAAGGATCCAGGACAGGGTCCTGATTATTATGGTGTCAGGCTGTATTTCTGCCATTTGCCTTTCCCTGCTCACACCAGAGTGTCCCCATGCATACAAACATGCACAAACACACACACATATACACATGCATACGCACATTTTAAATGTACACATATCTGCATGCATGTGCAGACACAAAGACACACAAGCATACATACGTGTGGGACTGCGTGCGCGTGCATGCGCGCGCGTGCGCGTGCATGCGCGCGCGTGCGCACACACACACACACACACACACACACACACACACACACACAGGAGCGGGTTTCTCTATCAAGGCAATGGCTGCAGATTACTCCATCAGCAATCTGCCCGTGGCCACGCTGAAGTCCCACTCCATCACACCCATCCACAGCAGACTTTCTATTTTATCCTGAGCCTTAATTCTGACTTTGCCTGGAGTTTGGGCACAGAGAAGAAATGTAAGCTGCTTCACTTCTTGGAAGGGGATGTAAACTAGACATTGTCACTTGACCAGCTTAAAATAGAGCATAATGTTCTTAATGTAGCCCTGCGCCTGGTTTTAACTCTATAAGGAGCACGCAGATGCCTCTTTGCCACTTCTCCCCTCCTCCCCAGCTCACACTAGGAGCTGGAAGCCCTGAGCCTGGGCTTGGAGGCAGGCCTAAAGCACAGCAGTCAAGAGGCCAACTGGCACGCTACAAGCTTCACCATATCGTCATGGGCATCGTTCTGATCTCTCACGTCAGCTCAGTCTTCATGTCCGCTGAGACTTTCCGCGGAGCGCCATAGTTGCTCAGATGAAGATAGTCAAGATTTTACTTCTTTCAGGACCCAAAGTGCACGTGGGCCCAAACGGATCATTTTCTCTTCAGAAGTTTTCCATCAAAGGGATTTGTAGGTAGAGTGTGGCATCCCCCCACCCGGCAGGAAGAGGCTGCTCCTAGCCATTCCCACAGTGTTGCCCAAGGACCCTGTAAGACTTGACCCACGCACCAGGGCCACCCGTGGACTCTCACATCGGGGAGCAATCCAAATAGGACATCAAAGCCTCACTCCTTGGCCAAGCCAATTTCAGGGGTCCCTAAAGGACTTTGACCCTGGTTGCAAAATTACACTCATCTCTCTCCCTCCACACGGGAAGATAACAGTCTTTGAAATTTTTTCCTGCTGGCAAACAAGTTTTCCCATGAAAAGATATAAATTTTCGACCTCTTAGTATCCGAGTTTCTCAGCAAAATGTTGACTTATGACCTAATATTTGGCTTCGGTCTGACTTTGGAGCATTTCACATCCACGCTCACAATTCAACATGACAATCAGACATTGTTATTTGTACGATTTCAAAAGGGCATGTCATGTTGAAGGAAGAATTAAGATCATGTTCGTTTCCACCTTTCAAGTGATGTTCCCAGAAGGAAAAGGAAATAAGCTGGCCTTGACTGAGTGGAAACTGACTCTGACAAAAGCTTGGCACAGCCATTCTAAGGGGGTACTTTGTTTCCTTTGAGTCACGAGCATGGGTGGCTCCATATGGGGCTCAGTGATAGGGGAGCATGGTTGCATGAAGGAAGCATTTATTGTCTCGTTGGCCTAAGCTGAGAAGGCAGGAAAGACACAGAAGCAATGCCAACGATGTCTTAGCTGCAAATGCCTGCTCACCAGGAAGGCAGTCAAGAAAAGAGGGGAACGTGGTTCACATTCTTGAGCTGCCAAGTGACCCCAGACATTCAGTGTCCCCATTTGTAAACAGGGACTAAATGTACTATTATGTTTCCTGTCTGCTTCAAGAAGCACGTGGCCAGTCCCAGTCTACCAGGCAATGCCTGAACAGGGAGATTTGGAGAGGCCGGTGTGCCCCATCTCGCATGCAGGCCAGTATGAAGACCCACAGCAGCGGTGCTCCATGTTTATGAAATACTTTCCCTTCCTCACACCCCTGCCTCACTTCCCCAGCACCCCAGAGCCTCCTACATCCTCCTTTTAGCCCCGCACCGGGTAAATTCCGGCACCATTTTAAGCTTCCGAGGGAAATTTTCTGGATCTTGCAGATGTCTCCCCATCTTCCTGGTGGGTCACAGACCCTGTGAGACACAGAAGCCTTCTTGGTCTGGCTGTGCTCTCGGAACTTCTCAGCTGCCAGCTATAAGGAGCCCAAACATCCCACCCACCATGGTTATGTCCCCTGATAGGGACCCTCTTGTCCCCATGTAGAATGAGCTCCACAAGGCTCCCACCAAATTCTAAGATATACTTCTCCCTCATAGGGTCAGAAACAGTTTTCCATGGGCCCTTACCTATCTTCTTATTCTGTGCTGCTTATCCACAAAGCTTGGGGTAGTGTGTGTGTGTGTATGTGTGTGTGTGTGTGTACAGAAACATATGTATATACAGAAGCATACACATACAAAAGGAAAGTAGTAGAAAACCATAGGATGGATACAATATTACTACTGTTCTGCAGATATATGAAATGTAATGTGCCAAAAGTTGGATAGGATTATTACATAATGGAGTGCTATCAGTGATTCTTAGGACAAGCTGCTTAAAGGTTCTTCTTTAATCTTGTGACACAGTCTCTGTTACCACACACCACACTGGCACCAAGTATGATCTCTGTTCCCCTGTGTGCCCTTGTCCATCAATAGAACACAGAGGCCCAGCACAGCTCTCCAATTTCCCAGACATTACCCAAATACAACCCTTATTTCCCTGGGCTGCATCTAAACATTTTGCTTTGCTTCATTTTCCCCTTTCCCTAAAAGGAAAAGGAAAGGCATGAGGTTCCAGACATGAAATGAAAAGATGTGAAGGCTCAGGGACAGGAGGAAAAGAACAGCTTCCACATTAGAGAAAGTCAAAGGCCTCTGGACTTCCATCCCCGGGATGTCAGGATAGCAGCAGGTGGACTGGCCTGCCCTGACCTGTCTCCCTGCAAGCCTCTTAGCAAACAGGATCCAAGCCCTTCCCTGAAGTCTGCTCTGCCCCGTCACACACACACTGGAACACTACAGCATAGAAAAGGATGGAGACGTGAGGTGTCTGGTCTCAGCGCCTCAAGCACCCTCCCCAACATTTGGGAGAAAGGGATCAGCCTCTATGGCTAGAGGAAGGTTGGGGAACCACAAACAAGGCCGAGAGTGAGCTGGATTATGGGATGACTCACTCTTCATTGCTCCACACTGATAATAAACTGAGAGTGCATTGCCTTTCACTGCACCACTGATTCCGCCCTTCCCGGAAGTCCCTTGGAGTACCAACTTTCAGAGACAACAGCCTCAGAGGCAAGAACTTCATTACGCTCTTCTCCGTCATTCTAACTGCTTTTGGAAAGGGGCAAGCAACCACTTTGTTCCCCAAAACAAGGATGCTGGTACTGCAAACATCAAACACAGATGTTATGGGAAAGGAAGCGCTGAAGGAAATCAGGTGTCTGGTGTTTCCTGTGCCAGGGACGAGGAGGGGGAGAGTCCCTGCTGGGTGCTGGGATCTTCAGAAACCCGATTCCTTTTCCATCCCTGGTATAAGTGTGAAGGGCCGAACATTAATCCCCTTCTACAGACAAAGAAACTGAGATTCAGGGAAACAAAGTGACTTGCCCCAAACAAACCCAGGTTACCAATAGCAGAGCCAGGTCCATGTGAGGTCGCTGTGGCTCTGGCTCCAAAGAAGCCTGGGCTCTCCTCTCTGCCCCATTTGGACTTGGGAAGAGGATGGCTGAGGACATTGCTCCCAGTGTCCTTGCCCGCTGATCCCATCCCAGGGCAATGCTGCTGGTGACAGAGTGCTCGGAGCTGGACTTCTCCAGCTTTGCAAACAGAGGTGGCTTATGGAACTGCTGAAACTCTGTGAAATAGACATCACGGGGACCCATACTATCTGTCCTTGGATGGGGCTGCCAGGATATTGGGGACTCCTTGGACTCTGGTTCACCATCCAGGGGCACGCCCAGTGCCTCTCTTTGCATCCACCTCTCACCCCAACAAAGCAGAGCTTGGTCCTCTCAAGAGTCCCAAGTCTTAGCTCCCATGGTCTCATTCACAACCTGTCAGTGCCTTGCCATGCACAGCCTGGACCCCGGCTACAGGGACAACTGCATTATGCACTGTAGCAACTCACAAAGTGCACAGTGAAAACCCAGATCATCTAGGCAGAAAAGGATAATTTCACAGTCTGCTGGTGGGAATGTGGGCTGGCATGATGTTTCTGGAATGGCAATTTGGTGGGGAGATTCATTTTTTAAATGTGCATACACAGCAATTGTACCCCTAGGGATTTATCCTAAGGAATTATTCAGTTTCTGAAAAGATGTTTGTACAAAGATTTTCAGAGTCACTCCATTTAAAATAGCAAGCATTGGAAATAATCTATATGTTCAACACTTCAGAATCAACTGGGTAAATGATGGTATCAAATGATGGAATATTACATCACCGTTACAACGGAGTTTTAAGAGAGCGTTGGTTGCTAAGGGAAACAGCCGTCCACGGTAAACAAGGACCAGCCTGGGTTCTCAACTCCGACCGTATCAATGTGAATCCCAGCTCCAGTGCTTGCTGGCTGTGTGAGCGCAGGCAAGTTGCCTAACATCTCTGTGCTCGGTTCTCCTGGATGCGAAATGGTCTGTACCTCACAGAATTCCAATGAGGATTAAACCCCTCAATACATGGGACGTGCTTCGAGCCTTACCTGGCACACAGTAGAAGCTAAATAAATGGCAACCAGTATTATGCTGCATAGTGAAAAAGCATCTGTTACACTAGAGTATTTGTCTTGGGTATCCTTTTTCAATCATTACATAAAAATAATATTATTGTGTTTAGGAAGAATCAAAACCAAGCACCAAATACCAACAATGGTCATCTGGGGTGAGGCCGTCACAGGTGACCTCTGGCGGTTTCTTTCATTCTGTTGTGTTGCCTGTTTTCTGCAGCTCAGCAAGCATTTCTTCTGTGACTGCAGCTGTCCAAGGGGGAAATTTTAGCAATCTGGTCTCCTTCCCTCAGCACAGCGTAGTGAACAGAGTAGAGTTCTAGACATGGACAAACACAGGGCCACATCCCAGCTCTTCAGTGAACCCGCAATCTTGGGAACTAATAACGGCTTCCTAGAGGACTATGCTGGGTGTGACATTACAGGCCCAATATACCATGTCCAGCAATAGTGAGGGCTCAGTGCAAGCTCCGTGTCCTCCTTTCTGCAGTCCTCACCCTGATTCAGGAGACCAATCTGTCAGCTCTTAAGAGAACATCCTTCTTCCCACCCACTCCCCCTCACCCCCTACCAGTCATTCCTGCACCTTGACCAAGTCATCGACATGCTCTGTGGGAGCGTGTGGGGTATGTGTGTGTGTAAGTGTGCATACATGAGAGTGTGTGTGTGTGTGTGTGTGTATGAACACCACAGCCCATAGGAAAGGAGCAGAGAAGTGAACTCAGGTACCAAGCACCTGGAGAACCACAAAGGGTTTACGATAAGTAGACTATCGGCCAGTAAGGAGCCTGCCTCTCCTGGTCAGAACAATGGATAGGTTGTCCCAAATGACATGCCAATGCAGGGCAGACAATCAGTAGGACTCTCAGAGCTGTTCACAAGCCAACCTCAGGAGACTGGAAGGAACCATGCCACTCAAGGAATGAGTGATCATGACCATTTGTCTGGATCAGCCCCTGGACCAGCAAAAGCAAGCAAACCAGGAAGGTTCCATGGGAGGGGAGAGGGCAACTGAACATTCCCACAATCAGCATTACGCCTGCTCTTCTGAAGTGTCCATGGGGCACACAGTCAATTTGGCTCCTGGCTTCAGACTAGCATGAATAGGATAGAGTTAGATGATGAGATCACACAACAGAAGAGGCGGCAAGGCCATCTTCTGGGGGTGTGTGTGTGTGTGTGTGTACATGAACTCAGGTAAGAGGGCAATGCTATAGGTTTGTCATGGTGGCCCCAGTGATGTTGTCCATTACCTGTATGAGAGGACAGGGATAAGGGAAATGTCTTGAGGCTACAGCAGCATAAAATGGCTCCTGATTGCCAAACATTACACCTGCAAGATGTCTGCAATGATGGCCTGTCCCATCCTGGTATTCCTGTATCCTAGAGTAACATAGTTGTGAGGAGCATGACAAGGGTAAAGAGAATGAATGGCATGTAATTCCTCAGGCTACCAATGTCCTTACTCTTACATTATCTTCTCTTTGATTCCTTAACTTCCTTTATAGAATCTTCAGCTCCATTTCACACGGAGCAAGGCATGTTATGTCGGTGAGAGCAAGGGTCTGGACACAGGCGGGCCAGGCCTTCCCTTAGTGCCCTTGGCCAGCCACCCGAAAGTAAGCCTACATGACCTCATCTACAAGGCAGGAATTGCAAGCCCACCTCACAGGCTCATCACGGGAGCAGACAACATGGAAAGTGTCTGATGCATTGAAGGAACTCAAACAATAAGATACTGTCATCATGATCATGATAATCATCACCAGCATCATCCTTATAGCTTTGAGTTTGGACCCTCATTAAAATGCAAATGCCTTGGGGGAAATAACACTTGAGATCATCCTCAGTCATCAACCTGGTAAATTAGAAGCCCGGGTCACAGTCTTGGTCCAGCCACCAACTCACTATTGATTTGTAAAAATGGAAGATGAGCCGAGATCGTCCTTAAGATCGTCCAGGCTTTAACATCCTGAAAGTCTATGACATAGACCAATGGTTCTCAAAGTGTGTTCCCTGGATCTATAGCATCAACATCACTGGAGAACTTGAAACGAAATATAAATTCTCAGGGTCTATACCAGACCCACTGAAGAAGAGACTCTGGGAATAGAGCCCAACCATCTAATAATTTCTCCAGGCAGTGCTGATGTGTGGTAAAGCTGAGAGATCCCGCGGTATAGACCTCTGTGTCAATTAATTTCTGATCTTCTTTTGAGAGCAGGCTTACAAAGGGGAGAGTATTATGGCTCTAGGGTCTCAGGTCGGGGCCCTAAACAGGAGCGGAAGTTACAGAGTTGAAAGAGCAAGACTACTGAAAACAAACACTAAAGGTAATTTATACTTTATACCTCCTTCCTGCAAAGTACTCTACATGGTGCTTTCCCAGCCATTCTCTTCTTAGAAAGTCCGGGATAAACTTCCACAGCACAAACTGTCAATTTCCCAAGAGGACTGAAGCTCAAAAAGGACCGTGCCCAAGACCACAGAATCAGCTATTGACAGAGACTGGATGTCTCCCCAGGTCACCTTGACTGCAAATGGCCTTCCACTCTCCCACATCAGAAGTTCTACCTCAGGAGCCCTGAAGAGTGGCACAGGGCCACCTGAGCAGCTGTCTCTGTCACCATACTGATTTTTTTTTTCTCTTCTGCAGCCAGATTCTGGCCAAGGTTTTGTTAATGATGTCTGCCTCCAGCACCCAAGCCTATGAAAGCTTTATAGCTGTGTTCCATTTTTGGGCCTCTAATACTCTGGGAGAAATAGTCTTATTTAGTGAATCATGTACTGTCTTCGTGGGAGAAGGTTTCTCACATCTCCAAGGGAGAAGGAGCTGGTTCAGTACAAAGGAGGAAGAAAAGTCCTAACTTAGAAGGATCAATGGCTCCTTCCTCAAAGTCTCAAACTGCATACCATCAGCAAAACCAGTGGCTTCATAAACAACCTTCCCAGCAGGGCAAAGGGACACATTGATTTTCAATGATTTGTCAAAACTTTAAATTGTCCAAGGACCATGATAAACAACAATCTAATCTGAGTTTTTCCATGGGAAAGATTAAGAATGATCTAAAAGAAAGAGTGAACTGGTTCGCTTAGATACAGAATAGATCACAAAGAGGAAAGAATACAGAATGAAAAATGTCATCCGAGAGACTCAAGAATACATGAATTTGGGGCACCTGGGTGGCTCAGTGGGTTAAAGCCTCTGCCTGCGACTCAGGTCATGATGCCAGGGTCCTGGGATCAATCCCCGAGTTGGGCTCTCTGCTCAGCGGGGAGCCTGTTTCCCTTCCTCTCTCTCTGCATGCCTCTCTGCCTACTTGTGATCACTGTCTGTCAAATAAATCAATGAAATCTTTAAAAAACAAAAATAAACAAAAAAAATACATGAATTCAGGCAGCACAGAGGACAAGTATGCAGTTAAACGTCCTATGGAGAAGCACCGAGCTAGGACCATGCAGATACTCCCCGTGTGCACAGGTGCGTGTGTGCACACACACCCACGAAGGAAGGTAAGGCATGTCCTGTTCACTGCCCTAGCATGATGTCTGCAATACAGTTGGTGCTGAATAAATATGCATAAAGTGATTAGTCAAGAACTGATGGCATGAATGCTAGGATCTGGGAAGCCTGGGGTCTTGAATCAAAGCAAGTTGGGCTGGATATATCCTGTACACCCCACCAGGATGGCCCCTCCCCACCCTGTTCACTCCTCCAGAGGCTGACCTTCAGGGACAGCATCAAAGGCCACCCTCGGGCCTCTAAGAGTCACTTTCTAAGATTCAGGAATAAATAAGATATTAATACTAATAAAACAACGATCATAACAATAAACACCCCTTGTTCAAATGCATGTTCTCAAACTGAAGAGGGCATAAGAATCCCTCAGAGGGTGTGTTCAAATACAGATTAGTAATCTCCACCCTGCTCCTCTCCCTCAGTGTCTGATTTGTTAGGTCTAAAGTGGGGCTCGAGAATTTCACTTCTAACATGTTCTGGACGGTGCTGACATTACTGGTCCAACCACCACACTCTGAGAACTACGTTGTTAAAATACACTCTATCAGGCATCGCACCCATCCCTTCACATCACCTCTAAATGTTGTTGTAACTGCGGGGTGCCTGGGTGGCTCAGTGGGTTAAAGCCTCTGCCTTCGGCTCAGGTCATGATCCCAGAGTCCTGGGATCCAGCCCTGCATCGGGGCTCTCCGCTCGGCAGCGAGCCTGCTTCCTCCTCTCTCTCTGCCTGCCTCTCTGCCTACTTGTGTCTGTCAAATAAATAAATAAAATCTTTAAAATAAATAAATAAATAAATAAATTTTGTTGTAACTGCAAGAAGACCCAGGATGATTATTCTTATTTTTCAGAGGAGATAACTTTGTTTGGGGGTTAGTTAAGTTACCAAGGTCTCCCTCTGGCACCAGAGGGATGCAAGAACCAAACCTGGTTCTTGTTAACTCAGATCCTGCACTCTACTCACCACACAAACGCTGCTTTAACTGAGCATTTGACTTCATTGAGACAAAGTTCAAAGGAGACCCATGAAACTAAACCCCTGAGGCCAGGTGGCTTTGCCATCTGCAAGCCACTTCCTCTCACTGTTTCTTTAGCCATAAAAGGTGTTGGGAACTGGCGACTCAGACTGTTGCCTGAAGGAGACAGAAGCAGTAAAATTGTGTGTGATCATAATTAATATTAAAGACAACCCCTAAGAGTGTTGGGAGGCCCTCTCTGTGGGTTTTATGTAGAAGAGTCTCATTCTCCAACCCCATTTACAGCTGAGGTATTCCTTTATGGCCTCTGCTGAAATGTCAGCCCTGAGAGAAAAAGCTCGCACAATAGCCTGAAAGCACTTTGAGGAGCTACAAAAGAGGTCACACTCTGACCAAAGAGATTGAAATGGACTCCCATCCCTCACAGAACAAACTCTGAGCTCCACCTGGCAGGACGTACAGCTTTGTAAAGTCAAAGAATCAGAAAGATTCGCCACCAGAGGGGTCCGGCAGGGGCACTGCCTAATACGAGCCTGTCACATCGCCCAGGGATGCTGAACCCTTACTAGAAAGTGCAGAGATTGCTTCTCATCACTCCCTGTGTAACTAAGCTGTGGTGTGAGATCTGGGCCGTACAGAATGTGTCTGAGACCTCTTCCAGACGAAGGTTCTGGAATACTAGAGATACCAAATTTCTCTGCTCAGAGTTGTCTTTACCAGGCTTCACACCATTTCTGGTTGGTTCCTTTATCTGATCCTTGGAAGGCATGATCTTCAGAGTTTTTACTGTTCTTATTACCATTTCTGATTTAAGTTAATCTATCCCTCATTGTTCTGTCTCTATTTCTGTGTGCGTGTGTGTGTGTGTCTCACACACATACATAAACACATACTAAAAGTTTAAAATGTCAGGTTCAAAGCCAATCTTAATATCTCTACATTGGAAGATAAAGAGATTCCTCATTAGAGCTCTACATCCAGTGAAAACCACTACTTCTACTCAAATAGGGTTTTTTTTTAAAAGATTTTATTTATTTATCCATCAGAGAGACAGCACACAAGCAGCAGGAGCCGCAGGGAGAGGGAGAAGCAAGCTCTCCACTGAGCAAGGAGCTCATTGTGGGACTCGATCCCAGGACCCTGGGATCATGACCTGAGCCAAAAGCAGACGCTAACCGACTGAGCTACCCAGGAGACCTTCAAGTAGGTTTTATATTATTGATGATGATGATGATGGTGATGCTGATGGTGCTGGTAGTAATAGTAGTAATAATAATGAACACGTGGATGGCAGAGAAAGAGTCTGATAATCTTTGAACAAATTGTTCAGCCTTTTTGTGTTTTTGTATTCCTCATTTGCAAAATGGAAATATCACAAAATGACATCAATGGTGAAGATAGAGTACAGAAGCACAATGCCACATGGAATAATTTCTTTATGAAAGCTATTTTCCGCCCTCCCTTTCTCTTTTTGTTTCTGCACAAACAACATTATACCAACAAAATGGAAATAAAAATAAGCTAAACAAAAATTGCCAACAATCTGACTGACACAATAAATCAAAATTGTTTTCATCAGCAATCGCTTCTTGATTTTAATGTAATCAAATAACAAAACAATTCAATTCAAAATGTAAAAACTTAAATCATAAAACCCAAAGCAATAATGCTCAGTGGAACAAATAGAACAGAATCAGCCCACATTTACAGCCAGCACTAAGGTGAAGCATATCAGACCTGGGTACAAAGCAAATTATGGGGCAGAGCAAATCTGAAAAAATAAAATCAGATTTAAGGGGAGTAAACATCCTCCCACTCCTCTAATGAGGAGTTTGAAAATAATCAAAGTTAGCATGATGGCACAGATATTGGTTTAATTCCAGAGCTTACCCTACCAAATTATTAAAATCGCAAAAGAAAGTAATTGAAGAATTCATAACGAGATTTGCTTGGCAATGCTCAAAACCCAAAGCAAAGTAATTTAAGAAGAGAGGCACAGTGGGGGCTTTCCTTGATCTTTGGACTGTATTATCCCAAACCAATCATCATCAAACAGAATTAAGCAGTAGGGCGTTATGAAGGGGCCAACTTACTCAATTGTATGGGAACTTGCTCCAGGAGACTGACTAAGCCCCCCCACCCCTGCCCTCCTGGCCCCTCCTCACCCTTTCTTGACTTCTCCGCAACTGGGTACCAGCAATCCTGCTCGTCTGTGTTGAACAAAGATGCACATGCCCACATTTCTACACACTCTCATTTGTTATTCACTGAGCATTTGTTTGATTTTAAAGAGGATAGAAGCACATGGATGTCCATGTGCTTTGTGGCTATGCCTAGGGCCTGAGGACAGACAGAAGATTAAGACACAGGCCTGACCCTAAGAAGCCTCTGAGTATAGTGGGGGCTGTGTCAGAGTAGGGCACTAAGGATGGGGTGGCATCTGATGAAGCTGTACCCTAGGATACACGGAATGACAAGGGAGCCTCTCGCCCTGCCCCCTGGGCGGGGGTGGTAGGAGGACCTGGTGTTGGGGTGGGGCATGGAGAGGGGAGCTCTGGAAGGGTGAATGCTTCAGCTAAGGTTGGAGGAATACCTAGGAATTAGCCTAGCCAACCAAGAAAGGGAATGATACTCCAAGCAGCAGGTAGCACGGGGACGTATAAAGGAGGGGAGAGGGAAAGGAAGCACTCCGGCTTCCAGAAGAGCCAAAGGAAGGCAGGAGCCGAAGTTTTACTCTGATCATGCCTCTCCCTCCATTTCTGCAACGTGCCACAAATAATGACACAGGAGCTGGAGTGAGAAAGGTACTGAGCTCAAACCCTGGGTGTCAAACTGACTTCAAGATTGATCTCCAGGTCCCTTGTCCTCCTTGAACTTCAGTTTCCTCATTAATAAACAGGTTGTGTTAAAGCATACCTGAGCTAAAGCGTGGCAGAAGCCCAACACCGCACCTGAGCCGTCCTAGGTCTCTCTAATGGTAGCCATCATGTTATATTGATCTCCTGATTATCCAAACATGGCCCCAGGCTCCCGTGGAAAGAAGGAAAGCCATGGATAAAGTAAGAAAGGAAACAAAAATCCTGGGTTCTGGGATCCGGCTTCCTGTTCAGCGGGAGGCCTGCTTCTCCTTCTCCCACTCCCCCTGCTTGTGTTCCCTCTCTTTCTATGTCAAATAAATAAATAAATAAATAAATAAAATCTTTAATTTAAAAAAAACTAAATAAATAAAAATTATATATATACATATATACTCATATATACATATATACACATATATATGTACATATATATACATATATGTGTATGTATACACGCACACACACACACATACATGTTTGAGAAAACTTAGAAATGGTCCAAATGACAATGAAGAAGAAAATAAGTAAATTATTTTACATTGATTTGATGAAATATTAGTTAGCCACTAAAATAATTTATGCATTTTTATAATAGTACTAGAAAAATACACGATAAAATATCTTTTCTATAACATCGCAATTCTATAAATTCTTTGTAGAGATTCAAAAAAGACTAGACATAAATATACACAAGAATCCCTGGAGCCTTATTTAGGTGATGAAAAGAAGTTTGGCTGGTTCTTTTCTGCTTATTTTCTTAGGACTATTTCAAGCTTTTCTTAATGGTGATATATTACACTTAAATTATACATGTATAACCTAAGATTTCCTCTTAAAAGCTCTTATTACTTTAAACATTGGCATGGATTGGGAATATTTAACCTTAAAGCACTTGAAGTTAGGTTGGGCCACACAGTTAAAGCATGCGAATGAAGATGGTTCAGGTATATTGTTACATGGCCAAGACACTCAGAATTAAGCCCAAGACCCCAGAGAGGGTTCTGCAGACAGCAACGGTTCAGCAGGGAAAGCCTACCTTCACTTTCCTATGAGAAATTATACATTCAATAGAAATAAAAATGGGTTTTGTTTGCATGCATGCCATTCAACTGTCTTTTTTTTTTTTTTTTTTTTTTTGCCGCTCTGGTTTCCTTTATTTTTCTCTGTATTTGATTTCCTGCTTGCCAGTTTTCTCTCACCTTTTCACCCTTGTATCCTCAAAACTGAAAAGGAATTGAGGCATTTGGATTGTAAATGTGCACTCAACAGAAGTACCTTAAGAAGTTTTCCTCAACCTCACTAGACAGAATAAATACCCACTCTCTGTCTCTATAACCTCTTCCCACATTAAATCACAGCCATTTGCTCCCCTCCAGAACTCAACAGGGACACCGTAAAGAAAAAGACTAAGTCTGACACTTTATATAAGTCTTGAGCTTAATGATTATAAAAATACAACACATAAAAACCCATGGGATTCAGCTAAAACAGTGCACAGAAGCAAATTTATAGCTTTAAATGTTTATGTCAGGAAAGAGTAAAATCCAATGGTCTAAGTTTCAAAATTTAGAAGCAAGAAGTAAGAGCAAATTAAAACCAACGTGAACAGGAGAAAAAAATTTAACAACAAAAAAAATCTGAAATCAATAAACTATATAACACAGGAAAATCAATAAAGTCAAAAGTTGGTGTTTTGAAAGGAAATTGATTATTGGACTAATAGATTGTGGATTAGAAGACTCAATACTGTGAAGATATCAATTTTCCCCCAAATGACCTATAGATTCAGTGTAATAGCTATCGAAATCTCAAGGATTTTTTAAGAAATTTGACAACATGATTCTAAGATTCAAATGGAAATGACCTAGAATTGCCCAAATACTCTTGTAAGAGAAAAACAAAGTTGGAGGACTTACACTACCTGATTTAAGGAATTAGAATTATTATAAAGCTACAGTGATCAAGACACTTTTATACTGGCATAAGAATAGATATATAGATCAATGGAACAGAATAAAGAATCCAGAAATAGACCAAAAAATATACGGCCAGCTAATTTTCAATCAACACATCTATTCTCTTTGTTAAGTAAACACATTTTTATTTTTCATCTTTTTAATAAATGATGCTAGATCAATTGGATATATGTATGGGGGGAGAAGAACATGGACCACTTCTTTAGTCCATATACAAAAACTAATTTGATATGCAACATAAATACAAACAAAAATAGATGACATAAATGTAAAAACCTTCCAGAAGAAAATGTGCAACTTTAAGGTAGGAAACTTTCTTACATAGGACACAAATAGCATTAAAACCGTAAAAGAAAAAAAACCCTGGTACATGGGGTTTTATCAAAATCTAAAAATTCTACTCTTTAAAAAAACACCATTAAGAAAATGAATGGGCAAATTACCGACTGGAAATTATAACTGCGGTACTTCTATTTGATCAAGGACTTATATCTAGAATATATTGAAAACTCATCTAAATCTATAATGAAAAGCTGCAGTGCCCAGTAAAAATTAACAAAAGACTTGAGCGCACACTGCTTGAGAGAGGCTATGTGAAACTAATGACGTACTATATGTTGGCTAATTGAATTTAAATTAAAAAAAAGAGAGAGAGAGAGGCTATGCAGATGGCCAATAAGCACATGAAAGAGTACTAGCCATCATTAGCCACCAAAAGAGTGCCAATTAAAAAATGGGATATCCTTCACCATGTCCTCATTTTTGCCATAAGCATCTTTGCTGAAAGCATTTCCACCGCATAGCTAATTGGCTATAAGGGAATTTTGCTGTAAAATTTAAAATAATGAAAAAGAAAAGAGGGACATTAAAAAGGACATAATGAAACATGAAAAAATTAATAAAATTAATTTCTTCCTTCATTAAGACAGATATCGGTTTTCCAAATACTAGGATGCATATTTGTAATTGAGCTTTGCACTGCATGATGAGAGCCTTCTACACTATTGTTCCTTCTTGGCAGAGTCTCACATGTCCACTGACAGATGCTCCAAAGTTCTATGGAAAATGTGGAAGAAATGCTAAGGCTGTAATGCATTTGTAACTGAGCTTTGTGATCACTGTAACTGATCTGTCATCATTTTCTAGTGTAGTCTAGAGCGCAATCTGGCTTTACACTCCCTTATTTCACACTTCCAGTAAGTTTCATCACTATTTTCCATCAAGTCAACATACGGATTTATCATCATACACTATTTTAAGACCATTATCTCTACATGTTACTGTATAGACCATTATGAGGGCTAGCTGAGATTTATATAGATCATTATGAGGGCTAGCTAAGATTTATATAATATAAAAAAGGAAAAATTTTCAATGGAGAAGTGAAACCAGACTGTCCACCAGCTATTTTAACTTTTATGGCAAAACTGCCCAACGGCCAATTCGTTATGTGGCGAAAAGGTTTGCAATGAAAATGCTTGCAGCAAGATGTCTGTGGCAAAACTACCTAGAACCATCCTTCACATCCACCAAATTGTCTACAGTCAAAAACACTATAACACTAAATGTTGGTTAGGATGTTCAGCAACTGGAGCTTACAAGTATGTAAGTCAGGTATTACCAGTGGGAGTATAAAATAGAGTTGGAGGTACCTGGGGCATTCCTTGTAGAGGTAAACACACATCTACCCCATGATCCAGGAATTCCACTCTTCTATATTTGGTAAAGAAAAGTGTAAACATATCTCCGCAAAAGATTTTGTATAAAAATGATCATAGTCGGGGCACCAGGGTGGCTCAGTGGGTTAAGCCTCTGCCTTCGGCTCATGTCATGATCTCCGGGTCTTGGGATCGAGCCCCACATCAGGCTCCCTGCTCAGTGGGGAGCCTGCTTTCTCCTCTCTCTCTGCCTGCCTCTCCGCCTATTTGTGATCTCTGTCTGTCAAATAAATAAGTAAAATCTTTAAAAAAAAAAAAAAAAAAAAAGATCATACACTCTCACTCCTATTAGCCCCAAATTGGCAACAGCTGAATGTATGTCAGCTGGAAAGTGGATAAAGACACTGAGATTTATTCATGCAATGGAATGCTACTCAAAAGGAAGAAAGAAAAAGAAGTACTGATATCCACAACTTAAATCCCATTGGTGTTCCACTGGGTGAAAGAAACAGAACACAAATATATACATTTTATATTATTCCACTTACATGAATTACAAGAACAGGTCAACTTAATCTGTGTTACTAGAAAGCTGTAAGTGGTTGCTTCTCGGGGTAGGGAGAAGTATCCAGAAAGTGACATGAGAAAACTTTCCAAAATGATGAACAGTTTCTATAGCTTGTTTTAGGTGTTGATTTCACAGTTGTAGATAATTGTCTAAACCCATGAAACAAACACTTAATACATGTGAATTTCATTTTCTGTCAGTTACGCTTCATGAAAGGATTATGTACTATTTGTCTTTATTTATTTTCTATCTTCATTTCCTAATAAATAGTAGGTGCTGAGGCAGTTTGCTGATGTCTACCAAAAGACAACCTCATGTTACCATACTGGACACTGTCTGCTTAATGCATTGGTAAGCTCACAACTAATCTGGGAAGGCCCTTCTCAGACTCACAGATAGCTCAGAGAGGTGAATTCACTTGACCGAAGACAAGCCACAGATTAAATTAAGTCAAAAGTGAAACTTCAATTCACATCTCCAAACTCCTAGGCATTAAGCTATTCAAACTACCTTTCTTGAATGGATGAGTAAGTAAATAAGTGAACATATAAAGAGAAGAGACTTTCCAACTTGACAAATGGATACAGTGCTTTTGAGCAAGTAGAAAAGATATAGAGATGAATAGTTATCCAATGTGAGTATCTCAGAAGGAAAGAGGCATATGGAATCTCTGGCCTGCATTGACTCAGAAGCAGAGAAAGAACAAAATACGTGCCTATAAGGCCCATGGCCGCTGCCAAAAGAATGTCGCTCCTTTCCTCTGCACAGGGCTGCCTAGTTTGTACCAGTCTCTTTTCCAGGGGGCCCAGACCCACATCAACATTCCTTTTGATCAACCTCACCAAATCTTCCTGATCATTGCATGCAGCATCCCCCAAATGCAAAGGACTACCATTCCACAGAAGCTTCTTCCCTCTCCTCAGTAGGAACATACAGTAGGCCATGAAACCAGGATACTTCCTCACCATGCTCCTCCCAGATGAAGAGTATTGTTGGGGACCAACGTTCCTTGTCCTCCTATGGCAGGCTACAGTCCTTCTGGGGAACCCAAGAAGGACCTACCAGCCTCAGGGTATGGTCCCCAACCCTATCCTTTTCTGCCACACAGTACAGTCCCTGACATTCCGCAGAGGGTGCATGCAAAGGAAATAACCCTTGCCATAGAGCAGAGTGCAAGGGAAGGGACAAAACGCAGGGGCTGTTGGGTGATGCCCAATCTGGTCCAGGGCAAGCATTAGATCAGTGTGGAAATAAATAAGATTTGTGGGCCTGCTTTCTTCCTGCATTTGCATTCACACTTTATGACCTCAGCGATATTTACTGAGTGGAAAAAACCACCTTCTGTTAGGACTGCTGGACTCAAAAGCTACTTCCCTCTGAAAAATACTGTTTCTAAACAGTTCTAAAACAAGCTACTTGTCTATTTATTCAAAGAGCTCAATGAGCTGCGAAGATTGACATTTGAACTATTAACATTGTATTCTAGTTGACAATGTTATTAAACATTAGGTCTGATTTATGGAAAGGCTTAATAAATAGGCAGGCTAGGTCAGCCCCAGCACTGCACCGAAATTGGGTTACACTGGATATTACTTGATAGTGTTGATCAAACTCAAGAAAAAAAATTCCACCAACAACATTAAAGTCTGATTTCATGTGACTAAGTTATTATCATAAAAATCTGAGCCACTTGCTAGCCCAGTTCTGCATCTCAAAATTTCTTTGATATTTTCAGTAGTTTGGAAACCAAAAAATAAAATCAGACTTAAGAAACCTTTGCTAGGGCATGGAAGGGCAGGTAAGGTTTTTAAAAATGGGCTCGGGTACGCGTCTCATTACTCCGGTGTAAAAGAGGGAGGGAAATAAAAACACAAGTAAAGAGTATGCAAGGGGCAGAGGTACCGTGAGGCACAGAAATGGGAGTGTTACCCCGTGCGAAGAGGCAAGGTGGGAATGAGCTTTGGCCCGGACTGTGCCATGACTTACTCAGGTCCGTGTGACCTTGAGCAAGCCTCTTCATTTCTCTGAGCCTCAGGTGCCATTTCTACATGATGTAGATGATGATGATCAAGAGATTTGTTTAGGATGAAAAGAATAATATATGTCTATCACCTGGCCCAGTGCCTGAAACACAGAGACTGCTCAACAGATTTCTGGGGGGGTCTAGGCCAGGCCAGGAGCACAGCTGGGTCCCAGCGTAGTGAGGGAGAAGTCCTGGGCCACTAGAGTTAGACCTGAACAGGACAAGAAAGGGCAGTGGGTAGGCAGAACCTGTAAGCTACTGGATGGTACAAAGCTAAGATGATACAGTACTAGACATGCCAATGTGCAACTCGGTGGCCTGGAGCTAAGTAATGTGTTACTGCATGTGTCTATGGGCTGTTAGATGATGCAGGACTAAGAGGCAGACTCCTTACTTGATGTGCTTATGCACTCTTGGATGGTAGAGAGCCAGACGATGAGCAACTGGATAGGTGTATGTGCCTTTAGATGATACGGACCTAGGGGCAAGATCCCTGGCCCACCCACTGCTCTGGACCAGGGGTCCTGAAATTTGTTCTAAAAGGGCCATGTAATATATACTACTCAACACTGCTGAAGTAGTAGGAAAGACACCATAGACAGTATGTAAATGAAAGTGTGTGTCTGTGTCCCAATAAAACTTTATTTACAAAAACAGACCATGCGCCAGATTTAGCCCATGGACCATATTCGCCAATACTTAGTCTACTCTTTCGTCATGGCTGACAGGAGCAGGTGGCTGAGAGAAAGGAAGGCAGCCTCTTTCCTCTTTCTGAGGACCAGCATGGTTTCTTTCTCAAGAGAAGGCTATGAAGAGACGAGCCTGCAAGGGACCCCAGAGTTACTTCCCTTACCCCTCCCGTCAAGGGATCCATGGAGGGTAACCTGCTAACTGGTGGCACCAACTATAGCTCAGATTTACGTGTCTCTGCTCAGGCAGACAGCAAACAGATGACTCATTTAGGGACAACCCACTATTTATTGAGACTTACTGGGTGCCAGGCAGGTCTGTTGTAAAAACTGGATGTTGTGGGCTCTTAATAAATAAATAAAACTTCCTTTGTCTCATGAATTCCTTCCTGTTCTCCTCACCAGAGCCCAGAAAGGGCTGCCCCCTCCTTGTCTGAGGGGCCACTAGAATGAAGGCATGGGTCACAGAGGTGGGACAACCATGACATAATCCCTTTCCCTAGTTCTGAGACTGTGGAAAAGTAGTCACCTCTTGCTAAGCAATTTCCCACCTAAATTGGTTTCAAGTCATTAAAAGCTGCAGCACTCCCTAGGAAAACATAACAGCTCTCTGAGGTTACCCTCTACACCAAGCTCCTTGACTTCAGGACCAATTAGACATTGCTCCACTACCAAGCACTCTCCAGAAATGGAGCCAGAGTCACCAAAGAGTAACTGGAAATTAGAAGTGAGGTCATCCTCCCCTTGCTAAGGAAGCTTCCAGCAACGCCCCTTGGGGGCGCCCCTCCTCACCTTTGCTGAGCTGCCCGCACTGCTTAAGCATTTATGGGCAGGAGCTCCCCCCAACCCCCACACAGGCGCATGAAGAGGATCTGAGAGTAAATCTGAGCTCTCCTTCCAGTAAAAAAATGCAGCACACTCCATTTTCTGACAATACCATAAACTCACTTTTATGACAGTAGTTATAAAACCCTTAACATTTGTCTAGTGCTGGCAGTCAGTTTTTTTCTTAGAGATCCAAATGCAAGAGGGAGATTTGTGACCCCAAAGCTGGTTTGGGGTTTATAAAATGAAGGTGTCATAAAAGTAACACATCCTATGTACTGAAAAAGAGATTAGATTCTGCACCCCGAAGCTTTAGGCATTTCTAAGGACTTCTTTCTTTTGCATCTTCCACTACTTACCCTTTTTTACATGGTTTTCATCATATCGCCAGAGGGTGAATGATTTCTAATGTGCCAGCAACGGACGAGGGCTAAGTAGGATGACGAGGAGATATTTCCCCAATGACCCATCTCTAGATTTATCACCCTCCAGAGGGCTCCGTGGTGGTGTCTGTTCTCTTATGGTACATCAGGAGCAAGACAAAGCAGGCACATGGGAGCTTGTAAGGACAAAGAGGGCCTTGTGTCTGTGGCAGCCAAACCCTGCCTGGCTTGGTCGGGACTTACTTATTTGGAAGAGCAGGTAAGTGCACTAAGTGGGATTCATCACAACCCTGGGTTCTGGACACCCATCCTTTTGTCCAGGAATGGCCCTCTTTTTAATTAACTCATTAGTTATTTATTACAATGAGAAATGAAAAAAAGAATTTAGACCCTGTGAATCTAAAGCTAGCACTGACCTTGACTTACATTCGACTGTTTGCTTCTCTCCTCCCCGTTGCTCTGCCTCTCCCATCTGCATTAACCACTATCGTGAATTTTGTATTTCATCCTTACTTTGGCTGTGTGCATGCATGTGTTTCATACATTTTAAATGGGTCCTAAGTAGTATGTTGTTTTCTATTAGTTGACCCATATAAAACTGCCTTTGATGCTTTTTCAGATTCCATGTTATTCTGCTAAGATTCATTTGTGCTATTACATGAAGCTGTAGGCCACTCATTTCGTTGCAGGTCATATTTTTTTCACCTTGTTAAGGCTCATTGGGATTGTTTCCAGGGTTCTGACTTTATAAGCGATACTACCCTGACCTTTCTCACTTCTGAAGTGCATGCAGGAGTTTCCTTTGGGTAGATATTCAGAGTGGCCTCGCTGGGTCATAGGGTATATGAATGTTACATTTTATAAGAGAAGAGTGTACTCATTTCCAAAGTGGTTGTACTGGGTACACTCCCACCTGCAATTAACCACCTGTTACTCGCGTCCTCTCCACCACCTCTCATTTTATGCCAGTCTAATTGGTGTAAAATGATATATCTTTATGGTCTTGATTTGCATATCCTACATCACTAATGATTTTGAACATCTCTTCCTATGATATCTTCTATGAAAGGCCTGTGCAAGTCTTTTGCTCATTTTCCTGTTGAATTGTTTGAATTTTTCTTATAGATTTATAAAAATTCTTCCCATAATCTTGATATTAATCTTATCTTGGTTATAACGCACTGTAAATATCCCCTCCCAGTATGTGACTTGTCTTTTTTTTTTCTTTAAACTGTCTTACAATGAACAGAAGTTTAATAAAGTCAAAAGTAGCCATCTTTTCCTTTATTAGAAGAACTCTTCATAGCACTGTTGCACTGAATCATAACAAGAATCCCATGTGGATGGGAGTATCTGCTCTCTATGAGCGACAAAGAAAGCAGAGAGCGGAAACTCAAAACCCATTTGACCCAGGCCTTACGTTCGTAAAATGCCTCAAGGCAACTTTATATTCATTATCACCTACAGCCACAAAGATTCACTGTCAGGGATGGAAGAAGACCCAGCAGCTGGAGGCTAGAGCGCCATCTTTTGTAATTCACTAAAACAAAGAGATTTTAATAAATCTTGTCAGGACAGGAATAATGCATTTATATTGCGTTCTGTTATTTTTGTTATCACTTGGTTGTGGTATCAACCGTAACGTGTACATCCGAGGGCTTTAAGTTTCTAAGGAGACCCCCAATGGACATCTCTCAACTCTGAGAGGTTCCAGACAGGAGGAGTGGTGTGCTCAAATTTACACAGCTGGCGAGTGTGGCGCTGGGATTCACGCCCACACGTGTCAGGCTTCGGAGCCCAGACACTTCCTGCGGCTCAGTGCAGCTAAACAGCAAGGAGAGGCCATCCTGAGCTAACTGCTCTGTGAGAACAGAAGGGGAGGGAAGAGATGCTGAGGCAGGCTGGACTGCCTGTCTGCTCAGAGAGCACATCTTTCTCACACCATTCACTGGGGACCTGAGGGACAGCAGCTACCACAGATAAGGGTCACTGGGCAGGACGCCACCACCAGTAGCTTCCTTATATGACACTTGCCTTCACCCCATCATCTTCCTCCTCCTTTAAGGGCTCTGCAAGCACAAGGTGGATAAATGCCAAACACAGCTTGGAACCCCAGGCGTCAGACCCTAACTAGGAGTGTGACCCCATGTCTCTGATCCTCATCTGTATAATGGGATAGTGATGATTAATTCAGGTCACTGTGGGCAATTCAGTGAAATAAATGAGCAAAGTCTAACCGACCGTTGAAGCATGCGATGGGTTTTCTGCCTCCTCCTTCTCTCTGGCCCTGGCTTCCTCTCACCCTGCGCTCCTTCAGGGTCCCTCACTGTGGACTCCATCCTGGGGTTGCTGCCCTTCCCACCACCCCTTAAGCACACCGCTCTGCTGAAGCACAGTCTCACATATACGCCAGGTCAACTGACCAGCCCTTGCTCTGGACATTCCGCCCCTTATGTGTGGTCTTCCCCATTCTAACCCCTGGTTGCCCACTCTTCAACCTTGTCCCCATAGTCCCTCCACCTCTCACCTGCTCCTCTGCTTCTGCTTTGGCTGAGTGTTTTCACTTGGGATGGCAGGTCCCTCTGAACCTCCATACCACGAGCCCATGAGGAGGGAGGTCCATGCCTCAGGCTTAATCTGCCTGCTCTTCACTGACCCTTTGGAAACTTAGAAGATACCTAATGAGCAGCTCTCTGCTTCTGTTGCCAAGAATGGGCATCTTACCTAAAGAACGTGTACATCTCCTATGGACACTCACAGGCCTGTGAGAAATTTCTGTCCAACTGGCTGAAGACGGATCACCCTGCAGGTGACAGGGTGACTCAAAGGAGATGCTCTGGGAAGGTGTCCCCTACCTTGGAGATGACAGTGCCCACAGTCGGTCACAGTGCACACACGGCCAGGTGGCCACCTCCCGCCTACCTTCCTGATGCCTTCCGAAGGGCTGGACACACAGTTGTCGGCCCCTCCGTTCTTGCTGATGGTCCGCCAGAGCTCAGCAAACGTGCTGTCTTGTTCCAGGGGGTTGGTGCCCTTGGCTCGGAAGTACTCGTACACAGCAGAGTCCCGGACAGTGCCGTAAGATATATCAATTTGTTTGGAGAGGTCCTGGAACGTCCTGAAAATGCAAAAGGACAGTGAAACATGGGTACCTGATGCCACTGCAGGGATATAAATGGGCTGCAAGGTTCTCCTGAGGACCAAGCCCAGCTGTGGCCCACTCTCTCCATTCTGCACTCCAAACCCCAAGTAGCTCCAGTTCCTCGGCCCAGACTGTAACTTGCCAGGGCCTAATCCTAACACAGGTATATTTCCTCAGTGTAGATTAATTCAATAAGATTACCAAACACCTAAAATCAGCTCCTGTGCTGAGGTCAAGGGACAAAAGGATCTGTAAGACAGCATTCCTGCCCTCAGGGGGCTTATAGTCTAGCCACAGACACATACAGACAATCACAGTATAAGAGAGCAACACGGGCGGCTGGACACTAGAAGTCTCCAACTCCAACGCCTACAGCACCGGAAGGAAACACATGTTGGTAAGATTGATGACAGTGTCTAGTCTCTGCCACTTAGAACTGGCATGGGCAGAGACACGCCAGGTTATTCTCGTGAAGAGGCGGGTCTCCTCCAAAGTTTGTGGCTCTTCTAGATTTCTTCTAGATTTCGACCCAATTGCTGCATTTTGAGCACCTCCCCCTCAGTCTGTCTTCCAATAAAGAAATCTGTGTTTTTAAATGAAGTGACTTGATTTTTAGGTGTGGGCAATTATTAAAAGATGGTAAAGATAAAACAAAGCACTTCTGAAAGCCCGGGGTTGGTTTTATGCAAAGGAGAAGCAGGTAGCTCAAGCTACGTGCATGTTGGAGGGAGGAAGCACATCCAGAAGGCTCCCCAGCAGATGTCTGAGCTTGGGGTGGGGGCACTAGTCACACTGGGAAGGACCACTTGGCACAAAGCCCTCACCTGCCTTTAGCGGGCACCACCTGGTTCACTGTGCTGAGAGGATGTTACATACATAATCAAATGGCAAAAAGAACAAAAATTCCCCAAATGCTCAGTGGTGAGCCAGGCTCTCTCTGTCCAGGCTCCAACTTAATCACTCTTTATTTCTCTTCTGGAAATCTCTTTCTCCTTTGTACCAACCAGGATCATCATCTCCACCTTTCCCTCAGTCACCCTTTCCAGGAGATCCAATCTTCTCAACCTGATCTACACAACCCTCCATCCTCTGGTCTCATCTCCAGCTACTGCTTCTGTCTCCACGCAGCCCCAAAGCCAAGGCTGAAATGAGAAATCCCACATAGTCCCCCCTCTATAGCACCAGGCCATGGTGCTTCCTCTGACTGGAACCCTTTATCTCACTTATCTACTTGATGTTCTTCTGCAAACACCCAGAAGATCTCGGTGCTCCCCTTCCCCACGCAAAGCCATGGCCATCGCTTTCCTCCCCGTGCCATCTATGCCCTGCGTGGTTTCTATGGCAGCATAATAGCACTGTGATTTCCGAGCAAAGCATACCAGGGTGAGCAGAAGCTGCATCTCTGGAGTCCAACCACCTGCCTTACGTCGCAGCTCCCCCATCGCTGACAGTGCAGGACTGGCAGGTTAGCTAAACTCTCCGTGCTTCAATTTCCGAATCTCTTAGGGCAAGAAGCAAAGCCTGTGGTAGGGGGCTACTGTTATGACTAACCGAGGGGATGTGTGTTAAGCAGCTGACTCAAACTCAGGGGCCAGTCACCAGGAACAATTATTCTGCACAGCAGACTGTAAGAAGCTGGAGAGCTGGACCCAAGGTTACTTCCGGTTTGCATCGTGGTGCGGGACCCAGGGCTGATGGCAGTCTTCGCAGCGCGCTCCTGGAAGAACCAGTGATGGCTGCTTCCTCCTGCTTTGGAGAGACACTCCGTGGAGTTCCTTTAGGCCCTGCTACATGGCCCAGAAACGGAGCTCAGTATTTGTTTCAATACATTACAGATGAAAGGAAACATAAAATAACAAATTCGATGAAGAAATCTTTCTAATTATTGTTCATTATTTATATCTAATTGAAGCAAGATGTTCCTTTGCTTGAAGGGCCCCAAGGGTTGTAACTCTGTCGTAATTTGCCTGTAATGAAAGGCGGGGGGATCTTTTTTCCCCACGTTTTTTATTTTTCTCATGGTAATACAAACAAACACGAGGCTTTGATGAATGGGAAACATCAGGATGAATTACACAGTTGAGTCTAAACACTGAACTGTTCTAAATTACTGCAGTTTCCATGAGTCTGGCTTGAATGCCTAACTGCCAAGGAGCTCAGCACTACTGTTCCATCCCCACATTTGAAATGGAGAGTTCCTCTCTCCCCCTAGTAGTTATTCATGACGGTGCCCCTGGCCAGAGGCTCAGGGATCATCTCTGGATGACAAGTAGGCAGCCCGAATGTTTATGGCTTTATGTCCAAGTCTGTCCCAGTAGACCTCATTGTTCCCGCCCCCCAACACCACCTCCGTTCGCTGGGCCGGCCTCACGGCTCAGCCCCACGGCCTCCATATATCACCCCGCAAAGCCACGAGTCATTGCAGAGGGATCTCTCCCATCTCAGACACACACATCCTCTTTCAAGGAAAGCTTGCAAGCTCACTAACATGCCTGGCACACACTAGGTACCACCATCGTATCTGAGAGTAGATAATGCTATCAAAGGACTTGGAGGTTCAGGCAGGAGGACCCAACTATTCATATGCCAAAGCCATCATCTCCTTGGGGCACTCATTCTCTCATCAGAGGGTACAGTTTTGGAAGGGACACCGGTGGAGGAATAAAGGGGACGAGGAGAGGCCAGCCAGCCAGGCTCCAAGCCAACTCTGGCAGGCAGGGGAAGACAGATGCGCACACCAGATAGGACACCTGTCTGAACAAGCCAGAGATGCTTAGCTTGGAGAAGGCAGCACCAGCACACTTAAGTTAGCATGTTTCTCCAATTAATCTCTTCAGCAGCAAGTGCTAGGAAGCATCCACTCACCCCCACCACAGAGAGATGCAGATCTGTCTGTGACAGGGGCTATCTCTATAAACCTCCACCAAACAAGCTGCCCCTGGCTGAGGTCATTCAACCAGTTAGTGGTTCCATCAACAGCTCCATTGAGCAGTCACTTGGTAAGAGAGCAAGGAATGAATGGTGGGCATCCTCGAGGGGTTCATGGGGGGGTGGTGGATGGTCAGAGAAGTAAACCAACAGTAACGAAACAACGTGAGCAAACTGCAGGAGAGCTCTGCCTGGGGGATCCTGGAAGCATGGGGGAGGGGCAGTGGGCTAGGGCCAGAGCTATGGAAGCGCTTTGTAGAAGAGGAAATGTTAAGCGGAGCTGTGAAGGATGGGTGGAGGGAGCTGGATGGAGAATCAAGGGGGAAGACGTTCCAGCAAGACAAGATATTACCCAAGAAGGCACTGGGGGTCCCTCTAGGACACACACCATGGGGCACTTCATATCAGCTCAAATGATGGAGGTTTTTGAATCATAGAGGCATGGGTGTGAATCCTGCCTGTGAATACCTTCACTGTACGAGGCAGACCTGTAGTTCTCAAAGAATGGTCCTCAGAGTCCCACCATCAGCATCCCCCAGGACCCTCGAAGAAATGTAGATTCCTGGGCCACCCCAGAACTACTGAGCCAGAAACTTTGGGGGTCACTTAGCAATCTGCGCTTTCACAGCCCTCCAGGGGATCGTGATGTGCATGCAGGTTTCAGAACCACCAACTGAAGCCTTAGTTTTCTTAACTCAGAACTTTCTCACAGGTGTCATGAAGATTAAGGATCACAGTATGTCCGGCACAGAGGCAATGTTTAAAGATGCTAGCCTTTCTGTTAGGCTGCCAATAAAGAGTTCAAATGGTCGAAGAAGAGAACGGTGTAAAGGAGTCATCAGTGATGGGGTGGTGATGGTCATGCTTGGATAGAAGCAACCAAGGACAAGCAGCTTCTCTAGACTTTCCTAGACTCATGAGATTGAAGCCTGTCTTGGCATCTGCCCAAATGCATCCCCAGTAGGGAGCCTGTTTCTTGTTTCCATATTGTTGTCAAGGTACATGCAAATGCCTCTTCATCGGCATGCAAGGGGTCACCTTGTGAACAGTACATGTTTTAGGTACCCAGGAGGCCTAAAGTGACAACCTGAGGAAGTTGGAACCCAGACCGAGCATGGAGACACCAACACACCATGGGCAGGCCATATGGACCCTTGTTTTGGGGGAACCGCGATGGTAACTGCCCGGCAGAGGTTTTCCTGGGAAAGCAGTGAGTTCCTGGGTGGCAGAAGCTTCCAGGGAAGGATATCTTAATGTATTTACTTTTAGTGAAGTACAGTTGACACACACTGTTACATTGGTTTCAGGTGTATGACACAGTGACTCAACAAGTCTATACATTAGGCTATGCTCAGAGCAAGTGGAGCTACCATCTGTCACCATACAATGCTTTCATGACCCCATCGTTTGTATTAGGGAAGGAAGTCTTTAAAAGCATCTTCCCTAGGCTGCCCTGTCTGGGTCTGCCTTCACTAATGAAGTGTCACTTTGCAAGAATATGCATTTTGCAGCTTACCCTGCGTCCCTGTAGTCTGCTGTCTACCCCCGTGCTTTTTCATCTTTTGACAACGTTTAGTGTTGGAATCCTCCGATGGCAAAGCTTGGCCCTATTTCTAAGCTTACTACTGAGCCAATATCTTTCACTTAGTTGTGCCCTACTGAAACTGGGTTTGAGACCAAGGGGAGATGCTCCTCTCTATCTCCTGGCTCAGATGGGTAATTTGGGGGGTCTCCCCTAGCTGAAAGCATAGCCGACTCCCATGAACACACCAGACTGCCTTGCAAAAGGACTTCCCAAACATCCTTAACTCTGAGAGCAGTTTCCTCCAATTACACATGCACCTTTGACGTCCCATGATGTCTCCTTTGGCTGTGGCCAAGGACAGCCTACCCAGTTCGGCACCACCTCCCTCCCGCCCGATACCTTTCTCCATAAATCAGTCTTACTATTTCCTAGATACATTTTCATTAACAAAGAGATAAATGTGTTTGCAGCATGAGAAAAATCAATAACACAGAATTTATAAATACATCTTTGCATGTTACAGAACTATTTACATTGGCAATAGAGATAAATACACTTGTAGCAGGAGCAGAATCAATATACAGTATATGTAAAAGAGATTTTAACAACTGTGGGGTGGCCATCATCGTGGGCCAAATCTATATAAACCTATTACTGTGCCTTAAAAAGAAGAGAAAGTACTGGAGTGACCCAAAAGGCCCGGCAGGGTGGGGATGCCCACCCTCATAACTGGAACCTGTCTGAACTACAGCCCACAGATGCCTTGACTGGGATCCCAGCAGCCTCTCTTTTCCAGCACTCCCACCTGAGTCTCTAGGAGATGGTGCTGCACGACTCATTTGGGATTGCCTGGGTGGGCTTCCACAGGCTGCTTCTGGAATCTTCCGGCATTGGTGTTCCCGACTCCCTATTTCCCTGCCCTTCCTTGGTTTCTTCCCCAGTGCTCCCCATTGTGCCTCCAGTCTCTCTGATTCTTCTCGCATGTAGTGTTCCCTTACCCAGGGCTTTGCCACATTTCCGGTCCTCTCCTCTCCCAGACCCGGCTTCTTCAAGGTGGATAGGAACTCGGGTGAAGGCTGAGACACTCCCGAGATGCCTCTCAACCTCAGGCTCTGAAAGGCTCCACAGGTGCCTTCTTCTTTCATTCGTTCATCCCAAAACACATTTTCCTAAGCATCTGCTCATGTCAAGCACTTCTGTAGAGATATAGCAGGAACAGCACAAAGTTCCCGCTCTTGTGGAGGTAGGGGGACAGCGACAAACATACGAATGACAGCAACAAAAACACAAATAACCACGGAATGCCAGGATCAGCAAGCTTTCTGGAAAGGGAAGAGTGTGCAGATGCGGGCAATAAGGGCCACCTACCACTCTGGGGCATACCCCTGGGTTTTGCGCTTTTGGGTTTTTTTAGACCACTTTGAAAATGTTTCAGAAAAGAAAAACAGTCTTTGTTTGCAGGCTGCTAATGTGGCTTGTGGGGGTGTAGCGGGCAGACCTCTGATGTCACATAGCCAGTGATCTAAGGTGCTATGAAGATGAATAAAGCAGAGAAAGGACGTTAGAGAACAATGGAGGAAGTGATTAGATCAAATGTGCAGGGGGGTGTTTTAGCCACTGGACTTGACACTGAGGGCATGTCCTTCTTCAGCACTTGGAGGGTGCCCCTGCAGGTGGGTCTGACACCTGGAGACACCGTGTTTTCCAAGGAGCAGAGGCGGGCAGTTTCCAACTTTGTGAGTGTCTCCTTCCCTGGGACAGTCCCCTCAACACTCCCCAGGGCCCACCGGGGAAGCCTGAGAGTAGGCAACGATGTGGGGGGTGGAATTACACACACTCCTTTGTAGCCATCTGGTTCTGAGAGTGGCCACAGGTCTGAATCCCAGCCCAGGACAACTGTCAGGTTAAAACCTTCTGGGGACACTTACACTTAGCAACCCATCAGGATGAGGGCAACATGGCCCATGACAAGAAGACACATCCTTGGGGCACCTGGGTGTCTCAGTCATTAAGCATCTGTCTTCAGCTCATCTCATGATCTCGGGGTCCTGGGATTGAGCCCTGCATCGGGCTCTCTGCTCAGCGGGAAGCCTGCTTCTCCCTCTCCCACTACCCCTGCTTGTGTTCCCTCTCTCACTATGTCTTTCTCTGTCAAAAAAATAAGTAAAATCTTAAAAAAAGAAAAAGAGGAAGACATAGCCTTGTAAGATATAGGAGGCCACAGAGCCCTTCTTGAATTGTGAGCCCCAAGGCTGCTGGTCACAGATGGCACTCACCTCCCTTCCCACCCCCCCTACATTGTTTTCTCTCTACATTCCATTTTTTTTTAATGCAATGGAAATAAAAAGATGCCCAAAATAAACTCCTATTTAAAAAAAAAAACTGTTTCATAAACAGTATATTTGCATTCTGGTAAAAAATAACCATTATTAAATGTAAATAAATATAGGAACAAAAACAAGGGGAATAAGAACAGTTGTGAGACTTCCACTCTTTACAAATGTGTTTCCGTAAAATTTGCATTTTTTAATTACATTGTAAACACAGCACAAATCCTTAAAATTGAAAATCCTTCTGCTGCCCAAGTGACGGCCAGCTCTGGGCCTTGAGATCCTAGCTCTGCAGACTCCGTGTTCTCCGTGCCCACCCCCTCTGCCAGGTGCCCAGTGCAGCCGTGATCCACAAGGAGGAGAGAGGCTCCTGTCCTACTCCATCAGACACCAGCACTGCTGGCTAGGAGTATCAGGCTCCGAGGGGCTGTGATACTTCCAACTTCAGGCCCCAGAACAAGACAAAAATGTCCAGCCTAATCCAGAACGGCTTGAGCCATCCTGAGCATCCAGGGTCTTAGGACTGAGGCTCCCTCACCCAGGTAGGCTGGAGTTTCTCTCACTGGTGCATGTTCTGCCTGGCCTGAGCCCAGGCCTGGTACCCTGGTGGCTGAAGTTTCTGAAAGGTGGGCGTCTGTGGTCATCTGTTTCTGATTGCCGAACTCAGCCCAGACCCTGGAAGTCAGCGGGGCTCAGGAACAGGCCCTGAGGTAGGGGGCCAGATCAGATGATGTTGGGCCAGGTCCCAAGTAGAAGCGCCGGCATGGTCAGAGGCTGAACGGCCATATCCTCCACTAAGGCAAAACCAGGGACCTCTAATACCACTGGCAAAGGGGATGCTCAGTCTCGAAGCCCCCTGCATTCCAGACCCATCTCCTCCAGTCTCTTCTCAGGTTACTCAGCTCTCAGGCCTCCGAGCCTTCCCTCATCTCGTTATCTGTCCACCATGCTGTGTGCTGCCTTCTGCACAGGACTAAAACCTGCCTGCCCTCCAGGATCACCTCAGCCGATGTCTCCAATACAAAGAGCAGATCCCCCACTACCTGGGATTCAGGCCCTGTCTTTGTGTTCCCAGTATAGCCAATCCTAACTTCTACTTCCTTGGAATTCATGTGACCATCGACATGCTGGTCTCCCTTCCCTCAGGGCTGGACTCTGTCCAGGTCTGGATCTCTGTCACTCCACATAGGGTCTAACAGACAATAGGGGCAGGCTTTGTGTCTTCTGCAAGAATCAACTCTGGTTTAAAACAGCTCTGTTTATAGTGAACATGGTGGGGAAAAAAATCCAGGCTGGAGACCAGCACGGTGATGGGTATACCTTTAAAATCACAGCCATTAACTTCAGGGGGACCGTCAACTTGCCTCACGCTTCCCATTCCCCTCCTCAACTGATCCTCCCAGTCTCTTCGATGACTCTCAGACAGTGACCCTGCTTCCCGTTTCTTAGAACAGTAGAAGCAATCAGTAGAGAATTTTGCCTCTCTATAAAGAACTTCTTTTCCTAAAACCACGGAATACCCACTGGTCCTACTTTTTAAATTGTGGTCTGCCATTGCTCCTACTGATGTCTCACTCTGTCTCCCAGAGCCCAGACCTCCCTACCTTCTCAGATACACTGCTCTTCCGGGAGTCTCCTCTGTCTCCTACCTCAAGAAATCGCTTCCCTATACGGATCATTTCCATCAGTATGAAAACACATACATATTCTATCTTGTGGAAAAAAAAAAAAAAACCCTGCATTCTTTGGGATCACATCCTCCTCCAACCACTCTCCAGTTCTTCCGTCCCCATTCCTCATGACCCTACCTTGATCAAGTTTTCATCCCCACACTGAACCGAAGCTGTTTTTGTCAAAGTCATTAAAGATCCCACTCCACACTCTGCCCCAACCAGTGGAATTTGACAAACTTGAGCACTCTGTCCTTCTTGAAGGCCTTCCTTCGCTTGGCTTCTGGGATATCACTCTTTCTTAGTTCTCTAACCTTGTAGGTGCTTCCTTATCCCTCCCCTTTCTACTTCTTCTCTTCCCAGACTCTGAATCTTGTGGTGTCCCAGATTCAGCCCACAGATTCCCTCTCTTCTCTAAGGACATCCCTTTCACCATGACTGGTCAAGACAACTGGCTGTAAAAACATCCATACGCTGATGCCTCCGATGGACCACCTCAGTCCTGACCCACCCCATCGATTCCAGGCAATTGCCCCCCCCCCTTGACATCTCCATTTGGATGGCTAATAAGTCCCAAGCTCTTGAATTGTGAGCCCCAGAACCCATCACCAAACCTGTTCTTCCTCACCTTTGTCCATCTCAGACAAACACTGCTCTATTTCTTGAGATGCTGTGGACAAAAGCCTGGGTATCACTGCTGATTCCTCTCTTCCTTGTATCTCTTACGTACTACCTCTGCATATTTGCTCTTCCCCACCACTGAGGGAGCTCCAGAAGCAGACTGCTTCTCATCACCTTCACCATGTACCACTCTGTGTCTTACGTGGATACTGAGACCGTCTCCCTAATGGCCTCCCTACCTCCACTTTTCACTTTATACTCTATTCCTCAGGGGGACAGGAGGAATGATTGTTTCAAAGTCTAAGTGAAATTACATCACCTGTTTCTTCAAAATCCTCCAGTTGCATCCTATCTCTCAAAGAAACATCCAAAATCCTCACATAGGCTGAAGAGTCCCACATGATCAGAACCCAACACCTCTACTCTCACCAAGCTGGCTGTCCCTGCCTTCCTACTTCAGGGTTTCTGGAGCTGTTTTCCCCTCTACCTGATATCCTCTTCCCTCTCATCTTTAATTGGCTCACTTCTTCAGCTGTCTTAGGTCTCTGATCAAATGTCACCTTCTCTGTGAGGTCTTTGCTGACAAACCTATATAAAATACCATCCTTCTTAAATTATATGATAAAAGCAAAGAAATATATCACAGGCTTTTTAATGTCAGTTCTTCTGCTAGAACAGGACTTGGTCATTTGGTTTATTGCTATATCACCCATACCCACAACTGTGTGACCAATCATCCTGGTTTGCACAAAGTAGAGAAATTTCCTGGAACATAGGACATTCAGTGCTAAAACCAGGAAAGTTCTGGCCAAACGGGGATCATTCACCTCCTTACTTGCAACAGTGCCTGGCACACAGTAGACACTTGAATAAATATGGGTTATTATGTGCATGAATAATGTATTCATGAATTGGCTTTTTTTCTCACTTTCCCAACGTCTAGGTTGGATATTGTGTTGCAAAGGTGTTTGTCTTGAGTTGACTGGTCTCCTTTCAGGACAAGTGTGGATCAGTCATCTGCAGAGAAGCAGCCATAATGATAGTGTGAGAGCTTGAATAGAAGACCTGTAGCCCTGAGCCAGAAAACACAGCACAGAGCTATGTGGTCAGGGCCAGCCCAGGTACCAATCACCAAGGAACTCAGGGATGGGGCCAGGTGCTCCCCAGGCTTCCTCCTCAGGGCACTGAAGCTTCAAGATCCAGTTTCTTTGTGGATCTAATGGAAATCAGCGATAGCTGAGAGAATCCTCTGGGCCTGAACCCTCCAAGCAGCAGCTGTCTGCTTCCCCAGCCCCCATGCCCCTCACGCTCAGTGGGAGCACAAAACAGCCTCGCCAGCCGGCAGCAGCTCCACGCCAAGAATATGGCGGACGCCCTGCTCTCAACACCCGCAAATATTTGCTGCCACAAATCAATACAAAAGCAGGATGCACCATTAACCTTTAATATATCAGTGCTGGGGCTCTTAATCCATTATGAGGCTGTCATAAATGTGACCGAAATGCAAATCAGAGCAGCAGCCCTTCGGGAGGATGTGAAGGTGCCTTCATTGCCTCCTGGCACAGTCTGCGTCCCCCTCCGCTCCAGAGCAACAGCCTGAGCCTCTTCTGTCCCTGCTGGCTTTTGTTTTCACTGTCCTTCCCTCCCTCTTCTCCTTTCTAGATGTCTGTCTGAGCCCCTCCATTATGTCAGCTTCCCAGGCAGTCCGTCACTTGATATGCCAGAAGAAAGCTGTCATAATGCTGACTTACCGACACTGTGCTAATACTTCATTTGTGTTTCTTCCTTAACCTTGGCCACACTCTTACCTCAAGTTCTTATCATCTCCCCATTTTAGAGATGAGGAAATCAAGGCTCGGGGAGATTAATAAGTTAGGGAAGGCTAGAGAAGCAGCAAGTAGAAGAGCTGTCTTTCCACTCAGGACTGCTTGTTCCCAAACCCATACACTTGACTCTCACGCTGCAGTGTGTCAAGCAGCCCACAGCCAAGTGCACAGGATTAACAAGCAAACAGACACTCAGAAATATCACACAAGACCCATCACCTGAAGGAAGCTCAGAGTTACTGGAACATGCCGCTGAACCAACCGCAGCTCAGCAAAGGAGAGACAGAGGAGAGGGTGGGGAAAGGTGAGGCTGAAGCTTCGACTTCAGGAGAAAATGCAAACTGATGCATAGAGGAGAGCAATGAAAGATGTTCTGTGCAAAGGTGATGATATTTTCAAGCCATGGATCTTTGGAGAGAGGGAAACCTCTGGGAACTACCAATAGTTTACTGTAAGGGAGCAGAAACGGTACGGTCGGACCAAGGGCACAATTACTTATAAAATACTGAGGGCAGTGTCATGGGATAGAAGTTCAAAAATGATGGGAGATGAAACACTGATGTCCCCCCAGAAGATTACAGCACCCCAGAAGGTGTGAGAGGAGCAGGTGGGCACATTCTGTACACTGGGGGACCAGGAAGTTAGAGCAGGAAGCTTTCGCATGTGTTCCAGAAGGCAGGGCTGAGGAGCCACGGTGAACCCTTGTGCATGTGTTTGTGCATGCATGCTTGTGCTCACGTGTGTAGGGCCTGGGCATGTGCATGTACGAGTGCGCGTGGAAGGACCCAGGGCAGGAAGACAGGGAAGATGGAAGGGGGAACCACCCCGGCTGGGACGCTCAGATTATGAGATGTTGTGCCCTGTGACAGACTTTCAAGGAAAGGAGCAGTGAGGGCTTCCTCAGTGGTGGCATGGTGACCCCGTGGGAGGCAGATTTGTGTGACAGAGAAACCACACAATGCTGGGGGTCCCAGCAGGGATCCCAGCACATGAGACATCTACCCCTGACCTTGTTGATGGGCCCAGGGAGGCAGCAGTCACAGGGCAAGAAAGCAGTGACCCAGGCCCTCCCTGCATGGGAAAGTGGGGAAGAAAACGCTAGCACATGTGAGCCCATTACCGCACAACACAAAGCCGACTGCAATTACATGTGAAGCTACAAGACGCTGGCCGTTCTGAATCAGCGTGCAGAAAAATCACGTTAACAAGGTTGCAGACTGATGGAAAGGTTAGGGAACGGAGCTGCAAGGAGGAAGGTATACTCTATTATTGATGAGGCTTGTTTGGGGGCAGGGATGGCAGGCGCCCCTCTCTGTGCCAAGTGCCATAGAAGGGTCAGCTCGTTTCATCTTTAGAATCAACCTTCATGATGAATTATTCATCCCACCTCGTACACAAGGAAATGATAAGGTTTTAAGGGCAAAGCTGTGCTGGGGCCAGGCTGAGTTTGCTGGTCTGCCTGACGTTGACCTTTTCAGGCCTGCACCTCGCAGATGCCTGAGGGGGCTTCCTATACCAGCTCCAACCAAGGATGGTATCTATGCCATGGACCGTTCCATCCTAGCCAGTTGTCTCTTGGACAGAAGGCTCTTCAAGTGCCATGAACAATGCCAGGTGCCAGCCACAGCACCCCAGGAACCCCACAAGCCTCGGGCTGGCACTCTCTCTGGCAGGCACCCCTGAGAGCAGTGAGTGCCTTGGTCAGAGAAACAGGGCCTCCAAGGCAGCAGCTGGATGCTGGCAGAACGGAGCATGATCCTGCTTTTTGCTTGTGATAATTATCCATCCCATTAACTTCTTAGGGTTTAGGCAGGACACTCGGGACAACGCTGCCTGTGTCCAACAGTAAGCTGTCTGATGGGAACAAAACCCCCAGCTGCAGAACACAAAGTAAACCACCAAGGAGCAGTTGTGGGAAAAGTACGCTGTGGCTTCCACAGCCCAGAAGACAAAGAGAAGGACATTGGCATTGAGAGGGCAACCAGACCTAGCCATGCCTCATGCTCTTCCTTCCTTATTGGATCCTCCCGATAGCCCTGGAGAAAGCTATCACAGTCCTCATTCTCAGGACCCTGAGAGGTGAACAAACTCACCCAAGAGTTAGAGACTCACACCAACTCACCCAGGACCCTTCAGCCAGCCAGCACTACAGCCAGGCACGTAAACCACTCCGCTATGACCGTGAAGCCTGGTTCTACCCTGGTTTGTTACACTCTTGAGAAACAGGAGCAACATGGTCCAGTTTGGTGCTACCAGACTGGAGGTCTAGAACCTGGGTTCTGGCTCTGAGGGGCACCCATGGCCATGCAAGGCTGGGGTCCAGAACTCTGACAGCAGAGTCACTTGTGGGTGTAAATTTCACCCTACCACTTGCTAGCCCCATGGCCCATACCAAGTTCAACCTCTCCGTACATCAGTTTCCTCCTTTATGCAACAGGGATGTTCATAGATTGAGTGAATTCAGGCAGTGCACTGAAAACAGTGCTGGCCTATGGGAGACACTTACTATGTGGTCACCTCCACGATCCCAATTATTCAATGAGACATGTGTGCTGTATTATGGTTCTAAAATGCCAGTCTTCGTCAAATGTCCAGAAATGGCTGATTTGGCTAGCTAGGGTTTTTTTGTTTTGAATTTGAATGCTTTTAATACGAGCATGCGATCTCTGGGTCATCGCAAACCCCATCATCTCCTTGGTCTTAAGCCCACACGGCCATCCTTGCCTTGCCATGTTAACATGTGTGATTGAAACCCCTGGCCAAGATGAGCTCTCAGAGCTTCCCACTGTGATATTTCATGATTCTATGGCCTGGGTTGGCACTAAATCCTTATCTTATTTAGGATTTTCTCTTCCACAAAGCAGCACTGTGGACTGTTTTCCCTGAAACATGGCTGTTTTTCTCTGAAAATTGGAATCTCATTTTGAAGCATCTGTCAGGACTCAGAGCTACCGTGGGGAGGATCTCACAAAGAATAGACCTTTAGCAATTAAAATTCACTTTGTCTGGATACCAGGAGCTTTGCCCCTATGGAGGGCCTGCAGCTACCTCCCCAGAAGCGGGGGCTGCCAGGGCTTGCCTCTAAGACACACCAAGGCCACAGCCATACCACACCCAACAGAACAAAGCCAATTAACTCCCTTCAAAAGTCTCTGTGGGCCTCCCTGGATCTTAGCAACATAATATTGTCCCCAGAGGGCTTCGGGATGAAAGACAGTACACCAAACCCAATAAACCCAAAGCAGACCCAGTCCTTTCCTCAGTTGGGCAAGAGTGTCCTTTGGCAAGAAGATTTGATGGTGAGTATTAGGAAGAAGTGGCCTTCAATCTTCAAGTGAAATGAGCTTGCCATGGGATCCCTTAAAGGACTGTTATTCAAAGTCAGTGTGCTTTCTTTGTTCCTTCAGATAGCTGGGTCTCCCTGAAATGCCTCCCTCCTGCCACGTTCACGGGGCATGGGCCCGGGCAGGACAGAGGCGGCCTCCTGTTGTCCAGGATTTAGAGCCTGGAGCACCGGGACCGAACTGTATCTGGATGTGTATGCCCAGATCAGAGGAGTCACTCAGTAAACAGCACATCTCAATTTGTTTGAGTGGATGAATGATGTACAAACCACACACCTCTGCTGCCTCATGTATGTTTCCTCACCTTCTCCTCTATTCTGGAAGCTCTGGTCAGATAAACAAACAGGGGATGCTTAAAGCTCTCTATAAAGGCCTTGCTGAAAATAACCATTATGGGTCTGACCAGCCAGGCTGGAAAAAGCAAAAGTAAAGGGATCAGAGGGAGGTTGATGTGAGGAGACCACCAAGTAAGAGGGGGCTCGGATGCAAGGAGGAGAGACTTCACACGCCATGCGACTCAGCAATGGCGCCATGGGAAGGGTGGGGCCGTCCAATGGAGCCCACCTCTTCAGCCCCGCACACAGTTTACTCATCATCCCTCTTCCAGGGCTCCTCCCTCCTGATGTGTCTAATGCCAACCAGAGGCAGTCTTCCAGCTCCCTGAACACAGCACTTGTCTCCAGGAAAGAGGCCACACTCCCCCCAAGCCTGAAGGAGCCATGTACTGTGTTTTTCTGATGTAGGTCTGACGGGACTCGGTTCACCAGAACAGAGCTGCACCCTGAGTTGTAGAAGGCATGACTCCCCGCTGCATGTGTGACAATGTTCTGAGTGGGAGGCTATGATGAGTTCTGACCATGATGCTTTTCTGGACAACCCTCCGTGGCTTCCCATTTCTTTCAGAACAAAGTGGACCCTCCTAACCATGACTCCCTTAGCCTTCCAGGAGTCATGTCTATCTGGCCAGCACCTCTATACTTTCTGTCCTGGCCACACTGTTCCCCAAGCCCCTTGGGCTTTCCCTCACCTCTCGTCCTTCCTCTCTGCCCTATGTACCACTTTTCCTTCCTAAAAACACAGCTATCTCCTCAGGCAGTCTAGGTCTTAGGTTATATATCACTACCTCCAGGATCCCATTTAAGACTCCCTCAGTGATGGACTGAATTTTGTCCCCCAAAATAGATATGTGAGTCCTAACCCTCAGTACTTCAGACCGTGACCTTTTTTGGAGATTAGAGTCTTTACAGAGGTAGTCAATTTAAATGAGGTCATTAGAATGGGCTGTACTCCAATGACTGGCATCTTAAGAAAAGAGAAATTTGGACACAGACAGTCAGGCACACTGGGAGGACGTTACATGAAAATGAAGCTGAGATCGGAGTAATGAAAGCATCCGCCAGCCAAGAAATTCCAAAGACTTCCAGCAACCCTCCAGATGCCAGGAGAGGCACAGGACACAGGTTCTCTGTCACAGCCTTGGGAAGGAACCAACCCTACCAACACCTCGCTTGCAGACCGCCAGCCTCCAGAACTGGGAGGCAACGAATTTCGGTTCAGTCACCCGGTTTATAGTATGGGCAGTATGGACATACATTGTCTTATCATGCTTCATTCTATAGCTCTTTGCAGACACAGCGTGTTTTATAAACCGAAGGCTCCTGGCAGCCCTGCATCACACCAGACTGTCGGCACTGTTTTCTAGCAGCATTGGCTCACTTCGTGTCTCTGTCATGTTCTGGTAATTCTCACAACATTTCGAACTTCATTAGTATTATTTCTGTTGTGGTGATCTATGATCAGTGATTTCTGATTTACTATTATAATTGTTTTGGGGTGCCACAACCGCACCCTAGAAGATGACAAACGTAATCAATAAACATGTGTGTTCTGACTGCCCCACTGACCAGTCATTCCCCCATCTCTCTCCCTGTCACTGGGCTTTTCTATTTCCTGAGACACAATAAGATTGAAATTAAGCCTTTTAATAATCCTACAATGGCCTCTATGTGCCCAAGTGAAAGGAAGAGTCACATGTCTCTCATTTTAAATCGAAAACTAGAAATGATTCAGTCCAGTGAGGAGAATATGTTGAAAGCTGAGATAAGCCAAAAGCTAGGCCTTTTCACCAAACAGTTAGCCAAGCTATGAAGGTAAAGGGAAAGTTCTCAAAGGAAATTAAAAGTGCTACTCCAGTGAACACCCGAATGATAAGAAAGTGAAATAGCCTTATTGCTGATAGGGAGAAAGTTTGAGTGGTCCAGACAGATGATCAAACCAGCCACGACATTCCCTTAAGCCAAAGCCTAAACCTGAGCAAGTCCCTAGCTCTCTTCAATTCCGTGAAGGCTGGGAGAAGTGAGGAAGTTGCAGAAGAAAGCTGGAAGCCAGCAGAGCTTGGTTCAAGAGGTTTAGGGAAAGAGGCCGTCTGCATAACATAGACGTGCAAGGTGACGCCGCAGGTGTGGATGGAGAAGCTGCAGCAAGGTAGCCAGAGGACCCAGCTAAGCTAATTCACGAACGTGGCTATACCCTCAACAATAGATTTTCAGTGAAGACAAAACAGCCTTCTGTTGGTGAAAATGCCTTCCAGGACTTCTGTAGCTAGAAAGAAGTCAATTCTTGGTTCCAACGCTTCAAAGGATAGGCTGACTCTCTTGTTAGGGACTAATGCAGCTAGTGACTAAGTTGAAGCCAGTGCTTCTTCACCATTCCAAAAATCCTAGGGCCCTTAAGAATGATGCTAAATTTACTCTGCTTGTGCTCAATAAACAGAACAAAGCCTGAATGACTGCACATCTGTTTACAACTCAGTTTACTGAATATTTTAAAGCAACTGTTGAGCCCTATTGCTCAGAAGAAAAGATTCCTTTCAAAATATTACTGCTCACTGACAATGCATCTGGTCACTCAAGAGCTCTAATGGAGATGCACAATGAGATTAACGTTGTTTTCACACCTGCTAACACAACATCCATTCTGTGGCCCATGGATCGAGGGATCATTTCAACCTTCAAGACTTCTTATTTAAGAAATACATTTTGTAATACATCGCTGCCATAGATAGTAATTCCTCTGACAGATCTCGGCAAAGTAAATGGAAAACCTTCTGGAAAGGATTCACCATTCTAGAGGCCATTAAGAACATTCAGGATTCATGGGTAGAGGTCAAAATACCAACATTAACTGGAGTTTGAAAGAAGTTGATTCCATCCCTCACAGATGACTTTGAGGGATTCCGGACTTCGTGGAGGAAGTAAGGGCAAATGTGGTGGAAAGAACAAAAGAACTAGAATTAGAAATGGCACCTGAAGATGTATCTGAATTGCTGAAAGCTCATGATAAAACTTGAACGGGTGAGGAGTTGCTTCTTATGGATGAGCAAAACCAAGGAATTTCTGAAGATGGAAATTGCTCCTGGTGAAGATGCTGTGAAGATTGTTGAAATGACAACAAAGGATTCAGGGTATTCCACAAACTTAGCTGATGAAGCAGCTGCAGGGTTTAAGAGGACTGACCCCAATTTGGAAATAAGTTATATGGATAAAATGCTATCACAGAGCACGGCACGCTATAGAGATATTGTTCATGAAAGAGTCCGCTGAAGCATCAAACTTCATTGTCTTGTTTTACGAAATTGCCCCAGCCACCCCAGCCTTCGGCAGCCACGACCCCAATCAGTCGGCCGCCATCAACATGGAGACAAGACCCTCCACCAGCAAAAAGATTCTGATTCACTGAAAGCTCAGATGATGGTAAGAATTTTTTAACAATAAGGTGGCTGGGTTATGGACATTGGGGAGGGTATGTGCCATGGTGACTGCTGTGAATTGTGTAAGACTGAGGATTCACAGATCTGTACCCCTGAAGCAAATAATATATTATATGTTAATAAAATAAAATTTTAAAAAGTATTTTTAAATTAAGGTACACACATTGTCTTTTAAGGCATAATGCTATTGCACACTTAATAGACTACCACTGTAGTGTAAACATAATTTCATATGCACTGGGAGCCCTCAAAACTCATTTGATTCACTTCATTGTCATTTTATGACGGTCTGGAACAGAACCCCCTGTATGTGTGAGGTGCGCTGGGACTCGGTTATAGCAGCCCCAGGAAATGTGTACCCCTCCTGCGTGCTCTGATAATCACCAACATTTCCTCTGTCACAGCTCTTTCCTCACTGTGCTGTACTGAGTCACTGGTCTGCTGGCTCCTCTGAATCAGCCAGGGCCACTCTACAAAGGTGGACAACATGTTTTTCTCATTCATTTTTTTACCTCTAGAGCCTAACACAACGCCAGGCATACAATAGGAACGCATGATCTCTTTGTTGTAGGAATGTGTGAATGAAGAAATGAGTGAGTGACTTAACAAATGGACAGCAAAACCCCTGGCTACGTGCAACTCTTAGTTCATGGTCATTGTGTCAATTACGTGGTAGTATCACCGCAGTATTACCACCCACTAATACCCAGCTTAATAACTGTGTGATGAACAAGTAAGTGAACAACTGTGTCAACTAACGTGTGAAGAGACCTGGGCTTTCCTGGAATGTAGAAAGCACAGTTTCCCCTCTAGGAGGAGTTCATTTCTGGTGTCACGCTTCTAGAGATGAACCCAGCCATGTGGAATAGTTGCTCAATCTTGACGTGTAGCAGAGCAGGAATGCAGAGATGTGTAGATGCCCAGTGGAGAGCTCCTCCCTGGGAGGCCAAGATCACGGCCCCCTTGCACAGTCAGTATGAGAGTGCACTGGGACAAGCCTTCAGCAAGTGGAATCACCTACTATGTGTCAGGCACCAGGTCAGATCCTCATGAACCTCAAGAGAGCCGAGCATGAGCATCTCCATTTTCCTACGAGGAACCCGAGGCATATGGGATAGGTGCCTTGTCTATGGTCCTGCAGCTGGCAAGGGTGTGAGCAAAGATTTCATAGCAGGGCCTGACTCCAAAATGCTCTTCCCTTGGACCTGGAGGACGACTCTGAGGCTAGACTTCCATCTCAGATTTCACAGTGTCTGTTTTCAGTTTTTCGTCTCTTGTAATGTCTGAATACATTCGTGTTTTCTCCTTCCACATGGGTTGATGCAGCATTTTCAAAATCCCAGCCCACCTTGGGGAACCCAAGGGATGAGCTCCTTCTCTGCTGAGAGTAGAGGAAGCAGCCACAGCTATGGGCACCCTGGAGGAGATGGCAGTGGCAGCAATACCAGAATCAAAGAAAATGAAACTTAGGAGGGCCCAACAGGTCCCCTCTCAACTTGGAGAATTTTCTCTCAACTTTCAACGTGCATACTTTGTTAAGTGGTATCCGTCAGGGAAAGCATTGACTTTGATGCAAACAAACAGACATTTGAACCCAGGCTCGGCTACAAACCAGTTGGGTGGACTGGTTCTCTGTCTTGGTTTCCTTCTCGGCCCTAATAGCTCAATGTAGTGAAAACTATATAATAAAAAGCATGCCGAGCACGTAGACAACTCATAGCACATATCCATATTGTATAACACATATACATATATGATGTATATATATACAGAGAGAGTATACAGTATATCGAATAATATAGTAAAATAATAGTAATTCTTCAATAACTAATAGCCATCAATAGTAATTCTTCAATAACTAATTCTTCAATAACTAATACCCAATAACTAATAATAGTAATTCTTCAATAACTAATAATATAGTAAAATAATAGTAATTCTTCAATAACTAATAACTAATAACTAATGGAGGTGGCTGATATTTCAGCAGCCCCTTTCTCCACTGGGACCATATACTCCAGTTCCTTTCCTGCATCAGCGAACCCCAGTAGCCCAGGGCCATGCCAAGGCAGTGACCAGCCCAGAGCATGTGCTCCAAGCTCTGGGGCTTAGGATAAAAGGCATCAACACATAGATCCAAAGGCCACTAAAGGACCATTCTGGCCACATTTCTCTCCTTCTTCCCGTGACTGTAAAGGGTTACCATGGTAATTAAAGTATGAGATCCTAATTCTTATGATATTAATTAAAGTGAAAACCGCAGATGGTGTTTAATAACAACTCAGTCCCAGCAGGTTCCAGACACTTTACCTAAATCAAACATATCATAAAGTTGGCATGAGAATCACAGAGCCTAGCCCTGCCACATCTGGCCGGGGACACATGTTCTCACCTAGACCGAAAGTAACAAACCATCTCTATTACTTATGCAGATGTGGCCTTAAATTGCTTGACAGTCTGATTCCAACCCACTACCTCCTGGAGCCAAAAATAAAGGAGTATTGATTGCAAAGATTAATAATGGAGCTTAAGAAGGAAAATGGTACAAAACACCTTTTTCTCTCCTTTCGTGATATAAACGCCTGCCACCCCTGCAACCTAATTTTGTCACCCAGAACATGGGAGTGTATTAATTAAAGTGACACCAAGGACAGGAAAATCTGAGCTCTTGGGGTGATGACTGGAAATACATAAATATGCATCTCCAGGCTGTCTTGGGAAGGGAAGCACGTGGCCGGGCAGGATCAGCATAATTTTACCATGGGGAAGGTGGAGAGAAGAGCGTGCAGCTTACCCCTGGAGGTCACAGCTCTGGTGCTGGTGACAGTTTCCCTAGACTGGACAAAGAAACTAGACAAAGCGTCACTATCTGATTAGTCCCCTTTATTGTAAGAAACTAGACCATCACTTCTGTAAATGTCCCCTGATGTGGCCTGGGAAATAGCTAATATTTAATGGATAGGTATTACATACTCAACTAATTGTCACAATACATTGACAGAGATAGAGTGGTACCATTTTATAGATGAAGAAAATGAGGCCTAGTATGGTTACTCAGAATCTTGGCTAGGATTCAAAAGCATGCTTGGCTAAGACCACTCCCCACACTGCTGTGTTAAGACAGGAGACATGGGAGGCCAGTGTAGAATGAACAGGCTTTATCCAGGGGAGCAGTCCTGGAAAAGGGTCAGAGCTTCCCTCTACAAGACCATTACCTGCTGTTGTCCCTCCCACCAGCACTGGGACTCTTACTTACCAGCCAAGGAGGCCCTTCTCCCTAGGGAGGGACAGATATCAGCTACCTTGGGTAGAGAAATACAAGATTCAGTTGGGATTAACTTAGAAGATATCAGGAGATGATGGATGATTTTAGAGACTCTTGTGTTTGCATTGTTTTATTTAGGTCAATTTCACTCTGGTTACTGAATCAGTTTTCACAGCCCACTGTGCTGTGCGCCCTGATTGCCAACACTGCAAGGGATGCGACCTCAGCTTATCCTGAGCTGAGTTGGGCATCCATAAGTATCCAAAACACCTGGTCCCAACTGGACCTCGCTGTGCCCATCTGACCCTGCTCTTCCCCTGTACACCTCATGTCAGGTCCAGGCATCTCTAGCCCCCCATCCCAGCCCTCAAGTCTGCATTGCCCTGCCCCCTCACTTCAGCCTTTCTCCCACCTGTCACATCCCAAAAATCACGACCAAGTCAACCTCCTCCATCTCTCTTAGATCTCTCTCCTCCTCATAATGTCACTGCCCTTGGTCAGGAAAATACAGAGAACGTTCACAGGGCTGTAGGAGAGGAGAACCAAGGAGAGGCAGAGAGGAAAAGACAGATTGAGGAGAGATATGTCTCATTAATACAGACCTCACCCCTCTGGTATCCTTCTATGACCCCAGGTGGAGGCCGACAACCTGACAAGTAGCACACCCTTCTTTAACCAAAGTCTTATATATAGTATATGCCTCACATTTGCTTGATTCCTCCCCTAATAAGTTATTGTTTTAAAAAAGAAGAGGGGCACCTGAGTGACTCAGAGGGTTAAGCTTCTGCCTTCGGCTCAGGTCATGATCTCAGGGTCCTGGGATCGAGCCCTGCATCAGGCTCTCTGCTCAGCAGGAAGCCTGCTTCTCCACCACCCCCGCCACGCCTGCCTCTCTGCCTACTTGTGATCTCTCTCTGTCAAATAAAATCTTTTTAAAATTTTTTAAAAATCTGAAAAGAAGAAGAAAGACAAACAAGAGAAGATTATTACTGCACAGAGCACTAGACAGTACAGGACACTATTCCGAATATTTGCAGAACAGGTTTTAGGTAAGATCTATTATTCTTCCCAATTTACAAAAGAGGAATTGGAGGCCCAGAAAGTTAAGTTGCCCAAAGTCATGCATCCATTCAACACTGGGTCCAGGATGTAAGATCAGGGCGCCTGGCTCCCTAGCATGCTTTTGTGTTTTAAGCTCCATGAAAATATTTGACAGATATGGTTGCTTCCCCACTGCACCCCCAAAACTGAGCAGAGTGCCTGGCACAGAGGTAATCAATAGAGCTGTCAGTGGATGAAGGGGTGAGTCCAGCCTGCCCCACTACAGTGCACATCACTACATAATACATCACTACATGTGATGGGTCAGCAACATTCTGCTCCTGGCCCTGCTGCATGACTAGCCTTCCTTCCCCTGCAAAATACGAAACACCCTTCCTTCTCACCTCTCCATCAACTCAGGCTGAGCCACTGTCCTCAGTGGGAGAGTACTGCCGCCATGCCCAGGCAAAGCCCCGCCCTGCAGAGATCCCATATGTCTTGCCAGCTGAGTTCTCCCCATGCTCAGAGGAAAACCCTGTGCTAACCTGCTGTGTATTTTGAATGCCATTGTTACGATATAAGGCACATTAGCTATGTGAGGGTATCAGGCATACACATGCATCCCACAGCCCATCAGACACAGGAAATGCTCTGACACAGAGGCCCCAAGAGAAGTCCTAGACAGAGAAATTCAGCTCCAGCCCTGTCCTTTGCAGCCAAAAGTGGAAAGGGAACTAAAAGAAGGCAATGCACAGAGATTACATTCACTTCTGTGTATGAGCAACAGAGTATGTGGTTATGACGTGTGTGTGTGTGTGTGTGTGTGTGTGGCCACTTCTGAGTCAGTGTGTAGGGGCTGATGTGTGTCCTCTCGATGCAGAGCTCTGCAGCAGAGACAAGAAAATGTGTCTGTTCTTGACCCTAGACTGAGGCCGGATTTTCTTAGTGTGCTGAGCCAAGAGAAGCCAATTCTGAGAAGTTCTACAGAAACTTGTTTGTAAGACCAGAGTCAGAGCTGAGTTGTTGATCAGCCCACAAACTGTTGGAGTGGGAGGATACTTTAGGAATCTTGTGAAATCCCCTCATGGTACAGACCCAGAAAAGAACAGTCACTTTTTCAAGGACACATGGCTGGGGAGGACGAGAGCACCCTCAGCCCCTATTCAGGAGACTTTGTACAATGTCTGAGGGGCAGCTACAGAACCTGCCACAGCTAAAAGGTAGACTTTATCCCACACTTCTGCAATGTAGTAAGAGAAGACTTCCAAAGGAAGGCCACCAGTATTCACACTCAGTGTGGCACAGCAAAGAGTCACATGGGTCACTGTGTTCCCAACCACTCATGATCCTTTCTGTGAGTCCAGAAACCAACTCATGACAGTGGACTGTGGTCTAAGGGGTCCAGATCTCAGGAGGCCAGAGAGGAAAGAAGTGACAGAGGATGGGAACCACAGTGGATTTGTACCTGCAAAGTCAGCTGTTTGGAAAATATCTGAGTTAGGAATCCTCTTGATTTCCATAGGGTAACACAGGGCTAATGACAGGATTCCTGGGTTCAGGCCTCAACAAGCCTGAGGTGCTAACCAAGCTTGACTTGACTTCCATGGCCAGTGGCTATTTCAGGCCGTAACCCACAGCCATGACATTGTCTTCTCTTCTGGCTTCACTAAGTCTACCGCAGGTTGGGCAGAGGGAGAGGTTGGTGAGGAGTTGGGGGGGGGTCTCCTGTTTATTGAAGACTCCCCATATTCCAGGCACTGTAAAGAGCACTTTAGAGACAGCATCTCTTTTCACAATCATGGCGCCATTGGGCAGATCCAGTTTTTTAATCTGGTTCAACATTAAAAATTGTTGACTCCTCTTTCCTGCAGGTGTTCTACTTGCCACACCTGTTCCAGCTCAGAGGTGACTTCCTCTCTGTTCCTTTCCATCCACCTTTCCAGACTGAGTGTGTGAGCTTGCCCTTCTCTCTGGGCCTCTTCTCTGGCTCCTGTGCCATAACTGGCCTGTTACAAAGCTGTGGGCTGGTGGGCTTTCCCCTTGTATTACTTAGAGGAAAAAGTCTGCATCTTTCTCCACTTGGGAATACCTTCAGCATATCCTGCTGCACAACTCAAACTCAGGAAAGACAAAATTATAAAAGTCCTATTTTGAAGATTGATAAATTATAAAGGCTTATGTTCTATCTCATGTGACATTTTATAATGTTCCAGAAATCTGGATGACACTGATTGATCAAGATGACTATCCTATGAGATCAACTACCATTAATTATCCCCATTTTTTCAAATGATAAGGAAATGAAAGTTCGGAGAGGTTAAGGGTTATTCTGGATCACAGAGCTGGTACTTTGTGGAATCTGTCACCCCAGTTAACACAAAAGAAGTTAAGAGTTGGCACTGTACATTTTTCAGGTGTTACACAAATCCATCCAGAGCAGAGACCAATGGATTACCTGCCACGGACATACCCAGTGTATGTTAATAGGATGCTCGTTCATTATTAGTGCAAATCGTAACCCATGCACACCAGGTCTTTCACCCCAGGAGAAGATATATATAGGACAAACCCTGGGCGTGGAATGAAGAAAATGTAGAGAATCGTTCTGCCTTAACTGCTGATATATTCCATTGGAGCTTATTGAAAATTATTTTTTAGAGCTCATTTCTGGGTTCATGTTCAATGTTCTATCAATGGCTTTACAGCTGTTTCGGAGGAGATAAGAGACCGTCCATCAGGCTCAGTGCTGCTGGTTTGTGTCATTTCCTCCTAGGAAAATTGCCCAGAAAAAAGAGAAACCTATCTCAGGGAAAGTTTCCAGAAATTATTCACACTGTTAGAGCGTCCAGAAGGAGCCTACTGCTCGTGTCTACCCTGGGGCGGTGCAGACATGGAGAGAAATGGCTGGGAGGGAGTGATGGGAAACAGCAGAGCCAGCAACTGACCCTGCATGGACAGTCTGGCATCTGAGTGCCTCCTCCCCTTCACCCAGTTTCTCCCAGGTTAGGGGACAATAAAGAACTTGACCTGGGGCAAATTACTGCGGCAGTGGGAGCGGTTAACCTGACTGCTGGAGACAAGGCTGCTTTAAGGAATGATACCCGTATGCGTGTGACTTGAGGGACTGCCTGATCCAGTCTTGCAGACTATGGCTCAAGATCCTTAAGGGAGATGTCTGAGAGAAAGACAAAGTAAATTAATTAAAATGCATTTTGAATAAATAAATAAAATACAATAAAATGCATTTTATGTGATGGAGAGTGAACCCCTATCCCTCTCTCCATCTTTATCTCTCCCAAACAGAGGAAGATCATAAACACAATGAAGCCAGCATTCGAACTTCAGGGATTAGGGGAATGATGTCCTTTCACTGTACAGCAGGGCCCCTGTGTAAAAACACTGCAGAGCCAAGTGTGACATTGATAGTACAGACAAAATTGGAGGGGTCCACTGCAGGTGTGTGCTCAAGAAAGACAGGGTCTTGACTTATGAGGTCAAGTCAGAGGCCGGCGGGTGGAGTCCAGGTCAGGTGGCCGGGGAGGCACTGTGAGCATTCCGGGTATCCTGTGAGGGCTGGGACCTGTAAGTGAAGCCGTGATAGGGAGCTGAAGTTCCAAGGTCAGGCCCTGGGTGCAGAATCAAATTCTGTCTCCTGCCTTGCCTGTGGCCAGGAGGTTTTTGCTAAGAAGGTTGTTCAGTGCCACAGGGGACAGCTATAACAGGAGGATTTTCATGGCAGCAAAGAACATGGGTATATGCTGAGTCCCTGCTCAGGGAAGGAAGGGCAGTCAGACCTGCAGGGGACACTGTTTGTGTCCTGCCGGGATCCCATTTTGCAAGGATGTACCCATCCTCCTGTGAATGTTGGCTGCTGATGGTCAGAAGCACTGTCCTTCCTAGAGGGTTGCAGAGGAGATGGGAGAGGGGGTAATTTCCCTTGAAACTACCCCCTTTCCCATCTCCTCTTCAGGGGGCAGCCCATAGCCAACAACTGAATGATTTGGGACTCTAAAAGGCCAACCTCTTTGCCTGATGGTAGGACCAACTCTGTGCTCTGTGGGGTGACTCTCATATCAAAGCTCTTGTGGGATCCGGTTGGAGCTAGTTTCCAGCTGATAGAACATCCTTCTTAGCAAGGTTTTCCTGTCTTACCCTATTTCCCTACTTCTGCTTCTCTTGAGACTCTACCCTCCCACTGCTCACCCCCCACCCGCCCACCTAAAACATTTGTGCAAGAGTCCTCAACCTGTAGGGGTCTGCTTGTAGGTGTCCCAATGAGAGGCAAGAGGCCTGGGGCAATGGGTTCAAACACACCACAATGAAGAAGCAGACTCCAATGAGCTTCTCCCAGCCCCAGGAAGGCAGGTAGAAGCTAGTAAGGCATACACTTCCAAGCTATGAGGCACAGAACTGAGCATGTCATAAGCACCCATTAAATCCTGGAGGCCCGACTTGATTGATAAAACTCCATATTTTCATATGGTTGGCTCTCCTCACACCAACATCCCCATTCTCCCCCCAAGTCCTCTGGAGCCAGGATCTACAATTAACCATTAACTTCACTTGCTCACCAGATTCAAGCACAATTAGTCACCGAGTTCACCATTAGTTAATGGCAGGCAGAGTTATCAGAACCATCATTTGTCTGCTTGGGGAGAAATTAAATAAATAAGGCCTAGGAGAAAACCTGGCTCCACCATGGATGCTGCTTTTAGACAAGCTAAGAAACCAATTCTAGTTCTCTCTTTTGTTTGTTTGTTTCAGAAGCAGAGTTTAGTGATTCATCAATTGCATATAACACCCAGTGCTCATTACATCATATGTCCTCCTTAATGCCCATCACCCAGTTACCCCATCCCTCCACTTCCCTCCCCTCCAGCAACCCTCAGTTTTTTTCCCTACAGTTAAGAGAGTCCCCTATAGTTTGTCTCCTTCTCTGATTTTGTCTTGTTTTTTTTCCTCCTTCCCCTGTGATCCTCTTTTTGTTTCAAGAAACCAATTCTTTAGCCCTGTGTTTGCACTGTACGTGCTAAGCCGTTCTGATGATTCTGGACTGTGTGACAAGGTCGCCTCTGGTAATCTCAGAGCAGGAATTCCTGACCCCCAGAATAGCCAGGGTCACTTCGGTGTTAAGCCTGTAATCTGTTTCTAAAGCAAAAATCTCAGGAGTCAAAGCATTCAATAGGACAAAAAAATAAAGTGGGTCTAGAGCAGGGGTGACGGCTATAGATGGAGTCCCCATTGGGCACTATACCCAGTACCAAGTAGCCAGTAAGCAGGAGGTGGAGGATGCAGCCTGAGTCACCCTTGTGATTTGGGATTTGGTGTAAGAGTAAGGTCAGAAGTCAATGAGTTCCTGGATGTGTCAAGAATTGGAAACTGAAGAAGAGGGAAAGAACAGAGAGGCATTAATTCTAATGAAGGGCCTGCCATGTGCTAGATGCGTCCACATAGTCATCTCTATTAACCTTTTCAGCCTTATAGAGAAGGGATGCATATTTCTGTCTAAGAGCTCAAGGAAACAGAGCTGAGAAGATATAAGCTTACATCAATCAAGGCGATTTTCATCCACCATAGTTCTATACTCAATACTTTTCTGGAATCCTAGTTGGATGGGAACTTCTCTGGAGAGAATGGAGTCTTAGCTCTGACCCTGAATCTTCCCTAAGAACTGGTGTTTTTGAGCTGAGCTGTGAATGAAAAGTAGAATATTAGAGGTACATAAGCTGCAAAGAACATACCAGGAAACAGGAACAACATGAACAATGATGGGGTAAAGGGCACGATGGACTTTGAAGACTGGTGAGATTTAGAGACGTGAGTTGATTGAGCTGCATCTTGAGACACAAAATCAAGATGCTCCAGAGCATGAGGGTGCCAGGGCCCTTTCAGACACTAAGAGATCTGGAATCTGCAGAGGGATTTAACCTGTGCAAGCAGGTTGCTGTTTCTCATTCCTCAGTGACATGGCACTCAAAGGCCAAGAACCCATTTCTCCTGCCTCTCTACCCTACTCCTGCACCCAAACTTGAAGCTGGCCAGAGACGCAAGGCCTAAGGTAGGCTTCCTGGCGAGAATGGAGTCATCTCTAATGAGCTTTCCAATTGAGGCTTCTGTGGAGCAGGAGGCTCAGGGCCTGCTGAGTGCCAAGAGGAATGACCATGTTCCTGCTGCCAATGTGCCCCGAGAGGAAACCTCAACTGGAATGATTCAGCAGAGAAGATGTCCTGAAGGAAAAGATCAAACAAAGGCTGGACAGAACACACTCATTTGATTTCTCCTCCAGCCTCCTTCAAACATGTTCAAAGATAGTTATGAATTTAGGCTTCCCTTCTACCCTTTCTCGGCTTAGGAGCAAAAATGGTGAATGTGGACTTCTAGAAGGATGAATATCCAAGGACAGGCTTGAAACTTGGCTTCTTCTGCAGCTGATGGCCCATGGAGAGGGCTCATCTCCTCAGGTGGTCTTTGTGCCTCTATTCTCTGGTTCCCTTCTCTACCCGAATCTCACTGTTAACCTTATTTTACCTAGTCTTACAGACTTTGCCCCTTGATCAGCCAGTTCCTCTCTCTCTTACCTCTGGTTCCTCTCAATCTAAAAGCATGATCAGGTCTGCCTCATCCAAAAACCTTAACTACAACAGCCAAATGTCCCTGGACAGCTCTCCCTCCTTACCCCCCACCCTGCCACCACTATCTTTGCAAGCTACTGCCTCCTTTCCCTGGCCTCTTACCAATTGAGGTCTCAATAATGATATATCCTCACTTCTTCAACTTTGGTTTATACTCCTTGAAATTTAAATTACACCCTTAGCATGCAACTAAATTTCTCTCTCAATGGATAAAGGAGATCGAGCTACACTCAGCCAGGTCCCATGCTGCTGCTTAACATGCCTCATTATAGGTAATCTACACCTGCCATAAGAGAAAACAGGCTCTCAAAGAATGCTGATGACTTCATTTGTTATTTAATCCAGCATTCTTTCTAGTTTCACGTGCCCCATGACATCCGGGGAGAGAACATCCTCCTGTTGGCAGCAAGGCCTAACAATCATGGCACTGGTTCTTGTGGTGGTGGGGAGCATAGTCTCAAAACCCCAGGGGGAAACAGTTATCAGCCCTAGACCAACTGCTTCAACTACCCCTGCTGCATCCCCACAAAGCCTGTCCCCTAGAACACCATGGTAATCCAGGTCCCTGGGCCCCTTCCCCCACCTCCCTAACCACAGACCTCCCTCCTCTTCCTCAGACATACCTTATTTGTTACTGCTGTCCAAGGTCCTGTCCAAGCCCCACTGCTTTACAGTGTATAGTATCTCCATTGGAAATTCATCAACTTCCATAATGATGAGCATATGTCTTAGCAGAAGACTCTGAAGGCTCTGGGTTTAGCAGTCCTTATTTCTCCCAGATCAACAGGTGCACATTTCTAGCTATTCCTCAATCCATCCAGGAGGAATCTGGGATGGCCTCTTAGAGAAGGTTAACAACCGAACTGAGTGTTAAGAAAGAGATATAGATCTCAGTGCCTTGGAGAAGCAAGAGAGCAGGGCCTTCCAGGCAAAAGGAAAAGGGTGAAGAGCATGGGATATAGAGACAGGGATACTCTGGTCTTCTAGGCAAAATCTATTACTGGCAGGAGTAGGGAAGTACATGAGGCAAACATGTTTCTAGACAAACTGCTTCCCAGCGACCTGAAACGTGACTAAAAGACGATGTAGTGATACAATAAAGGTAGAAAGTATCTCTAAACTAATTTTAGGACACAATGGCAAGTGACCTCTTTGAGTCAGAGCAGTGATATTAATTTACTCCAATCCCTGCCACTGAGGGAGTTATAACCCCCTGTAATGAACAGCCTGAGAGTGTTGAGCAGGTAATGACCGTGAAGGCGAAGGGAAGTGGAGTGGGTCAGTGTGGATGGTTCTAGAGGTGACATGTAGTACTGGAAAGGCAGCCTGGGCTCCACTGCATCTATAACCTTGACCACATTGAACTATATGGTGGCCTGCACTACCAACCAGTTCTTCTTTTCTATGCCTAAGCCTGTTCCTCTGGTCATTCCAGAGAGATCTTGGATCTCCCAATAATACTGAAGGGTCAAGGTGAGGATAAGTGAGCCGAAAGGGGTAGGAGGGTAGAAAAGGTGGCAACAGATCCAGGCAGCAAGGATATCTGGCAAGGGCAAGCTTAACATCCTTTACCCTCCTCCTCCTACCAGGCCATGACCAGCACTGAAATTCTACCAGTCATCCTCCGCTGCATCTTCTTCTACAGGCCCTTTTTCCATTAGGGCTGAACCTGGAGACCATAACCTCAACCCTTTCCTAGTCCAATTCACAGCTTCTCAGTCCAGCCAGTCACAAAAACTCATCTCCCAGATGTGCCACCATGATCATGGCCAACTCCTGATTGAATCCCTCATTAGCTTAGTCATTAGTGTAGAAATCTTGGATCTTGTATGCAAGGCTCTTTGTCCAGGGGCCCAGTCCAACCTCATGTTCAAATTTGTTCCCCCAGCTCCCCTGTAAGCCCTGTTCTTCACCTAATCTGAACCCAAGAAGAGAGAAAAGGAGCACTGAATAGATTCTCTGGCATCTCCTTGGGGTCCAGCACTACATCCAACACTTTTAAATGCATTAGCTTTCTTTCCAGTCCAAACAACCCTCATAAAGCAGATATCAGCACTTCCATTTATTTCCAGAAAAAGAAAAAAGGAGGAAAAGCAAGATAAGAAAACTTTAATTTCACAGGGTTTATTAATTCTTAGGGCAGCAACTCAGACCTTGGTCTGACAGTTTCCACATCTTTGTTCCTTTTGGTCCAACCTGATGCTTCCCCTGAATACACAGTGGATTCACCCCTGCTTTTACCCAACATGCATTGCCTCTACCTAGAATGCCCTGCTGCTCACCATCACTTTCTAGATCTTACACCTCCTTCACGGCCCAGCTCCCTTCCTGCTACTTCAGCTGAGAATAATTATTTCCCCCACACTGCCTACGGCCCACGCATCTGACACATTATTCTGGGTTGTTCTGCTGGCATTTCTGCTTCTCTCCTACTTCCCATGTCAGACAACTATCTCTCTGATGCAGGGTCCCTTCCAAGGATGACAGTGGATGCTCCATTCTCCTCACACATGCTCAGCGTAGTGTTTACACAGAGCTGATGCTCAACCAGAGCTGAATGAACATTGGGGCAGCTCAGGCAATTCATTCAGAAGTGTGCTCAGTAAAATCCCTGCAAGAGGTCCTGTACTAGCAGGCATGGGGAGGGCATCCCATTCCCTTTCTCATCATGGTCTGTAGCTTTCTTGAGGTGGGGAAGCAGTAGGGAGCAACAGGTGCTGGGTGATGGTGACTAGAAAGACCAAATCGCCCTCTCAGCATCAGCGGACTTCTCTACAGCAAGAGACAAGGATCCCAACCAAGTGTACAAGGTGAATCCCAGGACCAGCGCATCCATGAGCATTCAGGTAACAGCGAGCAAGACTCCCAGTTTCCAATCTAGATCCTCTGTTTCCTCTTCAGTGAAATGGGGGAAATACAGTACAATCCTCCCAGAGAACTGTGATGATGTGATTATGTTTATAAGACATCTACTAGGGAATCTAGCGCATAGCAGGTGTGCAACAATTATGATCTACGGTTGACAAGGGTGAATATTCAACAATAGACTCTCGAAAAGGAAAGAGGAAAATTGTAAGAGGAAAATTAAAGGTACATTAGCAAACATAAAAGTAAAGCCCTAAATCATAGAGTTCACCAATTTCTGTGGTAGAGATGCTCTTACAATGACCAGTTCTAAGCTAGCCACATGACATCAAAGAACTATCACTAGCCACCTCCGGCACAGCACTGCTTGTGGCTCACAAAACAAAAACAACAACAAAAACAAACATTAATTCCATTTGCCACTCCCTCCACCTCCCTGTAAACACAGACGGACTTCTTTGTTAGGTGGAAAAGAAATAATAACTGTGACATCCAATTGGGGTGTAAAGAGGAGACTGAGACCTCAGGTACCCTTGCCAACAGGGCTGAGGCCTCCTTCCAGACAGCCTGCACAGCCTCAGCAATCCAAAGACCAGACAGGATTAGTCCCTGTGTGGGGTGTAGCCAAGTTCATGGACTATAGGTGCCTGGAAAGAACCACAAGCCTGTCTGTTCTGAGAATTCTCTTTGAAGGCATAAGAAAAGCCTTCTTCCAGCATCCTCCAAGGAAGATGGCTCACAGCTAGATAGCCCTTCAGGAATTTCTCAACTTTCCAAGGATATGAACATCCTGCATTTTCCTTCACGATTCATTTCTACTTTTTTCTCAGTTTGTCTCAGCCAGTCTGGTAAAGCAACTTCTTTCTACAATCAGTACTTAAGTGGCACTCAGTTCCCATAGCAACACGTTGGGCTAGTAGCCCTCACACACCCAGCTCACCATCACCCCAGAAAAACAATTTCAACAGATATTCCTCTCATCTCTAACTGAAACCTCCTCAACGAGAGAGACCTCACTTTATACAAAGTTCTAGAGGTTGTTGTAGACATGTAGAAAAAAAAATTGAAAAACAAAATTTCACTGGGCAAAAGTGAAAGTGATCTCTTGCCATATATTTTGAGGGACAGATGAGTGTCAAAACAGGGTGAAAACCAAGTCTCTCTCAATGGCAATATACAAATCCCATTGGAGACAGAATCTCCAAACCTTAAGAGAGGAATTTTTTTTAAGTTTTGATCTGACAAAGACTACGAAGGGATCTTCACAATATTACTTTTGGTCCTTTAATAAAGGTTTGATATGGGGCCTATGAGGTGTCCTGAGGACCAGAGCGCTGAGATGTGGTGCTATGGACCATGCAAAGGTCATGAAATCAACTCTAAGGCATATGTGTTTCCTCCTTTCCTCATTAGAGGCAGCAGAAACTTGCCATACAATCCTCAGGGCTACCGCTTTTCATGGCCACTGTCCAGGAACACATGCTTGAAACTATATCAAAGTTAAAATCTGGAAACTGCTCCTAGTAAAGTCTGATGTGAGAAAAAATAGAAAACTTGAATAGTCCTACAAGTATTAAAGAAACTAAATTCATATTTTGAAACCTTCCTACATTGAAAACTTGTGGCCCAGACAGCTTCACTGTGGCATGCTACCAAATATTTAAGAACTAAATAGCTCCAGTTTTCAACAAACACCTGTACATAACTGCCAGTGAAGGTTTCTTCCTGTGATCAACAGTGGCTTATTAAACCCATTTCCTCTTATTGGACACAACCAAACACTACATCCTCTACTGCTCCTGGCAGTTAGGTTGGGGGGGTCAGCGGATTATATTCAAATTAATGGCCTATGGGCAGAATGTTGTATAATTCTCAGAGACCATACATAGAAAATGAGAGTTTTACAATATACACATATCATGGATCTCTTAGTCATCTCTATGTAGAAAGTCCCCTGAAATATACTGGATTTGAATGAAAGCCAGAATGAACTGTATTAAGACATTTTGGCATTTGATTACTGCCTCAGTAGAGCCCAGAATAACCTGACAGATATACATACCCCAACACAATTTATGAAACCAGCAGAACTTTGATAATAAAATCTGACAAAGATAGTAAGAAAATGAAAAATTATAGGTCAAACTTAATCATAAATATAGATGTAAACATCCTAAGCAAAATACCAGGAAAATGAACACAGTAATATATATTTTTAAAGACAAACATTGTAACCTAATTGGGTTTCTTTCAGAAATGCAAAGTTGGCATAGTGTTAGAAATATCAATGTAATTTCCTATTTAACACATTAAAGCAGAAAAAGAAAACCCTACGATCATCTTCATGGAGGTAGAAAAAGGATTTCATAAAATATCTCCTCATCTTAAGAAAAACAAAACAGAAACTCTAACTTCATAGGAATGAAGGAAATTTTTAATAATCTTTATCTGTAAAACATAGCACACATCATTCTAAATTCTAAATGGCCAAACACTGAAAAGGCCTTCCATCTGAGACAAGAAACAAGATGAACAGGCCCACTGCATTAGTCAGCTTGCGCTGCCATAACAAAATACCATAGGCTGCCTGGCTTAAGCATCAGAAATGTATTGTCTCACAGTCCTGGAGACTGGAAGACTGAGACCACGGTTGGGTTCTGAAGGGACACAATTCCATTCCTGGCCTGCTAAAATGAATATCCTTATCATATTCCAAATACACGTACTCTATCCCCAGAACCCCCAAAAGTCTTAACTAGTCTAAAGTCTACAGCCCAAAGTCTCACCTCAATATCATATAAATCAGATATGGGTGAGACTTCAAGTATGATTCATCCTGAGGCAAAATTCCTCTCCTACTGTGAACCCATGAAACCAGACAAATTATGTGCTTCCAAAATATGGGGTCTGGCAGGCATCGGATTGGCATACCCATTCTAAAGGGAAAACCTGGAAGAAAGGAAGGGGTGATGGGTCTTGAGCAAGTCCAATATGTAGCAAGATAAATTCCACTAGATCTTAAGGCTCTATGGTTCAGTCTTGTAGAATCCAAGAAGCCCAAAATGACTTCCTTCATTACACTCCATGTTCTCTGTGCTCTTTAGCTCAAACTGGAAATGTCTTTGCTGGTATATTCCCAATCTATTCTTGGCTTCTGCTGAGATGGCTGATTAGGTCCATGAGTCACACTCCTGATCTCTTTATTAAATGGTTGCTCAGCCACATCCTTAGTGTTCTATGTAGAATAAGCTCTCTCATTTCTGGCAATATGGACAGCCTGATAATTTTCCAAATCTCCAAGTTTTGATTCCAACAATTTCTTCTTCAATTCATCTCTTCCTTCTTGTCTTACCATAATCAGTCAGGAAAAACCAAGAGGCTCCTTCAACACTTTGCTTAGAAATCTCCTCAGCTAAATATCTATTTTGCTGCTCACAAGTTTTAGCTTCCATAAAACACCAGAACACAGTTCAGGCAAGTTCTTTGCCAGTTTATAAGCCGCCTTTTCCTCCAGCTTCCAATAACATGTTCCTTATTTTCATCTGACATCTTACCAGAATTGTCCTTAACATCCACATTTCCAGCCTGCACCTCAAAATTCTTCCAGCCTGTAACTATTACCCAGTTCCAAAGCTGCTTCCGCATGCCTACGTATTTGTTACAGTAGTACCTCACTTCTCATACCAACATCTATATTAGTCAGCTCAGATTACCATAAGTATCGACTGAATGGCTTGAAAAACAGAAATTTACTTTCTCACAGTTCTGGAGGCTGGAAGTCCAAGCTCGGGGGGTCATCATGGTCATGTTCTGTTGAGGGTTCTCTTCTGGCTTGTAGATGGCCACCTTCTCACTGTGTCCTCACATGTCAGAGAGATAGAGAAAGAGAGAGATCTCTCTTCCTCTTTTTACAAGGCCACAATACTATCAGATTAGAGCCACATCTTTATGACCTCATTGGACCTCAATTCCCTCCTAGAGACCCCACCTGCAGATATGGTCATAATCCAGTGTAGGGCTTCAACATACATACAAATTTTGAGGAGACATCATTCAGTCTATAGCACCCACTAACATTGTTTTTATTCAACATTATGCTGGAGGTCCTTTTGGTCCCTTAAAGGGAAGAGGGAATAAAACTCTAAAGAATGGAAAAAATAAAATTCTGATTTTTCACAAGTGATATGATTATGTACATAGAAATTCCAAGAAAATCCATAGTTAAATTATTAGCATTAATAAGACTGCCCCCAAAATAACTAGATTTAAAATCAATATGTGAATGAATTATTTTTCTATATACCAGCAACATAAACATTCAAAATAAAGTGAAAAATTACAAGATATTACTTAAAATGTCATGAAAATTTCAGGTACCAAGTAATAACTCTAAAAAAAAAGTTGTCTGTCTTTATGGCAGAATTATTATTGAGAGAAATTAAACTGAGGGGAAAATATTTAAATAGAGAGATTACCATTACATGGGTTGGAATATTCAATTTGAGGAAAATTATGATAAATAAGAAATGGAAAGACAGATATACTATGTTCATGAGTAGAAAGGCTCACGTCATAATGAGGCCAATTATCTTGAAATTTACCTGCAAGTTTATCTACTATTTTTGTGAAATCTAAGAAGCTGATTTAAAAATGCACATGAAAGAATAATGCCTCAAGCAGTTCTGGAAAAGAAAAGCCAAGATGAGTGTGGCAATTACAAAGGTATTATGGTGCATAAGGATAGACAGAGATCATTGGAAGAGGAAATAAAGCCCAGCAACAATCTCTAGGACATACAAAAACTTCCTACACAATAGAACAGGCACTGGAAACTAGTAGGGCTTGTCAAAAACCCTAACACTTTATAGCACAAAAAGTGAACTTTAATGCATACAAGTTTTTCTTTCCCCATTTTTTAAATTTCTTTTCAGCGTAACAGTATTCATTGTTTTTGCATCACACCCAGTGCTCCATGCAATATGTGCCCTCCTTAATACCCACCACCTGGCTCCCCCAACCTCCCACCCCCCGACCCTTCAAAACCCTCAGGTTGTTTTTCAGAGTCCATAGTCTCTCATGGTTCACCTCCCCTTCCAATTTCCCTCAACTCCCTTCTCCTCATACAAGTTTTTAAAGATTGAGCAGGATTTGAGGGGAATCCAGAAAGGAATATAAATGGCAACACAGGAATCTAACTATAATACAAATGTGTGGCATGACCTCTGAAAAGCTAGGGGAAGAAGGAGCTAACCTAAGTAACTTTGGAAAAAAGTGTTTTACTAGAAAGTGTAAGGCTCAAGACAAAAGGAAGAGTCCAAAAACACTGTGTTTTAGTTGGTAAATTTGTCTCTCATGGGAGTATGGGTTAATAATTCTGAAACTGATATGCACACATATCGGAGTTCAACACATAAGTAAATGAATGGTGTATAGTTGGATCCATGTTTCTGACTATTAGAGAAATTACAGAGAAGCAAAGGGAGGAAACTAGAATGAACCACGTGGTAGCAGATTCAAGTCAGAGACAACAGTATGAATTCATGTTTAGCCTAGTAAAGGTACAGATGAAACAACTACAGATACGTGAGTTAGCACACATATAGACACCTCCAAGCTCTAACCGCTGAAAGGGTCTAGAAGTAGTGATGCTCAATAGCAAAGAGCACACCCAGAGCCCATATCTTAGATTCTAATGCCATTCTTAAATAATGGTCCTTGGAGAAATGCCTGATTCTGGGACTGAGGCTGAGAATATACCAAATGATCGTGGAGCACCCCCATAATGTCAGAAAGCAAAAAATGCTAAGAAATCACAAGAATGGGGGCATACCAGAGGGACACAAGAGCCAACCCAAAAGACCTCCCAATGCCGAAGCTGAAATAATTTGAGCAACAACATAAATATAGTAGTACTGGATTGTAACTTGAAGGGTAAAATATTCATGAGTCCATACTAACACAAATTAATGATTGAATGAATATATAATGGGGAGAGAAGGAATTAATCTCCCTTAAAGAACTCCGAATAACTTATGCAAATACGCCCTCCTCCAGGAAGTGGAAGTGAACTCTTTGTGCTTAATGACTTGCCTCTAAAGCGTAGAGTGTGGAAGAGAAGGAAAAGTAACTCCATGTTGGAGAAACCTGGTGGACCCTACTTTTGCCAGAGGAACAAAACCAAGAGCACCAGTATTAAGTAATGTCCATAGAATGTAAACATGACATGAGGTGATGAGAAGGGTATTCTTCCAAAAACCCATGAAAAAAGAAACTATACAAATCCAAACTGAGGAACATTCTACAAGATATTTGACCAACACTCCTCAAAACTGCAAGGTCATGAAAAACAAAGTTTGAGAAACTATAATAGACCAGAAAGACAAAGGACACATGAGCACTAAATGTAACGTGATCTCCTGCATGGGATCCCGGTGCAGAAGGAGGACCCAGGGGAAAACTGTGGTATGTAGTTAACAGTAATACACTAATGTTGGATTTCAGTTGTAAGAAAATACCATCATAATGTAAGATGTTGTCAATGGGGGAAACTGGGTAAGGAGTACACAAAAATTCTCTGTACTAGTTATGCAATTTTTACATAAATGTTAATTACTCTAAAATAAAATATTTATTTAAAAGCATCAGAGGGGAAAGCTTGGTGTCTTCAATAAATAGTACATCAAGATTGTTTATTCATATGGATTAAAGGATAGTCTCCAAAATAAATTCAAGATGAATAAAAAACATATTTGTGAAAACTCGATAGTGAACAATTTTTAAAGCAAATTATATGATCTGGTGTTAGGGATGATATTTGTTAAATAGCACACTAATGGAACAAACCCCAATGGGAATAACTGATGATAAAGCTGACTATATTACTATTAAATCTTGACAGTAAAAGACACTGTAAGTAAAATAAAATATAAGCCATAGACAGGAAAAAGATATTTGCACAAATGTGACAGATAAATGTATGACTGATAAGATTAAAACAAATAATCTAATCGAACAAAAGCAAAAACTATGAACAAAAGATGTACAGAAGGATAAACCTAAATGAAAATAAACCTATGGAAAAACGTTTAGCCTCCCCTATAACCAGGCAACTGCGAATTAATATAGACATAAAAGATCATGTCATACCCATCAGATTTTCAAAAGTGAAAAGTATGAAGTCATCAATTATTCACAAGGTTAATAAACAATGGGTACTATTACACAGCTATTAAGAATGTAAATTGGCAAAACCGCATTAGAGAGCAATTTGGCAATAGCTAATAAAATTAAACAGGCCTACATCAATGAGCCAGCAATTCTGTTTCAAGGTTTGGATCCAAAGAAATACATCCACGTGCTCACAAAACATACAAAAATGCAAACAGCAGGGCTGTCAATTCTGGCAAAATACTGGAAATAATCCAAATGTCAGTAGGGAGACAGGTAACATAAATATAAATATATTATACACTTACATATTAAAATTATAGATTATATATTTACATACTGAAAATATACTGTATATTAAAGATATGAAAGATCTAAATATTGAATATATTAAGATACTAAAAATATACTAAATATATTAAAAATAATCCTATTTTTTACAGATGCATAATACTTATGGTACAATTTTATATATACAGTATATATGTGATCTTGACAGACTCTGAATTCATTTCAATAAATGCCTCTGGATAGAAAAAAAATAAAACTGAAGATAAGTTTGAATGCGTGTTGAATTTTATAAAATTTGGTTCAAAAGCATAATTTAAGGGAAATTGATTAAGTAACATTGGTCACATAAATATTTGTTATATTACTTTTAAATATATCTCACAATTTAAATGTTTTGTACAAAATCCAAGGTAAATAATGAGATGGGAACAGTGATAAAAATACAAATATTGAGCAAGTGCTGAATTCATTTACTCACAGAACTAATATTTGGCAATTCTCAACTATTGTGGTTACAGAAAAGGAATGCAAATGTCATAATTTTTTTTACAATGTAAATATATTAACTAGCAAAAATGAAAAGTAATGTTAAGGGAAATGGGAGGCAACCTGTGTATGGTAATTTCCTAGTAGAGATTCAAATAATGGAAGCAGGTATTTAAAACGTACATGAATTTCTTCAGTTTTCAGATTTAATTGTATAACCACAGAAGAATAATTTAGAAACTAATGTTTCCTGTGATAGAAAAAAAAGCTATCAAATTTCAGTAGTACATTTAGTTTCACTTACATTGTTTTTCCTAAAAGTAATAATAAATGTAATCATTTTACTAAAAATAGATTTGACCATATGATCTTGTTTTTTCCTACATTACCTCCCTATATCCATCTATAAACATGCAGAGCCAGATACCTAAAATTATTTTCTCCAAATAAAGATATTGAGTATTTGAGGCAGAGGCGAAATTTTTTAATTTTTTATTTAAATTTTTATGATAAAAATTTAAAAATTATTAAAAATGCAACCATTATTATTTTAAGACTCATAAGGCAATGAGAATTAGGTTCAACCTGCAAGAACCAGACAATATGTGAAGAGGAATTTTAAGGAAGGGAATACTAACTCAATTGGAAAAGGTCAAGAACAATCCAAGGAAGAGCAAGCTGTACCCAGACTGAGAGGAACCGTCAAGTATCCCAAAGAACTGAAGGATGGAATGTGCGGTGGGAAGTGGGGGAAAGCGAGGAAAGCAAATCTAAAAATGACTGGTTCGCAGGACAGTGAAACGCCTACCTTTAAGAGTGTAGAGATTAAATGTTTATAGCAGCAATGTTCACAATAGCCAAGCAAAACAATGGAAAGAGGCCAGATGTCCATTGACAGATGAATGGATAAAGAAGAAGTGGGGTGTGTGTGTGTGTGTGTGTGTGTGTCTGTGTGTGTAATGGAATATTACTCAACCATCAAAAAGAATGAAATTTGGCCATGCGCAACAAGTGGATAGAACTAGAGGGTATTATGCTAAGTGAAATAAGTCAATCAGAGAAAGAAAGCTATCATATGATTTCACTCATATGCGGAATTTAAGAAACAAAACAGAGGAGCATAGGGGAAGGGAAGGAAAAATAAAGTAAGATAAAACTGGAGAGGGAGGCACACCATAAGAGACTCTTAACTATAAGAAACAAAGTGAGGGTTGCTGTAGAGGAGGGGGGATGGAGTAACTGGGAGATGGGCAATAAGGAGGGCATTTGATGTAATGAGACCTGGGTGTTATAGCCAACTGATGAATCAATGAACTCTACGTCTGAAACTAATAACAAAAAAAGGTGTAGAGGTAGATTATAGCATGTTAATGACAGTTTCAGTAGAGGAAGCTGGCTATTCATACTGTATGTGCAAAGTGCTGGGAAAGTGCAGGAAGATGGGATTGTTCACTGAGTCTGGCAGATCAGAGAAAGATTCACAGAGGATACAATACTTGAGTAGTTCTTGAATGGAAAATGATGAGTTTTCCAGGAAGACGAGAGGAATAAAGTATTCCAAGATGTGTTTAAAAAAAAAAAACACAGGAAATACACAACTTGTTGGAATTATAATATGTGTGAGGAGGAATGGAGAAGGGCAGGGAGTCAGAGGCAGCACGGTTGTAAGGTTATTCCCCACTCTGGGGCTTTCTGAAAGAGATTTGACTGCTAGCGGCACAACCCTAACAGACTTTCTTTCTTGGGCGCTCGGAAATGACATGAACAAATTTGCCTTTTAAAAAGATACTCAGGGAGCACCTGGGCAGCTCAGTGGGTTGAGTGTCTGACCCTTAATTGTGGTTCAGGTCATGATCTCAAGGTCATGGGACTGAGCCCCGCCTCAGGCTCCATGCTGGACATGGAGCCTGCTTGGGATTCTCTCTCTCCATCTGCTCCTCCTCCTGTTCATACTCTCTCTCTCTCCCTAAAATAAATAAATAAATCTTTTAAAAATAAATAAGTGAAACAATAAAAAGACACCTGAAATGTACTGGTAAGAGAAAAACAGAAAAGATGGATTTAAAACATCCAAAGGCAGGGAGCAATTCATCCAGTGTCTGAGCACCTGCTCCCCAAGTACAGTGAAGAAGGGGAGATTCTGAGAAATATTTACGAAGAATCTAAAGGCGGCAAATGATTGCCTGTGGGAAATGGGGACAGACTTGGTTAGGGAAAACTCCGTGACCAGGTGGACGGCGATACTCTTCAACTAATGAATCGTGTTGGTGGGATGGTTTGAGGGTCAAGCTAATGAGCTCAGTGCTGAACGTGTCAAGTTTAGGTGTCTGGCCTGGACCAGGGCCACAGATGTCACATCTTCAGTATTTGCTGGTAATTGAAGCCTTCAGAGTAGACAAGATTGACCAGAAAGGGCAGGGGAGTGAGCTAAGCAGTGAGCTGAATGTGTAAGCTTGGAAATCTACCATGTCAGGCATCCTCCAGCCTGTCCTGTACTTAAGTGGCTGATTATTTTTAAGCAGCCTGTCAGACTACATTTATCCGTCTGGTTGGTTCTAGCACTTTGTTCCATCTTGTTGATATCATTTAGAGTCTTGATTCTGTCAGTCAACAGATTAGCCATCCCAGACCTTCCAGTGTGAAATGGTTTCTCACTGGCACACACTACGCTCTCATTTTCCTAATAAAATAACAGGGGTAAAATGTCACACAATCATTCAATAATGCCACTTTTTTATACGTATTTTTGGAACTGGTACCTAGAGCCTAAGAAGATAAGAGCCGGAAGTGAAAGGTCACCAGGATGACGTGTAAAGGAAAAGGATTAATAAAATGAATTCCAGGGGGAAAAAATGGTAGTTACTCAAATGAAAATCACACTGACAATAGAGAAAACAGAATAGATGGCATGAAGGTGAAGAACATACATCAAAAGCTGCCTCTGAATCCAGAATAAAAGAACAAAGAAATGGAAGGCACATGAAAAGAAAATGCTAATAGTTACAGAGACGAGAGACCAGAACAGCACCCTCAGAATATACCCATTGCAAAGACACATGTAAATTGTATTTATAACCGAAGTTATGATTGTCGTTGTAACTGAAGTTATAATTGTAGTTATAACTGAAGAAAACATCCCCGAGTACAACAAACCAACAAAATATAAAAGCATGAAAACTGGGGTGCTGGATGGCTCAGTTGGTTAAGCAACTGTCTTTAGCTTGGGTCATGATGCTGGAGTCCCAGGACAGGGTTCTGAATTGGGCTCCCTGCTCAGCGGGGAGTCTGCTTCTCCCTCTGACCCTCCGCCCTTCCATGCTCTCTCTCACTCCCTCTCTCATTCTCTCTCTCAAATAAACAAATAAAATCTTTTCTTTTTAAAAAAAAAGGCATGAAAATTGGGAGGGTTCATCACATTTGAAGGAAATCCAACGCAAAGAAACATACACTACTTGTAGGCATACTAACAAAAATTTGTCAAAAATCAACTACAGAAATTCAAGCTTAAAATGGGAGAAGGGTACAGAGCCAAAGGGAGAAAAATAGAGCTGGTTATTCATACCCAGTGGAGTCCTGCATGGTAGAGAATATAAACTTAGATCCAACTGGTTATCATTCATATAGAAAGAACCAGAAATCAAACACATCTGCAGAAAAGAAAGAGTTTAGGAGAGAAAATGTTTATATTCTGTTGTTGAATCACCTACTGAAAACATACTTCAACCAACCAAGAGTTAAATTGACAGTAAGAACCTAAATATAGAAAAACTGGACACAGGATGATATTTAGATTTTAAAAAACCTATCAGCAGGAGCCACACACAGCTTATCAAAATTATCTTAAGGAGAAAGATTTTTAAGATCCATACCTATTAGAACTGGCCATGAATTGAATCTGTCATAAAATAATTACACACTGAAATATACAGTCTCTAATTTTTATGCCTTGATTTGTATATTTGCCTTTAAAAAGTACTTATATTGTCAATAAGCTTTATATAAAATGTATTTATAAATCCTTTAAATTTTGTATCATCTGTGAAACTGACTAGCGTGTATCTGTATCTTAATCTAAGTCCTTGATGATTGTTTAATGCTATAGCTCCAAGGTCAGAACTTTATGCCACTCAGCTGGGCAATCATCTGCCAAGTTAAGCCAAGTATTATTAATGCTCTGGGACCAATTTTAATCAATTGCAAATCTATTTAACTATAAACCACATTTTCCATCTTATTTACAAGATTACTATGTAAACCCATCAACTCTACTGCTAAAATCAAGATATACTATGTTTATAGAGTTATTCTAATTTGTCAGTCTCATAAGCCTGTCAAAAATAAACAAAACAAATCCAAAGAGGTCAGCCTAACCCAACACGATTTTTAACTGGGGAACTCGTACTACGTCCTAGGGATCTTTCCTACATACTCACAACTCTCCTTTCAAATAGATCATTTATAACTTTTTCCATGGTTGCACATCAAATTCACTGGCCTATCAAGTAAAAAATTTAAAAATTCAACTGTTTTTCAAATATTTAACCATCACCGATAATTTGACACCATTCCCATTTTCAAATATTATGAATAGTGTACTTGCATACATTTCTGTAAGTTTCCAATGCCTTAGAATAATTATCCAACTGCACCTAGAAGCAAGATTTTAAAAGGCATCAAGGGAAAGATGAACTTATTTATTGAGGACCAACAGAGTGCCAACATCATGGTGGATTTCACAAAGCTCACTTTAATCAATATAGCACACCACTGAACAGGCAGAATTGTGTGTATTTTGGAGGTGAGAAAGCTAAGGCTCTGACCCATCAAATGACCACCTTAAATCATACAGAAAGCACACCGTCATGCTTAGCACACCATTTGAATTCAGTGATTTTTATATTACAGCAGAGATTCTACTCTACTTTACCATCCATTAACACCACGCAGTCAGTATTCCTCAAGTCCTCACCTTCTCTTTCCTTGAGACACATTTTTAATCAAAATTAGGGCTTAGAAATTCATCCTATCAAAACTTTACAACTGTTTTCTTCAGCAGGCTCCCCTAGTTGGCCCTACCTGCAAGGACAGGATGTCCCTGTTTTGTTTTACAACCCTGTGTATTGCCTTCCAAATTCTATACTTGTAGCTATCTGACTCCACAGGAGAGCCCCTGGGCTGTCCCTATCCCTCCTCACTGGGATAACTTGTGATTAGACTACTACCACTTCATTGTTTAAAGACTCCTCCCTCTGAAATTTCCTATAGTCTTAGTCAACATCCAAGTTATATGTAGCTCTTCCTTCTTTTTCATATATCTGGTATGATAAATTTCAGTAAGATAGTTTCTCTTCCTCCCAAACTTCCCATTTACTTGCATTATCAACAAATCACTTTCTTTTCATAATAATTAAAATGAGAACAGCTCCACATGGTGTCAAATTTGCCATAAATATCTTGGTTGTTTTCCATGATACCTGACCTTGTCTTGTTAGACACCAAAAACACCTGGGTTGTTGGAAGATAAATGCTCCCATAGTCACCAACAGCAATGACCACTTCATTTAAACTACATGTTTCCACTTCGGGGATACTGGAGGTGGGGTGTCTTTGCACACTGGGTGGTCTCACTTTAAGTTGTTACTGTGTCCTTCTCAGTAGTTCTTGAGATAGCTTCTCTGACACCCCAGATGCCCTCCATCATAGAGCACAAGCCCAATGAGGAGCTTGTTCTCAGCAGCAAACATTGTCACTGGTTTCACCAGCAGCCCACTGCATCCTCCTTTCTCTCCACACCCATCCATTTTTTCCTCCAACTTTCAATGCTCATTTTTATTATTATTTATTCTCTTACTGACTCTAGGTCACCTGAGTCTGTCAAGTTCCCTTGTTTATTCATTCATGCATTTACCCCACCTCTATTAAATTCTAGCCCAGTGCCAAGTCCCCATGGAGAATTCTAATATGAATGTGACACAGTGTCCACCCTCAAAGAGTTTGTGGTCTAATTAAAAGAATAACATATAATAAGTCCATTTAATAAATCCAAGGATAGAAACACAAAGAAAACAAATAAATGAAAGTTAAAACTGAATTTAAGGAGCTCTATACAGAAAATGTCATAGAAAAAAAAAGAAGGAAAACCATACAAGATTAAAAAAACAACAACAAAAGAAAACAAAACTGCAACTTGAAAAATTCAACTCTTAAACTAGCTAAGTACAGGACATATATTAAGATACCCACCAAGGCCTAACCATTTGAGGCAGAACAGAACATGCACGTAGTTAAACAAAGGTAAAGCTGGAAAGGTGGCCAAGGCCAAGTGAAGAAAACATGCTAAGGAAGCTGAATTTTAACCGGAAATGTATGTGGAGCCACTGGATATTTAAACACAAGGTTTTGACCAGCATTTATTGTACAAAGGTGTTTCTGCTGGCTATATAAAGAAAGGGTTGAAGAAGTGAAAAAAGGACCAAAAAAGGGAAGTCAGAAGGCTGTTGCAATAAGCTCTGTGGTCATCAGGACCTAGATATAGTACAGAGAATATAGAAATAACTATTCGAGAGATTCAGGAGGTTAGAATGGATATCATCTATCAACAGAATAGTCCCAGAGAATATGGAGCAGGCTGGTATTTAGAGTAATCACAGTTTATGTTTAGTTAAAAATAATACTCAAGGAAAAAGAAAGTAGGGTCAATAGGTAGAGCAGAGGAAAGTTTTAGTACAGCAAAACTATGGTGTATGTGGCTATAATGGACATATGTCATTACACATTTATCCAAATCTATGGACAGTACAACACAAGGAATGAGCCTTAAGTAAACCATGACATTCAGTTTATACTAATGTATCTGGGCTGGCTCATCAAATGCACCACACTAGCGAAAAATGTTACTAGTAGGGGAAATTGGTGGGAGATAGTATAAAGGAACCCTCCATACTTCCCATTCAATTTTCCTATAAACTTGAAACTGCTCAAGAAAATAGTCTACTGTTAAAAAACAAAATAGAAGGTACAGGAAGTACCAACTTGAGACCTCCCAGGACCATGGGCATGGCACATTAGGTTAGCATCAAGGAAGGTCATCTTTCTCTTTTTTTTTTTTTTTTTTAAGATTTTATTTATTTATTTGTCAGAGAGAGAGAGAGCACAAGCAGGGGAAGCTGTAGGCAGAGGGATAAGCAGCCTCCCCACTGAGCAAGGATCCCGACGTGGGACTTGATCTCGGGACCCTGGGATCAGGACCTGAGCAGAGGACAGCTGCTTAACCAACTGAGCCACCCAGGCATCCCAAGGCAGGTCATCTCTTGAGCACAGTCTACAGAGTAAGTCTGGGGAAGCCCTGTCTCCATAATTCCTTAGGAGCCCAGTGTCTGCTTAGAGGGCTGGACTCCATGCCTTTGAAGTTCTTTAACAGGACACTGCAGCTGTAGATGGGACAGGGGAGGACTAGGCATGCACCCCATCGCAGGAGTGGCACAGTACATTTGCCCCCGAGGAACCCAGCTCCCTTGAATCATCTGATTTTTGTACTCATGAGCTAGAGCGTGAACACCCAATTCTACAGCCAGTTTGTGTATACGGATGACTTAGCACAGCTATAAAGTCTGGAGGTTTTCAATTCATGAATTCATGTTTGAAATGTGAAACAGTACGCAGACCGCAAACTGCATTTCACACAATGCTAATGGATCCATGAATACAGGAGCAAAGAGGAATAAGAAGGATGAAAAAAATGCAAAAGATGTGGAAAATCTCCAATTTGACCTTTAGAAAAAGGTGTTCTGTCAACACTTTGCCCAGCAGGAGACCGATATGTACACCAGGTATAAGCATTTGCCCTCAAGATAAAAATAAATAGAGAAAAACAAAACCGCCAAAGTCAGCTCCCTCATTGCATAGGTCTAATATGCACATAAACACAAAGTTACACAATGTGATAACTGCCAAGAATGAAAAGTACTGGAGTCTATGAAGAGAAAAACAGAAAAGGGTGATTTAATTTGAGGTGTATCCAGGAGGGCCCCTCAGAGGAGATGACATTTGAGCAGAAGCTTGAAGGATGAGTCAGAGCTGACCAGGTCAAAAAGCAGAGAACAGCATTCCAAAAACATGAATTAGCTTAAGTGAAAGCCAAAGCACGAAATGACCTGTGAGCTTTGATGAGCAGACAGAGCCAGGGAAGCAAGAAGACTGAGAAATTATAGGAGATAAAGTTAGGGAGGCCATGCAGAATGCCCCTACAGCTTTGTAGACAGTCCTGAAATAGTGCTGGTCTTCCAACTTTGTTCCTCATCAAAATTCTTTCCCCATTCTAGACCCTTTATGTGTGTGTGTGTGTTTATGTGTGTGTTTATGTGTATGTGTATGTATATGTGTATATGTGTGTGTGTGTGTGTGTATGTGTTGGACTTTTGATGGTAGTTTCATTGAATCTATAGCTTAATTAGGAAGGCCTTCCATCTCCACATTATTGAGCATTCCAATCCCATCCATGAATATTGGACATCTGTCCATTTGTTTTTAGATCTTTAATTTCTCTCAGCAATATCCTCCAGTAATTTTTCCACTAAGGATATAATTCTTTCACATCTTTTAAAATATATCCCTAAAAATTTTATGGTTTTGATGATGCTGTAATTTTTTAAAAATTTTCTTTGCCAGTTTTCAGTTGTAAGTATATAAAAATATAATTGATTCTTGTATGGTGACCTCGTTTCTTACAAATTATAAAGATTTATTAGATTTAATTTTATTAGAAGATTGTTAAGATTCTCTACAAAGACTATCATGCCATCAGAAAATAAAGACAGGGCTACTTCTTCCTTTTAAGTCTGTATACTTTTTTTTAAAAAGATATTATTTATTTAATTGAGAAAGAGAGAAAGCAAGGGGGGGGGGGTAAAGGGAGAGGGAGAAACAGACTCCCTGCTAAACAGGGAGTCCAAAAGGGCCAGATCCCAGGGTGCTGGGATCATGACCTGAGCCAAAGGCAGACAGACGCTTAAATGACTGAGCCACCCAGGAGCCCCAAGTCTGTACACTTGTTATTTCTTTTATTGCTTCTTGGTCAGGCAGGGATACACACCACAATGTTGGGAAGTACAATAAAAATGTCATCATTAAGTATATTATTAGCAATTAATTCCCTAGGCCTATCAGGGTGTGGAAGTTTCCTTTTATTTACTTATTCTTAAATAATGACTGGGTGTTAAATTTTGTCAGATGCTTGTCTGTATCACTTGAGGTGAAGATCACATTTTTGTCCTTTATACTTTGTTAATGTGGTGAATCACATTGATTGGTTCTCAAATACTGAAACAAAACTGTATCCCAGTGGAAAAAACTTTACTCGAAAACGACGTACTCTGTTTATACATTGCTGAATTCAATCTGCTCCGGTTTTGTTGAGGATGTTTGTATCTAAGTTTGTGGGGGATACTGGCCAATAATTTTCTTTTCTTGTCCTATCTTTTTCAGTTTTTGATATAGAGTGATGGCAGTTTCATTAAATGAATTTAAAAACATTTCTGCTCTTTCATTTTCTGAAAGAGCTTACGATTAGTCTCAGTTCTTTGAATGCTGGATAGATCTCACCAGTGAAGCCATCTGGGCCTGGAATTTCTTTGTGGTGAGGCTTACAAATCCACTATCTTTGATATATAGATATTCAGATTTCTATCTCTTTTCAAATCAGTTTTTATAACTTGTGTTTTTCAAAAAACTGTATCTATATTCATCTAAGTTGTTTAATTCATTGGCATAAAGTTGCTAAACAACTTTCAAAATATTGCCTTAGTATCTTTTTAATGTCCACAAGATCTAAAGTGAAATCCCCACTTGCATTCCTAATATTGATCATTTCAGTTTTCTTTCATTTATTTTTCTTCTTTTTTTCATTTATTTTTCTTGATTAGTCTTGCTTGGAGTTTACCAACATATTAAATTTATCAAAAAACCAACTTTCATTTTTGCTAATTTTCTATATGATCGTACATATTCCATTTCTTTCTTTAAAATTATTTTAAGTTTAGCTTATTCTTACTTTTCTATCCTTTTAAAGGGGGAACTAAGAATCATGAATTTAAGTACTGTTTGGCTTCTTTTTTTATGATTTTATTTATTTATTTGACAGACAGAGATCACAAGTAGGCAGTGAGGCAGGCAGAGAGAGAGGAGGAAGAGGCTTCCTGCTAAGCAGAGAGCCCGACGCGGGGCTCGATCCCAGGACACTGGGATCATGACCAGAGCTGAAGGCAGAGGCTTTAACCCACTGAGCCACAGAGGTGCCCCTATTCTTAATAGGCATTTAAAACCATAAACTTGGGGCGCCTGGGTGGCTCAGTGGGTTAAAGCATCTGCCTTTGGCTCAGGTTATGATCTCAGGGTCCTGGGATCAAGCCCCGCATCGGGCTCTCTGCTCAGCAGGGAGCCTGCTTCCTCCCCTCTCTCTCTCTGCCTACTTGTGATCTGTCTGTCAAATAAATAAAATCTTTAAAAAAGATAAAGTAAAATTAAAAAAAAATAAAGCCATAAACTTTCCTTTAAGCACATTTTAGCAGTATTACACAAATTTTTGATATGTTTTATTTTCATTATTAGAAATATTGTTTATATTTCTTTTGTGATTTCTTTTGTGATTTTTTTTTCTTTGACCCATAGGTTTAGAACTATGTTATTTAAATTTCACTGGGGATTTTCTAGATTGTTTTTATTATTTTCTAATTTAACTTAATTATACTGGTAGAATATACTCTGTAAGATTTTACTTTTTTGAAATTGATTGAGATTTAATGTTATGGCCCAAGAAACTATCTGTCTTGCTGGATGTTCCCTGTATACTTGAAAGAAATGTGTATTCTGCAATTGTTGGGTGTAGTATTCTATAAATGTCAACCATGTCAAGTTGGTTGATAGTGTTGTTCAGATCTTCTACAGCCTTACTGGTCTTTTGTTTACTTGAGAGGTCAATTTCTAATAGAATGAAGTTAAATTTTGAACTATTTTAGATTTTTCTGTTTCTCCCATTAGACTTGTCTAATTTTACGTCATAGACTTTTTGATGCTTCCTTATTAGGTGTGTACATATTTAGAATTGTTTTCCTGGTACAATTGCTCTCTTTATCATCATATACTATTCCTCTTTATTCCTTATAATACTGTATGGTATACAGTTAACCCTTAGACAACATAGGTTTGAACTGTGTGGGTCCACTTATCTGTGGATTTTTTTTTTAATAAATACAGTATAGTACTGTAAATGTATTTTCTCTTCCTTATGATTTTCTTAATAACATTTTCTTTTCTCTAGCTTACTTTATTGTAGTAATATGACATATAATACACATAACATACACAAATATGTGTTAACTGACTATGTTATCAGTAAGGCTTCTGGTCAACGGTAGGCCATTAGTAGTTAAGTTTTTGGAGAGTCAAAGTTATATGGTGAGCCTGGTGGTGTGTATTATGGAGGGCACATATTGCATGGAGCACTGGGTGTGGTGCATAAACAATGAATTCTGGAACATTGAAAAGAAATTTTAAAAAAATAAATAAAAATTTTTAAAAAGAGCTACATGCAAATTTTTGGCTGTGCAGTGGTCAACACCCCCAACACCACATTGGTCAAGGGTCAACTATGAGGTCTACTTGAATACTGAGATATCCTCACCAACTTTCTTTTGCTTACTGTTTGCATGGTCTATCTTTTCCCTTCCCTTTTAATCTATCTGTGACTTTAAGTTTAAAACGCTTACAGACAGCAATTTTTTTCCTCAGGTTTTATTGTTGTTGATGTTGGAAAGTTTAGTCAGATACCTGCTACTCCATCATGACAGGTAAAAGAAGTCCCACATTCTTTTTTATGAGTACCATGAATGTACACCCCATCCTTTCCTAGTTTGTGGTGCCCCCAAGGCAGGAACTGATGTGTAGCTTTGTCAAAATGCATTTGTTAGATGCTGCCAATCCCTTCACCCTATTAGAATTTTACAGATCATTTTTTCTAATTAAAGGCAATGCTTTCCAAACTTTAATGTAAATAGAAATCACTTGGATACTTAGATACAAATTTTGAATCACGAAATCTGAGATGAGACCCAGTCTGTGGGACATGGTTTGAATAGCGAGAATGTATACAGGACTTCAGTCATTCAGATCTCTGTCACAGGTGACCAACTTGAGTAACTTGATGGTTGGAAGGTGGGTATATGAGACTGAGAAACCAGCATGTGTAAAAAACAGAAACAAAAACACAACAGGATGGTGGAACCAGAGGGAACCAGAGGAGTGCTAGCACCACCAACGTCATTCAGATTTAATATTTAAAACTTTATCCTCAGAATAATCTGCTGAGTGAAATAAGTCAAGCAGAGAGAGTCAATTATCATATGGTTTCACTTACTTGTGGAGCATAAGGAATAACACGGAGGACACTGGGAGTTGGAGAGGAGAAGGGAGTTGGGGGAAACTGGAGAGGGAGACAAACAACGAGAGACTGTGGACTCTGAGAAACAAACTGAGGGTTTTAGAGGGGAGCGGGGGTTGGGTGAGCCTGGTGGTAGGTATTAAAGAGGGCACGTATTGCATGGAGCACTAGGTGTGGTGCTTAAACAACGAATCTTGGAACACTGAAAAAATAAAATTAAATTAAAAAAACCACTATGCTGACATATTAAAAACAAACAAACAGCTTGTGAGGGAAACTCACACCATATCCAACTGTTTATGATTCCTGTTCAATGTCTTTAACCATATATTAATTTTAAAAATGTGAACTTCACATCCAAATTAACAATAATCCATATATAAACAATCTTTAAGTTCACTTTGCAAACAGCTTGATCCACATTAAGTTTGACCATGACTTCTTAGATACAACACCAAAAACATGATCAATAAAAGAAAAACTGGTAAGTTGGCTTCATTTGGCCTAATTGACAACTAGTCCGGCCCTTCATATTTTATCTACAAATATATATAATACACTTCTCATTTTATCTACAAATATATCTTAAATGTAAGATAGGTCTTAGTAAAACTCATATATATTTTTCTCTTTCTCTACATTTAAAAAAATACACTTAATAATTTATCAATATATAAATAAATGTAATATTTATGTATAATTACATATAAATAATACCACAAATTAATATTATAGGTATAAATAATTTATAATTAGTATGCATTTAAAGTTCCCCCATGTCTTTCCATAACTTGATAGCTCATTTTAGTATTGAAAAATATTTCATTGTGTGGATGTACCTGAGTTTATCTAGTCACTTCTGGCTTCCACATTTTAGTAATTACAAGTAAAGCTGTCATAAAAATTCATATGCAAGTTTTTGTATAGATATGTGACTTCAATTCCTTTGGGTAAATACCAGAGTGTGACTGCTGGATCATATGATAAAGATAGGTTTAGTTTTGTAAGAAACTGTCAAACTTTCTTCCAAAGTGGCCATTTTCCATTCCTACGAGCAACGAAAGAGAGTTCTTTTTGCTCCACATCCTCACCAGTATTTGGTGCTGTCAGCGTTTTGCACTGTGGCCATCCTAAAGTCGTGGTATCTCATTGCTATTTTATTTTTTCAGTTTCCTAATGATATATGACATTAGGCATCTTTTCATATGGCTGTTTGCCATAAGAAAATCTTCTGGGTGAGATGCTATTCAGATCTTTTGCCTGTTTTTAAATGGGTTATTTGTTCTATTATTATTTAATTTTAAGAGTTCTTTATAGATTTTAGATACAAATCTTTTATTTTATATGTATTTTTCCGAGATTTTCTCCCAATCTCTAGCTTGTCTTCTCATTCTCTTACCAATATCTTTGTCACAGAAGTTTTAAATTTTAGTAAAGACCAACTGTTATCAATTTTTCTTTGATTGGTTGTGCTTTTGTGTTGTCCCTAAGAAGTCATCGCCACACCCAAGGTCATCAAATCTTTAGCTTATCATAAGACTGCAAATAATAATAAAGATATTTATAATAAAAAGCTTACAGCAAGTTTGTGTGAATAAAGGTCATTTTTATGTCAAGAAGATTAGAGGGAAAATCACCTTGGGATAAATTAGATTGCTGGGGTGTTCAATCTTTTTATTTTCCCTTCTGAAATTGTATAAATGTGTGGACACAAGACAAAGCTCTTATGGATTGCATATCTTTCCCAAGCTTAGCACAAGAATTTTTCTGTAGGAAGCATTTTCTCATTTTAGTTTACAAATTTGATGTTTCCAAATTCAATGGAAAGATGAACAAACATCTTAAATATCATGATGAGGCCATTTACAACAACCTCACCATTTTACAGATAGAGAAACTAAGAATGAGAAAGGACAAGTGACTAATGTCACTGAGCCAGCTGGTGACATTCCCAAAACAGAGTTGTCTGTTTCCTAGACTAGCATCTTCTTGCCCACATCTCTCAGTCACGCTGCTTTTCCTCAGTCCAGGACTCCAAATCTCAGAGCTATTACTTTGACTACCAAGGTCCTTGTCAACAACAATTATATCTAGATTTATATGGTCCTTTCAACACACCAGGTAAATGTTCTAAATATATGTTTGTTAATCTCCCTCAGTAGTCCTATGAGATAAATGTTATTCTTACTCCTACATATAGATGGGAAAAGTGAAGTACACAGAGATTAGGTAAATTGCCCAAGATCACAGAGTTAGTAAGTGGGAGAAAGGATTTGAAGCCTGGCAATCAAGCTTCAATGTCAATGCTCATTACAACTGCACTCTGTTATATCTCTTAGTCATGCCACTGTGCTTCTGCCTGCCAACATGAGCCTCTAGGCCAAATTCAATCCTTCTAAATGTGAACCCTCTGAATTCTACTCACCTAGAAGTTTTAACCAAAGCATTTCCTAAAAAACACAGGGTATTGATGCTTACAGTGCCAAACCACCTGTCAGTGCTACCTTTTTCCAAATGACTGTTTTCATCATGATAACAGGTAAAGATTTTTTTGTAATTGTAATGGAGATAAAAAGTAATTATAAGATATGCCCCCTCCCCTGAATGGACCTCATACCCACTCCAAACAAAAAAGCTGAAAATTGCTTAAGGCAATTATTAAGTATATATCTATTCTCTAAAAAAATTCAGTCTCTCTTGGATACCAAATTTCCCTATGCCTTTAAAGGAATTTATAGGTTTTAAAGACTAGGGCACTTACATGGACAGTGAATATGAACATTTATAAGGCATATTATAATCATTATTGAATGGTTTTATATTAGTTTGAAATGTATAGGCTGAAGACCATTTGGATTAATAAGAAAAATTCATCAGTAAAGAGAGGACAGATATCCATCTTTAAGCCTTCTAGATACCTACTGAAATGACCATGTAATTTTGGAAACTACAGGGGATCACATATCATGAACCTAGGAAAGAATGCCACCCACTTATCACATATTGTGGGGAAGCAAATTAGTGAGACACAGCAAGACTCAAATTCATCTTGTATTGAAAGTGCATCATCTCAGTGGATTTCCTTTTATATCTACATAGACAAAGCAGTTCAAGTTATTAATAATGGAAGCCCCTTGAATTACTCTGGTCTCTGCAGAATACAGTATTCAGAAACGCCAGCTCACTGGCATTTGTCTCTGACAGAAAGAAGAGCACTGCCAGAAAAAAGGTTAAAAAATACAGTGGCCTTTCTTACTGTTGTAGGGGCTGCATCAATCAGGATTCTAGAAACAGAAACTTTATCAGGGCAAACCTCTAAAAAAGAAGTTTTCCACTAAAGCACAGGGCTTGTAATGGGAATTTACATCACAGTCTCCAGCTAAACTCAGAAGACCAGGTTAAGATCTGAGAGGATGATTCTACCTGCAGCCAGGTGAACTGTTAGGAGACTCAGGGAGTCTATACCTACCTGTTTATGGAAAGAGTTCTCCAGAATCAAGGTAGAGCAAACTAAACATCAAAACAACGTGGAAGAATAAGGAAAGGATTTAGCATGAAAGAAATAACGTGTAAATATATTATATTGCATCAAAGACACTAAAAACAAATTGTTTGAAAAGTATATGCTAAAGGAAATGAAGTTTTAAAAATATTTGTTTTTCTATAGGCACAATTCACTATAGTAATGACTATAACAAAAAATTAAGAATTAATTCCATAAAGAGTGGTTGAGACATAAAAGAGGTATTAATGGAGTGGCAGGGAGGAAAAACTAAGGAGAAACACAAATACACAAGGAGAATTTATGTATTCATTAACATTGTTAAAAAACATATGAACACTGGAGAAAGTCTAATCAGAAATTTTAAAGACAAACTAAAATACTCTCAAAATAAAAAGAAAAAGGACAATGAATGGAAAATTATCAAAGAGAGTATAACAGACATGGAGGACTCATAGAATCAACATATGAAAAGTTAACATTCCTCATAAATAAAATCTTTAAAAAAAAAAGAAAAGTTAACATTCCTAGAAACAAGACAAAGACAAATGCAAAAGATGTAATAGATAAGGAAAGATTTAATAGATGACAAGATTATTGAGCTAAGGTTATCAGGTCGTTTTTGCATGTTTTGGATTCTAACCATAATTAATGAGATGTAGGCCAACTCATTAAATATTGATGGAAGTTTTAAAATTCAAAGATATTAAGGTTAATTACAAAGAAGAAAGCATAAGAAAGGAGAAGTAAAGGAGGAAGAAAAAGGAGGGAAGAAAAAAGAAAAGGGATCAGAAGCAGAGAGAATGGGAGAAGGAAGAAGATGAGCAGGGAGCTAAGGAAAAAGTGGGAAATCATGGGAGGAAAACAGGAAAAGGAAGGAAGAAGGGGGAACAGTGGGGAAGAGGAGAGGGAGAATGAAGAATGGAGGAGGAGGAGGAGAAAGGAAAAAGGAAGAAGAAAGTGACATGGAGAAGGAGGAGGTGGAGAAGAAGGAAGAGGAGAAGGATTAAAATAGAGGGAGGAAGAGAAAAGCAAGAAGAAGGGCATGAAAAGAAGTGGAGGAGGGGCGCCTGGGTGGCTCAGTGGGTTAAGCCGCTGCCTTCGGCTCAGGTCATGATCTCAGGGTCCTGGGATCGAGTCCCGCATCGGGCTCTCTGCTCAGCGGGGAGCCTGCTTCCCTCTCTCCCTCTCTCTCTGCCTGCCTCTCTGTCTACTGTGATCTCTCTCTGTCAAATAAATAAATAAATAAATCTTAAAAAAAAAAAAAAAAGAAGTGGAGGAACAAGACCAAAGAAAGGGAAGGAGAAAGAAGAAGAGGAGGGAGAAAAAGGAGATGGAGAAAAAAGGAAAGAATAGAGGAAAGAGTGAGAAGAAAAGATAGGAAAGGAAAGACGAGGGGAGAAGAAGGAGGTGAATGAGGTATTCTCATGCTTCGCTGTAGCATTACATACAGGAAGAACAATGGGCAAATTCTATAGAATTTACTCAGTAGAGCAAATTCTATACAATATTAAAGGGAAAAGTTATAACACAAGAATATTATACCGAGGTCAGTTTTAATTCATGAATAAATGCAACAGAAAAAGATTCTCAGATATATTATCTCACAAAATATACCACTCCTGCTAGGTCTGTTGCTCAAATAACTACTCTAGCTGAATAAAAATTCATCAAAATAAAGATATGAACAATTGCTAAATCACAGAATAGAGAGACTTTCAACAGTCACTGAAATCCCTGGAACATAGACTTCAATCCAAATAATGACTATAAATGTAGATGCGATAAAATAGAAGAATGAAAATGCCAAATATATATATTAGAGAAACCATCAAATATTAGAAGGAGGAGAAGGAAAGGAATAACAATAGTAAACTGGGCCTAAAATCTCAGATTATAATACCAAAACATGATTGAGTAGGTGGCAGGAGGGGAGGACAAAAAGATATTCCAGTATCATCTTACATAGGAAGAGATATAAATATATGGCTTCATGCTTGATTCTGAAAGAGAAAGAGCAATGCCTATATTTTTAAGCCTAAAGCCTGTATTTTTAAGCCTAAAGGTTAAAAGAGGATGCTTAACTTCCAATTGTGGTGGTGGTGGGGAGTCACAGTAATAATGGTAATAGAATGCTGAACATCATGAAAACAATTTAGAATGCATAAGTAGACATGAGAGAAAATTAAATGTATTTATATTATACTACCTGTCAATTGTCTGCCAATATATTGGAAACCTTAATGAAATAAACGAATTCCTAGAAACATACAATCTACATTTAAAGAAGAAAGAATAGCAATCTTCCTCAAATTCTTATCCCAAAATTTAAGAGGACAGAACACTTCCTAACTCATTCTATGAGGCCAGCATTACCCTCACACCAAAACCCCAAAAATATACTAGAGGAAAAGAAAACTGCAGACCAATATTCCTGAGTAATGTGGATGCAAAAATCTCCAACAAAATACTAGGAAACTGAATTCAACAGCATATTTTTAAAAAATTACACATCAGGACCAACCAGTATTCATTCCTGAAACATAAGAATGGTTCAACATACAAAGATCCATTAGTATAAAACACTATGTTACCCAAATGAAGGGGAAAAAAAAACCCACATCATCATCTCAGGGCAGGAAAAGCATTTGACAAAATGCAATACCCTTTCATGATGAAAACTCAATGCACTAGGAAGGAAAGGAAACTATGTTGATATAATAAAGGCCATATATGAGAAACTCAAAGCTAACATCTTACTCAAGGCTTTTCCTCTAACGTCAGGAACAAGACAAGAATGTCTACTTTTACCACTTCCATTCAACATTGTACTGGAAGTCATAGACAATTAGACAAGAAAAAGAAATAAAATATTTTCAAATTGGAAAGAAAGAAGTAGATGTATATCTGCTGTCAGACATCATGACCTGATATGTAGAAAACCTTAAAACTGGACACACAAAACTATTAGAACTAATAAATAAATCAGCAAAGTTGTAGGATTAAAAAAAAATCAATGCACTAAGATCAGTTGCATTTCTATACAATAATAATGAACAATCTGGAAGGGAAATACAGAAACAATTCTAGTTATAATAATATCAAAAGGAATAAAATACCTAAGAATAAACTTGACTAAAAAGGCAAAGACATGTATACTGAAAACTAAAAAATGTTTCTGAAGGAAATTAAACACACAAATAAACGGAAAGACATCTTATATTCCTATGTTCATGGATTGAAAGACTTCATATTGTTAAGATGTCAATACTACCTAAAGCAATCTACAAATTCAATGCAATCTCTACCAAAACCCCAATTATGTTTCAAGCAGAAATAGAAAAATCTATTCTAAAATTTCCCCTACTGGGTGTGGTGCATAAACAATGAATTCTGGAACACTGAAAAGAAATTAAAAAAATAAATAAAAATTAAAAAAAAATAAAATTCCCCCTCAAGGAACCCCAAATAGCCAAAACAATTTTTGAAAAAGTATAAAGTTGGTGATCTCAAATTTCCTGAATTCAAAATGTACTACAAAGCTACAGTACCCAAAATTGTGTGGTACTGATATGAAGACAGACATAGACCAATGGAATAGAATAAAAAGCTCAGTAATACTATCCCATATATGTTCAAATGATTTCAAACAAAGATGTCAAAACCATTCGGTGAGGAGAGGGCAGTCTTTTTAACAAATGGTGCTGGGAAAACTGGGTATCCTCATGCAAAAGAATGGGCATCTGGGTGGCTTAGTCAGTTAAGCATCTGCCTTCGGCTCAGATCATGATCCCAGATTCTCAGGCAAAAGAATGAAGCAGGACCCTTAACTTACACCAAGTACAAAAATTAACAAGATGGATCAAAGACCTAAATGTAAGACCTAAAACTATAAAACTCCTAGAAGAAAACATATGGGAAAGGTTTTATGACATTGGATCTGGCAATAATTTATTAGGTATAACAATAAAGGCAAAGATGACAATAAAAAATAGATAATATGGACTTCATCAAAATTAAAAACTTCTCTGTACCCAAGGATACTACCAACAGAATTAAAAGGTTACCCATAAAGTGAGAGAAGATATTTACAAATCAATATCTGATGAGAGATTAATATCTGGAATATACATAAAAAACTATAACTCAGTAACAAAAACAACCCACTAAAAATGGGCAATAGACTTAACTAGACATTTCTCCAAGAAGATATGCAAATAGCCATAAACACACGAAAAGATGCTCAACATCACTAATTATTAGGGAAATGCCAATCAAAACCAAGATGAGATACCACTTCACACCCATTAGGGCAGTTATAAAAACAAAACAAAACAGAAAATAAGTTTGGGTGAGAATGTGAAGGAACTGGAATCCTTGTGAGTTGCTGGTGGGAATGTGAAATGGTGGAACTGCTGTAGAATATGATAAAGTAGTTCCTAATAAAACACTAAACGTAGAATTACCTTATGATACAGCAATTCCACTTCTGAGTACTTACCCAAGAGTAGTGAAAGCAGGGACTTGAACATATATCTGCACTCGTGTTTATAGCAGCATTATTAAATAGCCAAAGGATGGAAGCAACACAAGTGTCTCTCCACATATGAATGTATAAACAAAATGTGGTATATACGTACAATGGAATGTTATTTACCTTTAAAAAGAAGGAAATTCTGACAGATGCTACAACATGGATGAAACTTTAAGACATGCTAAGTGAAATAAGGCAGTCATTAAAGGACAAAAACTGTATTATTTCACTTATATAAAGTACCTAGAGTAGTCAAACTTATAGAGACAGAAAAAGGATAGTGGTTTCGAGAGTCTGGGGAAGTGGGGAATGGGGAGTATTATATAGACTTTCAGTTTTACAATATGAAGTGTTGTAGAGATGGATGGTGGTCATGTTTACAGAACAATGTGAATGTACTTAATGACATTAAATTGATATTAAATTGATTAAAATGATAAAATTTATGTTATGCATATTTTATCACAATTTAAAAATTAAAGTTAAAAACTATAAACATGCATTTTAATAATACATTCTAATAGCTAAAGTTGTTTTAAAACAATAATGAAGCTTATTCAATAAGTAAAAAAACAATAAAAAATAACAATTTAAAAATTGAATATAGAAGACTATCCATTGAATAAATTGGAGAAAAAAATTTTAATTACTTCCTAAAAAGTAAGGGATCAGACAGCTTCAAAAAGGAGTTGTTGGGGGCAGAGGTGGAGTGGAACAGAGTGATACAGGAGAAACATTTTTTAATACTATTAAAATAAAGTTGGCTAATAAGATTGTTATAAATTAAGATGTTAATTGGCATGCCTAAGGCAACCACTAAAAATATAACTTAAAAATATATATAGTAAAAGAAACAACAGGGGAATTAAAATGATATACAGAACATATCTACTTAATATTTAAAAAAGCAGTAACGGGGGAAACGAAGAACAAAATAGGTGTAAGAAATAAAGAGAACATGGGGCGCCTGGGTGGCTCAGTAGGTTAAAGCCTCTGCCTTCGGCTCAGGTCATGATCCCAGGGTCCTGGGATCGAGCCCCACATCAGGCTCTCTGCTCCGTGGAGAGCCTGCTTTCTCCTGTCTCTCTGCCTGCCTCTCTGCCTACTTGTGATCTCTGTCTGTCAAATAAATAAATAAAATCTTTTAAAAAAAAGAAAGAAAGAAAGAGAACAAACAACAACATGGCAGAAGTGAGTTCTTCCTTATCACTGATTACATTATATATAAATGGGTTAAATGTTCCAATTAAAACAGAGATGGATAGAACAGATTAAAAAACATAATTGAACTATATCTTGTATGGAAGTGACTCACTTTAGATTCCAAGACAAATGGATTCAAAATTAAAGAATAAAAAAATATTTTGTGCAAATAATAACCAAAAGAGAACTAGCCAAAGTAAACATTAACGGAAGTTTTTATAAGAGACAAAGAAGAACATTATACAATGATAAAAGGGTCATTTGATAAGAATATAAAACACAATTAAAAACATATATATACCTAACAATAGGGTCCCAAAATATATGAATCAAAATTGATAAAATTGAAGGGAGAAATGGGCAGTTCTGAAAAAATGACTGGAGACTAATATCCCACATTCAATAATTGATAAAACAACAACAGAAGATCAGCAAGTAAATGGAAAACATGACAACACTATAAACCAACTAGACTTGAAGAAGAAATAGACAATATGAATTGCCCTATAGCTATGAAAATTTTAATTATTAATTTAAAAGCTGCAAGAATATGAAATCTCCTAGATGGCTGCCCTGGAGAATTATACCAAACATTTGAAGATAAATTAACGCCAACTTTATATACTCTCTCCCAGAAAATAGAAAATGAGCAAAGACTTCCTGAATCATTTTACGAAGCCAGTGTTACCCTGAAACCAAAACTAGACAGATACAGCACAATAAATAAAAGTGGAAATGAATATCTCTCATAAATTTAGATGCAAAAATCCTCAACCAGAATATCAGCAAACAGAATCCAAAATATATTAAAAGAATCATAGGTCATGACGAGGTGAGATTCATTCAAGGTACACAATATTTGAAAAACAATCAGTGTAGTCTATCATATTAGTAGGCTAAAGAGGAAAAATCATATAGTCATGTTAAGCAATGCAAAAAAAAAAAAAAAGCACTTGAGAAAGCCAATACCCATTCATGATAGTCTCAGCAAGTTATGATCTATTGGTTTAATGCAATTTCAACTATAATTAATGTAATTCCTATCAAAATGATGGAAAATTATTTTTTGTAAACATAGACAAGCTTATTCTAAATTTATGTGGAAACATGCAGGCCGTAGAATAGTTAAAACAATCTGAACAAAGAAAAAAAAAATGGGAGGAATCACTCTGCCCTATATTAAGGTTTACTCTGCAGCTATAGTAACCAAGACAGTGTGGTATTGATGAAGGGAGAGGCACACAGATCAATGGAACTGAATGGAAAACTCAAAAATGGACCACATATACCCAACTGATTTCTGACAAATTACAAAAGCATATCAATGAAGGAAGGATTGTTTTTCAATAAATGATGCTAAAGCAAATACTGGCAAAGATGCAAAGAAACTGGATCCTTCCCACATCACTAGCAGTAATACAAAATGGCAGAGTCAGTCTGGAATACAGTTTGATAGTTTTCTTAGAAAGCATATTTTTTTATAAAACATGCAATTACCACATGACCCAGCAATTGCACTCTTGGATATGTATCACAAACAAACGAAAACTTGTGTTCACACCAAAACCTACACACAAATATTCATTGTGGCTTTATTCATAATTGCACAAAAGGGAAACAACCTGGATGTCCTTCAGTGTGTGAACATTTAAACAAGCTGTGGTACATGGGATACTACTAAGCAGAAAAAAGCAATGAATGACTGAGACACACACCAACCTGGATGAACCTCCAGAGAATTATGCTAAATGAAAAAGGCAATCCAAGAGCTATAATTCCATTTATATAACATACTTAAAATGACATTTTAAAGATTTTATTTATTACTTATTTATTTTACAGAGATAGAAAGAGAGAGAATGAGTGAGCAGGGGGGAGGAGCAGAGGGAGAGGGACAAGCAGACTCTGTGCAGAACAGGAGCCTAGAGCAGGGCTCGATCCCTACACATGGGTTAAGACTGTGTAGAATCCAATGCGCACACAGAGAAATAAGTACAAGAGAAGAAATCTGAATAGAATCAGTCAACTGTATTAATGTTGATACCCCGGTTGTGATAAAATACTATAGTTTTGCAAAATGTAACCATTGGGAGAAACCAGTTAAAGGATATTATGATATCTCATTGCATTATTTCTTACAAATGCATGTGAATCTATAATTATCTCAATAAAAATGCCAACTAAAAAATAAAACTGGATAACATCATACTAAATATTGAATCCTGGCCAGAGTCTGAACTCTTTTAAATAGGCTGTTGGGAGCCATAGAAGCTGGTTAAGTATGGATGACCGGTTAGGGCAGTAGATAGAAAGCATCCGTGTAATGATAGTGAGGATGATAAAAGAGAAATTACACAACACTATAATCAGGGATCAAGTGAGAGGTGATATTGAAGTCAATATTGTACCCAAGGAAATGTAGACTATATCTGTGCCTTTCGTCACTTTAGTAACCACATTTCCAATACCCCTTCACTTTGCCCAAGTTCTCTTGCAATTCACACAGTTTGTGGAAATCTGCTCCAAAAAAAAAGGCATTCCCAAGTTATTTCACTATGTTGAACAAATTCTTTCATGCCATATTTTTAACACTTTGGTAAAACAAAGAAATGTTTTTATTCTCTGGCTTCAGTAATTTCATACTTTTATAAATATAAGTAAAATAAGTTTTCTAATCACTGTGATAATGACATGTTTTTAAAAATAATTTTAAGGTGTTTGAAGATTTGAAAAAATACCTTAGACTTGTGGTCTTAATTAATTTTAATTTAATGTTTAGAAAATTTTGATTAAATAAGTTTGTAATCAACATTTAAATGCCTGAGGAAATTTAATTTGTTAATTTTTAATGTTTTGATTTCTTAGTCTTATAAGCAGCATTTAAATGTTCAGAGAAGTATTATTTAATTCATTTATGCATTTATATAATTGTGTATGAAGTAAACTACAAGAGGAGTGGTGCTCTTCATGCATTTAAGAGGATGATAATCAAACTGCAAATCTGGGATCTAAGTCCGTCTGCCTCCATGACACTAGGCTGCATTCTGCCTTTACAGCTTTTCGGGGCTGAATGGTCCCACACCTGGAAGGAGGAATGGATCTTACCTTATGGGGTTGTCCATCCTGGACACTGTGAGGAATGCCGCAAGATTCGCCGTGTAGGAGGAGCACACAATGAGGGTGAAGAGCCACCAGCTCCCCATCACAATGCGCATGGCCATGGAGTTCACTGAGGATTCGCCACCTACAGGAGGCCAGCAAAATGGATTGGTCCTGGGCTTCTGCTCTCCCCTGCACCACCCCACCACCCCCAGAAATGCTCCAGCAACTCCACCCCGCCACCTGGCTTAGGGAACCACCACTGGGGTTGGGCTGGGGAGCAGGGAAGTGAGTTCCTGGCTAGTTATCAGGGATTGTGACAATTCTGGGAAAGATTCCAAAGATCACCAGTCTTTGAAAGGGATGGAAGACCACCAAATACAAAAAATCCAGAATTGGCCTTTTAGTGATGTGATGTTTGTCAAAACACCAAAAGTTGAGTTCTGAATATCAAAATCTTCCAGTTAGAAGATTCTATCTCCCTGTGTTGCCTACTTCCAGGGCTGCAATCTGATGTAAGATCCTTTTTCAGTTTCAAGTTCATAGAGAGTAGTCTCAGGAATTCTGTAAATATAGAATTACCTCCTACCTGGAGGGTCCCCTAGCTTTCTTTTAAACCTCAGAAATGAGATCTCGCTTTTATTAATATTCAGCCCTCACTGGATAACTTTTTTCCTAGGATTTTCAGAAACCACGGCCTGTGACTTGCAGTCAGTAGCTGCCCCATGGAGGCCAATTATTTCTCCTTGGTCCCTTAGGTGGTAGCAGAAGAAAGCATCTCACTGACTCTTCTTATATAACCTTGCAAACAGGCGATACATGTTTTGCCATGGTGCAAACAAGGCCAACACTCACATTAGGAACTTTGCAATTTGTTGCTTGGGTCAAAACTGCAAGATCCTCTAACTTACCAAGTGCTCTCCAGACTTCACAGAGAAAGGAGACTTTGTATCTCAAGAATGGATGGAGGACTGCTTAGATGATTGCAAAACAATTGTGACTTTTTTTTCTATTAAGATTTCAGATTTAAGCAAGATTTAGTTTAATCTGACAACCCCATGTGCATAACAATCAACCTACTGTGGGAGGGGAGAAAAGTACAAAGCAGAACTCCAAAGTTAATTTTATCTAAAGCGGAGAATCAGGCTTTGAAGTTGAGTTCCTTGTCACTTCATTTAATTTCTATCTGATATTACTCAGAGAAATCGGGTACAGACTGATATTAGTACTGTCCTAGAGATTAAATAAAATTGCATTTAAAATGACTTTGCCAAAATGCATCTAAGAACTCTGCCAATGGGCACGTTCCTCCAGGCCCCTGGGAAGATGTGACCGCAACATCAGGAAACCAGGAATGTACCTTGCTGTACGAAGGCTCCGTAGACGATCCAGATGGCACTGTGCAAGGTGGCCGAAGCCGACGGTCGGGGCTGGGCCACACTCTGAGCCCTCACGGCCTGGATCCGGTTCAACACAAATATCAGCACGCCCACCACAGGGATGGCGGCCGCAATGCAGGCCCACACGGCAAAATCAAACGGAGCAAAAAGAGAGAAGATGCTTATTTTCTCCTCGGGCTTCTTGATTAGGATCCCCACCGAGTAGTCCATGTACCGCTTGCTGAAGTCCACAACGCTCTCCCTCTCCGGGGTGATTGTGATAGCGGAGATGGCCAGGTCTGCCCTCTGAAATGCAAAACCAACTCATCAGACAGCAGTCCTCAGCTTCCTGCTGGGGCCCACCCTGGGGTAAGAGCTGCCCTCTACCCTTTGGGTTGTTCTGTCCAGAGGAAATGGATTCAAGAGGTGACAGCCTGCGACTGACCTTGAATATTGGAAAAAAAAAAAATTCAACATTGTCTGTTTGAATTGTAGTTTTCCTTCACTTTCTTGTTATCCTCATAAACTTTCACTCTCTTCTTTCTTTTGCCAGTAATTCCCTCTTCCCCATCCCTGGCCCCAACCAAGAAGCCCCTTCTATCTTCTTTTAGGCTTATCTGCATCCTTCTATACTGCCATCAAACCTCTCCAAACTCTCTTTAGCCCACATGGATGTCTCCCTTTCCTGAGATGCTTTGGAAGTTTTATGGTGAGTTGTACAACTACTTGAAATCTCATTAATGTCACAGTCCCTGGTTATTTTATATGTAAACTCTATGCCAGAGAGTAATATCCTTCAAGAAAAAAGGGTTATCTACTTTTCTTGACCTCCCATGGCCCTTATTTCATGGCCTCTCAAACATACAGGTTGATTCTTCATATAGTAAAGCCATATTGGGAGGGGACTCTCTGGGCATGCCTTACTTTGACCCAAAAGTACCTTTGCAAGACTTGCTTTCCAAGATGGGCTTAATTTTAAAAATAGACCAAGACTCCACTAAGATGGAACTAGACTGTGAGATTAAAGTGGCCAAGACTGGTGGGGGTTAGGATAATTAAGACTAGATGGATAATGATGGGCAATAATAGGCCAGCAGTGCCCCCCTTCAACCACAAGAGAACCAAAATATACAATGATTATCCTTATCTTGACTCTCGGACTTCTAAGTAGGAGATACCATCAGAACTAAGTTTATTTTAGGGGCACCTGGGTGACTCAGTTGGTTAAGCAGCTGACTCTTGGTTTTAGTTCAGATCATGATCTTGCAGTCATGGGATAGAGCCCCACGTCAGTCTCTGTGCTCAGCAAGGGGTCTGCTTCAGATTCTCTCTCCCTCTCCCTCACATTGTGTGTCTCTCTCTCTCAAATAAACAAAATCTTTAAAAAAATAATAAATTGGGAAAACATACATAAAAAGATTTTATCAGAAAAAAAATTTTGTTAAAGATTTTATTTATTTATTTGTCAGAGAGAGAGAGAGAGAGAGCGAGCACTGGCAGATGGAGGCAGAGGGAGAAGCAGGCTCCCTGCCGAGCAAGGAGCTCGATGTGGGACTCGATCCCAGGACACTGAGGATCATGACCTGAGCCGAAGGCAGCTGCTTAACCAACTGAGCCACCCAGGCGTCCCTATCAGAAAAATTTTTATCAGATTTAATATGTGGACTAGAGGGGCAAATATTAACTACAAAATCCAAAAAAAAATAAAATAAAATAAAATAATAAACATGAAATCCAACAACATATCTAGAGTATAAAGAAAAAATGCTGGAAGTAATGATGGTGAAGCTCTCCTGTAGAATTGTCACATTTGTATCTCTGGTTGTTGCCTCTCTTTTCAAAAACTCAAGATCCAGGGATTTCTTTTTAAAGATTTGGGTCATTCAGAGCACATTTAAGGACTAAGAAGAGATCTAGCGGAACAAGATAGCTTTACAACATAGGAAGAAGGGAAAGTAATTTATGAAGCCAGGTCCAGAAGAAGGACAAAGGGATTGACTTACGACACAAGAAGAGGGGTGACCTGTAACACAGGGAAAAACACTGCCACTTCTGAACCTGGAGTATGAGCAGGTGTCTACAGATGTGAATTTTACACGTAGTTGAAGTAGTTATTTCAAGCCCACAAATCTTCATTTCTTTGCCTAATACAGGAGCACTTTGTTTTAATTTAGTAGAGAAGACTTTTGGGTTGCTTGGAGAGAAAGACAAACTTTGAAACAGTCTCTAAGGGATACAGCCAAGGGGTCCAACAAAGGACAAGTTAAGGAACTCGGGCTGTCCTGAAGGCCTACCTGAGTTTGGAGCCCACACACTATTCATATATCTATCTGGGCAAATTAGTGATTTTCTTCTCTAATTGTATGTAGCAACTTGGAGGTCAAAGTCAGAGGGTAGATAACATAATCAAGTCAGGGTTTCAGTACAATAAGAAACTAAGAACAAAGAGAATCACAAAAGATGAAGGGAACAGGATTATCTGGTCGAACAGGGAGGGCACACCAGGGAGGAAAGGATGCAGTATCCCAAGGTCACAGAAATCTTAAAGAAAGATGAACCTCAAATACCTGTGCTAAGTGGAAAGGGCCAGACACAAAAGACCACATATTGTAGGACTCCATCTACATTAAATGTTCACAAAAGCAAATCTATGGAGATAGGAAATATATCAGTGGCTGCCTAGGGCTGGAGTTGGAATGGGATTTCACTGTAAATAAGTGTGAGGGATCTCACTGGGTTGATGGACTTATTCTAAAACTAGATGATGATGATGGTTGCATAACTCAGTAGATTTCCTAAAAGTCACTGAATTGTATATTCCAAAATGGGTGAATTTTTTATATAAATTAGTACTGCAGGAAAAATTTGTTTTAAAGCTTAGGAGAAATTGGAGAGATTGTGTCTGCCTTTATGGGTTTATAAAGCTCCTTTGTTCAAGGAGCAAAGGTTCAAGAGACTCAGGACAACAGGTCATAGTCATGGAGTGGGACAGTGATGGTAACACATAAGATTCTGACAAAATGCATGGGGTCAGGCACTGACATGGAGCACAAACCAAGATCGTGCATGGTGAGGCAGTCAAAACACTGGGAGCTCACGGCTGGCCCCAGGGATGTCTGTAGTGTCAAAGTTGGTAGCAGCAGCAACACTAGAGAGGAAGAATTTGAACAGATGCCACCATCGTTAATGACTACCAGGAAATAGCCCAGAGGTCATGGGATGACGGGGTGGGGATGGGGACACAGTGAACTGGCCTCATACCATGAGTATGAGTCTCAATGAGGACCCAGGTTGTAAGGAGAGAGGAAGTGTCATTATCTGAAATTAATCTAAGAAGCTGGGAAATGTATCACATCAATGCAGACACATGCACACACTCACGCATACATATGCACTTATGTATACACACCCCTGCTGTGGGCCATGAGGGAGAACCTCCTGTGAGAACCAAGTTCCTGTTTCAGCCCAAACGTGGGGATAGGTTGCAGGAAGGGTGTATGACAGAGCAGGCTCAGTGGACAGGCTTGAAAGGAATGGCAGCAGTGGGCACAGAAGGAAAACAGAGTGCCAGGGAATGAGAAAATTAAAGAACAGGAATGGGTATGGTGGGGAGGGGTGGTGGGTTGAAGAAAAGAGAGCTCTGGTGAGTGAAGAGTGGTAACCTGTGATCTCCTTAGCTAGTTCCAAGGTCCTAACTGCCTAATGGGCCCAATTTAGGTATCACCTCAGAAGCAGACTAGGGTGCCCTTCCCCATGACCCTGCTTTTGGGACCTACCTTGCTGATGAGCTCCCCGATCATCCCGTTCCAGGAGGTGTTATGGAGCTGGTGACCATACCTGCCATCGGGGGCCTGGTAAATCTCATATTTGAAGCCCAGAGCCTTGGCCAGTGCATCCAGGACATCTATAGAGAACCCTTTGTAGCGCTTGGGCTGTCCAAGGATGTTCTCAGCCACCATCACGAAAGGCTCTTCCTGAGGACAACAGAACGGATGTTCTTCAATTAAATAACAGGTTATCAACACACATGTTTCCAGGGGATTGTTGGAGCAACTAATGTGATGAATCATAGCTCTAGAATGTTTGAGAGCATCGGCATGTATTTACCCAATTTTCTCCTGGAGTCTGAACATCTCTGCCCTTTTTTTGAAAGCAGTTTATGGACACTCAGAGCACAGCGGATAGGAAGATCCCTCCAATCAACATATTGATGGAGGAATGGAGATTTACTTGTTCTGTATTATGCTATCCCAGCCTCTGCTCAGAATCCTATAGCCAGAGTGACATGATTTGTTCTCATTCCTTTATTTGTGACATTCGGGACTCTGTCCTTAGGAAATATCGTAATTCTTCAGGACCCACATAAGAAATGTGGTTACTTCTCATCCAGGATAAAGAACGACAGTAAAAGCTCTATAATATTAGATTGAGAGAAGACAGTATTACATCTATCAGATTGTACTAGAAAATGGATTCTGATTCATGGGAGAGGGTCACACCATATGTCAAAGGACAGGACAGAATTAAACCTCGCAGTTCCAAAGCCACATTCACACATTTTTTGCTGTGTCCTGTGCACTCCTGTAGGGCATGTGGTTCTCTGGAAAACACCTCAGGCTTCCCCACCACAATCCTGTAAAACTGAACAAGAAGGGGGCTTTTGGCAAACAGCCCCAGAGACTAGATCTCAGTTTAACTGGGGGCATGGGGACTATGGTATAATGCTTTTTCTGTGATGTGCACACAGGGAATGCAGGAACACTGTGGACAAAGGGTTCTAGAGCCAAGGAGATGACAATGCCTGATGTGACCGAGGGGACATTTGAACCAGGTCTGACCAGTTAACAAGAGGTAAATCGAAAATGTCTCCTAGGGCCCTAAAAAGGTGAAGGAAGAAATTGATAGGAAGATGATTCTAAGGTCTCTTAAGGATGTAAAAATCCATGATGCCAGGACAACCATGCAGACAAATGGCAACAAAGGTCTTTGTTATGAAGTTTGTGTCACATGGGGCCATCAGGGGAGCTGGAGGGGTGTGTTCCGCCAAGCATCTGTCTGGGGACACTGGCTATGAGCAAAGCTCTCCTAAGGACCAGCAGTAGGTCAAGATACTGGTTATATCCAGGAATGTGTAGAGCTGTGCCTGCTTGGAAGCTTAGCCATGGTTCCAGATTAGTAATCCTCTTCTAGAGCAGCCCAGACACCTCCCGTGGAAGGCGCTGGGGCAGAATCTCCAACATTACTCTTCCTTCGTTATTTGCGAAATTATTTGCCATAAAGGCCTTATGAACACTCGAGGCATGGCTCAAGATCCCCTTTTCTCCAAACCCAGCATTAAGCCAAACAGAGAGAAGCCTCTGGCTCGAAAGCCTGAATGGTAAACTCCCCAATATGCCCATGATCCTACCAAGACAGTCACCACTTTGAGAGTCAATCCTTGGAGGCGGCTGCCCATGGGCCTCTCTTGCAGGCTGCCATTCAGGCCTTTCTCTGAGTCCCACGTCGCCAGCTGTGAAGGAAAAAGGGAGTGTGAGGGACAGAACAGGCACCTGTGTGTACCTCAGGAGCTCGCCTCTCAAACTGGGATCCTGAATCAGGCAGCTAGGAGGACAGCAGTCCCTTCAAACCTTCAAAAGAATAAAGGTGTGGCAGAAAGCTCCACTTGCTCCATTAGCCCATCTGGAACTTGAGGACTTGCTACATCTTTAAAATAAAACTGATCAGTAAGAACTTTTTTCTAGAATGAATATTTCTAATTTTATTCTGTCCACCCACTGAGGTCATATCACCGTGTCTCCCACATAGTGTCTTCTTTCTGTAATTACTCCTTTGACTTGCCCAGGCCAGATGGCCCCTTGGGTTCACCCACTGCTGCCACCAGGGCAGGATGGGGCTCAGCAGGGAAGCGGGTAACAAAGACCCCTTTCTGTGGCTTGTCTTGCACCCTGATGCCTGCTACAAGCAGGGTCAAGAGCTCCCTGCCTGTCTTCGCTGTAGGGCAAATTTCATAATTTTTCCTTGATATGCAGGTAAGGCCAAGACTACGTGTGCTGTGCCGTATGCTCCCAGGCCTGCAGAGCCTCTCCCAGAGCCTGATGCATCTCTGAGAGGGCCCCCCAAGCTGGTTATGGAGCCCCTCTGCTGGCTCAGGAAAAATAGGAGACACACATATTCTCCAGACTGCTTCCCCTCGCTGCATCTCTGCAGGGGGAACCACAATGAACGCCTTACCTGATCAATGATTCTCAATCACTAATTGGTGAAATGGAAAAAGAAAAAAAAAAATGCAGATATGAGCCCCCATCTCAACTTAATCAGGATCTCAGCACTTAGGCATGGAGAATTGTAATGCTTCCCCAGTGGTCCTCATTGAGAAACCCTGTTCTTCTAGGTTACTGCATATTAGATTCTCGTAAGAAGGCTTTTAAAGCATATTGGAGGTGGGGCCTCGCCCCCAGAGGTTTGAATTTAATTGGCCTGTAGTGGGCTAGATAGGAATATTTCAGCTCCCCAGGTGATTCTAATGCACAGCCAGGACTGTAAACCTCTGCTATAGATTAAAGCAGGGGATCCTCGAACTGTAATATGCACACAAATTATCCAGGGATTTTATACATACTCTCTGATTCTGGGGCCTGTGATTATTCCTGTCTAACAAGCTCCCAGGTGAGGTTGCTGCTGCTGACCCAGGACCACCACTGAAGCAGACCACTGTGGGCAGCATCTACTTTTCATCAGAGAAAACCCACAATTGCCCCACTTAAGCTGAGCAGAAGAACTATCCCTCCGTTGGAGAAATGTCACCAGGTGCCCTAAAGAAGCCACCAACAGTGCTACCTAAGGACACGATGGCTCTCCCAGCATGTCCCTGAGCCTTGACATCTGCAGCAAGCTCTAGGCTCTGAGCTTTGACTACCTGGAAGATACTAGAACCCTGAGGCCTAAAGCAGGACTATCAGAATGAGGTACGTGGTTGTAGAAGCAGTTTAAAAGGAACCTAGAAACTCTGGCTATCACTTTGGACACAATACCAACTAAGACCCACTCCATCCTAAGTAATAGGATGCCTGGCAGTGATGAATGAATCATTTAGTTAAGAGCATGGCCGTGTGCTCTGAGGAGCTCCTCACAGCCACCACCAATTAATTGGAGGGGCACTGCAGGAAAGGGCAAAGTTAAAATCTGCCCAAAGTCCTGTTCAAGGACATCAAAGATGCCACACTCTGGGAACTGGCGTAGTGAGAAGGAAAGCCCATGGCTCTTTCCCCTCTGGGTCTCGGAAACAGCACTGGGACCCAGGATCAAGTCCTGCATCAGATTAAAATGCTGGTCAAAGGGAAGTGACAAATGAGATAAATCCAGACAAAAGGTGTTGATTCCTTGCATTTTTTGGACCCTGTGACATGGACCAAGGGCTTCATGTTGTGTGTTTGGGCTGCTCACATCTTATCCCCTTAATCGGTTAGCCCAGGCATTGGAACTGCTTAACCCTGATGGGTAATCCACCAGAGCTCCCCGGTGGGGTGGTGTTGAGAAGGTCCCTGAACCATCCCGATGATTGACAAAGTCAAAATGAAGGCGATTTGTCCTCATGATGACACACTCTTTCAGGTTCCAGATATTCTGCCCTGTAGCATGGCTTGAATTCCTAACATGTGCTGCTTTAAACCTCTGTGGTGCAGGTGAAGGGGCATCTCCGCTCTGTGCCAGCACCTGTCTGAGTAAGACCCGGGATGGGCTCTGCTTGGCCCTGACCAAACAAACTTTACCCACGGTCTGTCACTGACTGTGATTGTAGTCAGTCTTGGCAATGGAGAATGGAGGCAGGAAAAACCAGTTGGGATGAAGCCCTGTCCTTGTAGAGTTTTAAGCTCAGCTGTGACACAGGCTCTGTCTCTCAACGCCTGCCCACGCAACCCTCTTCTTCTAGCTCATTGTCTGGCTCAAGGCAGCAGGCCCCCTGCCCTGGAGGATTGCAACAGCCTCCCCATTGATCTCATTACTCCCAGCCTCTCTCTTACAGCCTCTTCCATTGTGTTGACTTGTACCTTTATAATAAATAAACAAGAAGGTGTTAATGAACATTTTTGAATGACTTCCCATTTCCTGCAGAATAAATCTTAACACTCTGAAGCTTGGCCTAAAAGAAAGGTCTTCCTTATGGAGATCCAAACCTGATGATCAGCCTCACTTAAGTTTACGTAGGTCCAGTCCACTCCAACCCCACCAAATCCCTCACCTTCCTCACGCACCTCACACGGCACGCTTTTTCCAGTTCCCTCCAGCCTGTAATGCCATCCCTCTTTGGTTGGGTCTGGTACACTTTTATTCATGTTTTGTTTAAATAAGCTTTCAATTTAGAATAGTTTTAGATTTACAGGAGAGTTGTAGAGGTTGTGCAGAATTTGTCCATATAGTCTACCCCCAGTTTTCTCCATTTAAGATGGTACATTGGCATGATGCATTCCTCACAGCCAATGCAGTGTTTATTAGTCCCATGGCCACCATTTACACAGAGCTGAGGTAGAAATAACCTCCACTCTCTTCCATGCTGGACCTTAATCTGTGACCCTGCTGTGTGTGCTACTTGGGTTTGTCACCCTGTCCCCTGAGATCAAAACCTTTCATAAACTGTCTAGAACTTCAGGCTCTTGGACTAGACCTTGCCTTGATTATTCCCAGCTCAGGGTTTCCAACCTTGCTTTGAATGCCATGTTCTCCTCTTGAAGATCAACTTACTATACCTGGTAAAGATCTGGGGAAGAGAGGAACTTGAAGGTATGAAAATAGCATAAGTTTTGTAGTCAACCAACCTGTATTCTAGTTGTGTTTCCATCACTTACCTGGGTGACCTCAGAGAGCAGCACATTTGACCATGGTGCTTAAAATTTTGAATAAACTTGACTCCACTAAGATTCCATTTTCTTATCTAAAAATTAAAATAAGAATACCTTCCCTGCCTACCGAATAATTAGGGGGCTATTCAGAAGAAAAAATCGCTTTGAAATAATCTGCTATAAAGCAATAATCACAGACTAAAGAATCAGGATATAAACCCACGTGTGCAATAAAAGCCTAATTATGGTTTTTTAAAAGGGTGGTGGTAAACATGGGAGGAGCTTTGTTAAAAGGTAATATGTGAATATAGCCAGGTGGTGGAATTATGAATAATCATTGCAACTTCTTGACACTGTTCTGTGTTTTCAACAGGTTTTTCACTACTGTCACAGAAAGGGAAATAAGCTTTTGATCAAAATAACTAGCAGGGGTGACAAAATCCTGTCACATGCTTTGTAGGACTAAGGACTGAATAGAGGGGAGTGATCAGAGTTAAATAATCTGTTCATGTGTCATGACCAGTCTGAGAGTAAGAACCCCCCAAAATTCAGTCCTCTGGCTGCCAAGAGCTATGGCCACAGCATCCCCATCTCCTAGAAGAGCCAATTACAGGTTCATCTAGCATGGAGTCTCCCATTCTATGATGTCTCCAGGATGATATGGGGCCCAGTACACCTGTTGGGTTTGGAGACAGGGAAATGGCCACTGCTGAGGTCCAGCTCCATGAAGACAGGACAATCCTTCTCCACTAATAAAGAAGGACAGTAATCCTAAGGCAAAAACCATTTAAATCAAAGTGCAGGTACATGAGAGGGGGAAAAAAAAATTCCTCCAAGCCTGTAATTACTTCTTTTTTGGGGGTCTGAAAGTATTGAGGACTTAAAGGTTTTTTATTTTTGTGTGTTTTTGTTTTTTAATACAGACCTCTCTCTCCCTGGCCTTCAGGGCATCCTGTACTCTGACAGAGAAAGAAAAAATACTTCAAAGTGAAACCAAAATTCTGCCTTCAAACACATCAAAGTGCAACCATGTTCCAGGAACCAGGATCCTTGAGTTGGGCAGGGAAGTTTATTATTCCCTCACATCAGTCTCAAGCTGAGCACCGCAGGCAGAGTGAATTCCCCCATTTCCACAAAGCCTTGTGTTCTTGCCCAAATCTTAAGACCAGAGTAGTAATCCTTCATTTCTGAGTGAGACCATCCCTCTGAACACCTGATACATGAGACCAGAACACAGAAAAACCACAATCTAATGGACTCCAGTGGACGTTTCTTTTCTTTCTTTCTTCTTCTTCTTTTTTTTTTTCTTTTTAAATAAAATAAAGCCTTTAAACGGATTCCCAAACTTGCAGCCGACCCAGATCAGGAGAGACTGTATTTGCCTTCCCTCCTGAGGGTGCTTGGTTCTCCTGGTTCAGAACGCCAAGGAAAAAGTTTCAGTCAATGAATGCCAAATGAGGCTGATGGGCTTGATAAATGGGAAGCCAGAAAAACCTTTCCCCCATACAAGTCCCGACACTCAGTCATACAGCTGCAGACCATTTCATTTGTACATAAGGGCGTCGATTCTGACTTCTCCTTGTATTTTGTAGACAGAATGTTGTTTATGGGATCGATGAATTTTATGACCACAGACACCCACTTTTGACAGCTGACCTGTCAAGATCAGTGCCTGAAAAACTAATTTCCAGCACGGTTAAACAAAACGAGAACTGCCACAATTTGATAAGACAGCTCTGGTTCTCATTCATCCAGGAGGTCTGCTCGACCCAGACCAGAAGCCTGGATGGAGCCAGAGGTTACAGCACAATCATCCCTAGAAAGGAGATCTATGGTTTCAAAATCTGATTATGACAAACAACTGTTCAAGGGATCAGCCAAACGAAGAATAAATTTCATAAACCACTGGTCTCGGGGAAATACATTTCCCGAGTCAATCAGGATGTTCTTCATGTTAGCGTTTGAGTTGTGCGATGTGGGGATTTGGGACTCTGTGGCCCTGTCTTTAATAAATGCAGGGCCATTAACCATCAATGGGATAGGCCTCCTTTGGCAGAATGGGCTTTGTGGTCTATAATCTAGTGACAGAGGTCTCTTAAACTGTCATCTCTTTTCATGGGAAGGGGGAAGGAGAGGAGAGGCAATCCAACTGCTTTACAGCCCAGAGAAAGAATATGACCAGTTTCATCCATAGAGCCTCGCCAATTCCTGGGGAGGGAGGGAGGGAACGAAAGAAGGTAAGTTTGCTTAACCCCAAATCTCATATTTAACTATATCCAGCAAGACAAAAGATCAATAACCTATAGTCACCTTTTACAACTAAGTGACCAACCGCTTTAGTGATGAGCTTACCTCAAGAGAGCACTGAAGGCAGGAAGTGAAGTTTTGATGACCATGTCTGTCATACCTCACAGCCTTTGCTGGAGTCCAATTTGAGCCATACCCTCACTGACCAGTGACCACATTCAGCTGAGCACACAAGACCTGGCTGGGATATGGGCTTCAGTAGTGAAAGCCACAGTGGGTTTATCATCATGGCAGTGCATGGACTTTTCTAAAACAATAATCCCTCTATTAGCTTTTGTTCCATTGTCCATTTCTACAGAATAGATAGGTTCAGGGTATGTTTCAAAGGATCATATTCCCAGCTGGGTTTGGAGCCAAGGGGGCACCCTCATCTTGAACCAGCCTGAATTGGGGCATTCAGCCAGCACTGGTTTCAGATAATCAATTGCACATTTTAAGCTTTGGCTAAATGCAGGGACAACATGTTTAGACACAAAAGAGCATCTTGGAAACAGAATGTAAGAATCCGAACACAGAATATTATTTATAGCCAGGATTGCTAACGTAAGGTCTAATTTAAAAGTTCATTTTGGGAATTCCAGTATATCAGGGCCACTAAGGTATGGGCCTTGGGAAAGTATGAACCACAGAAGATGACCATCAGGTCGGAGGTACCCAGTGGACCATTCCTGAAGCTCCAGACATGTTATAACAAGACAAGAGGAGGCCCTCATGGGAATGGGGGACTCACAGGGGAGAGCTGAAAGTCTCAGCCCAGGACTATGTGTGCAGGAATTGTACATTTGGTGAAAGCTGTACTCCCTTAAAATAAGCCCCAGCAGAACTCCTGTTAAATGTCCAGAGAGCAGAGCCAGGAAAAAATGAAGGTTTCTTATGGCCAGAGAGCTATCACAAATGGGGGCTTCATGAAAAACCTTTAGCAAGGAGAGGAGAAAGATACTCCCCCAATGGTGCTGGCAAGGAGGACCAGAAAAACATGTAGAAGTGCTATCGATGTTGGCAACCAGGTCATTCATGATGGAGATCATGAACATGCCCCAGTGCCAGCCTCCACTTTCTGCAAGTACAGACACAAAGGACTCGCTGGGCCCACAAAGGGACAGAAGGACCGACCGACTCCCATGGTACCAGCGATGGAGTCTTTCTGTCACTTTAACGGTAAGGGTAGAGGCAATTCCACTCTGCCTAAGATATAGAAAGCAAGACAATGTTTCTTTCATTGTAACAAACAAACGAAAAGTCAGATAATCGCCAAAACTGTATTTTAAAAAAATCTAGCCTCTAAGACAGCTGTGGTCACACACTATCTGGTAAACTGATGAATTTCAAAAGATGAGAAGCCTCTCCAAGGACAGACAGGACACAAGAAATGTTCCATCCTCGATAGAGCATGGAAGAAAAGAAGCCATAGTTATAACAGTGGATAACAAGGAAAAAAGACCAAAATTTTACCATATTTTTAAAGGCCAAGTGATAGTGAGTTTCCCTGGGGGCCCAGACGCAAGGGAGGCCATACCCCCTCATCAGCTCTTTCCTCCGAATCTCCAAGGGTGTGGAATGGGAGAAACCAAAACAGAACAGAGGAACAGAGCAACCAAAAATTATAGGACAATATGAGATATAGGTGGATCTATTATAGGACTTATATCTGCTATACCTGAATAAATCTTATAACTCAATTATAAGAACAAATTACAATTTTTAAAAATAGAGAAAGGACTTATTATTCCAAGAAATATGTGAAAGGATAATATGAACATGAAACTATATAAGTTCAACATCATAAGTCATCAGAGAAATTCAAAATAAGACCACAAGACATACCACTAAACCTCACTAGAGTGGCTAATCAAAGACTGACCTTACCAAGTGTTGGTAAAGATCTGAAATGCAAAAGGTATAGTCACACTAGAAGACAGTTTGTCAATTTCCTCTCAAGTTAAACACACACTCTACCACCCAGCAGTTCCACTCCTAGTTACTTCCCTAGGGAAAATATAAAGTATGTCCATACCAAGGTCAGTAAGTGGGTGTCCTAGAGGCTTTATTTTTGATGCTCCCCAAATGGAAACACTCCAAACATGGATCATGGTGATCAGTGACTGGAGAGACAAACTGTGGCATATTTATGCCACATGTGACTACTGCTCAGCAGTAAAAAGCAACAAGCTACTGACCCACGCAACAGCATGGACACACATCACACCAAGTGAATGAAGCCAGCCACCATGATCCCATCTCCATGACTTTCTTGAAAAGGCAATATTATTGGTCCTGAAAATAGATCAGCCATTGCCTGGGGCCAGGAATGGGAGGAAGGAGTTGAACGCAAAGGGGAAGAAGGGCTATGCGGGGGTAAATAAGTATTCTATGTTTTCAGTGTTGTGGTGATTATGCCACTGCATGCATTTGTCAGAGCTGATCGAATAGTGTACGTCTCCAATGAGTGAGTTTACTGCACATAATCGCACCCAAATAGACCTGACTGACTTGTTTTAAACAAATACATGTACAGGCGCAGGACATACACACATTGCCAATGATTTGGAAAGGGATGAAGCCATGTGCTGGAGAGCCAAAGTCGTGGCATTACGGCGCTCATGTCCCAAGGGCATCCCCTATGACCTGTCAGCAAGGATGATGACTTTAAAAGCACGGACAGATGGGAGGGGGAGACAAACCATAAGAGACAAACTGAGAGTTTTTGGGGGGAGTTAGGTGAGCCTGATGGTGGGTATTATGGAGGGCACGTATTTCATGGAGCACTGGGAGTGGTGCATAAGCAATGAATTTTGGAACACTGAAAAAAAATAAAATAAAATAAAATAAAGCAAGGTTGGCGATAGGATACTATGACTGATGTTAGTACACTTGTGTCATCATTCTCGAACTAGTTGAAGCTAAGTAGGTATCAAGGAGCCAAGAAATTACCCATCAATCTAGAAGAACTGAATGTATCTTTATAAGGGTTTAGGAAGAACAGAAGTGCAGTTTTGCCTTTGGATAGCTTTTAGCATGTGGGGAAAAACAGATTTCCTAACATTATATGTAGTGTGATACACCTTTTTAATGCTTATTTCTTTTTGTGCGATGGTACAAAAGCACGCCCAAGACAAAAAGGTAGGTTTAAGTAGCTACTTCTGGCCTTAGGTAGAGCAATGGGACTGTGGGAATGTTCATCTCTTGCACTATACTCTCCCGTAATGTTTGAAACATTTTACAGACAGGAAGCATTGTTTTTATAATCAGAAGAAAAACAATAAGGCTACTTCCCTTTTGAAATGGCACTGCCAACTAGATTGTAACTATAATGTTGATTTTGTATCTCTAACTGTTCTAGATGTATTGGTTTTGTCTCTCGAAATAAATGGTACATTCTAGCAAAGGCGGTGTCTGCAGCAAGACAAGCCAGGCTGAAATTCTGGTTCTTCCACCTTGGGTGCTGAACACCTCTGGCAAGTGACTTGAATTGGCCATACTCTATCTCTGGCCTCAAGTGTCCTTATCTGTTATTAGTTACTAATAGACATTAGTTATTGTCATTGGCAATATGTTCTTTGCTCTAGGGTTTCTACTAGGCACAGGCCCATACTAGCAGCTTAAAGAACTCTTGCCCATTAGAATTGACTAGAATCAATGGCAATATACACACTAGCTACACTATACATCATTCTGAAAGCTGACAAGATACCTTCTGACAGCCCATGCTAGGAGACCTTGCAATATAAAAGCAGGTGTCTCTCACTATACTCTCTAGAAACTTTCAGCTTTTCCTCTCCCTACAACATTCTCCTCTTTGTTTGTTCTCTGACTCTGAGTCACCCTTTAAGGGTCCCTCCTTGTACCCTACACTGTGAGTAAGTGGCCCCCTTGCTGGTAGAAATGTTTTTCATGGTACATTAAATTCCATGTCTATCTATTCACAAATATACTATATCTCTTGTATGGCAGAGATGATCTGTTCTTCATGTCAACTCACTCAATAAAATGTTATTGGAAAAATTAATAAAATTGATCATGACCTGGGCACTTCCTCATTAACTGGTTGGAATTTCATGCTTTTCTCAAACTCAAGCTTCCAGGTATGTCATATCTCTTAAGCCCTGAAAAGGGCTTTCTTAGTTAGCACTAGTTTATTTATGATGGTTGAAAGTGCCTGGGCTGGATTTTTTCTTTTGCGTGGTTTTGTTCTGCAAACTTACTTTAAGACTTTGAGTCATGAAAAAGTGTTAGTAAAATGAATGATTCAGAAGACATTTTCTAAAACCCACTTTTTGTCTTCACCTCTAGACCCTTGTTACACAACGTGTGGTCCATGCCAAGTCACCTGGGAACTTGTTTAAATCCAAGAATCTTGGCGCCACCCCATGTCTACTGAGTCAGTGTCTGCATTTTGATAAGAATCTTAGGTCATGCATAGGCACAGTAAAGTTTGAGAAGCACAGTTTCTAGATCTTGCCATCATTATTTCTTACCTGGAATTGTTATAAGCTGCTTTTTACCTAGCTCACAATTCCTCCCTGATCTGTGTGAAACTCCACACAGCAGCCAGAGTTTCCCTTTCTTTTCTTCTTTTAATTCTCCTTCTTAAAATTCTCAAGTGGTTCCCTGTTAAACTCAGAGTAAAAGCATATATCCTTTTCATGGCCTAGAAGAGTCTCTGAGACCTGGCCCATACCTGGTCTTCAACTTCATTTCAGGCCATGAGTCTCACTTTGCTCACTGCACCCTGTAGATGCTGACCATTCTGTAATTACTCTCTCAAGCTAACATCTTTTCTGCCTCAGGAACTCTGTGTACATCCTTTGCTTCTCTGATAACTCTTATCTCCATCCTTCACATCCTGTGGTTGGCTCTTTACCACCTGGCAGGTCTTACCCACTGAGTTATCCTCTCAATAAAGCCTCCCAGATCACTCTTCCTAAATTCTCAAGTGTTCAACTCTCTTTGCTATTTTCTTTATCGCTCTCAAATGTCGTAATTTCTGAAATCACCCTCCACGATAGAAATTATGTTCGTTTTGCCTGTTTTTGCCCAGCATCATCCATTAAACATCTGATACAATTTCTGGCCTACAGTGGGCTCTTGACAAGTTTTTGTTGGATAAGCAAATCAATTAATAACCTAGGTTAGAGGTCAGCAAACTTTTCCAGAAAGGGCCAGACAGGAAATATTTTAGTCTTCTAGGGCGATACTGTCTCTGTGGTCAGTCACCCAATGGGGTGTGGTTGGATTCCAATAAACAAAAGAAATGGCAGGCTGGATTTGGCCAAAAAGGCTATATATACTTTACTAATCCCTAATAATTGACACCTCTATTTCTCTTATTCCTTCTAGCTAGAATGTTTTCCCCTACAACTGAACTTTTTAAAACACTATCCTTCTTTCAAGATTTAATTTATCACTTAAAAAAATGTGTAATTGTCATGTTTTCATGTTATCCCTCCAATCAAAAGTGGCAGATCCTCCTGCATCCTCAAAGCCTTACGCTTGTCCCTTTTTCAGAGCACTGACTATATTCAGGTTTCCTTGACAGTTCCTGTAGCACACTGTATTTTCCAAAGATGGTTGTGACAACATTTCCCATCCCACCCGCTCTTCTACATTGTGACTTCACCACCTCCTATCAAGAAGTGAAGTTTAATTCCTCTCTTAAAGTCTGGTCTGAATCTAATGCTACTCTTTGAGGTGAGGTTAAAAAAAGGCCAGGAAGCTTCTACCTGCCTCTTCAGTTGCTTGCTGTAAGGAAAGGCTTTTCCACCTTGACGTTATTTACATTTGGGGCCAGATAGTTCTTTGTTGGGGGGAGGGGGATGTCCTGTGCATTTTAGGATTTTTTAGAAACATTCCTGACCTCTACTAACCAGATGTCAGTAGCCTCTCTCCTCGTCCCAGAATAACAACCAGAAATATCTCCAGATATTGCCAAATATCCCCTGGGGGACATAACTGTCTCCCATTTAGGACCATTTATCTAGGAGAAGCCAGTTGCCATGGAAGAAGTTCAACACCCTGAAAACACATGGAGAAACCACTTGAAAAATCACATGTAGGTATTCTGGGCAATAGTTCCAGATGAATTCAGCCTTCCGGCTACCACTGCCAAAGTGCTAGACATGGGAGTGAAGCCATTTTGAACCCTTAAGATCAGCCCATCAGCCAGATAAGTAGCATCAGGTGATCTCTGTTAATGCTAAAAAAATTGCCAAGCCGAGCATTGAACAAATGTCTGACATGCAGAATACATAAGATATAAGAATTTTTTTGTTTATAAAAGTAAATTTGAGGACATCTGTTATGCAGCAATAATAACTTGAACAGAATTTGGTACCCAGAAACGTGGTGTCACTAGAACACACATATAAAGTATATAGAATTGGCTTTGGGGCCACATAGCAGAGGAAACCTAGAAGGGCCTTGAGGAGACTTTTAGTTGGAAACAAAATGAGCCCCACGGGGACAGATTATAAGAGTTTAAAGGAACACAAGGAAAATATTATTGGAAGCTGCAGGAAAGAATACCGTTGTAATATAGTGGCAAAATATTTAGCAAAATCGTCATCCACAAGAATAAGAAAAACAGAATATCTACTTAATAAGCTAGTACATATGGCTAAGAAAGTATCAGGCAAAATTTTAGAGTATTCTCCTTTCTCTTAGATGCATATAATCCTGTAAGCATAGATGCATAGATGGTTCCTGGATGAACTGGAGAAGGAATTCTGGTTTGGTTTTTTTTTTTTTTTAATCTATTTATTTATTTCTTTTCAGTGTAACAGAATTCATTGTTTATGCACCACACCCAGTGCTCCATGCAATACGTGCCCTCCATAATACCCACCACCTGGCTCCCCCAACCTCCCACTCCCCGCCCCTTCAAAACCCTCAGATTGTTTTTCAGAGTCCATAGTCTCTCATTGTTCATCTCCCCTTCCAATTTTCCCCAACTCCCTTCTCCTCTCCATCCGCTATGGAGTATTATGCCTCCATCAGAAAGGATGAATACCCAACTTTTGTAGCCACATGGACGGGACTGAAAGAGATTATGCTGAGTGAAATAAGTCAAGCAGAGAGAGTCAATTATCATATGGTTTCATTATTTGTGGAGGAATTCTGTTTTCAAGCAAAATTTAGGGTAAATAGATAGAAGCCATGATTTGTTGGATTCAGAAATGAAACTTTCTCAACCCTGGGCTCTTCTAGCAGAAAATTCTAGAATAACAGAGGTGCTTGAAACAAAGAACAAATCCCAGAAAATGTGACCCCAGGAAGTCAAGGATATGACTACAACACCCTTTCTTAAGGTCTTAGAATTAAAGGAGAGCGTCTTGTAGACCTTTCTGAGAGATCAATCTCTACAATCTGCAAGGTGTGTATCTCAGACCTTCTGTTAGACAATAGAGCTTCTGAAGCCTCATAGTAGACCATTAGGGAGCTCCAGATAGAGACTGGCCTGACTCCAAGTTGTGGGCATGGTTTTCATCTCATGTAGTGAACAGACAATAAACTTCATAAGAAGCCACATGATTTTTTAAAAAAGTGTAACGGCAGAAGCACAGGCAGCTCAGACCAAGTGGGACAGAGGGGATGCAAAAGGAAGAGAGACTGGGGTAGGAAGCAGCTGTGAAAACTGTACTGCTACAAACACAGTATACCTTTTATGGAAACGTAAGGATGAATCAGGAGGCAGAATCAAGATTCAAAGGAGATCAAACAGAGAATCACTTCCAGGAAGTAGTCACAGACCCTAATTAAGGAGCTAATGACATAAGCCCAGGTGGATGAGAATGGCTATGGACCAGTGAACACTCTGTGCCTCCTCTTTCCTCCCTCTCTTATGAATGGGAATGTTTATTGCAGTTATACTATCATGGTCTTATCTTTACATATATTGAGTGTGCAGGGTCAGACAACTTGTCTCTAGACTGAGGTCTTCAGATTGTGATGAACTATACTTGGAGAGCCAAATCCACGAATCCGTACCAAGGAACGTCATCCTTACTTTGACCTGATCTAGATGACAGCATCCTGGGCGTTGAGCCAATGACACAATGGAGCAAGGCTCTGGGGTCTTGAGGAAAGGAATGAGAGCATTTTTCATGTAAAGGGGTGTGGATCATTGTGGCCAGAGGAAAGAATGAATCTTCCAGATGGTGTGTCCCCAGAGGAACAACCAAATCATCTTTATCATATGCTTTTCTAGAACATGGCTTCACCATTTCCTCATCAACATGTGGAGCCTAAACCCTCTTCTCTCCCTTGAATCTTGACTTATTTCATGTGTAATTATGGTGGAACTAACACTGTGTGATTTCAGAGGCTACATTCTAAATGGCCATGCAGTAACTACTTGGTTCTGCTGTGACACTTGTGCTGGGGGACGTCAGCTACCATCAAAGAAGTCAAGCAGCCCTGAGGACCATACAGTGAAGAGTCCACAAGTAGGTGCCCTGGCAGATAGTTCTAGATGAGCTCAGCCTTCCAACATCCCTGCCACAGTGTCATATATGTGACTGAAGCCCTCTTAAGCTACCTAAACTGGTCCATCAGCAGGCTGTGTCCAACTAAATGATCTCAGTTAATACACAAGGAGCAAAAAGTCACCCAGCCAAATTCTACTCGAAGTCTTGACCTGAAGAATCTGTGAGATACAATAGAATGATTTTTGCTTGAAGCCACTAAATTTTGAGGTAGTTTGTTAGGAATCAATAATAACAGTTTCCCAAGCACTGTGCTCATGATCATCCTACAGGAATGGCTGGATCGCTGCTCTCTGCATTTTTACAGCATCCAACAGATGGACTGATGGCATAAGGCAGGTGAACTTGTTTATACTCCACAAAGCACTGCCATGCACAACCGTTCGAGGGCTACCAACACTTTCTGAGTGAAGGAGAACAGGAATTATTATCCTTGGTGTTGCCAGTGGAGAAACTGAGGCTCAGAGAAGTTACATGACTTGTTGTGGGTCTCTTAAGTAGTCTGGGGAGGCTGTAAACTCTAGACTTCTGAATCCAAGTCCACCAGACTTCTGTAAAATGCTTCCTTTGCACACAGTAGGGTCTACACAAGCATTAGTCATTTCATAAAGATAGAAAGAAAGAATGAATGTGCCCATGGATGTTAATTTTGATGGTAATGGGATCTCATCTGGACTCTAAGGTTACTGATGAGGCACTGAACCCAGGCTTACAAAGGCTGACATCCTTGAGGTCAGCATTTTGCCAGCTTCCATTCTCCTAAAAGTTTATTTGATATTCTGGGAACCAGATCATTACACTGGATAGCCTGGAAACCGCACTGGCCTCAGACCTTGTTTTCCCTGCCTCTGGCTCTTAGCCTCATACTATAGAGGTCTCTCCAACTGCACAGAAGGCAAATGGACTCTCATTCCATTAGCACTAGAGTCAAACAATTATTCTTACCCAGAAAATGTTTATTAAGAGCAGCAAGAAGAAAGCTAAAACCTACCCCTGAAAGTGACTGTATATATAACCTGGGGGTGATATTAGGAAATAGGTACCAAGAGATGGAGATTTCATGTTATGGGGGATAGTGAAAGCCTGGAGCTGCTACAGAAACCAAGCAGGAGAAGAAAGATGGCTCTTTCCATTTCTAATTTTCCCTTTCATAGCCCATAATCAGAAAGTAAAATGATACTGGCTTCTATACCAATGATTCTTATTTAGATTACATGTAACTCAGATCTGAAGGTAGCCAAATAAAGAATCTTTACTTCTACAACAGTGAAAGCAGAAGATGATCAGTACTTGACTTTGTAAAATTTGGAGGGAGCTCTGCATTTGATGAACTTCAAGGCTATGTGCAGGGAAATAAGTCACAGGAGTGAAAGACATCTGGCCATCTTGGCTGTGTGTGGCTGAAGGCTGGCAACTGAGGGCACCTCTTTCCAGCCTCCACAGACTCTGGACTCACAGCAAATAACTTGGTAAGGACATTTCAGAAAGGACATTTATAACTGAACTAAAAGGAATAGAATGGTATAGAATATTCCCATGACTCCTTATTGATGGAAAGGCAATATAGTGGATTATACTCTGGTATGGTTGAAAAACTTGCAAATCAAGGGTATGATTGCCTAGAAAATATTATATGACCTTAGTCAATAACCTTGAATACCCTCCGTCTCCTTGTCATCACCTGAAAATTGGGGGTAGGAATTTTTTATATCTACTCTCTCTCTACTAGTGAAACCATGTATGAAAAAGAGGGTTAAGAGCTATAAAATGGAACAAAAAGTTGATACTATATTAATAATACTAAAGCAATCATTATCATTAGCAGAATGAATCTGGACAGACTTGAATTTGAATCCTACCTCAATCATATGCTAATTAAGATCATGAGCAAGCTACTTAACCCTTTTTAGCCTCAAGCTTTATTTTTTTTTTAAAGGTTTTACTTATTTATTTCAGAAAGAGAGAGTGCACAAACAGTTGGAGAGACAGACCAAGGGACAGGGAAAAGCAGGCTCTCTGCTGATTAGGGAGCTGGATGTGGGGCTCGATCCCAGGACCCTGAGATCATGACCTGAGCCAAAGGCAGAGGCTTAACCCACTGAGCCACCCAGTTGCCCCAAGCTTTACTTCTTTAAAGCAGAGGATATAATAGCACTGATGGTAGGTTTTTATGAGTTTTAAAATCCACCAATGTCTGATCACTTCCATATTTCTATCCCTAGATCAGCATTCCTAAACTCCAGACTGCAGTGCTCAGATTTCCACTTGACATCTCCACTTAGTACCTAAGAGACAACTCAGAGTCAAAAATCTTCAAAACATAACTTTTGATCCTCAAACTCCCCAAATAAACAGCATGAGCTCATCTTTCGCTTTCTTCCTTGTGTCTGCGACAAGCACCATCATCCACCCAGTTGCTTATGCCAAAGGTGGCAGCGTCATCTTTGATTCTACTTCCCATGAAAAAGCCATCTGCTTTTGACTCTGCTTCTAAAATATATCCCGAAATTGAACCATCTCTACCGCCACCTCGCAAATCTCAACCACCATTATCATTTAGATCAGTGAAAGCACTTTGTAACATAACTGGAATCCCTATCATTCCTTAAGTTCATTGTTAGGCTCATGACCTGTTCTTATTTATCAAATATCAGTATGTTCCCCTGAATTTCTCAGCCTCATTTCAGTGAGGTCTCCAGGCCACCTCTAGGGAACATCTTCTCCATGCAGTGACTCAGGGATCCATGCCCCATCTACCCTGTGATTGTACCTTCTTGGCATGTGACCTCCATGACACTAATGAAGAGATGGAAAGATAAACACACAAAGAGTTATACATGCTGGACCAAAAGTAAGAATCTTTTTTTTGCAAACATTCCATTTGTTAGAACTCAGGCACAGGGCCTCGTGACTCACGCCCGGCTCTCTGTAAGAGGCAAAATCAAGGATGACTGAAGACTGCTTAAGCAACCAACTTTGTATGACCAAGAAATAAACTTAAGATATCAAGCCTCTCACAGTAACACACTCCAGCTTACCCCAACCAGAGCCCATCCTCTGCATAACAGGCAGACTGACGTTTCAGAGACATAAATGATTTCATATCACCCCTTCATTTAAAAGGCTCCCTGAGCTCCCAATTAAAATAAGATCCAAGCACCTAAGCATGACCTATTCTCCAAGATCTTGTCCTGGCTTAGTTCTCCCATAGCATCCTACCACTTCCTCCTCGTTATCTAAAACTGCCGTGCTGGCCTTCTTTCTGTTTCTCAAACATTCCAAAACTATTTCTAGTTTAGAGCCTTTGTACATGTTCTTCTTCTAGGAGCATTTTTACCCTGAACTATTCTGAGTTGGCTTCTGTGCATTATTTAGTCCTCATTTCCTTGGAAGGGATTCCTTGCCAATTCTGTCCAAGCAGACTCCCCTATGAAGTCCCTCTCCATCCTGTTTTCTAGTTCATTGCCAAAGAGTATGGATGGCTATATTATATTATCCAACTTATCTTATTATTTAATCACTAAAATTTATATAAACGTATATAGTGTATCTCCCCTCGCTGGAATATAAGCTACATGAGGACAGAATACTTTTTCAGCAGTAGGCTCAGCACTTATTAAAATGCTGGGCACAGAGCGGGCACTCAATAAAAGCTAATGATTATTACTAGCATTATAACAAACAATGCAGAAAAATGTGCCTACTTTTATCGTTAGCTGAATTCCAACAGGAACGTCTCTCCCCGTGCAGACAGGTGACTGGAGTGTGGATGTGGAGGAATCCTAACATAAGATCATGTGCAACCTTCCCTCACCTAAAATTCAGAGAAGGTTTGGCTCTGCTCAGAGGACATGACTCTTGTGACCCAGTATCAAGTTTGGGCATCTCATCATCCATCATGATTGTTTAAAAGGCATGATACTCTTATGTCAAAAACAGGGCTTATGCCCTGGTCTTGCAGACAATGCCTTGCAACATAAAACATTATTAAGAACTGAAAAGAAAGGAAGCGAGTAATTTTATGGGGGTAAAAACCCCCAATAAATAAATATTCTCACAAAAGACAATATGCAGTTACTTAACAAGCATGGGAATGTGTCTAATTTAATATCCCAAAAAAAACCAAGTTGTAGTGATATGCTATTTCTTGCTTACAAAAACATTTTTAAATAGTAAACGAGCTGGTGCCATTATGGTAAAATGAGTACAATTGTAATACAGGCTACATTGACACTGTGTGAAGGGTACTTGGCAGTATCCATCAAGAGCCGAACAAACATACCTCTTGACCAGTCATTTCAATTCTAGAGGACTTTCGTAGGGAAGAAGTTCTATATACGAATGACCCCCCCCCCAAAAAAAGAAATCCACAAACATGGTCCTCAGAGAAATAAATATAATGGTGAAAATAAATAAAAAATGGAAACTTTAAAAGTCCATTATATGAAGAATGTGAAGTAGTTATGGTCTGCCCCCAGGTATAATATTATGTGGCATTAAAAGTGATTATTAGGGATTGTAATAACACTAGAAAATATGATCCTAAATGTTGGGTAGTCGTAATGAGAGAGGAAATCTTGTCACTGTTAAAGAAATGTGTAGTCCGTAGAAATAGAATGTTCTGTGTCAGTGGGTTGAGGGGAAGCCCTGAGAGATAAAGGACAGGAGATGAAGCAAGGTTCTGGGTGTTTACATTCTTACAATCTCAAGAGAGAAGGGAGCCAAGAGTGGACCAGAATCCAATTGAATGGAGCAGAAAGTCTGAATTGCAAAACCACCTCTTCTGGTTGCCCCGGTTACAAGCCTCCTTCTCTGGATAATGACATTATAAATGGGCCAAATCACATGCAAATGAAGCGAGCAGATACTGGGGAGGAGAGAGGTTGGCTCCAGGAAGCTCTGCTTTGGGGCAGGTCTGGGGAAGTTTGGGAAGGGTTTGTGCAGAACACAAAGGTGATTTGAGAATACACAATGGCTCATTTCACCTGTGAATATGCTGCTATCCCAAAGCTGGAGAACACCAGATCTGCTGTCACTCCCACCAAGGTGGTCCCACCACAGCCTCGGTCCACACACACCTGTTTACTCTGGTGCCTTTTGTTACATGGAAAGGAAACCTCAGCTCCTCAGAATGGTAAAGCTCACTGTCCCCAGTGGTCATTGTAGATAAAGATGGGGAATCACAATTGCATGATTTCAAAAGAAACAGAAAAAAGTCAATGATGAGTTTATATTCTTATTACAACAATATATATTTAATTATGTATATATGGTATGTAGTATGGGGATATATATTACATAGAGAGACAGATATTGATACAAAAGTTAATAATGATTCCGTCAAGTAATGAAATTATTGCTGATTTTGTTTCTTTAGAATTCAATGCACTTTTGAAACTTTCTGTAATGAGCTTGACCGGCTTTTACAATAAGAAAAATAAACTGTAATTTTAAATTGGGCCCTGCTTTTATGCAAGAAAGCTCAGCGTTCATTGGCAGAGAAGCCCAGGAATAGCGCCATGCCAGTGACCAGCTGAAAGCTATCATCCTCACACTGACACTAGCCAGCCCACTCTGGCTGGGACTGAGCCACAGCAGCCCTCCTAAAACAGCCTTTCTTTAATTCACATTCTTTAATGAAGCTTGGAATAGACAAACTGTAGAAAGAGTCGATGTGCCCCTTGAGTGTATCTTTATGATCCTTGTAATTGGTACAAGACCAAAGCACACACAATCCCAGCACTCAGGCCCTTTATGAGCTAGGATTGTTGGGAAACACAACCCAGGGCCAGCACTGAGCTCCTGCTCTTGGAGACACACCCCAACTGGAGAAAGTCCAGAAATCTCAACCTGCAGGTGCAGGGTAAAGGTTAAGACATTTCTAACCACCTTTTCCAAGGTTAGAAAGGCCTTGAAGGTAACTTCATGTCAGGGTCTCCATACTTCCTGGATGCTACTCCTTCAGTGAAAGAATATTAACCTCAAAACAATATATGAATACTTAATTATGATGTGTAAATATAACATACACATATACATACGTACAAACATTTTGTATATATTATAAACTATATATAAAGTAGAATTCCACAAGTAGAGTTACAGATGTAATATTTATTGTCAAATGTCTTGCTGGACTTGATAGATCATATTATCATTAGGGAATATTTCAAGAGTCAATAAACACTTAAGGTAAGGCTCATTATTAACCACTATAAATTTAATTTGTTATCATAAATAGACAACTTGGAATTTTTTTAAGCCACTTCCTGTAATATCAGAATATGCTGCCATTGTTTTCACTTCCCAGTACGGCTGACGGCGAGCTCAGCTTTAGATCTGGAAAAAGAGTCACTCTGCCATTTTCATATTGTTAGCTGTGTTTGCCTTATTAGTATTATCCTTAATCTGTAAATTATTAACAGGTAACTTTTAAGCCCCTTTGCCCTCATTCTCTAAGGATTGTTTTAGTTATAAATTTGGTATTATCCATAAATCCCTTAATGGGCAAATATGAATGACAGTATGTTATAATTTACTGAAATCAAATAAAAACTTGGGCACTCTGGCAAAAACCATCTGTGTTCTGAAATCCCTCCTTTCCCCTTGGGGTTTCCCCCATTCCACCCATGAGTACTGCCTAGAGTGTCATCCATGGAGCAGTGCTAGCCCTCAAACTGTTTCCAGTCCTCAATGAAATAAGCAGAGAAACCAAAAGAAAGTGTGTATAAACATCTAGCAATTTGACATATTATGCTGTGTAATCTAATTTAACCAAGAGAAGGAGGGGCCTGTATTTTGCACGTCTTTTATTCCATTTTATCTTTTCGAGGATTGGTTTTATTACACTCCATGAAAATGTTAGTTGGTGGCCAATCAAAAATAAAAACGAGTCCCCCTTTATTACTCATAGTGGAGAAGCAGTGCCATGTTGATCCGTGGACAGATGGATATGTGGATAGACCGAGGGCAGCATCAGGCACAGAGGCAAGGCCAGGGCCAAGGCCAAGACTGGTCGAGCTGCCCAAGATACAATAAGCCACCTTTAGATTCGGACAGTTCATTACTTATATAGACAGAGAAAGGAAGCGTAGCCGAATGTGCCAGCTCCTGGGTCTTTATGCCTTGCAGCAAAAATGGCAGCCCTGGGACAAAAGGGCCTGCATGACGGGTCGTCCCAGGAACTGTGGGGTGCCCTCCCACTGGAGAGCCAGATCCTGACTTCAGTGAAGCAGTTTCATACCCCACAGCTATACCCAGTACACAGAAACCCCCACAACGCATCACAGCCCGAGGAACAATGAGAAACCATCTCAGGACAGCCCCTGGAAGAGATAAGGAGAACAGTGGGAGATAATCACAGCAACGGCTACCAGGCCTCCCTTCATCCCTGTTCCAGGAGGACCCAGAATATTCCACCAACACATGTGTAAGCTGCAGGTACAGCCAATCTCCAATAGACCAACGCCAAGCCACGTAATAAATATTGTAAAGCTTCATTTCCTTCTCAAGTGTTAGGAAATAAAAAAAACCTATAAAGAAATGTTCTAATTTTATCCTCTATCTCCCTGTGGTCTATTTCACTCATGAGATCACGATCGAGTGAAATCCCCACGTGACATCAGAACCCACCCGACAGCAGGCTCTGTGACCACTTAGACACTCAACAGGTGGAGGTGGAGGGAGCTCACTTCCATCACGAGGGATATGGTATTAAAGAGTGAGTAGGATTTGCCCGGGCAGAGAACAGGAAAAGGTCTTTGCTGTTTAAAGAAGAGCATAGGCACCATCATGGAGGTAAGAGACAGCATGCAGAGAACGCCCCCTTCCTTCCAAAAAAGTTTCCTTGAGTTCCATCCTGTGGACCAGGAAGGAGCCCACAAGGTATAATGGAGAGAGGTTGTTCTTGGGAGTCAAGCTCAGGTTCAAATGCTAATGCCCCTCCCCCACTTACACACTGTGTGATCTTGGGTGAGTAACTTAGCCTCTCTGTTCCTTCACCTGCAAAATAATCAAATAGCTAGAAGAGTGATTTAGAGGATTAAGGTCAGCTGTATATAAAATAACTGGCATATTGGAGGTACTAAACTTCTTTTTAGCACTGTTAACGATTTTTCTCAAACTGCTTGGCTGTTTCGGAATTAATCCAGTTTTCCTGGCACAGGACAGCCCTGCTGGTATTTGAAGCGGCCTGATCGTGCACCTGGGAGGTTTCAGGCTTTTCTCCCCAGCAGCTCCCACGGGTCCTCATGAGGCATGTTTCAGAATGGCCCTTTGCCAAACACAATCCAATTTTACTTCACCCATTGGTAGAGGAGCACCTAGCAAAGGACCTAGACTCCAAATGTGGTCCAACCTGGGTAGGTGTTTCATTTACGTACCACAACCAAACAACCGCCCAAAACCTGGTGGCCTAAAGCAGTTACAATGTATTATTTCTTTTTTTTTTTTTAAGACTTTATTTTTTTTTTCTTTAGAGCAGTTTTAGGTTCACAGCTAAATTAAGAGGGAGGCACAGAAATTTCTCATATACCCCTTGCTGCCACACATGCATACCCTCCCCCCTTATTCACATCCCCCATCAGAGCAGTGCATGTGTTACAACTGATGGATCTACATCAACACATCATAAACACCCAAAGTCTGTACTTTACTTTCGGGTTCACTCTTGGTGTTGTATATTCTGTGGGCTTGGAATAAATGTATAAAGACATTCATCCACCATTATAGTATGATATGATGGTATTTTCACTATCCTAAAAATCCTATGTGCTCCATCGACTCTCCCCCCACCAACAATCACTGAAAACCAGTGATTTTTTTGTTTGTTTGTTTCCATACTTTGCCTTTTTCAGATGTCATATTATTTCTAACAAGTCAGTGGGCTAACAAGGCTCATTGGCTGTGTTCAGCTGGGGAAGAACAGGGGGGTGGGAGCAGTGGGCCCATCTCTCCTGTGGCTCCAACCTGGGCTCCTCCAGGGGTGGCCCACTCAGGGCAGCACCCAGGTACACTAAGCAGAAGCCAAGTAGCCTCCTGAGACTCTGAAACTTCTGCAATGTCACTTGGGCGACTTTCTATGGGTCTCAGCATGTCACTGGCCGGTCTCGTCTCCTAGGGGAGAGCAAGAGACTCCCTGTCTGGAAGGAAGGGGCAGCCAAGGGCAAATGCCAAGGCCATACATACTGAACTGAGGAACCTGCCACCCTTAGCCTAACCCAGCAGGGGATGGTGACATTCTTACCCTTCAGGCTCTGGCATGTTTCTTCTGCACAGGCCCACCTGGGCACCTAGTGCAGGAAGCTCAAGGCACAGCAGACCCCAAAACACACCTGATGGAGGCTCTGACCCCCGGATCCCTCCAAGGACCCATCCTGGTGACCTGGACAGGGAAATTTCTGACATGACCTCACTCCAAATAACACAGGCCTCTCCCCTGGCCTAGGGCCTCAGCCCCTCATCCTAAACAAGGGGATGGCATCCAGACTTCTCAGAGTCCACCCATGCCACGGCAAGGGCACACCTTCTGAGCTGGATATGCCTGGCAGAAGCTCTGAACTTCCCTCACTGTGTTGCTCTCCCTCCCACCCACTCCATCCCACTTGCCCTCGCCCCCACCTCCGCGTACACACAAGCATCAGCCATTTGTCCATCTGTCCTACACACTGGGCTGTCCATCCCTTCTTAACTGATTTAACCAGCAAATATATAGGTTATGCCAGGCACTGCTGAGCACTGCACAAACATGAACCCCTCGACTCCTCTGGACGCCCTAAGGAGGCGGGTGCCACCACCAACTCCAGGTACAGTGGGGAGATGGAGGCATAAGGGGGTTGACTGCACCTTTTTGATCAAAATGTGCTTGTGGTCTTCCGGCTATTGGCACACAGACCCTTCCTGAACTCAGAGCAGGACCCGAGGCATGAGAAACAGACGAAGCCAACAGAGGAGAAGTCTGGGGACTCCGGTTCCCCCTTCGGCAGGTGCTCCTTCACTGGCCTCCAGCCTGGAAGTCCTCTCATTCCCCTGGAGGTTTTGCTGCTCTCCTCCCTAGGAAGAACCAGCCCTTCACTTAGGAGCACTTCCCTGCTCATTCTCTGTGGAAGGAAAGAGTTCGTGGCCCAGCCAGCGCCCCATCCTGACACAGCCCTTCTGAGCTCTGTTGATGCTGAGTGGGGCTGATGTGCATAGGTAGGGTGAGGGCAGGAAATCCTCCATCTGTCCTCTGAGGGAGCTGGCATTCACAGGAAAACGGACACAACAGTGTCTGATTAGGGAGGTGAGGAGAGGTACCAAGTCCGGGCAGTCTCACAAACTTGCAAAAGCTTCTCCAGGGTGTAGCTGCGGAGGAAGTGGGGAGGAAGCTGAATTTGGATGCCGGTGAGATGGTGTGTCAGCCTGCCTGGGCACACCGGAGAATGGGTACAGCCTTGCCTGTACCCACTCATAATACCGGCCATGTATTATGAATGGAGGTTGAGCTGAACCAGGTTCCAATTCTAGCAGCACTCCAAACATACTGTGTTGACCTGAACAAATTCTTAACTCTCCAAGCCTCAGTTTCCCTGCCTGCAAGGTGGGAGCAATCATCTCATCTGCTCTCAGCTTATATGATAAGAGTGCTAAAAAGGTATCTAGTACATCCCTGCCATTCAGGAAAGCCCATAGCACACCCCTATGCTGGGAATTATTCTAAGGGGTAATGTCAGCTCCAACCAGACCAAGAAGGCCCAGAAGACAGGAGCTGGGGCCACTTATCACAGTGCTCCCTGCACAGCCTCACACAGACCAGTCTCCTCAGCACAGAGGAAATCCTGGAAGACGCACTCACAGAAGAAGCAGAGAATGCTGTCAGAGCATATCTCTCTACCCATTCTCCTTGATTCAACTTCTGCGCATGCCACATCATCTTGGGCAAGTTCCATAACCTCTTTGTACCTTAGATTTTTTCATCTGTAAAGTGAAGTTAATAGGTGTTTCAATTATCTTTTGCTGCATTGGTGAACAGTTGCAAAATCTAGTGACTTCAGACAAAAATCGTGTTCAGTTTTTGATTTGCTCATGCTTTTGCAATTTGGACAGTGTCCGGCAATAGTTCATCTCTGCTTCATGTGGCATCTGCCAGGAAAGCTCGCTGGGGTGGCAGGATCCACATCCGAGGTGGCCTCTCTCACGGGCTGCAACATGGTGGGCTTATTGGCTGGGAGCTCAGCAGGCGCTGCTGGCTGGGGCCTCAGTTTACCTCCATAGAGCCCTCCACAGAGCTTCTCCTCACTGCCGAGCACGGCGGCTCTCAGGGATGATCAGATTTCTGACAGGGCCATTGGTTTCTGTCAGAACACAGAGTAGAGGCTGACGAGCGTCATAAGGAGGCCCAGAATTGTCCCAGTGTCAGTTTTGCCGTCTATTGAGTAAAGCAGGTCAGAGGTCAGTTCAAGTTCAAAGGGAAGGGACAACAAAAAGGCATGAGTACCAGGAGGTGTGATTCATCAAGGACCACCAGAGTAACAGCTCACCAGAGTCCCATCTCCCTCACTGAGAGGATTAAGTATACGCCTGAACGCAGGGTTCTTGGCAAGTCACGAGTGACCTGCTCGTACTGAGAGGCGGGGCAGTACGCTTTTGACCGCTCCGGTCAAAGCTAAAGAACGCAGCCAAATGGCTGGAGTCCCATTGCCCACCAGCAAGGTGACCCAAGACATATACTTACCCCCTCGGCACCCTGAAGTCCTTATCTATAACATGTAGACAATAACAGCACTTGCTTCTAGAACTGCTGTGAGGACTAGGTAAGTGGGTGTTTGCAAAGTGTTTAAGATGCACTTTCACACTAAAATGAACAAGCACTAGTGTTTAACAACCCTGGGGTGCTTGCCACACAGAGTGTGCACAAGATAGAAGTGCTTGCTGTTATTATAATCCTGATCAGAGCCAGCTCTAATCTCAGCATCTTCCCCTGGATCAAGTCACTAGCATCAGTACCTCCCACAAGCAAAGTGATGTCCACAGATGTCTGAAGGTCAGTCAAGGCCACTGAGTGCTATTCTTGCCCTCCTGCCCACCATCCTAGTGCTCCCTGCCAGGCAGTCCAGATTGATGGGACTTGCCCCTGGCCTGCTGCATCCTTACAACCCCAGGGCCTGGCCGAATGGCTGAATTCACCTGTTCCTGGGGAAGGACGTGGAGCCCCACCCCCAGCCTGTCCCCATCACTCTGTCTTCCTGAGAAGGAATGCACTTGTTATGTTTCTTCTTCTTCAAGAACAAGCAGCTCCCTCCTGGAATACATCTCCCTGACTTTTTCTTCACTAATCACAGCATGGAAACAACTCTGGAAAACCAGAGAGAACTGTCCTCCTGGGTGGTAAAAGGCGATTTGCTCAGTGATAGAAAAATAACATTTTTTATCCAATCCATAATTAGGTCTAGGAGAAACAAATTAAATGAAGGCAAAATTATGTTTCTTTAAAGCATGAATACTGATCTGCATAATGATGTACATTTAATGGTTTTAATTTCCAAGGGAAACTATTTTTAAAATGAGTTTGCAAAATGTATTTTTCCCTTCAATTCTGTGTCTATAAAGTTAAGTCCCCAGGCCTGGTGTTGTATCTCTCCAGCCTGCTATCCTAGCTAATTAGTGATGACATTTTAAACTTAATACAGCAAAACCATCTTCCACCTCTGAGGGCACCCTGCCATGCCAGGTGGAGAATTAGCGGAAGAAATTGGTCCCTAAAGCATGGTGCCTGGGGACATGCTCTCATGCCCCAGATCCCCCGCCCCCGGCATCCTTCGGTCCCCAGGCGGTCCCCTTCTCTGTGGGGGCCTTAAGAATAGCATTGGTGGTGATTATGAATCCATAAAATGCCCGGATGACATCCGGTTCTCTTAGAAGCACTGTAGTTTACCTCTTTGGGAAGGGCTGTCCTAATAGAAAACTTGGAGACCACTGGTCCTCTCTGACCTGCTAGTTCAGCCACAGATGAGAAACATGAATGTGTTAACCATCAACTGTCTTTGACCTACACACATGGCAATTTTACTGGGCTCAGCTCTACCAAATGCCTACCTATGGCAAGTACTTGATACATTTCAGATATTTTTCTTCTTCTTATGAACTGTGTGATCTGGGCAACTCACCTATAAATTGAGACAGTAGCACCTACTTCTCAGGTTGTCGGGAGAATCAAATGAAAGTATATGAGGTAATGTACTTAGCACTCTGCCTGACACACCAGCCAATTTCCAAATAATTTCTTTCCCCTACTTTGCCAGTTTGGGGTTGGCTTTACTCATTTGCTGTCAGGAAAACTGGATTAAGTCCACAGAAGTCACAGCAGTCTTGCACCCCTCTACCTTTAAGCCTGCTGGTGTCCCTCAAGAGCAGTTGCAACTGGTCACACCCATTGTATTCGCTAGTGAGGCAAAGGTTGATGGCGATGTGTATTTGCAATGCTCTCCATGATTTCTCAAGAACCGCCTTCATAACCTTCCCACTATATCTCTCCTAAGGGCTCCACGAGGGAGGCGGTACTCCTGGATTTCCAGTGGGGCAGCCATTCCGCTTGGCTGTAGCAATTTGAGGGTCATGGGCCTTGGTCAAAGACCCCCCAGGGAAAGTTGCATCTTGTGGATACCAAACCGCAGCAGGGCCATCGAATCCCACCTGTGGCAGTGAGGTTCTCAGCCAAAAGCAGAGGCAGAAATTCTTTCTATAATATGGACACATGTTTCCACTGACCACTCACATCCATGAGACATGGCTTCAGCCCCACGGCATTGATAAGCTACTAAAAACACTTCTACCCTGAAGCTAAAGGTGCTCGCTTTGAGATCCCTAATAAATTTTTGGCCAATTCTTCAAAAGATAATAAAGAGATTCTGAGCTCAGCTGAGCAAATAAAAAGTCACTTTTCATGAGTACCCCAGGAAGGCCAGAACACCTGTTCTATGTTATTTTGGTTTGTCCTCTTAAGGATGTCTATGGCCAATTTTACAATCCCCACTGAGCCCCAGAGAGGCTAATCCATCAGCTCCTGTCACACATCAAGTGGAAGATCCATGTTCCAAACACTAATAGTTTTGTCTCGAGTGTTCTAGATCACGATCTAGAGCTCATTTAGGCTTCAGCACAGTTAGGGATGTGTGCAGAGGAAGAACTGACTCCTGTTCCTTCCAGTTTTTGATCATCCATTCAAACATATTTACTGAGCCCTTTCTACGAAAGTGTGGTGCTGGGGGTTTGGGGGGCTGGTGTTGAGCAAAGGGTGTGGTCACTTCCCTGATGGCGGACGCCCACAGGGAACAGAAGTAACAGGCACATGAGTTAGCAGTGGTACTGGCTGTGCGGTGCGGGTCAGGGCACGGCACCCAAGCCAACCCAAAGCCATCAGCGGAAGCCCTCTAAACAAGGGACCGTGAGAGTAGGTTCTAAAGGATAACTGCTAGCTAGCCGAAGGGAGGAAACTGGGATGGGGGCCAGGAGACAGATAGGTCAGCCTCTGATATCATAAACTCTGAGAACCCTGGGACCCACACGGCCCTGGTCCGTCTGTCCTCCACTTTGGAAGCTCACTTGACTATTCTGAACTGAATTTTGCAATTCAGAAGAGGTGAGGCTACCACAAGAACACAGAACAAAAGAAATGCTTAAGACAGGGAAACATTTCTATCAGCCTACTTGAAATGTGGTTTGCTCCTCTCCAGCATGTTGAAATCATTGAAAAGCCTTTACAAATATCTCAAACATCTGCTGAGTGGGCCAAACACCCCCTCCCCTTCACTCCACCCACCATCTCCGCATCCATCAAGCCTCACATTACGTGACGTTCCATTACAACGTGCATAATTTTGCACCACGTTCCTCAATCAAGGGCCCGAACTGGGGCAGTCTTTCCCCAACCATCCTCTGGGCGTGCACCGGGATGCTGATGAAATGCACGTGCATGATAATTAAATTTGGCATAATTACTTTTCCAAATGATCACTGACACTCTATTGTTCCAAAAGGATTAATCCTCAGAGCCTTCCAAACACAGTCTGTTTCCTGGATCTAAATGAGATTTCAAAGAATTTATAATAACCACCATCCCTAATGCACACTTTAATATATCCTTTCTTTGATACAGTCATTTGCTGGTAAAATCCTGCTGAATTAGAATCCTCCTAGGGTGGTGAGCTACCTGTCCGCCGACGCCAGCTTCTCTGTCACAGACATTCCGCCCGTGAAGAGCTTCTTCAGGCAAGTCACTCCCATTTCCATCCTGATGCAGGGACTGTGCCTCATTTGGCCTCTTCCTTTCTGTCTAAGCCCTGGACTGCTCCATGGGCCAGCAAGAAAGAGAACAGACGGCTTGCTCCCTTCCTGCTGGCCAACAAAGTTGGCTGGGCTTTGCCAGGACAGAGGGAGGGCAGAGGGGAGGAGAAGAGGACCCTCCACCCTGAGGCTATAAAAACACCTGACACCAACATTGGAGCCACATGGGAGGCGTGAGTGCCACCTATGAAACTGACTTGCCAGGTGCCTGAGACCCATTAGCTCACTGACGAAGCAGCACGGTCCCAGGAGACAGATCTGTCTACCCCCTCTCTAACACATGAGGCTCCCAAGCAGCCTCACTGTTAAAACCCAGCCTAAAGTAACACACCTACTGCGGGGCAGGCTAGAATTTGCACCTGTATCTATGGGGCTGGAAATCACAAGCTCTTTCTGGAAACTGGGAAACCGCAGCAGAATGGAGAGCATCTGAGGAGAGCGGAGTGGGTGGGCAGCAAGCTGGCAAAGCCCTCTTATGGCCAGAGCAAGAGGTGCCACCCTTCCTTACAAATTGAGACTTGACTCTCAGAGGACAGGCAAAGGGCACTGGAGTCTTGGTCTCCATTTGCCAGTCACCCTGAGCCAGCTGCCTGTCCACAGCCCTCATCCCCCTTCCTCTGCATTCCTCCCCCTCACGTTCTCTGTGTTCTACTCCTTGAAAGAAAGGATGCTATGGCCATCTGCCCCAGGATGCCCACTGAGACAGCAGTTAGCTACCTTTTGTCTTACAAAGAAGAGAAGACACAACAATAGCTCTTTACGAGGCTGTGAGAAGGGAGGACATGGAGAGGCCCCTGGCATAGGGACATCCAACACTCCACTTTCCCATCACATCTGACAACACACCGCAATCCGCCCCCCCCCCTCTGATTTCCATACTGCAACCTATCTCACAAAACAGCTCCCAAATGCTAGGTAGATTTTTCCTAACAGTACCAATTTATCTGGTTAAGAAAACTCCAAGTGACAAAACATCACTGGCAGGTATCACCAACACGGGTCTCATTCATAATACACATTTGTACCTTCTTCACTGAAAATGGAGAGCGCAAATGGCATTCACAAGGAGATTTGGGTATTCCCGCAATTTTAAATAGCATTCCCCCGCTTTAGTCAGAATCTTCAGTATTTAGACAGATTTGAATATGTATAACATTTATTAACTGTAACATTAGCTCTGACATTTCAATTTAATCAGTGTTACTACAGACAAGTAAAGTAATTCTCTCGTACTCGTACATAAACAGTATTATCTTTTCATTTCCAAAAGGTACCATTTCGTGATCTAAGATGCTTGGGGAATAATTTCATCTCTGTGTGAGAAGGTAGATGAGGAAAATCCCGCAGTCTCTGTGAGGCTGCACTTGAAGATTAAATCATACATAAATTACAGAGGAGGCCACAGAGAAGACCTCTGGAGACTGTCAGATGCTCCCACATTAGCTCTTAATAAAAGTTAAATAAATATGTTTTTTGCCCACAGAAATCCACTGTGTTCAGGAAAAGGATGACAGGCCTCTCAAATGGGGACCCTTTCCATGAAGGGTGACAAGAGGTGATCCAAAATGCTCAATAAATCTTTCCTGGGCCAAGGGGCAGCCACATTTAATAATCAGAGAAATCGAGTGTCTCTCTACACTGCTGGGTGTCGTCCTGCCAAGTCACTGTTCTAAAGGGCAACACAGAGTCCCCTGAGGAGCACCATTCTTAGCAGGGGTCCATCTGGCAAATCAACCCATCAAAAGGCCGCAAACAGATGCAGGGCCTTTGCCTGGCCCCACGTGGCACTTTTGGGCAGCATTCACAAGCCCTCAGTGAGATCTTCCAGCGACAGAGAGAGCAAACCCAGGTGGGGAAGGTTTCCGTGGTCCCCTGAAGAGCCAGCCTTCACGGTGGAGAAACTCAGCCTCTGGGCTGCGGTAGTGATCCACAGGCGTCCTAGGGCCCAGAGCAAACTAGGGTCCACAATACGGTGGGGAGAAAGAGGCAGATGAATACCCAGCCTGTGCTAAGGGGTTGCCCAAAGCATTTGAAAATGCGATTGGGACTTGATTCCCAAATCTGCTCTAAGTTGGTAAACCTGTCCCCTCAGCTTAGCCCTCCTCCTTCCCACACTAAGTTAGTCACTTCCCTTCCGTCCCCAAAAGCAGCTAGAGTTGGGTCTGATTTTAACTGACACTTCTGGTTAATGTTCAATGTTAGCCAGAGTTAGGGACATAAAGGTAATTCAAGGAAAAGGGAAGAAGAAGATTGAAAACAAAAATCAGGATCTACTTGTCTGAAGGCAAGACCTTTATGGTTCTAAAATATTAAGAACAGTTTGACTATATACCAAGCACAAATGGAGCAGGGTTTTTCTTGGTCCCACAGAGGACAAAGTAGTGGTTCAATGGTCTCTTTCAAAATGCCTGGTGTATCTTCATACGCGGTGTTTATTTAAAGCTTGTGATGTTCTGGATGCTGAACAAAGCAACGGATGTATATCTCATTTAACCTGCAACCCTGTGCATTCATATTATGATAAGGCTCTCAATGTTCAAGCTGATCAGCCGAGGATCACAGATATTTATGAGTATGGCATGGTCACACCGCCATAAATTGGGATGCGGTGTCTGCTTCCAAATCCCCTACGTTAAAGCCCACAGAGGCATGGGAAATGATCGTGGCAACCCTGTGGGAATTCTGCATGCATCAGGCTCCTCAATTAAAGGGGATTCCGTTGGCCCATGGTCCTTCTGTTGCTCTGGCTGTGTGCTCCCACGCCCCTTTGGTTTTATAAAATGTGCAAAAGTAAGATCCTTAACTGAAATCAATTCAGACCACTACTCCACTCCAACTCTTTTTAACCACAGGTTCTTCCATCTACTGCTGGTGGAGTGGCTAGGAGAAATTTGGGGAAGCCACATTTTGGTACATTTGGTTTGAGTTTAGTGGGACACATTTCTGTGGTCTAACATCACTGCTGTGCAGAGTTAACTTACTGTCCTCAGTCTCAGGGTGGCAATCCAGGATTTCTTTGAACCATCCTGTGTGCCAACTCACCTGCTCTCAGACCACCAAGGTGCCCAGGTAAGGCCGTGTCATGGCCATGTGTGCCCTGCAGCCCCTGCCCACTGGATGAACGTGGGCGTGGTAGACAAACTGGGTTTGAAATAAACCAAGTCAGAAGCTAGCCATGGAAAAATGCTCCAGATCTTATAACTCACATATAAAAACCCAAATTGGACAATAATCTGAAATGTACAGAACCACAACAATGAGATGCTACATAAAACCTTTTTTTAAAAAGTGGGGAAAAGGATTATAGAACTGTGCACAAGGCAGTGTGTGTGTATGATTTTGCCATGTTTGTCAACTTTTTCATGTTTTTTATAATCTGTGTTATGATTTATATTCTCAGTGTATAAATATTCAATTTCACCCTGGATTTTATCTTCATAATTTTGTGTTTTTTTCCTGAAGAAGATCCTTTGAAATGGCATACCTTTCACGTCTCACATAACAGGGATCTACCCAGCCTGCAAACCTAACTAGATGTAAAGGATCTTTCCTCCACAGGTTAAGGATACATTTATGCTCCTCCTGTTCTGTAAGCAAATCCACACACGTGACTGCCAATCCCACAAGGTCTAGGATTTCTTTATAAAGAGCATTTGGATCTAGGGAGAACTAGGCCCTAGGTTGTGACATTAAGTCAAGCTGGGCTTCTCCTGTGCAGTTCTTTATCTTATTGTAAAGGTTGTGACTAGTATTTCCATTTTTGGTTTGCTGGAAAATGTACAGCCAAATTCTAAAGGTAGCTGTTGACCTAACTCTTTTATTTTATTTTATTTTATATATGTGTCTAAGTAAAATTTATTTTACTTTAGGGTAACAGTAGGAGAAATTTGCTTATTATCTAATCACTTTCATTTCTTGAACTGTACCTTGGTTTTTTATTTATTTATTTATTTATTTAGCAATCAGACAACAAAAAGAAATAAAAGGTATTCAAATTGGCAAAGAAGAAGTCAAACTCTCTCTCTTCACGGATGACATGAAACTTTATAGGGAAAACCCAAAAGATTCCACCCCCAAACTACTAGAACTCATACAGCAATTCAGTAATGTGGCAGGATATAAAATCAATGTACAGAAATCAGTTGCTTTCTTATACATTAACAAAGAAAATACAGAAAGGGAAATTAGAGAATTGGTTCCATTTACTGTAGCACCAAGAACCATAAGATACCTGGGAATAAACCTAACCAAAGAGGTAAAGGATCTGTACTCCAGGAACTACAGAGCACTCATGAAAGAAATTGAAGAAGACACAGAAAGATGAAAAAGCATACCATGCTCATGAATTGGAAGAATAAACATTGTTAAAATGTTTATACAGCCTAGACCTAACTCTTTTAATTTACATTTCTGTGAGCCCATCCTCCTCTCCCATTACCATCCCCCACCTGCAGGCTTTAGTAATCTCTTTTCCTTCATTATGCAGGCTCATTCTTTAGCTGCTTCCTATTCTTTATTGAATGAGATTCACTAAAAGGGCAAAGAAGTTAAAAAGCATATCTATACACAATAAGCATGCTTATTTTTACAAGGGGAAATAAACTTTACATAGAAATACATCAATAGACAAACAGGACCCAGAAGTCCTGAGTCATGTACATTTTGCTGGAGTTTTCAGCTCCCTGTCAATCATTCCATCAGCCTGAGTTTGGGATGGGGGATGGGAAGAGGAGGAGGTAGAGTTCAGGGAAGGGACTGCTCATTGCATCCCCTGTCTTTTCATATGCTTGACAGCTGACATCTTCCTGCACCTTTATGCTCTCACTTCCCCAGTGTAGCCCTGATTCCACTTGCAAATATTTCTTTTGGCTGGCAGGACCCATTTTGTCCCAAGGCAGAATCATTTGGTAGAAATTAGCAAGCCTAGCAAGCCTGGCAAGCCACGGGGTATTTGTTGAAAGTTTTCTGCTTGCAAATGGCCCTGGCTGGTACTGGTGTTGTAGGCACTGTGAAGGCACATCAGACCTGTAGAGCTTTTGAGTTGTTGTTGTTTTTTTTTTTTTTGTAGGAAAAGAGTCTTGTTGCCAAGGGCGGCAGCCACAAAGCCTTGGAAATCCAGCAGGTGCTGGAGTTAAGAAGCACACAGTAATCCTGGACAGAGCAGGAATGGTAAACACCAGATACCCTGACAAAGAGATTTATCACCTTCCCAGGAAATCCCAGGCTAAAATTCATTAAGGCAGGATGAAAGCTGAGAATGTTTTGCCCTTAACCAAACCCTAAGAAAGTGCAGAAAATATGAATTATTCAAAAAATGGTATTGGGACAACTGGGTGACCATAAGGAAAAATATTAAGTGGGATCCATTCTTCTCACTAGGCATGCAACACACCAGGATGAATTAATTCCAAAAGAACCAAAGCTTTAAATGTAGCAAATTGGGGCACCTGGGTGGCTCAGTCTTTAAGCGTCTACCTTTGGCTCAGGTCATGATCCTGGGGTCCTGGGATTGAGACCCGCATCAGGCTCCCTGCTCAGTGGGAAGCCTGCTTCTCCCTCTCCTACTCCCCCTGCTTGTGTCTCCTCTCTCACCATGTCTCTCTGTGTCAAATGAATAAATAAAATCTTTTAAAAAAAAGTAGCAAATTAAAACTGTAAAAATACTAGAAAAAAACACAGAAAATTATTTAAACCTGGAGTCCATAAAGAGAAAAAAATGATAATTGGGCTACATAAAAACCTTCCATGTGGTACGAAAGTAATAATAACAACAATAATGATGGTAATAAGTAAACTAACAATATTCCAGAGAAAATACTGGCAAAGCACAACACAAAAGGTAATCTCCCTGATGTATCAAAACACCTACAAATGAACAAGAACGAGACACATCCCCAACTTTTAACATGGAAAAGTATATGAATAGCAGTTAACAGAAAATGCTACTAAAATAGTTGGAAAGATACATAGCCTTGTGGAGGATAATAAAAAACATAAATTCCAATTATTCTATGTTACAATGTTTCGCCTATCACAGTGGCAAACATCTCAGTGTTTGGTAAGGCTCTGAGAAAATCGCTGCCTCCATTCATTGTTGGTGGGTGGAGAATATTGACTTGACCCCTATGGAAGACAAGTTGGCTGTCTTTAGTAAAACTCCTGAAACGCATGAAAACTCTTTTCACCAGCAATCCTATTCCCAGGTATTTCTCTTAAAGTTATTCTCACGTACTTCGAATTAATATATGTTCAGTGTTGTTCATTCAGCAATGTTTCCAGTAGCAAAAAGATTGGAAACAGCCTAAATGTCCCTCTATTGAGTACTGGTAAAATAAGTCATGCTCCATTCACTCACAGGAAAGTACTGCAGTCGTAAATAGACAAACAAAAAATTTGCCATAAGGCCCCTACAGAAATAAATCGAGAAGTTCTTTCTGAAATAGTATGAAGAAAATTTCCACTACGTACCTTTCTAACTCCTAAAAAAAAAAAAAAAAAAAAAAAAAAGGATTTTTCAGCCACATAAATAGATGACATAATCAAATTATCTAAAAAAAAAAATAATAATTCTAACCTGACGAACTTAAAACAATATGTGCCTGAGTTCTATACCATCAGAAAAACAGTAAAATACTTTCTGTTGGTGGTGGTGTCAGTGAGGTGGCTAATCAGAAGCTATGGACAGAGAGACTAAGGTGCCCCTCCTAACCTTAAGCCCTCCTCGTTCCTGACCAGCTCACTCGACACTCCTGGGCCTCTCATGTTGGAGGAGCTGGTGGGTAAGGCCTTTGCTGCTCTGATGAAGGCTGCAAAGATTTAGCAAGTAGCTCTTGACGGTACAGGCCAAGAATGAGCACTTAGCATGTATGTATGTGAAGTAAAAATTTATATTCAAAGCAATCCTGTTTTTATAAACAAGAAAACTGAAGCTCAGTTCAACTACATGATTTCCTCAATAAAGGACATGGGAGACAACTGAAAGAAGATAAAATAAACAAGGTTGATAAATAAATAAGAAAAGCTTCCTCACTCTCCCCACTTATGGGGAAAACAGAAACACACTTTTACAAGATGGGGTGAGGGTCCTGGCTGGGACAGAGCTGAAGGTCACCTCAGTAAAGCATGGGCATGAGCTGGTGTGGCCTGTGCTGGGAGTTTACAGTACCCAGGGCCCAAGGGAAGCTGCAGAGCCACAGATGGAGGGCTTCCACCAAACAGGATGGCCATCGTCCCAACTCGGGCTGTCACACTTGGATGTGACAAGAAGCGCTAGAGGTGACTGGAGCACCCAACACCAGGGTTCCACGGTGTCCGGGCACCTCCTTTCTCCCAGCCAGCCAACAATCTTGCTACCACTACTACCAGTAGTGCTTTGTCTACCTTCTACCTACAGTCCACTCATCATCAAACCCATTCACAGTCGTGTCTTCACAACTCCACGTCATTGGGGTTGCAACTCTGCTGAACATGAGAACCTCCTGGGACTCTACAAAACAGACGGATGGCCGGCTCCCATCCCCCAGACTTATGACTGAAGTGGTAGGGAGGTGGGACCTGGGCACTGGAATTTTTCAGAGGTTCCAGGAACCTGTATCCTATTGCTGTCTAATTTTATTTCTTTGAAGGTGTCATTCTCTGTCTTCATGGTTATTATAAACAGAGGCACCAAAGATGGTTACAGCAGCAAATATCCAGCCTTTCATCTACTAAAGAGACTTCTTAATTGGCCACAGCTCAGGAGAGAAGGACAAACCAACCCTAGGACTCTGCCAGTCTCAGCACTTTTTAAACCCTATCTCACAGGCAAACTGGGGAAGCTGGTCACCGTAGCACAGGGTATCACACCGGTCAGCAGTCACAGGCAGACACTTGACATCGTCAGACACACTCACATGCGGAAGTTTATACCTGAAATCATGGGGAACGTACTGAGGAAAGAACAAATCCCTGTCCCCAATGTATTTCTGTCCACGGTCTCTCACCCCCGGGGGACTCATTCATTTAACCAATTCTTGGGAGTCTACATGACAGGTCTGTGTTGCCCACGGGATCTACAAGAAGAGGCCATGCCTCCTGTGGAACATCAGAGATGGGTAGACAGAGGATGAAAGCAGGCAACAATGGGAGAAGAGTGATCACAGAGGAAGGAGGGGGTTCTGAGGAGCACAGGGAACCCCAGCTCCAGCAGGAGGGGTCCAAAAGGCATGAGAACAGCTGTAAGCTCAGGCTCCCGGGATGAGCACATTTTTAAAATTTATTTATTTATTTATTTATTTATTTATTTATAATTTTGGGGGGATGAGCACATCTGACATGCTGTTCCATCCTGTGAGGCAGGGGAACCTCGTGGGGCTCATGGGTGGGTAAGTGGGGACCTAGAGTGACGGGGTGATGAGCTGACGGCTCAGGGAGGGAACACAGGGGCACCAAGGGAATCCAAGGCAGGATGGTGGCCATGAAACCTGGCAAGGTGACTCCAGGGCCAGGTCGTCCGGAATGATGTCGTTATGCACTCTCCGTAGGTATCCACACACATACACATACATACATACTTATATACATGTGATGCTTCTCACAGCTCGTCACTGTAGGCCCTTGAGACACTGTGATGGGCAAAAATGGTACGATTTCTGACCTAAGGAAGCTTATTTTCTAGTGGGAAGAACCCATAAGAAATAATATCTGGGCATGGGGACAAGTATGCCACACGTACCGTGCTGATATTTTGGATTTTAACTCATCGTCAGTAGGAAACCAAGAATTCCAAGCAAAAATAAAGACCTTTCTCAGCAATGACCTATGTAAAGAGTCCTGAGCTGGAGACGAAGAACATGAAA